>NC_136153.1:1824910-2496160 GCF_965212315.1 Lampetra planeri
TGTGCACTGTCCTTGAAGTTGATTGGTCCACACCCGAGACAGCTTTCCTTAGAGCCTAGTCTCATATGGGTTGGACCAGATGACGCCAAAAGGCGCATCTGGTCCAACCCATATGAGACTAGGCTCTAAGGAAAGCTGTCTCGGGTGTGGACCAATCAACTTCAAGGACAGTGCACATTATCAGAGTTATGTTCTTTTGTTTGTATTATGACTGCAGGTATTGCGGTCTATGCAAACATGACTCCTTGTGAAAAGGTGTCAGTTTTGTTGCCAGATAGAAGGGTAAAGAACCAATTATCATATTTTTACTGGCAAATGAGGTTCCCATAGTGGTGTGCTTGTGTTTGTGTGTAAGCAACAACGGAGGGCAGAGGAGCGACGAGCGGTGAGAATGCAGCAAATTGCCACAGTTGGGGGTACAGCTGGTGCGTCTGCCTGTCATCTCAGTCAGCCAACCCATGGCACCTGGGTCTGTCCCGTGAGCTCCTGTCAGAGAGCCTTCGACACTTCACGTGACCTCAAAGTGCACCTGGCCTCAAAAGTGCACCTGGCCTGGCACAGGCGCCGTGGTGACGAATGGCGGGTATTGCTATTGGCATGCATGTGTGTACAAAGTGGCAGAATAGGGGTCACAGGTGGTGCATCGGCCAGTCATCTCAGTCGACCCATGGCAACTGGGCTCTGTCCCGTGACCACCTGACAGCGGGCGTTCGACACTTCACGTGACCTTAAAGTGCACATAGCCTGACACAAGCACCGTGGTGACGTCACTACCACCTAGTGGTGGAATTGCGGTTGTTGTTGGATGTAAGAGGGGAGCGGTGGTGTAGTGGTTAGCGTGCTGCGCTCCGAGAGTGGCGACCCGAGTTCGATTCCCGCTCATGGCCAACACCAGTGACGATTATCTGGTGCCTCCCCTAGGTCGACTCAGCCTAAAATGAGTACCTGGTTCCGTGTGACAAAAACATCGCCACTGGGGAGACAAAGGCGGTCGGGGGTGGTGCTGGCCACCCACCCCCTCGTGTGCCGTGCCGACCTTCATAGGTGCTCGCTAACAGCACTTGCCCCAACAGTCTGTTAAGGCTATACGAGTGGGGAATCTTTGTCTTTTGTTTGTGCACGCCAGGTTTGAACAGCCCTGGCACTGCTAGCTTGCCCTTCAGAGTGGAGCGATCACGGTGTGTGTGTGTGTGAACATCTCGGCGTATGTGTGTGTGTGAACATCTCGGCGATGCGGGGACAAGCTTCTCGGTCACCACGGCCGGCAGTGCCCCAACAGGCGAGAACCCTCGCACGGCGCAAAAGCACTCCAGCGTGGGCCGTGCCACGAGCCACCAGCAGCAAGAGAGCAGGGCCCTACCGGAGAGGTTCCTCTTGACGATGTCCATCTTTACAAAAGGGCACCCTTGCAAATGGACACCCTACAAAAGGAAACATGGACAGGCCTGGGGTTTCCTTAATCTAATAGTGCAAATGCCTCTTGCTCGTGACGTGCGACGAAACGGATATGTGGATGCAATGCCTCCACGATCCAGGGAGGCCAATACTCCCTGTCCACCTGCTGCAACAAAGGCGTAGGGAATTTCAGGACCTACATCTCTGCTTTATTGACCTGATCAAGGCCGATGACACCATCGACAGGCCTGGCGTTTTGCTTATTCTTCGCGTTATCGGGTCATTGACCCTCCGCTCACAGCCTTTAAGGGCCTTCATTGACGGTCGGCAGGCTCGGGGGTAAAGCCGCGTGCCTGGAAGTCGGAGCCCATTCGCCGTTCAACTCGGGGTGCGACAGGGATGTCCTCTGGCCCCCACACAATTTAAATCTCTTTTGTTTGACCACGTAGTTCCAAAAGCTGTCCATGGCTGTACCGGAGGAATGTTCATATTGAACAGGTACAAATGGGAGGCCGACCGATGCCCAGGTGCAGAGTCTCGGGATTCCACTCTACTGGTCAAGCATGTAAAGTATGCTGATGACAAGGAGCTGGAGACACGACTTTAAGCCTGGAGTATGCCACTCAGAAATGGGGGCATTACCATCAGCCGCACAAAAACAAAACGCCTGCCCGGCTATTTAATGCCATCAAATATTTCACCCTCTCAACTTCCTCCCATGAGTAATGGGGCAGATTGTGGAGAGAATCGAGACATTTCCATGCTTGGGTAATGTGCTTATGACGATACTCCAGTTTGGCAGTTGAAGTCTCGCTCCCAATCAGTTGAACGTCGTTATCATTTCATCAGCTGCGTGATGCTGCGTTGAAGCTGACAACACTTGCCCCAAGCTACCAACACTTGCCCCAAGCTACCAACACTTGCCCCAAGCTACCAAGACTTGCCCCAAAACGTCTGTCGAGGCGATACGGGGGACTTTTTGTCTTTGCCTTGTGTTGTTGGATGTTACACGTAGTGCAGTGGAACTTGACGTTAAATATTTCATTCGCAGAAGTAAACTCTTAAATTGTAACTACGATATAATTGTGTTGCATGAGTTAATCTAAAATTTTCTAATTTAATCAAGGGAAAAAACACAAATGTAAAAAAATACAAAATGTTCATTTTAAATTGCGCCTGGAATGCAAAAATGACATAACCACCGATAGAACATAAATGATAAATAAGTCCTCATATACAGAACACGTGCAATAGCGGACTCTCTCACTTCCACACCGAAGGAAGTCCTCGCTTGTTTATTTAACAACCGTTAAGGCCCCCTCTAAAGCTCAGCAAAGTGGTATGGGTTTGACAGCTACTGATGTGAACATGTGACCAAGTTTTTTTTTGTATAAAGCAAACGTGTCAGTGGGATTTAATAATGAATACACACGCATCTCTATGTAGGGGGGGGGAAGAAAAAAATTCCAAAGACAAAAACCCCCCGTATTGCCTTTAACCGACTGTTGGGGCAAGTGCCGTTCGCGAGCACCACAATGATGGCCGTCACTGCACGCGCCTGAGGCGTTGGGCGGCCAGCACCACGCCGGGCCGGCCGCCTTTGTCTCCCTAGTGGCGATGTTTACTGCACACCGCACCAGGCAACTCATTTGAGGCTGAGTCGACCAAGGGGAGGCCTAGGACTGGTTCAGAAAATCGTCACTGGAATCGAACTTGGGTTGGTGGATTTGTAATCGTGTGACCGAGCCACTACACTGACCACTCGCCCACAAAAAAAACACCACACCATGCACTGTAGTTATTGACCACATATATTTGTATAAAATGAACAATATTTGTAGCTGTCCTTTTTAGTTGTCCTAAAGCACATTGCACGATCTTCGCCTCAATCGGCTGCTCAATTCATTACGTGGAGTATTCGCGGTAATTAACCTGGCACACACGTGAACCAACGACGATTAGAACGCTGTAATCGTTACGGGGTTACCAGTTGCCTGCCTTTTGCAAATCAACCGCGTCATGATGCACAAAGAACCCCGGCCCGACACCTTGCGCGTCGATTTCCCCTCTCAAGATGTCGCCGGTGCCTCCCTCTCTCTCGACCTCTCTCCCCCCCTATCGCACGAAGCGCCCGGCGCTACGATCGTTCTCTCCCTCCCTCGTCCCTGCCACGGGGCGACGTTCGTACAAAACGCGACAATGCAACGCAGCGGCTGAAGGCTGCGTGGGGAGGGGGGGCATGCTCTCGAAGGTCGGTCGGTCAGTCGGTCGGACGGACGGATGGTCAGACGGTCGGTCGCGCTCACCCACTTGAATGTGCTCATCGGGGGCACTCGCGGGACAGAAAAGACAAACGCGTGCGCCGTTGCCTAGCGATGACCGCCTACTCCCCCACTGCCCCCCCACCGGCCCCAAGCGAAAGCGTCACCCCCCCCCCCCCACATTTGTGAGTTGAGAATTCAACAAAGGGGTCCGTACCATTACATTTAGCCCACGTCAAGCCTCCGCGTTCCAGAAATATACCCCCCGGGCGCCGTTTACGAGCCGTTCTTCCGCATGCTCCGGGCGCGGGATGCCGGGAAGGTGGGTCCCGTCCGTCGCCCGGCTCCCTGCCCCTTCACTGCGACAACGCTTCGTGTGGCGTCCGTTGTTGTGGGCCATGTGCCTGCGTGTTCGTGCGCGAGTCGGGAAAGCTCTTTCGCTCGAATTCGAACGCCGAGGTGATAATAATACTGTCACAAGGTCAGAGCTTTCAGATGTGCGATTCTTAGCTAACACTCTTCCACATTCTCCGCTCTGTGATTAATCAATTTAACATTCAACTGCAGCAGCGTACTCTTGTGCTGGAACACAAAAGCCAAGGACCCTTCACAGGTAAACGAATTTACCGTGCAGATGGGGACCAAGGGCAGGCAGTGTCTTCCTCTGACCTCCCAACCTTAACCTTTGCGATAGCAATGTTCCATGGAAATTACCTTCATGACAACCTTTAGAAAAAATAAAAATCTATAGCGTTTCAAATATCATCCCACACAGCTGAATACGTGTCCTAAGATTCCCCACATAATCATTCACCGTTGACGAGGCGATGATGGGTCAACATGGATGGAATTGCGATAATTGTGTTTTCACATCTGGCCTGATGTGACTGCGGTGAGAGAATTCCACTCACAGTCAGAGAGATGCGAGTCAGGGTTCGTGGGTCGATTCCGCACATTCAAATTGCAGCAATTGACCTGTGGAGAATGTGATCCTTGCCATGGGAATGTGGAATTACCTTACAAATGTTTGTTTGGGACAAGGAGGCAAGATGATATTGCCTTGTGTGTGTTTTTAGACAAGTACAAGGACAAGTACAATTACATTCAGAACCTCAACAGAATGCAGATCACTTCCCCACATTAGAGGATGGAAGTTAATCTCACAGAACTACCTCTGAGGTTTGCTTCACCTTGTGTCACATGCCCTGCAGGAGTTCGTTCAACTATTTTTTCTTATAAATTCTGAAAGCTGTTATTTGGCAAAACAAATGTAAGTCACGCACGAAATGCACTGCGACGTGAGGCCCACGCAGCCATTGGTGGCGACGTGTTTGAGACAACTCAGCGTACGCTACTCGAGAAGCCATTTAGTCACGGCTGGCTGCGTGGACTTAACCCCCTCGATGAGCAGCAACCCCCTGAGTCCTGCGAAATTACTCTTAGACTTCTGAGCCACCAGCCCCCTGCCCCCCCACCTCAAATGTGACGTGATGGTAATTTAGTACCGATATGAAAACTAAATATCGATTGTTTTGAGAGCTCCATCAATCGGAGCAGGCTGAAATCTGGCTTTTGAACCCTGGTTTCTCAGCTGTGCTGGCCCTGTGTCACTGACAGAGATCCACGATGAGCTTATCTTTACCCCTCGACTGGCTCACAGTGAAAAAAGGGCATTAAGAAGATGATGACAAACGAAGAGCCAAGAAGGTGCCCCCTGTGATATGCGAGGCTAGCGAATACACCTCTAAGCTTTGCACACACACACGTACAATGACAAAGATCACCTCTTTATCCTTGTGGGCTGTAGGGGCAAGTGCGAAAGAGCATCTACAGTGAGGGAAAAAAGTATTTGATCCCCTGCTGATTTTGTACGTTTGCCCACTGACAAAGAAATGATCAGTCTATAATTTTAATGGTAGGTTTATTTGAACAGTGAGAGACAGAATAACAACAACAAAATCCAGAAAAACGCATGTCAAAAATGTTATAAATTGATTTGCATTTTAATGAGGGAAATAAGTATTTGACCCACTCTCAATCAGAAAGATTTCTGGCTCCTAGGTGTCTTTTATACAGGTAACGAGCTGAGATTAGGAGCACACTCTAAAAGGGAGTGCTCCTAATCTCAGCTTGTTACCTGTATAAAAGACACCTGTTCACAGAAGCAACCAATCAATCAGATTCCAAACTCTCCACCATGGCCAAGACCAAAGAGCTCTCCAAGGATGTCAGGGACAAGATTGTAGACCTACACAAGGCTGGAATGGGCTACAACCATCGCCAAGCAGCTTGGTGAGAAGGTGACAACAGTTGGTGCGATTATTCGGAAGAAACACAAAAGAACTGTCAATCTCCCTCGGCCCGGGGCTCCATGCAAGATCTCACCTCGTGGAGTTGCAATGATCATGAGAACGGTGAGGAATCAGCCCAGAACTACACGGGAGGATCTTATCAATGATCTCAAGGCAGCTGGGACCATAGTCACCAAGAAAACAGTTGGTAACACACTACGCCGTGAAGGACTGAAATCTTGCAGCGCCCGCAAGGTCCCCCTGCTCAAGAAAGCACATATACATGACCGTCTGAATCATTCAGATGTCCATTGGCAAACTTCAGAGGACAACTGGGTGAAAGTGTTGCGGTCAGATGATACCAAAATGGAGCTCTTTGGCATCAACTCAACTCGCCGTGTTTGGAGGAGGAATGCTGCCTATGACCCCAAGAACACCATCCCCACCGTCAAACATGGAGGTGGAAACATTATGCTTTGGGGGTGTTTTTCTGCTAAGGGGACAGGACAACTTCACCGCATCAAAGGGACGATGGACGGGGTCATGTACCGTCAAATCTTGGGTGAGAAGCTCCTTCCCTCAGCCAGGGCATTGAAAATGGGTCGTGGATGGGTATTCCAGCATGACAATGACCCAAAACACACGGCCAAGGCAACAAAGAAGTGGCTCAAGAAGAATCACATTAAGGTCCTGAAGGTTCGAGTTGCCAAACGTCAGCCTCGAAACCTTAATGACTTGGAGAAGATCTGCAAAGAGGAGCGGGACAAAATCCCTCCTGAGATGTGTGCAAACCTGGTGGCCAACTACAAAAAACGTCTGACCTCTGTGATTGCCAACAAGGGTTTTGCTACCAAGTACTAAGTCATGTTTTGCACAGGGGTCAAATACGTATTTCCCTCATTAAAATGCATATCAATTTATAACATTTTTGACATGCGTTTTTCTGGATTTTGTTGTTGTTATTCTGTCTCTCACTGTTAAAATAAACCTACCATTAAAATTATAGACTGATCATTTATTTGTCAGTGGGCAAACGTACAAAATCAGCAGGGGATCAAATACTTTTTTTCCTCACTGTATTGTTCGGTGGACACGGCAGTAGCGCGTGGCCAGAAGGATTCCAGGCCGCCTCTTTCTCCGCAATGCTGATGATCACGCACTGGAGGCTACGCTGGCCTAGCGAAGGCCTCGGGAAGACCCAGGACTGGGCGAACCACCACTTGCCACCAATGCTGTGCATGACGAGGACTCGAACTCGGATAACTGGAACTGTAGCGCAGTTCATAGACCACTGCAAAGACAAAGATCCCCCGTATAGCCTAAATAGACTGTTGGAGTAAGTGATATTAGCGAGCACCTATGAAGGCCGGCACGGGACACGAGGGGGCGGGTGGCCAGGGCCATGCCTGGCCGCCTTTGTTTCCTCAGTGTTGAAAATAAACAAACCGCACCAGGTACTATTTTGAAGCTGAGTCGACCACGGGGAGGCCCAGGACCGCTTCAGATAATCGTCACTGGCATTAGTGGACGTGAGCGGGAATCCAACTCGGGTCGCCGGTTTTATAGCGCAACGCGCTAACCGCTGCACGACCGCTCCCCGCTGCACCACCGCTCCCCGCACACAACAGCAGCCACCATTCGCCAACTAAGCGGTGGTGACGTCACCACAGGACTTGAGCCAGACCACGTGACCTCTGAGGTCGTCCTTTTGAGTCTTTTGTGTGGCAAGATGGAAAAGCAGCGGTTTTTTAAACGAGTTACGTCAAGTGTCAAAGACTCGATGGCAGGAGGTCACAGAACAGACCCAAGGGTTATGGGGTTAAACGACCGAGAGATGAATGGCAGATCCACTGCCTGCACTCCTCACGATGCCACCTTGCTGTGTTTTAGCCTCCCGGCGCTCCGCTCGTTGTTGTGAGCCGTCACTGCTCCACCCTCTGTTGTTGATGGGAGAGCGGCTGCTGCCAATTGCCCAGAAGCCTCAAGTGCACCGAGCCTTGCACATCAGATCAGCACGGTTGGCTACATACGGTGCAAAAGATGTTCTACATACATACACATACGTCCAGTTACATCCTCCACGAACCTCCTCCATAAAGCCGATGTTGACACCGCTGGTACCAATTATTGTCCATTCAGCTCCAAAATGGGCCTGTACCATATCAGCCAATCAATCTCTTCTCAAGCCTGTGCCGCACCCATTTAGCCCCCTCTATGCGGCCAAATCGAATATCTGAGCATGCAGTTGCTGGCACGATGGCTCCATGATTCAGCCAACTGATGCTCGCCTGTTCAAGGAGCTCACTGATGAGACTGTGTCCAGATCTTTCAAGGATCTGCCAGCTCCTCACAAAATCCAGTCGGGTTAAACCCACGTTGGATCGTAGGCAGGACCAGCCTGAATGCTTCAAGCCGGCCGCAGGTGTACCTATGAAGGGTATCCACGTTTCGCAAGCGTGGAGAAGGGCACAGCTGTAGCATCTAAGAGGTAAAATATGTCTGATTCTGATAAAGATTCTGTGGCCAAGAAAGACCCTGGGGGGACCTTCACATAGGGAGCGACAGGCCTGGCAGCCTCCTCTACACATCGTTATGAATTCGATTAAAAGATAATGCCGCTTGAAGCGAGACCTCCCACACACACACGAATAAAAATAAAGATACCCTGTATAGCCTCAACAGACTGTTGGAGCGAGTGTTGTTAGCGAGCACCTATATAAGCCGGCACGGCACACGAAGGAGGTGGGTAAAAAACACCACGCCCGACCGCCTTTGTCTCCCCAGTGGCGATGTTTACACATCACACCAGATACTCACTTGAGGCTGAGTCGACCTAGGATCGGTCCAGATAATGGTCACTGATATTTG
Source organism: Lampetra planeri (assembly GCF_965212315.1). Lineage (NCBI taxonomy): Eukaryota > Metazoa > Chordata > Hyperoartia > Petromyzontiformes > Petromyzontidae > Lampetra > Lampetra planeri. The sequence goes on from NC_136153.1 coordinate 1,833,726, forward strand.
CCATGAGCGAGAACTTGGGTCACCGGGTTGGCAGTGCAACGCAATAACTGTTCCGCTGCCGCTCCCCAACCACTCACACTTATACGCACAGACACAAACGCACGCGCGTGCGTGCACGCATATGGATACAACTACCCTCTAATCACCACAGATGGTTCGGGTAGCGAGAATGCGCGCGAGTGAGTCTGTAGCGGCGGCACCGGGGGGGGGGGGGGGGGGGCGAGTTACACTTCTGGATGAATTGGAGGTTTACGAGTCCTCGTTGCAAGATAAACACAGACCGTCGTAATGAAGCACCGTCCCGATGCGCGTGCATGCGTACGTACATCTGTTAGCGGGATGAGCTCGAGGTTTTCTCTCGCGGTCTGTCTGCTAAAGACGCATTTAACTGTTCACTATTGTTTTTCGTATTTTACCAGGTAAGGCCCACTGAGCTGTACGGCTCCTCTTCAGAAGCGACCTGGCTATCACAAATGGTGGCCCAATGAAGTGACCTACCGTGCGTACATTTATATCAGCCAAATACTCTAAAGCGCGTAATGTTGATTCCAACTGGGAAGGAAAAAACCGGAGGACCCGGAGAAAAAAAATCTATGCGACCACGGGGAGACATAGATACACAAACTCCAAATATACAGGCGTCAGGGTCGAGATCGAACCCACGACCTCCTGTATACCAGGCGAGGTAGTTAACATCTCGCCACCATGGCACCCTTAGACAAGAAGACAAGAGTACAGATGTGGTTCGTTTCTGCCGAGTGATTTATATCGAACGGTGAAATGAGCGTGAGGTGATGATGCTGATCCCCACTGAAGGACACGATTCATCATCGTCATCATCGGCAGCAGCCATGGTCAATCCACTGCTGGATGAAGGCCTCGCCCACAGCCGCCACCATCTCTCACGAGGCCTACGATCTAATAATTCACGGAGTGTCTGTACATAAATCGCTCCATCTCTCCGACGCACGTCCGCTTAGACACATCCCATGACTTGGCTGCTACTCCGGCATTATTCTTGAGCATCGGCATCCGTCCCTTCTGGCCATCACGCGTCCTGCCCAAACCACGTTGAGTGGTATCTCGAACCTGTGGTGTGCGTGTTCTCTGATCCACGTGTTCCTCTTTCTTGTCTATCAATGTAATTGCCAGGACCCTGAGTGAGTGGTGAAAATGTTACATCGCTATGACTGCGGCCATGCCATCCGTAGAACAACTAAGCTCTAACTAATCTATTTATACCGGGCAAGACCCAATGAGCTACACAGCTATTTCTCAGAAGTGACCTGGCCAAAAATGATAACTCAACGAAGTGGCTTATCACGTGGACATTTTTTGCAGCCAAACACTCAAAATGCGTGATGTTGATTCTAAATGTGAAGGGAAAGACAGGAGGACCCGGAGAAAATTCCACGCAACCACGGATAGTGACAGAGACATGCAACCTACAGGCGTCAGGGTCGGGATCGAATGCACGACCTCCTGTATACCAGGCGAGGTAGTTAACATCTCGCCACCCTGGCGGTCTTTATTTCGCGATGCTAATGGTAATAATATCATTTCAAGTGTTTCACGGGAGACTCGAAATGAGCGAGAACTTCAGGCTGTGAGTGAAATTAATCAAACTCTTGCGCCATGATTTTTGGAGGTAATTTCTTTTAATATATACTAAACTTCAGCTTTTTAGCCTCAGGACAACTTTATTATTATGTTACACTACCTCGATGGGTCATTCAGCATCACCTATGCGTATTGGATACTAATTGGGTTACTTTTCATTTAATAAAAATGTTTACATTGCAATGTACCCAACAACAACAAAATGCCAAACGTCCAAAATGGAGACGTGTCGTTAAACCCGCCACCACCCGACACAGCCAACGAGTAAGATCGCCACGCAATCAGAACATGCCAATTCGTTACTAGTACAGCATCATGGCGTGTTGGAGAGTAAATCCACAACATTTACAATCTGAGTATGACGTTACACCAGTAATTACCATCAGCATAATCAGGCAGCAGCCAGAAACTCCTGTGTTATGTATAATATTGGTCGCGAAAGCCTACGTGTTAAACAAAACCCAGACGAGGTGAATGATCAATCCGAGCAAAATGACACTTAAGAAAAAATAAATCAAGCAATCTCTAAATGCATTAACTGGAAATTAATTTAGGTTTGTTTTGCATATTCTCACGTTGTCAAAGTAATCTGACGGCACTCTCACCAATTCCCATGCAAGCTCCGTTGGGTTTGTGTTCAAATTAGCACGTCCCATGCCAGCCCGAGCAGATGACGTGCAAATATTGCACATTTTAATTAAAGGCCTCGCATCATTAGCGGCATAATCGATCGGTAACACAACTGCTCAAAGGGCGAAAGGAGCATCCACACCGTCTTTGTTCGTTTGCGCAAAAAAAATCATTCGTTCTGCAGAATCTCTTTAATTCTTGACGAGCAAGGTCAAGAGGTCATCACACTGCGAATGCCATCAATGCATCGCATGCCCTGCCATCACTTCCTTCTGCCAAATCCCGCAGCTGTGGCACAGTCAATACCTGCCCTCACGATCACAGCCATTTTCCTTGAGGTTTCCTCTTCAATACAAAGTCGGCACGTCCTCCAAGGTCAGCCCTTACGGTCTCATCACCATCACCGTCTTGGCTTTAGGTCTGCTCTTCCCTCTTGGTGGCCCACCTCTGGGTGCCACTCCAATTCCAGTCTCGGTGACCTGCCCTCCACCACCCTGCACCCTGCACATTCGTCCCACCCATCACTACCTCCTCATGCTGCACCCTGCACACACAACCCACCCATCACTACCTCCTCCTGCACCCTGCAGATTCGTCCCACCCATCACTATCTCCTCCTCCTGCACCCTGCACACGCGTCCCACGCATCACTATCTCATCCTGTTCACATCGACTGTGCTGGACTGCTGCATTGCATCAATGTATGTATGTGCGTTCCAAAACGTCAGCATAAGCGCATCTGAAAGCGTCGTGCGATGCAGTGGCCGTCTTTATTCGATGGGCGGCCAAATGCCACTGCCGTGCGGAGTTTGCGTGATGGTGGTTTATGCTCCTTGACGAGATCAGCAAGGCTCTGTGGTCCATTTGTGGCCAGCACTTTGCGTGTGCAGTGAGTGCGACCTCGTAGCGTGTTCGTTCAACAACCAGAAGCCGATGCAGCTCGGCGAGCACTGCTAACCCTGCCCTGCTCATGTACATTTCTGAGCACCCTCGAGTGACCACGAAGGCGCATTAGTTTCATTGCTGTCTGCAACCCAGAACAGCTCCGAATGCATTTCGAGACTCGTTTTCCACACGATAGTCCACCGTTAATGGTTTGTGCCCGTTCAAAGGCCAAAGGCCAAATACAGCAGTGAAAGCATTTCCCTGCTCAAGGCAAGCAAGGGGTGCTGCTCATTCCCACTGCTAGCTCGGAGCCAGTTGTGGATATTCCACAATTTTCGAGACAGGCGTCGGTCACAAACCGGTACTAATTTTAATGACCTCCGGATTGATGACGCATCGATCCCTCAATTAAGATCGACTCCCGCGCTCACGGCGCACGTTGGATCGTGCGAAGTGGAACCGTGGTGTTGTATGTGCGATGTCCCTAGTTCCAGAATACTCTCTCGAAGCGCCACGTACGGGCAAACAGACTACAAGGATGGAGGCCAAGGCCTCTGATCGGTGCAGATGCCTCCATGGTGATGGGTCGGAAGGCAAGGTTCAAAGTGATTGTGGAGGGAGGGGAGAGATTTTGAACCTAAAAAGGCGGGAAGCGAGGGTTGGGGGTTGAGGCGACGGTTGACAACCGTTGGGGGGGATGGACGATGGCGAGGATTGGCCGAGGGGAAGTTGGAGGGCGAGCGAAGACTTGGAGAGAGACGCTCGCGAGGGTGTAAAAGGGGAGGGCGCAAAGGGGGAGGCGACGTTCGAAAGGAAGAAGGAGTTCAAGTCTCAAGGCCCAAGGCTGGGCATCATCGAGAGTGCTGTGTCAAAATAAAGGCTCATAAAAATCAGTGCGATGTGTGTCGGCGGTCATTACGGCGTCACATGTACCGTGATCGGTAACTATTTACAATGGGCCCTGCAGGCCCCTAAGAGGCATTGCAATTCACCCCAATGAACACAACATCGGTTATTTCTTTCAAATTGCAAAACTATCGAGCGTGAGGGCAGCGGGTCATAAATATAGCGGGCGGTTCTCTCGGCAACACTCCGGTTTCCTCTCACACGAAACTAAATTCACTAAAAAAAATGAATTGGCCCAATATTTAGTGTAATACCCTCCTGAAAAAAAATGTGTGTTTGGGACTCAGTGAGCCTTTCCTGGATATACAGCAAAGACCTATACAGGTGTAATGCGGGCGTAAGCGACCTTCCGGAGGTGACGTCACGGGGGGTGGAGTCATGTGACGTGGGGGTAAGGTTCGGGGCTTTAAGCGGGTAAACCGGAAGGGGAAGGTAGTCGGGGTGTGAGCGGAAAAGAGTGAGGCCACGCGGGCAAGTGTGGAGAGGGGGGGCGCCGACGGCGATCGGGAGCCAACCCCGAAGATAAGAGGAAGCTGCGGAGTGGTGTGCAGCTGGGGAGGAGACAGCCAGGAGGGCTGCGTGTTAGAGGCAGCGGTGTGGCTGCCAGGAGGAGCTGCGGAGAGAGAGAGAGAGGGGGCTGCTTGTTAGAGGCAGCGGTGTGGCTGCCAGGAGGAGCTGCGGAGAGAGAGAGAGAGGGGGCTGCTTGTTAGAGGCAGCGGTGTGGCTGCCAGGAGGAGCTGCGGAGAGAGAGAGAGAGAGCAAGAAGCTGTGAGAGCTGCGGAGGGAGAAGAGCAGCAGAGAGTACAGCCAAGGGGGGCTGTGTGAGAGAAACAGCAGCGGAGCTGCTGTTGTGGATCGGGCCGACATTGGAGTCAGCACCGTGGAGAAGCTACAGAGTAAAGACAGCCGTGTGGGTGTACAGCACGAACCGAATAATAAAGGACACTGAGCCAGACATCGTGGTCCAGTCGTTTATTACACTGGTGTCGGAAGTGCAACGGCATGTCGAAACAAGTGAGGAAGAAAGTTAATCCGGCGCCTGCATCGGCTTCTTCGTCCGACGACGACGAACTCCCTCCAACCGCGGATCCTGTTGGGGTGGTGGAGGAGAGCCCGGCTGAGGAGACCACGGGAACGGGAGTGGAGGATGTTGGCGCGGTGGCGGGTCCGTCGACATCATCAGACGCGGATCAACGATGGCAAGCGATGGCGGTACAACTGGAGGCACTTAAGGACGTCCTGGCGCATCTATGCCATCTCGTCGCGCCAGGGACGATGGATGATGCAAGTGGTGCTCCGCGGGCCGCCACGTTGCCTGTCCTGCCGCCGCCATTGCCCACGCGGCAAGAGGCCGCCATTTTGCGCGCTCCGTGGCGCCAAACCGCCATCTTGGCCACGCCGCGGGCCGACGCCATTTTGAATTTGCCATCACAACCACCACCATTGGAAGACGGCGGGAAGAGGAGTCGGAGTCGCCACCTTACAACAGTTAAAGAATTTTCCGTCGGTGGGGACTGGAGCGCGTTCGCCTGCCGCTTCTTGGCGGCGGTACGCACAGCAAGATGGACCGATGCGGAGGCTTTGGAGGTGTTGCCGACTCTCCTGGACGACGAATCTGTCCGATTCTTCCGTTCCATAGCGACCGATAAGAAGGCAACTTTATGTGGTGTTTTTCAAGAAATGGCCGATGCTTATGAGCCACCAGATGATGCGCATCGGCGATTCGCTCAACGACAACGAGCACCAGAGGAGTCGCCCGTGGCGTTCAGGGGTGCGGTGCTGGAGCTGGCCATGGCAGCTTATCCTGAGACGCCACAGGACCTGCTGGAGCCTCTCATATTAGGGAAAATGTTGGAGCTGTCTCGGGATCTAGGGATCCCCATGCCTGTGTGTGGGCATGAGAAGCTAACTTCCCGGATGGCTGCTAAGTGTCTCGATGCGCAATTCAACCTCCGTCGCTGGAAACAAGTGACGGCGTGGACGGGGGAGCCCGTCAAAGAAGAGGAGGCGCTGGGGTGGAACCCTGCGCAGGCCGTCTATGTTCCGGATGACCGGGGCCCTCAACAACTGACGGCCGCCTCCGCTCCATGGACGGGACGCGGCGGGCCGAGACCGCGCGCGGTGCTACCAGAACGGGGCCGTCAGGAGGCGAGGCCTGCGCTTCGGCGCAACGAGGCCGAATGTTTCCGCTGCGGGCGTAGGGGCCACTACGCCAGAGACTGCTGGGCCCGCTTCCCGGCTCCGCCGCAGCAGGAGGCCTCGGCACCGGTCAAGTCGGCTAAAGATCCTCCGAAACAGGCATGTCGGCACGCACCAGACACTCGGCAAGGCTTTCCACCTCACCCACCACCTGTGTTGCGCGATCCTATTGTTGTTGTTAAAGAAAGGCCATCGACGGGGCCTTGTCATTCAGTTACGCAGTGGCGCAAATTGGCACGGAGAGTTGTCGCGGCCGCTACGGGTTCGTCCACTGTACCGGGGTCCATACAAGGTGTGGACGTGCGCATTTTGGTCGACTCGGGCGCGTCTGCGACTATTATATCGGATGTCATTTTCCATCTGTTGGGCATTCCGTCGCGGGCTGTGCGTCCGGTTTATGGGTCGTGCGTCGCTGCGAACGGGGGTAGCATGGGTATCGTGGGTCAGGTGGATGCTAAGATATCTATTGGGGATGTGTCGGCCTCGGGTGTTGTGTTGATATCGAGATCTTTGGCGGTTCCTTGTTTGTTAGGCACCGATTTTTTGGCTAAGATGCCCATTTTGATCAAAATCAATGAGAATTGTATTGAACTGCCGGGGGGCCGTCAAATCTCGTTTCTGCCGTCGCCCTGGGGGCGACCTGCTTCGGCCGTACAAGTGCAGGCGCTGTCCGTCGCATCTGTGGACATCCCACCTGGTACACAGATGCTTATACCCTTGCGGTATCGGAAGCCCCTGCCTGATCGGCTAGGAGCAGTAGGGGTCTTGTTGTCACCGTCCGCCACGATAACAACCGGGTTGGCGTTAGTGGGGGCACAGACCATCGTCCGGCCGGATCAATTACCGTTTTTACAGGTGCTTAATGCGGGGGGAGAAAACGTCCGTGTCCCGGCCGGTACGGTTGTGGCACATGCCACTACGGCGTTTGCGACCCATGATTGTCCACATAGCCGGGGAGTTGTTGCTGGGGTTTCCGAGCCAAGGAGTTCGGATGATCGTTGGGTTGCTCAATTATGTGACGAAAATTCTTCCCTGTCCATGGAGCAACGTGGTGCGCTGCGTAAATTGTTGTTGACATATTCCGACGTGTTCAGCTCCGATGATTTGGATTTGGGCCGCACTTCCTTGCTTTACCATCACATTGAGACGGGCGATGCTGCCCCTATTCGATTAAATTCGCATCGGATGAGTCCTGCGGAGCGAGAACACGTACGGGGGGCAGTGGAAGACATGTTGGCTGCGGACATTATATCGCCATCTAACAGCCCATGGGGCGCTCCAGTCGTCTTGGTTAAGAAGAAGGATGGCAAATTGCGATTTTGTGTTGATTTCCGCAAATTGAATAAGATATCGGTGGCAGATGCGTACCCCCTGCCGCGTATGGATGACTCCCTCGACGCATTGTCGGGGGCTAAGTTCTTTTCCACACTGGACCTCTCTTCGGGATTTTGGCAGCTTCCCCTTGACGAGTCCTCACGGGAGAAAACCGCATTCCGTACGCCGCAGGGGTTATTTCAATTCAACTGTCTCCCGATGGGATTGAATGCGGCCCCTGCTACATTTCAAAGATTTATGGAGCTCGTTTTGACGGGGTTGCAGTGGGAGACATGTCTTATATATTTGGACGATATCATTGTCTTCAGCCGCACATTCGATGAACATTTGACGCGGCTGGAGACAGTGTTCACGAGGATGCGTTCTGCCAAATTGAAATTCAAACCAAAGAAATGTCACCTACTGCAACGGTCCGTCCGCTATTTGGGGCACATCGTGAGCGCTGAGGGAGTGTCCACGGATCCGGAAAAGACGGCGTGCGTCCGGGATTGGCCGACTCCGGCCACCGTGGGGGATGTTCGGCGGTTTTTGGGATTTGCCTCGTATTACCGAAGATTCGTGCCGGGTTTTGCGACGATTGCGAGGCCTTTGCATCTCCTTACGGGTAAAGGACGGAAGTTTGTTTGGGGACAGCCGGAGGAGGCGGCCTTTCGGAGTCTGCGTGATCTATTGGCCACGGCCCCAACATTGGATTATCCCGATTTCGATCACCCATTCATTCTTGATACGGACGCGAGTGACACAGGTATTGGGGCGGTGTTATCACAGTCTAAAGGGGGTGTAGAGCGTGTCGTGGCGTATGGTAGCCGAGTCTTGTCTCCTGCGGAAACCCGCTACTGTGTCACTCGCAGAGAACTATTGGCGGTTGTTTTTTTCCTACGGCAATTTCGACCATACCTCTACGGTCGTTCTTTTATTGTGCGTACGGATCATGCGGCCTTGCAATATGCCCTTAAAATTGACCAGCCATCCGGACAGTTGGCACGTTGGTTGGACACGCTACAGGAATTTTCCTTCCAAATTCAACATCGGAAGGGAGTGCGCCATGCGAACGCTGACGCACTTTCCAGATTACCGCGGCGCGCCCCTTGTAAATGTGAGTCGGGGACGCATAGGTGTTCGCCGATTCCAAACCCCCCTCAGCCGCTCACGTTGGCCGTCGAGAAGTCGGACACTCCGATGGAACCGGGACCGGCTGACGGGGTTTTGAATCTGCCGCGGTCTGTCTGGATCCGGGAACAGATGATGGATGAGTCATTGGTGTCCTTGCGGAAGCGGTCTGCTAAGGACGATGGGAGTCCGAGTACGGCTGTGGGGCCGCAAACCGCTCTCCGAGATGGTCTGCTTATGTGGCGGGAGGGGTTCCAGGAACGTTGGCGCCTGGTGGTACCAACGTCCTTGCGGTTCGAGTTGATTAGAACCCTCCATTGTGACACTCTCTTACATTTAGGGGTGCAGAAGACCTTGTTGACGTTGCAACGTCATTATTTTTGGCACGGCATGGCGACGGATGTCGTAGGGCACGTGCGCGCGTGCCCTGCGTGTGCACAACGTAAGCCGCCGAAACATCCTTACGTGCCGCCTCTCCAGTCGATTCAGGTGTCTCGAGTCAATGAATTGGTGGCACTGGACATATTGGGACCTTTTCCACCATCGGCGAGGGGTAATAAATATTTGCTGGTAGGGGTTGAGTACCTCTCCCGTTGGCCGATGGCCTGGCCGTTGCCCGATCAGTCGGCCGCGGCCATTACCGACGCCTTTTTGTTTGGGTATATTATGGATAAGGGGGCGCCTGAGAGACTCCTCACGGACCAGGGCAGGAATTTCTCTTCTAAATTATTGGCGGAAGTGTGCGCGGGCCTTGGGACTAAGAAAGTACGGACATCCCCATACCATCCGCAGACGGATGGTATGGTTGAACGGCTGAACAGGACATTGTCTGCCATGCTTTGCCACACCGTGAGTGAACAACAATCAGATTGGGATCTGCACATCCCCGGGGTGCTTTCGGCGTACAGGATGACGCCTCATGCGGCTACAGGATATTCGCCGTTTTACCTTATGTATGGTCGGGAAAACGTGCCGCCGGTGGATGTGCAATTGGGAACTGGGGTGAAGGGACCTCGTAAACCACTTCCTGAATACATTCAGGACACGGTTCGCCGAGTCACGGAGGCGCGGGAGAATGCCCGCGTGGCTACGGCCAAAGCCCAGGCCCGGAACGAGCGATATGCGCGACGGTCTGAGGGGGAGTGCCCTTGGAAGGTTGGGGACCTAGCCTGGCTTCATTGTCCACAGGTACGTCCGGGGACCTCGCCGAAATTGCACAAACCCTGGCATGGTCCCGTACGCCTCATTGCGGTTCCCAACCCACAGACAGCACGCGTCCAGATTGGGTCTCGTCGCTGGGTTGTGCATACGTCGCGCTTGAAACCATATGTTGCTCCCTTACATGATGCGTCATCCCCCAATGTTGCCTTGCCGGGGTCTGTTGCTGCTGACTCTCCCCTGCCTGCGTCCATTGATCTCGCTGGAGCGCCTGTCGTACCTGTTCCAGACAGGCCGGCCGTGACATTGCGGGGGACGAGGGGCCCTGCTCGGAGGACGCCTGCCAGGTCTGCGGGACCTTCGAGCCCTGCAGCCCTTCCGACCCAGCTGCGGGCACGGTCACAGGACAAGCCCAAGACTAACTCTTTAGGGACACGGGACGTCGGTGGACTTCCAGCTGCGACAGGGGGATTACCCCCTGTCATTCCTCGACTTTCATCGCGTTCCCGTTCTGCGAGTGGGCCGCCGACCGTCCGGGACGGGCCGGCGACCCGCACACGTTCCAAATCGCTTACGTTTCGTTGATTGTTGCTGTCTTGTTATTTTTTTCTTACAGTTGTATTTATTGCATGCTTTTGTACGATCGTTGATGTTCATTGCGTTGTTGTTGTTCTTGTTGTTACATTATATGCTTAGTGTCCTTTAGGGGGGGAAGCTCGGTTCGCCGCATTACGATTTGCTATTGGTCAGCCGAGGTCGGCTGGGATTTTTCTACGGGGGAGGGTGGTGTAATGCGGGCGTAAGCGACCTTCCGGAGGTGACGTCACGGGGGGTGGAGTCATGTGACGTGGGGGTAAGGTTCGGGGCTTTAAGCGGGTAAACCGGAAGGGGAAGGTAGTCGGGGTGTGAGCGGAAAAGAGTGAGGCCACGCGGGCAAGTGTGGAGAGGGGGGGCGCCGACGGCGATCGGGAGCCAACCCCGAAGATAAGAGGAAGCTGCGGAGTGGTGTGCAGCTGGGGAGGAGACAGCCAGGAGGGCTGCGTGTTAGAGGCAGCGGTGTGGCTGCCAGGAGGAGCTGCGGAGAGAGAGAGAGAGGGGGCTGCTTGTTAGAGGCAGCGGTGTGGCTGCCAGGAGGAGCTGCGGAGAGAGAGAGAGAGGGGGCTGCTTGTTAGAGGCAGCGGTGTGGCTGCCAGGAGGAGCTGCGGAGAGAGAGAGAGAGAGCAAGAAGCTGTGAGAGCTGCGGAGGGAGAAGAGCAGCAGAGAGTACAGCCAAGGGGGGCTGTGTGAGAGAAACAGCAGCGGAGCTGCTGTTGTGGATCGGGCCGACATTGGAGTCAGCACCGTGGAGAAGCTACAGAGTAAAGACAGCCGTGTGGGTGTACAGCACGAACCGAATAATAAAGGACACTGAGCCAGACATCGTGGTCCAGTCGTTTATTACACAGGGACTCCTCTACTTACGAACGAGTTAGGTTTCAGAGGTCTGTTAGTAAGTCCAACTTTACTCTGGTCGATTCCACATATGTTGTACGGCAAGTACATTAAACACGGGGAATTGCTTTAAAAGTTGTAAAATCTCCTGTAGATGTAGATGTCACTTGTTTTTGATGTTTTACAGATGTAGATACCACCACCGCCATCTATTGCGCGGCGGTTGAACTTACGACTCTCGGACCGAATAGGCAACTGGACATACAGACAGGTTTGTTCTTATCTCTTAAAGTACATAAGTCGAATGTTCGTAAGTAGAGGACACCTTGTACAGGATTATACATTCAAGATATATACAGTATATATAAGACATACACAGGATATATATTAAAGACATATAAAGGATTTATATTTAAATTTAAGATATATACATTCAAGACAAGGAAGTGTCTCCCATCTCAAGCACGGAATGAAGCAAGGCACTCGTCCCCAATGACCGTTTAGAGTATTTGGCTGCGGCTATAAATTTCCATATGATCATAAGCCACTTAATTGAGCTATAATTTGTGGTCAGGTCACTTCTCAAAAAAGAGCAGAATACAGTATCAAAAATGTAGGCCAATCAGTTTCAAGGACAATGCATATATTATCAGAGCATATTTGTTTGCCACAAGTATGCGTGGTTAATGCCTTGTAAAAGGTGTTTGACCACCTTAACACCTGTTCTATTGCCAGAAGGGGTTCGACCTATTCTTATTTAAAAATTGCATTGAACAGTTTTTGGTTTCAATGGCTGCCCTGGACCACGCGTATAAATCCTATGTTTCCACGGTGCCATCCCACTTCTTCTGTCGATGGAGCGGGCCCTCAACCTGGGTTTCCCCCGACCCTCTCCCTTGACTTGCGCTTCCCTCGCCTTTGAACGTCAACCTCTGTCCTCGCTCTGCTTCACGTCGCCGAGCAGTGGTGGCTTCCCTCTTCCTGCCCTTAGCTGGCTCTTTAACTCCCTCGGTATCCCCCTTCCTCCCAGATCTTACCCCTGGCAAAGCCTTCACCACGAGGCAAAAGCAAAACGAAGCGAAAGTTTATATGGGGCCCAAAAGGCACCAAAAAGGCAGTGGATGAAGTGAAAAATATTGGGTGAACCGAATATATATAATCAGTTTAACACTGCTGCTGTTCTATATAAGAACGGGAGACAGAGCAGAGCCTCACCATTCTGGCGAATTGCCCGATGATGTTGGATGCAATTAGCAGCGAAACGTCGTACTCAAAAATTGTAAATGTTGTGGTTTCACGCTTCAATACACCGGAGGGCTAAAGCAGTGAACTATTTGTCTTTTGTCAACGTGGCACGTTTTTACTGATTGGCCGTGTCGGGAGGTGGAGGGTTACGACACATTTATAAATAACGCGATCTAAACCCAAAAACGTTGATTATGAATATATAATCAGCTCCGATTCGGATCCTTTTTTCAAATATAAAATAACTCATCAATCTAGCACCACTACTGCTGTGAATTTTATTTCAGTCTATCACCATAATTATTTCACACAACTGTGATGGAATGAAGCTACGGGCTAACCGCATCATTGTGATGTTTGTAGTCACATTACACAAACATCATTTCTGATTCGAGGGCCTCCACTGGACTAGCAAGCACCACTGCCATCGCCTTTTGATAATATGCCCACGATGTGCCCACAATGTGCCTGCCCATGGTCAGGGCCGGATTAATGTCATGAAGGGCCTAAGGAAGTGCATAAGTACAGACAGTCTTCGACTTACAGACACCCCGTACTTACGCACACCCAGCTTCCATAAAATATATTTAAAATACCGACTTAAAACTTTTTTGCTGAACCGGAACAAATTTCATAACACTGACCGTACGGGAATTTAAATATGGTGTGTTATTGTGCTCCGACTTACGAACGGGTCTCAGGAATGAATTGTGTTCATAAGCCGAGGACTGTCCATGTGTACCCGGTTTACCTATTGCAAAAAAAGATTACTAAGTCAAAAATTTTTAAAAATTCTAATGCATTTGCCTCGAGATAAATTAATGAAACATAAATCACTCACTGCACTCATTACTTCAAATGAACACAAACATTGTTCCATAGCTTTCGAGCTGAACGATGTCATCATAATCAGAAGAAAAACTCATTGTTTTGCGATGGCCACGCTACGGTCCCTTACGTAGCTGTGACTTCAACGAGGGCCTAAAGGATGGCCTAAACGATACGAGGTCCTGGTTAGCCTGTGCATTAATCCGGCCCTGCCCGTGATACACTCACTGGAGAGTTTTAGTTTCCCCTCAATTCTTCCAATCACTTCTCTCATCTTGATCCCGACTCAATACCCCATCAGTTCCGTCTGACTTTCCACGATTTGACACACCGTAACCCAGGATCTCAAGAAACTCTTCCAGCGTCCTTACGTCTACCTGCAAGGTGGGGGCACTACTGAATCAAGGACAGAGAACCCAACGGCCTCTTTTCCTCCTGCCCATTCGTGTCAAAATCCCGCCGCACCATTATTGAGGGACTGTGTGTGGTCTTGGTGTGGTCTGCGACTGTTTTTACCGTGTTTTTGTACTGTATTTTCTCAAGCTTGGGAACTGATGATGTAATTCGAACTGATATACGTTATTTGTTTATTTAAGGGACGCCAAGGTGGTGAGATGTTAACTACCTCGCTTTGTATACAGGAGGTCGCGGGTTCGATCCCGACCCTGACGCCTGCTGTATATTTAGAGTTTGCTTATCTCTCTCCCCGTGGTCGCGAGGATTTTTTTCTTTGGGTCCTCCCGTTTTTCCCCCTCCACACTTAGAATCAACATCACGCGTTTAGAGCTATCATTTGTGGCCAGGTCGCTTCTGAAAAATAAGTTAATACCTCTGTGGGCTTTGTACATTTTTAAGTGATTTGTTTGCTGTTGTAATGTTCGCACCCGCCCCTACTGGACATCTGTGAAAAAGAGCAAAATAGCTCATCGGATTCAGCCACTATGAATCTATTCTGATGTCAGCTGGCCGAAGTCACGGGATCCCTCGTGTAGGCGAGGGGAACTGCAGCACGGCTGTGATACCAATAGAGGGCGCCGCTTGAAAACCCTTATCTCTCTCTTTTTCCACTGCACAACCGAGCCGCGTTGGAGCCGTGCCGGACCTGTGCCGGACCCGTGCCGAGCCAGCCCGGCGCGGCTCGGGCGCCGACGTCGGCATGCAATGGGGACGAGCTGAGCCGCGTGCGGACGATGTGCCGGCCCTGAGCGCTTGGTGTTTCGGTGCGTCTCGCAGGTCAAATCTAGCTCGTGGAAAACCGCTCGGCTCGGCTCGGCTGGGACGTACCAGTGAAAAAGGATGTATACGTGACCAAAGTTTGTTTAATTTTGTTTTACAAACCTTCAAACGTTTCGTCAGACACCCAGGGGACAACACGTCCGTGGTGCGCTTCGACAGAACAGCAGCCGCTCGTGCTTTGGGGTTTGTGCTGCCCATCGCGTAGCCATCCAATCGGCCGAGCCCAATGAAACGGATCATCGTGAATGATGCGAGTTTGCTCGCACCGCGCGCCCTCCGCCGCGTTTGACCGCATCGCGACTCGCACGTCCCCCCCACCTTCGCTTGTCGGCGTTTCTGAAGCATCGTGCTGTCCAAATGGAAGTCTTGTGAAAAATGAAATCTGTTAAAGTGTTTGTGCAGTGGTTGGCGCGCTGCGCTACGAACCCCGCGACCCGGTCATCATCACTGGCGTTGGCCCACTCACGCTCAACACCAATGACGATTATCTGTACCGGTCCTGTGCCCCCCCTAGGTCGACTCAGCCTCGAATGAGTACCTGGTGCGGTGTGTAACTGTCGCCACAAGGGACACAAAGGCGGTCGGGCGTGGTGCTGGCCACCCACCCCCTCGTAAACCGTGACGGCCTTTATAGGTGTTACTCACTAACAGCACTTGCCCCAAAAGTATGTTTAAATTATACGGAGATCTGTGTCTTGTCTTGATCCTATCGCCTCACGGTCACGTGATTTAGAAACAAAAAAATTTGGCAGCGCAGCGGTGGGAAAATATTCACGTGGTCTGCGCTCAGCTCATCGCAAATATTGCACTCGATGTCGATAGCCTCAAGCAGCTCATTGTGTGTTTAGATTCGAAGAAACTTCGACATGTCGAAGCCATCGTCATTATCATCACAATCAGCAGCAGCAGTATCGTTATCATCATTATGAGTATATGCATCAGCAGCAGTATCGTTATCATCATCCTGAGTAGATGCATCAGCAGCAGCAGTATCGTTATCATCACAATCAGCAGCAGCAGTATCGTCATCATCACAATCAGCAGCAGCAGAATCGTCATCATGATGATCATCAACAGCAGTATGGTTATCATCATAATCATCATCAGCAGCAGTATCGCCATCACCACAATCAGCCGTATTACCGTGGAAGAATATGAATAGTAGCCATAATAGGAAAAATATGAATAGAAGGCAGAAAACCTCAGAGGCTCTCCTGCCCCACACTCCCCTCTCGTCGAGGCCCTTACACAAGCAGCGAGGGCTGAGCAGCCAATTACAACGCTGTACGTTTACCTCTTCCCTTAGTATTGTTACTACGACCATTGTTCTGATTGCCAATTACAAACTGGGCCACTCAAGTCGACTCGTCCCCAACAAATGCACGCACTCCGAGCCCCCCCCCCATCCCAGTGTTCTTCACTCATTTTCAGAGACGGGGGGGGGGGGGCACTGTCGCCGATTAGACATCATTAGTAGTGTGAGGGCCGCCACACATTTGGAAGCCGTGGGGGTTTGACAGCAGCAGCGCGATAACGATGACGATGGTGGTGTTTTCACCATTTGTGTACTGCCGGGGTGCAGCGCGTTCAGGAGCCGCACTGAAGGCCACCAGGGGCCCGCCCAGTGGCTCCCGCGGGGCCTTGCGGTGAACAACGCAGCCCCCCCGATCCTCCGCCGGCCACGGCCAGCGTCGGCCTCCGTGCCAAATCATCATCAGCTTCTTCTTAGTGCGCACGGCGGCCGATGTAGACGCGGAGCAAACTCGGACCGCGGCCGTCTGAGCGCGTCGCTCGTTCATCCCTCGCCCCCACCCCCGTCCCCCAAGTGCCCTTTCCGTCAACGCCGTAGCCTGCCCGTCCAGTGCTGCTAAACGGACGGCCGCCGCCACCTCTGCAGCCACCTCCGCCAATGCCGGGCAACTGCCGAGATGCTGCGTCTGGCGCTGCCGAGTGAAATACGCGTCGAGGTCTGCGTGCGCTGCACTCGCTCCGTCAACCGTCCCTGCGGCTTCGCGTCACGCCCAGAGGGGCACGTTTGGGCGGTGCCCGCAACTCTTAATGATACTCCTGCTGTTATGTTATGGAGTGACTCATGCAGCCAGCTATGGCTGCAAAGTTTGGTAGTACATGTTATGTATATCGTTTATTGTAAAATTTCAATCACAGTTCCTATGATCACTGTTACATTGCTTTATAGCTTTATTTTGGTGATTTCGAAAACGTTTTGGTTTCGCCATATTTGTTTGGTGCAGTACAGAGTTAGACTGATAACTTTAATCTAAATTGTCTTGTGGTTGTTATTGTTTGACTTGCATCCCACTGGGATTTTTGCACACAGCATTGATATATGGTGCTTTTCTGGAAGACTTTGCTGTTTTTTCCAGGATTTTTCTGTTTGCGCGTAGTAACTTTAGGATGTTTCTTGTTCATGTTTTTGTTTGTTGTGGTTGCACCCGATTCAAGAGCCGAATGGCTCATAGGGCTATACAAAATAAATGAAACTGCAACTGAAACTCTCGCTGCCAACAGCCGTGACGACGCAGCGGGTCAAGGGAAACAGAGACCTGGAAGTTGGTGTCACAGAACTAGTTCTCAGGTCGCTTCAACGGCCTCTTCATCCACACCAGAGTCAGACTCATTTAAATTGCCCTGCAGAGAGCGGTCCCTCACAGGGCAATCCATTGGTCCTGATCCCCAGTCGTGATCGATCCACTGCTGGATGGAGGCCGCTCCAAGCCGTCGCAATCTCTCACGGTCCTGCGATGTAACGATCCACCCAGCACACAGCCCAGCTCTTACTCTGGCCAGGTCAAGTCTATTTATTTAAAACACATTCCTCCTGTGGAGGGAGCTGGTAGGAACGTTGGGTTGCTCGGTCAATGGCCAGGGTCAACGGCGCGTAGTGTATTCCGCAAATATGCCCGACTGTGAGGGCGGGCACAAGCCGGCGTGCGTAGGTTAAACGTTGAGTTTTTTAAGGGCACCACGGGGTGACCAGCCGCTCCCTCCCCACCCAGCCCCACCCCTCCCATCCCCCACCCAGCCCCACCCTCCCCACCCAGCCCCTCCCCACCCTCCCCTCCCCACCCTGCCCCTCCCCACCCAGCCCCTCCCCACCCCCCCCCCCCTCTCCACCCAGCCCCACCCCTCCCATTTTTGGATGCACGACGGACGGACAGACACAATAATCCCCTGTGGGCTGGTGTAACCAGGAGGTTCCTACCAGTATTAAAATTGTAGAGATGTTAACTACCTCGCCTGGTATACAGGAGGCTATGGATTCGATACCGACCCTGACTTCTGTATATGTCGAATTTGCATGTTCTCCCTGTGATTTTTCCCTCCACATCTAGAATCAACATGTGTTTACAGTATTTGGCTGCTATGAATTTCCACATGATGAAAAGCCACTTCGTTGAGCGATGATTTGTGGCCAGGTCGCTTTTGAAGACGAACAACAGAGCTCAGTGGACCTTAGCTGGTAATATCAAAAATAGTTACTGCATCCCTGCTCAAACGAGCATTATGCCATAACTAATTTCCACTTGTGGAACTGACCCCCCAGTGGAGAAAACTCCACATTCCCAAGGCGAGGAACAAGCATATTCGTAGGATGACCACTGCACACTTCCCAGAAAAAACGGGAATTACGATTTTAAAAAATCTTGCGGCCGATCGTTTTTTTCTTTTTTAAGGTCAAGGCCATAAAAATGTGATGGAGACCTTTAATAAAGCGGGTGCTTGAATTGCCACCGTCTCTGACGTGACGTGTTTAATATTCACCGCCTGTTTAACTCGGGGGTTAAATTAAGTTCAGCGCCGCGAAGGGAAGGAACATCGAACGACGCTACGAGACGGGGGGGGAGGTGGAAGGCGTAAATCTCCAACAGCGGTAGAAGGCTCCGCGCGTAGCATGGGCGCTTGAGTTGCGGGACGGGGGGTGTTGCCACCTCTCCTGCGTTCCCCCCACCCCCCCAGGGATCATCATCTTGTTGGGAGAGGCAGCCGCTGGTACTGGGGGAGCTGCCAGTCTCATGCAAAGCATCGGTTGTTTTTGTTGTTGTTGTGGCTGTTGGCTACTAATCAGAATGATAAATGTCGTAATAATGCGCCACTCAAGACAACGCGTTCAAGTGCAGCCCCCCCCCACCCCCTCTGCTGGCATTGTGAGATACCCTCCTCCTCCTTGTTCTTCTTTCCAAGATGTGTCCTGCTGTTTGTTGTTCCTGCTGTTGTAGCTTAGAGGAGGGCCCGCCCTATACTCATTACCACGCCCTCGATAATCGCACCTTCAATCGAGCATTAAAATGGATTTAAACAACAAGAAAAAAAGAGACCGTGCGTTATTACATTGCAAGAGTAAGCCACCAGGTCGAACAAGCCATCATGTGCCTGTATAATAACGTGCTATTGGAAATCCTGATTGGATTGTATAAGAGACCGCAGCCGTATGTTGGAGGTTGATTAAAAAAAATGAGCATCGCCTCGTCGAAACTCAACAGCTGTCCCGTTCAACGGATACACTGGTGCCTGCCACATTCACGTGGAATTTTCACCAACAGCTCAGAAGTCACAAATGGAAATGAGAATTTCCCTGTCACTTATTTTGAGCAGGGAGAGGAACCAGGGCAGAGTGCTAACAACAACACCATCATCAGGGAAATGATTTGTGTTTAAATGTCCCTCAACGCTGAGGCGTCAGAGAAGAGGGCGCCTGGAATCCAGGAGGTCGTGGGTTCGATCCCGACCCTGTCGCCTGCTGTGTATTTGGAGTTTGCGTGTTCTCCCCGTGGTCGTGTGGATTTTTCTCCGGGTCCTCCGGTTTTTCCCTCCACACATTCAGAAATATGCGTTTATGGTATCTGGCTGCTAGAAAATTCCATGTGACAATAAGCCACTTCGTTGGGCTATCGTTTGTGTCTAGGTCGCTTCTGAAATATAGCTCAGTGGGGCCTTACCTGAAGCTATATAACACAATTTTTTGTTTTATATAGCTTCAGACTTCACTTCGCCTCTCATCTCAAACAGTAGTCCTGACCTCGATGCAAGGCCCACGATAACAACAACCAGCACAATACAATTTTACCGTTAACAAAAGGAAGACCGCCTCTATTCACGTCATCGCATCGGGGTGCATCCCCTGGCAGCAGAGGTTGGGCACTGCGGGTCTTTGTCTTGTGTGTGTGTGCGTGCGAGCACCAAGCATGGCACAAGGGCCGTGGTGACCTCCTCGCCGTTTGGCGACGTCGCAGCCGCTGAGTGGCAAACGGCGATCGTTGCTGCCGTGGCCTCCATAGTTGCTCGCTAACAGCACTTGGCCCCCAACCGCCTGTTGAAGGCTACACGGGGGAATGTTTGACTTTGCATGCACCCGCCGTGGTGTGGCGCACTGGCGAGGGGCCGTCCATTTAGTAGGTACGCAAAAATCTGTCTAAACTTCACCCCTCCCTGTACGCATGCCTACGTTGTACACCCCCCACCCCTTGCGTACGTACGCTTGACGCACCTCCTCTCCGAAACCTATAGAACGGCCGATATTTAATCCACGCAGAAACGATCAATGATTAATAATATTAACGTGTCTAAGCCTACAGATAGTCCACCACCGGACTATCTAACTCATTTGAAGGCCAATGTAGACAAAATATTATCGAGGCTTCACCCACCCCCCCGTTTCCTATACGTGCGTACATTGTCAGTAGACCCCCCATACGCAAGCGTTCGCGTTTGGGTTAACCCCCCCTCCCCCCTCCATGCGTACGTGCTAAATGGATGGCCCCTGAGTGGTGGTGCGGCGGTTAGGGTGCTGCGCTACGAACCCCGGCGACGCCGAGTTTGGTGGGGTCAAGTCTTGGTATTACTATCTCTTCCAAGATGTCTGGCCATCGTTGATTAGTTCAGCCACATTTCCCTCTAGAGGGGGCTCTCTGGAGCGCCCCCTAGTGGACGCCCTTCCACCCGCCGTGGCATGAGCAGGCAATTGCAGGGCTGCACCTTTACACTGAAGAAGATTGCACAAAGACAAATATCCCCCGTAAAGCCTCAACATACTTTTTGGGGAAAGTGCTGTTAGCAACCACCTATGAAGGCCGGCACAGCACACCACCTATGAAGGGGGTTGGGTGGCCAGCACCACGCCCGGCCACCTTTGTCTCCGTAGTGGGAACGGTTACACACCGTATCAGGTACTAATTTGAGACCCAGTCAACCTAGGGGAGACTCAGGACCAGTTCAGATATTCCTCACTGGTGTCAGCTGTCAGCCGGAATCAAACTCGGGTCGCAGGGTTCGTAGCGCAGCGCGCTAATCGCTACACTACCACTCTCACCGTTACACACACACACACAAAATGGCCATAATCACTCAATGCGTAAAAATGGGTAGAGATTCCACACGCAATTATGTAATCACGGCATAAGGACCGAGAAGACAAGAAATCACATTTGATTGAAGCATCGGTGTAGCTTCTAAAATCGTAAGCATTTTGTGAACAAATCGCTTTTATAAATTCCCCATTCATTGTGACCGACGCGCTGATTCTGTGGTTGAATTGGGCCATCAAGCAGTGGCACTAATGGAATATTAAAATCCCCCTTACTGCTGCATTAAAATTGATAGCTGATTAAGCAATGGTGCGGATGTTTTACATAAAGGGTTTGGTACATAATACATGACAGGATCATCAACATTGAAGTTCATAAAAATGTGTGCGTAGATTGTGTATGCATCTTCGAATGTGGATTCGTGTAATTGTGTGTCCATGCGTGGTATGCCTGTACATATATATCTGTGTGTTGTGCCAATGTATCTGTGTGCATATGTCTGTCTGTGTGTGTGTTGTCCTGCAAAAAACAACCCCTTACCTCATTAGACCTCCTTTGCCATTACCAAAATATAATAATAGGGGTTTTACCCTTTTTTCTGGCAACAAAACTGAAACCTTTTTACAAGGAATCATGTCTGCATTAACCACAATACTTGTGGTCAAATGCAAACAAAAAACACACTCTGATAATATATGCATTGTCCTTGAAACTGATTGGTCCACACCAGAGACAGCTTTCTTTTGAGCCTCGTCTCAATCAGTGAGCTGTACGCCTTTTGGCGTCCTCTGGTCTAGCACCAGAAAAAAGGGGAAAATCCTATGATTATAACCCCCTACCTCCTCGGTGGTGTCGGACAGTAACGCTGTGGTGGCTTTCAGCAATGCCATGGGGGAGGGAAGGTCAATTCCCATCGGCTGTTCCCCTCATGGCGGCCGTAGCCACCACAGCGGCCAATGGGTGCTCTGAACGGGTGCGAGGGGCTGATAAATCCCTCCAACTTCAATTCAGTTACCACGATACCACGTGAACATTATCTAAGTAAGGTTGTGCTGGAGGCTAAGAGGTGGTGCGGTGTAAATCTTACCACTAGGGAGACAAAGGCGGTCGGGCGTGGTGTTGGCCCCCACCCCCTCGTGTGCCATGCTGGCCTTCATAGGTGCTCGCTAACAGCACTTACTCCAACAGCATGTCAAGGCTATACGGGGGATCTTTGTCTTTGTATGTATGTGTGGAGAGAGGTCGTGTAGCAGTTCGTGTAGAGTTCAATTGCTGCTCATAAGCCAACATCAGTGACGAATATCTAAACCGGTTTTGGGCCACCCCTTGATCGACTTAGCATTAAATGAGTACCTGGCACAGTGTGCAAATATCAGCATTTGGGGTGGACAAAGGTGGCTGGGCATAATCCTGGCCAGCCACCCTCTCATGTGGAGTGCCAGCCTCATTCGGTGCTCACGAACAGAACTTGGCTATGCTGGGGATATTTCTTGTCTCTGTATGTGCGTGTGGAGCAGTGGTACAATGATTCATACACTGGGCTATGATTCCACCTTAGCCACCCAAAGAGAAAATAATATTTGAGACATTCATCGATAACACTGCTTTTAAGTCGTAGGTGACGTTTTGGGCAATGCCCGTTCTTCAGAGGAGTACTTTTTATTTTTTATAAAGGCCACGGTCTTATTGACGAAATGTGTTTTTTTTTGCACGCTCTCATGACATTTGAAACAAATTGGGAACATTACGCCGAGATTAAATAATGATCGCTTTTAAATGTACTGCATCGATTATCCCGTGGCTAAAGATGTGCGAACACGTCGTTCTATTTCATAAATTTGTAATTATAAAATAACCACGTGATATTAAACCAAGAGGCAGTCTGAAACGATCCTATTAGATTGTTGCATGATAACATGGTACACGTGATTGCAATTCGTCGATGCTAGCCAAATCATGGGCCGCTACAATCTTTGCAACCTCAGAATCAGAATCTTCATTTGTCCTGGAGAAACCTGACGAGCGATGGAGCTCTTTTATTACAAATGTCCAGCCGGGTCGGGTTACGACAACAATAAACAATACGAAAAAAACGATAGGAGCACAAAGTAAGGTAAGCAAGTCACTCAAAATAAATATACTAAAAGTACATTTTTTTTATTTGACCAGGTAAAGCCCCACTAAGCTCAATAGCTCTTTTTCAGAAGCGACTTGGCCATCAATGATAGCTCAACGAAGTGGCTTATCATGTGGACATTTATAGCAGCCAACCTGGATCGATTCCCCGGCTACACTCAACATTCTTGGCACGTGGCATCTGAACCTGTATTGAGCCGTAAAACGAGTGCTTTATGCAATGGTATGTCCAACAGCAGCATGTGAAAGGTAAAAGCAGGCTGTGCCTGTGCCACATACAATAGGCGCTCGCTAACAACACGCCACATACATAATGGGGGTTGGTGGAGCCAGCGCCACGGATGCCTGGCCACCTTTGTCTCCACTGCTAATGCTGATGACCATACATGCCATATCAGGGCACCAGGTCTTTCAGATGATACAGTTAGGAAAGTGATCACAGACCAAAATGCAATATTCAAGCAATGCGGTTTTAGAGGACATACACCCAGGGGTGGCCCGTCCATACAGGCGAACCAGACGGTCGCCTCAGGCGCCAAGTTAAGTTGAGCGCCAAATTCGAGGGAAAAAATAAAATAAAAAATAATACAAATAAAATAACTAAGATGTCATTATGTCAATTCCCTGTGCGCGTGCAGAGGGAATATGAATTATAATATATTTCTCGACATTTCTGAGAATGTATTAACGTAAAATATTTTACTTACTGCAAAAAAATAAACACCGTAAATCTGACTGAAATATCGGCTCGCTGTTGTGTACAAAATGTATTCCGAAAATGTCGTGTCTCTGTTTTATCTGATCTCAGAAACATCGGTTGGACAGACAGACGGATGGACAAACCGTATAATTATGCCTCTGTCTAAAAAATACGCCTTCAAAAAACATTCAATGTAAAATAGGGCCCAAATATTTCCCAGTTTACCAAAAACCTCAGCCTAGATCTGCCCTTGGGTTTTGGGCGTGGGGCGCCAATTGCATAGTGCGCCCGCAGGCACCAGTTGCTGGCAGCTAGTCCAGGGTCACCCCTGCATACACAACACACGACAATAAAGTGCCTTGGCATCACGCTCTGGAAGTTGCAAAATTTGACTCAAATGGGCAAAGCCACGCAGAAAACACGGTCACCGGTTGAGAAACCACCGCAGCCTCCCCTTCCATCGGAATGGCCTTGCCGCAACAAGGCCAGCGTGCAGAACAAAACGTAGCAATCATTTGAATTGAACGAACAACGCTGAAGAGCTACATTCAAGCATGAGAGTACTGGTTTTGGCATACGGGGGCAGTTTGCATAGCTCGGGGGTTCTGCTTATCATCCACAGAGTGTTGACCACTGAAACAACAAACAGCACACCCAGCAGGACGTGTCATCAACGCGCGAGAATTGGTGCACGGAGGCCGGGCCTGGTCACACATTGCGAGGCCTTGCAATGCAGCAATCAATCCACCAATCAATGTCGATTCATCTCACCGTGCAGCCGCGCTTTTGCAATCGTGGTGACCGAGGCTCTCATCGGCGTGAGAGGCAGCTGAGCGCTTTGAAAAATGGTGGCTGCTTCAACAATGTGAGTGAACGGAGGTCACAATTCATAACAGTGATTTAATAATCATGATTTACAGGCTTTTGTTAATCCACTGGGTGCTCGACTTCCCACACCGTGTCAGTCACGTGAGTCGTTTGGCCATACTTCACCATGCTGGTATTTGCAGGTTGGTGATAGAGTGCCAACTGTCAGCTATTGAATTAATTGATTAATATATTGATCACTGCATTGATTCATTCAATTTGAAGGATCATGTATTCTTTGTAAATTAAATAATCTTCGCACACGGTGATCAAAACACGCTGTAATGATTATGGATAGGCAGGTAATGTCTTTTTCAGAAACACTTTTATGGATTTTTTACATGCAGAAACGGACGTAAAATAGACGTTTACTTACACTATGTAACACAATTTTTGTTCCTGGGTAGTAAGTGTTATTTCGTAATTGCTTATGCCTAAAAAGTATAGAAAGTGGCTGTTATTCCCCACAAACTTTGCTTTTGTGACAAGGACAGTGATATTTAAAAATGTACCTATTTTCAAAGAGAAAACGGTCGAATTTGTGTCTTTTCGTTCACATAAAGTCATAAAAAACTGTTCAAAGTCCAGTATATCCTGGTGGAAGCGCTCGCCTTGCTCCTTCGAGTACGCTCCCATGTTCTCCTTGAATGTATCAAGATGAGCATCAAGGATATGGACTTTGAGGGACATCCTACAGCCCATTGTGCCATATTTCGTCACCAGTCTCCACATAAATTGTGATTTAAGCTTTCGTGACGGCAGGGATTCATTTTCTTGGTTCTTTCGGTAAAGTCACATACAAGGAAAATAATAAAAATATAAAACAATAAAAATGATCACGACGTTTCGACTGCAACACAAGCAATCGTCATCAGGTGTGAAATCCACAGCAAGAAATTTTTATAAAAGTGGCGGTTTTTCCTAACGTCAGCACCACGAACAGCAATTTAGCAGTTGGTCAGATAGACGAGTCCATCTATGTTCGGAAAAGAGGAGGGGGGAGAAAAAAATGGAATGTGGAGAATAGGTTATCTACAAGCCATCTGACTACCATGAGAGATTCGTTCATGAGGCTATCCACATATACAAACACAGAGACAATTTCAACCGAGAAGATGGATTCTGGCTTAGCAATCATTGGAAGGATTTGATCAACAATTTCGGGTCTTAATTGATTGTGTTCACGCTTACGGTGACTTTCAGACCGCATTCCATTTTCTTCTCCGAGCAACAATTGTCCATCTTAACTTAAAGAGTTTTTTTTAATTGCTCGCAGGTGAAATTAGGTGCCCAGGGTTTGTCTTCATCCCGACAGACATGCCGAAATATGTCTTGTAGACCTCACACATCTTAGAAGATGCTTCCACAAAGTACTTTTTCACTCTTGTCTTGATAAATTGGCCACAGACAGCAAAATGTGTCTGCTTGATGCTTTCAGCCTCTTGATGCCATCTCAGAAAAAATGCAGATATGTATCCACTTAGGCGGCTGGAACTAAACTGAACTGGTGGGATTAAGGCCCCTGCATTTATACTACTATTTATATTACTGGCAAGTTCTAGAATGTTCTAGAAGTTACTCCAAGTTTACTCAGCACTGAATCCATCTGAAATGTTCTGGAAAATAGGTAAATTTCAAAATATCACTGTCATGGTCACAAAAGCAAAGTTTGTGGGGAATAATAGCAATTTCTCTGTAATTTTGAGGCATAAGCAATTAGGAAATAACACTTACTACCCAGGGAACAAACAATAAATAAATAAAATTGTTACACAGTGTTATCTGCTTGTTTCCTTTGTTATTTATATTCTCGACAACGTTACAAATGATTACGCTGTGCTACGTGTTCAATAGTGTTGTGTTTAACTAGGACCCCCCCCCACTCCCCAATAATAGTAAAGAGAGGGTCCTGCAAAATGGGCAGTTCACCGGCATCGATTAATGCAAGACTGATTCTGCTAATGACACACTGCGTGTCGAAACTGTTCCACAGTTTGCTTGTCTTGAAACAATGCTGCCGAAACGATGTACTCCCAGAAGGCTGTGCGGTAGATGGGTTGCGCAAGATGTACTTTGTTTGAAGTAAAGAGACCGATCGGTAAAGTAGACAGTGTGTGCGTTGTTATTTTTGGCTTAATCCATATTCTCCACAAAGATGCGAATGATTATTTTGAGTTATGCATATACCTGTAGGACCCGGCAGTGCAATAACATTGTTCGACACCTGCTTGTGTAGTCATTTATGTTGTTATTATCAGCTTTCTATTTCGCGTAGATTTTATATATGCTTGTTGAGTGTAGTTTTATTTTTAAGTACAGCGCTTTGAGATACTTGAATATGAAAGGCGTTTCATAAAATATAGGTTATGATTGCATTATTATTATAAAGAACTTATAAAACGTTGGCTCCTGGCTACCGTGATGATTGTTGTGATCGCAGGTTTCAAATCTGCCTTGCCGTGCTCTGGGCTCCAGAGACCACGATGAAGCCGCTCCCAGCATGCATGGCGGCACATTATGACGTGCCTGGGACCACGTGGCTCACACTTGCCAGTGGTGATGCTGGGATTCCGGCGTCCACTAGAGGGTGCTAGCGCGGTGTCCAAGAACACGAGAACCAGATTGTGCAAAGGAAGTCGCTAAAAAAGTTGTCACTTTGATAAACGAGTCCAGCCGTCAAGGTCATTGATATGTATATATGTGTGTTGAACTTCCTTCGCACAGTACGTAGCCAACCCTACTGTATGTATGTGTAGTGGTTGAACTCGGAGACAGTAATACATGGAGGCACTTCTTTTATTTAACGAACACCATCGGGATAATACGCACCCTACGTGGGTACACACTATTACTGTTGCTAGCCTATACACAACACTACGTGGGTACACACTATTACTGTTGCTACCCGAGACACAACACCACGTGGGTACACACTATTACTGTTGCTACCTGAGACACAACACCACGTGGGTACACACTATTACTGTTGCTACCCGAGACACAACACCACGTGGGTACACACTATTACTGTTGCTAGCCTATACACAACACTACGTGGGTACACACTATTACTGTTGCTACCCGAGACACAACACCACGTGGGTACACACTATTACTGTTGCTACCTGAGACACAACACCACGTGGGTACACACTATTACTGTTGCTACCCGAGACACAACACCACGTGGGTACACACTATCACTGTTGCTAGCCTATACACAACTCCACGTGGGTACACACTGTTACCGTTGCTAGCCTACACACACCACGTGGGTACACACGATTACTGTTGCTAGCCTACACACAACACCACGTGGGTACACACTATTACTGTTGCTAGCCTAGACACAACACCACGTGGGTACACACTATCACTGTTGCTAGCCTATACACAACTCTACGTGGGTACACACTATTACTGTTGCTAGCCTATACACAACTCACCGTTTAACACCAACGGTGCTGAACCGAGACAGCCAACAACTATCTAGCAGCACAAAATCGAGTGAAGACGGCAGCGACGATGGCGACGAGACAATAGCGACGATGGCAACGAGATGGGAACGACGATCTTGAACAGCACGACGGGGATTCCACTTCCAGAAACAGCCACGAGGTCCCCCAAAGGGGCCCCTCTTATACTCAGCATGGCCTCGCTCCGGCGCGGCCACGCCCACTCTCTGGAACCTACTAGCAGGTTGCCGAGTCTTCTCGATGGGCCCCCCTCTGTGACCTTTCCCCAAGATGTCTGCCTCTCATGTCTATCGTGGCCTGCTGACGTGGGTACTCCCATACACCGCAGTTACCCTTTTCCGCCAGCAGCCAGCGCTATGCCACTACATATGTATGTATGTTGAACTTCTTTCGAACCGTACGTAGCCAATCGTGATAATCGGAGGTGCGGGGAAGAACAACCAACTAAACGCAAAAGAGATACGAATATAAGCCTACTTCTCGTTTGAGATACTTTATCTCAGTGAGATATCTTTGCCCAGATGGGGAGAAGAGGTCTGCTGCAAGGATATGTGAGCACTTAGAAACCCCTGACGACGACGATGATGGCACAAATAGCAGCGCGGTCGCGGGCCGAATCAATGGCATGGGGCCACGCGTCTCGCTCGGACACACGCAAGGTACCCCAGCTGTGACCACTGACTCGGCAAGTTCTGGATTAGCACAGTTGGCAACGTACGGTGCGATAGAAGTTCAACGTACGTACATCATTCCCCTTCATACCCACAGATTAGAAGACGTTGGTGAAGAGACAATCATCTTCGACAGTCAGGGTGGGACTGCCGAAGAATAATAGAAGGGAAGAATAATATATTTGCCAAAACAACAAGGGATTTCCTCTACAAGTAAAGTTCCGGAAACACTTTGCAATTGTTCCCCCCCGTTAATTTACGAACAACAACAACAGGGCAATAGAGCGTGGCCACGTGCGAGCGACGCACACCTGCAAGGGACGGCTTGGAGATGGGACGGGTGTGGGGTTGGAGGATCACGCAACTGCCGTCAAAATCGAGACGCGCGAAGACGGCCGTTGTAATGACGACGGCGGTTATTCAGCCCGCGCACATGCCGGCTATCTACGGGATCACTGGCACGCGAGCTCAGCACACAAACAGGCGCGCACGAGTGCTCGCACCTATCTTTAAATAAGACTTCTCTTATCAGGCTCCGCGCCCCGCCAATGAGATGAATGGATTTTTCTTTGTTAACCGTAGATAGGCCCACGCGCCGTTCCTGCAGACAGAACCGTGGCACTCGTATCTGCAGGCAGATCAAAAAGGCACGCGTGCACGCATGACTTTGATCGCCGCGCACCTTGGATCGCGCGCCGGCTCGCGATGCTGCGCGCGTCGCTGGGAATGTTCACACGCTTTGACGAAAATCAAACGCATAGCCAAGTCGGCTCGTTTGCAACAAGAGGCACTGGAGAGGGAATATCATTGCTAAATAGCAGCTGCCGCTACATTGTTACTTTAGCGCACTCGAAATTCAGAGGATCTCTCTCTACTCAAGCGAGCTTAAGTGTGGCACTAATTTCCAGAGGTGTGGACTCGAGTCATGTGACTTGGACTCGAGTCAGACTCGAGTCATGAATTTGATGACTTGCGACTCGACTTGGACTTGCATAACAATGACTTTGTCCCACCTATGAGATGTGGACTCGAGTCATGTGACTTGGACTCGAGTCAGACTCGAGTCATGAATTTGATGACTTGCGACTCGACTTGGACTTGCATAACAATGACTTTGTCCCACCTCTGCTAATTTCCATCGGCCGTTCGAAGCCAGTGGTGGAAATTCTACATTGCCATGGCAGGAAGCAGTCCATTTGTAGGAATGCCTCTTTGGGTGTTCTGCAAAGTGGAGGTTGTGTTATTGTTGAGTGAGAAGCGATGATGGACGGTCAGCCCTTGGCCAGGATTGAACTCAGGCGCTGAGCCTTGTGATTTGTGCCTTTTGACTCTGGTGAGACGTGCCGAAACCAGGTCCCCGGTGCGCTAACCGCTGCACCACCGCTCCACCCACAAAAAGAGCCCCTAACACAGCCCTTTTCGACTGTTGAGGCGAGTGATGTTATCGAGCACCTATGAAGGCCAGCATGGCACACAATGAGATGGTGTGACGAGCACGACCCCTGGCCACCCTTGTCTTCCCACAGTGCTGATGTTTACACACCGCCCCAGGTTCTAATTTGAGAAAAGTTGATCTAGAAGAGGCCCAGGTCCTTTAAAAAAAAGAACCACTGACATGAGCCACAGCTGGGAATTTAACTCGGCTAGCCAGGTTGGTAACCACCGCTCCACTGCTCATACAAATGACAAAGATCCCCCCCCCCCTCCATTTAGCCATGTAGACTGCAGGTCAAGTGCTGCTGGTAAGCACACAAAGAAATACACACGCGCCCACAGCCCATGCAGCCACTGCTCACCGAAAATATTTACAATAAAAGCACAAAGTGCATTTACCGTAAACGCTGCTCCACACTGCGACAACCGAACGAGAGCGACCTTTAGCGAGGAAATCGATGCCGTTATCGCTGATGGGAACGACACAACTATGGCGCACGCAAACATCACGAGCCGCCGCGGGCCCCATTAGCGGGGCACCGTTAACGTGAGCCTCAGGACTTCTCCCCCGTGACCCAGCTGAGCTCAATGAATGCGGAGGATCTGTACACAGACGGCAAATTTCTAGTGCAGGGCCAAGGCATGGAGAGTCACCCCCCTGTCCACGAGTTGCACACACACACACACCGCGAGAGAGAGCACCTTAAACCGTGGACGAGGATAATGACCGAGGGGGCTGCCATGCGACGGGACGGAAGACGCGACGGGGATGGAGAGGGCGAAATCGAAGCGGCGACCTCTGGCGCTGGCAAGACCGGCATGGTCAGCATCGCGCGGTGGGAAACGCGCCACTGGCCAACACAAAGGTCCCCTGTATAGCCTTAACAGACTGTTGGGGCAAGTGCTGTTCGCGAGTAACACCCATGAATTGCCGGCACCGCGCACGAGTGGGGTGGGGGGGCCAAGACCACGCCCGGATGCCTATGTCTCTACAGTGGTGACGTTTCCTATGCACCGCACCAGGTACTCGTTCGAGGCTGAGTCGCCCTAGGGGATGGCCCAGGAGCGGTTCAGGTAATCGTTGCCGGTGTTGGCCGTGAGCGGGAATCGAACTCGGGTCGCCGGGTTCATAGCGGAGGCGCGCGAACCACCACGCCGTCACTCCTCACATAACACGCCACGGCCCGATGCACACGCACGCACGCGCGCACACACACACACGCGCACACACACACGTGCGCGAACACATACACGTGCACGCAGACGCACACACACGTGCACGCAGACGCGCACGCAGACGCACACACACGCAGACGCACACACACGGAGACGCGCACACACACACATGCGCACGCACACGCGTGGATACACACGCGCATGCACGCGGGCATCGGCGGAGGACGGCCCCCAGCGTGGAATTTTGACTAAACTCATTTTTGTGTTCACGCAGCACACAGACAACTGGCAGTGTTCACCATGAGGGGCCAACGGAGCCATTTCGAGTCACACGACATTGACGCACACAAAGCCCCCCCACCCCCTTCCTTGTGAGTGCATTCCACGTAAATGATTCAGGACTGCATTTGGCTGCAAACTTGACATACGCACACGCACTCATCTTCACCTTGCAATGCGCCACGCAGGAGTGCACGCATCTTGGCGAGCACCCATCCAGGATGGCTTGGCACACGAGCGCATGCTGTGGCAGGAAACGTATGTACGTTGAACTTCTTTCGCACCGTATGTAGCCAACCGTGCAAATCGGAAGTGCAGAAATGAGTACACCTGGATATATTTGTCTCGTCATTGCTATTTAACACGCATTGCATTTAAGGCTGAGTTAACCTAAAAGGAAGACCAAGCCAGGTTCAGATAACACTTGTCCTTGTATATTATGCAGGGTGGCCCATGAGTCTGTAATCACATGGAAAAATAACTGACTCAGCAAGCCCAAGATGTCTCTGAGTAGTAAGGAAGAACGAGTCCAGATAATTCTGCTCGTAGGAAATCGGAATCAGAGGGAGGTCGCTGTTGAATTGACCAGATTGCATCCAGACCGCGAGCCAATAACACAGAGTTGGATTTTTTCTATGATTCCAGACTCATGGGACACCCTGTATATACCAAAAATTGCCCCTGAGATGGATAACCACTGGGCAAAAGGAAACCTGGGGGATCCGAGACCACGTGGCACAACACCGTGAAGGACGAGCCGGTGGCAGCGATCGACCTCTCTTGGGGCGAGGCTCAACATGTTGCCAAAGACTGGAAGACGTGGAGGGAACTCATCGCGACCTCAGCCACATAGGGCAGGGGTCCCCAACCCCCGGGCCGCGGGCCGGTACCGGTCCGTGGGCCGGGCCGCACAGCAGGAGGTGAGCGTGAGTCCGCGCGTGGCCCGCCCGTCATTTTATTTAACACTTCCGTCCGCGCCTCTTTCCCGAACTGCGCACTTGTCTCAGTCACAGTTTTGATAAGCCCACAAGCTAACCCTAGCCAAAATGAGCAAAAAACAAACGCCGCTGGAAACCCCCCCCCGGTCCGTGAAAAAAATTGTCTTCCACGAAACCGGTGCCAAAAAGGTTGGGGACTGCTGCCATAGAAGATGAAGATGATTTTACTAACTGACTTTTTTTATAATTGGACATCGCTCAATCAAGAACTGAAAGAAACACAGCGATACGCGCAAGCGTGCACACGCATTCATGGTCGCGCACGTCTGCACACCGGCACCGTTGCACGTGCAGTGGAATGTCGCATCCACGTCAGGAAAGGACCCCGGAACGTGGCATCACAGAGGGGTATTCACCAAACAACAATCGCAGTGAAATGATTGCTATCCCGAGTGGAGAAAAGTCTAAAACTATAAACCAAGCTACGTTTTATTTTATTTTACCAGGTAAGGCCCACTGAGCTGCTATATAGCTCTCATTCAGAAGCGACCTCGCCACAAATAACAGCTCGATGAAGTAGCGTATCGTCACGTGGACATGAACCACGGCCAAATACTCTGAACACGTGTTCCTAAATGGAAATCCACGTGACCACGGGGAGGACATGCAAACTCCAAATATACAACAAGCATCAGGGTCGAAATCAAACCCACGACCTCCTGCATACCAGGCGAGAGAGTTAACATCTCGCAACCGCAGCAAACGGAATTCAACATGATTAGTTTTGATCAGCGGTGGACCCAAGGGAAGGAGGGCAATGGGGAAATTTGGATTTAATTGTTTTTTTGTATATTTACCAGAGAAAATACACCGAGTGTTTTATTAATTGATGTCGGGCCCCTATCTAAAAGGCTTGATTATTTCTGGACAGCACACTCTTGGACAGTTTGTGACCAGGCTGAGACTATCAACTCACTGCAGGTCAGAACCACGGGTGGCTTGAAGCCCAGGAGCACACGGCTCCAGGTTGTTAGTTGTGGGCGTCTAACAAGGGAATGGTCCCCGGCGGCTATTGGATGGACTAGCGACTGCACACAGCACACAAGCGCACATGCACTCACTTATCCCATGGTCTGGGTATCACGCACAATGCCGGTGAAAGTAAACATGCACGGGGGTGGGAGGTTACTGACTGAATGTGCGTGTGAATTTACCACCGAAATGTGTGCTTACTATGGATGCCACTTTTTCCACCACAGACCAAGCATCCTTTGGACTGTTATCAAAACCGTGCAGTTTACTGTATTAAAGTTCAACACAGCGAGAGACCGGCACCAGATCTAGGTGCATACCAATTCCCGTTGCAACCTGAACATAGGCGTCAACTCCCACACCTCCGATTAGCACGGTTGGCTACGTATGGTGCGAAAGAAGGTCAACATAACATATGTACGTACGGACAATTCTTGAACCGTCCAGGTCAAATCCAGGGAGGTGGCAGCCCGAGTGCTGACCAGGGGAACAACGTCATGTGGGTGTCACAACACCCACAGGGGAGACCCCGATTTGAACCCAGAATCTCAGCGGTGCTGTATCAGTGCTATTCATAAAGGGTATTTATGTCTACGTTAAAGACTCAAATGCTGTGACAAAGCACCCGTTGCACCCTTCACTCTTAAAAGGAACGGAGTGATTTATACCCGGTGAATAATTCATAGCGAATGGTAATGTTAATGGTCTTTGCTCGAATTTATTTCGCCAGCCAGGCATAACTCTTGTTCAAAACAAGGCGGAAGACGAGCACGCGGCTCGTGAATTAAAACGTTAAATGTAAACGACGGCGCGCGACTCCGCGGTTTGTTCTGCAGCCCGCGATCCATCAGGGCGACACCGGCCGTCGAGCTCGTAAATAACGAGCGGCAATTAACGGGGCACGGAACGAGGGTGCAGCACGGCGGAGAACGAGAAATCCGGAGAGCGAGCGAGCCGAGCCGATCCCAAACGCCACGATCCCCCTCCTCTCAGCTCAAACGAGCACGTGGTGGTGGTGGCCCTGGTGGCGGTGGCAGCTTTTGGTGCAGAAATCCGCATCCCCATGGCGAGGGGGGGGGGGTTGGGGGGGGGCACAGTCTCTTCCACTTAGAATTTTTTTTAAATAAAAGGTAAAAGGAGCAGAACCTGAAATTACTCAGTTTAACACGAAGACTTTCGCGACCAATGTAATAAAGGTTTGTTGGCTCAGATCGCGCCGCTGGCTGGCCAAAGGGCCTCCGCCAAATGTAACTCGAGGTAGCCTCCCCCCGTTTGTGGCAAGCACTTTGTGCGCAATGAGTGCGACGGACGCAGTCGGATCTTGCGTCCGGCATGGTCGGACCTTGCCGTGGAGCGGTGGTCGATGAAACCGGCGACCTGAGCTCCAATTCCGGCCGCCGGCTAACATCAGTGTCGAGTGATGTCTGTAGCCAGTCCCCCATCCACCAAAACATTTCACTAAACCCGCATTGACCAGCGTGGTGAAGTATGGTCAAATAAATCCGATGACCAACACCTCACGGGGAAGCCTTAATCCACCGGTGGTTTGACGGAGGGCAGGCAAGATAAACGGAGCCTAAATAAGGGGCTTACGGCTGGTTGGTACGTGAAATGTCAAAGCGGTCTGAGAAAAGAGGGAGAGAAACTGAATAATGCAGGCTTGCAGGACGTATTACAAATGGCTTTCTGCGAAATAGTTAATGTCTGCCAAATTACAGTTCAGTTTGTAATTTTCTTCATCGCAATCCAAAGTAATTTTTTTTTCGCATTCAATTCAAGAGCGTGTGACATTGTATCCAGCGTGGGACCTTATTGAACATCGACGGCAAAAACAATGTCACACCGTCAAGTCTCCCCTGCTCGAAACGAGCAAACGGGACGGCAACACGTCTCCAACCTGCAGCCCAGAGCCAGCGGTAGGAAATTCCACATTGCCATGGCAGAGACTGCAGTTGCCACGAGAGGGCGATGCTACGATGTAATCGCACGATGTACAATCCACAAATAATTGCATTGTCCGTTTCCCCTTTTTTCTATCGGCCCTGCAGGGATACGATGGCTTCAGTCGACCCCCGACTGGGATTTGGCACAGCGGTGGCAAGATGTTAACTACATCTTCTGGTGTAGACAAGGGGGTGGATTCGATCCAGACTCTGACGCCTGTATATTATGGAGTTTGCATATTCTCTCTGTGGTCGCGTGGATTTTTTTCTGGATCCTCCGGTTTTTCCCTCCAAATTTAGAATCAACTTGCGTTGAGAGATTTTGGCTGCGATACATTTCACGGAATAAGCCACTTTGTTGCGCGATCATTTGTGGCCTCACCTGGTAAAATAAAAAATAGTTTAGTAAAAAAAAGAGTTTAGTTTAATTAATGGATTTGAACTCTGGATCTTGAAATTGTGAGCGCAGCGCTCTGAGCACGGATACACCGTGCTGAATTTCCTGAGTAAATACAGGAATGTGATTATCGTTCAAACCAACAAAATCCTAACGTAACGTTCCATTCAACTCAAAGGGCGGCTCAGGATAGGTAAAAGTACTTCTTTAAACATAAGCAAACCAAAGTATTCTCGCCACGTGCCATGACAAAGCCGATGACGTCATGGCATCAGGATTCCATCGTTATTCGTGACGAGAGAGACGTCCCGCAGATGCTCGTGAATAGCAAATTTCGCAGATAATTATATTGGCCGACGAAAATCTATCTTCTTAATGAATTACCTGAAATAAATACATAATTAAGCTGTTAAATACACGAGCATGATCATAAAAACGCATCTATTTATCTCATCACTTCCTATCGCTCGTAATTTGATCTCATCATTGTATCTCTTCACTTTAGCTCATCACTTTCTCGAATCACATTCTCTCTCATCGCCTTATCTCATCGCTTTCTTTCTCTCTCCCGTCTCAGCATTCGTGTTGAGTTCCAGATGCGATTTGGCAGACAGCCAATATCGCGGATATAGCAAGTTCGCGAATAAACGAGGTAATGCCGTAACTTAGGGATCCGGGATCAGCAGGTGCGTTCATTGGAGATCCGAGCTTCTGTTAACAACCCGATGATGCTGGATGTAATCTCCAGCGAAACTTCGCTAGCCATGCAAATGGCGTGAGATTCCTCTCCAACAACAACAAGAACAACCGCCGCCGGTGCTGCTGAAGCAGCGACAAACTTGGCTAGGTTTGTATTCATCACGTGACGCTTTTGTTAATTCCGCAGTGTGTCGGGTGGAGGAGGGTTTACGACACGCATGTTTGCTGTGACCCAACCGGAATAGAAACCAATTATGAATCGTAATATTCAGCGTGAAAGCTGATGTATGAAATTCAAAGGAAAAAAGAGCTCTCATTAAATGCATTGCATCGAGGGCAGCGCTTTGACTTTGATGTAAGGCATCGGCTTTTAAGTCAAATTCTCATGACAACAGCTCCTGGCAAATCACCGGTGCTGCCGAGTTTCGGTGCCTACACAGACGGTGCGTACGTAGCTAGAGACACAGACAGTGCGTAAGTAGCTAGAGACACAGATGGTGTGTACGTAGCTAGAGACACAGACAGTGCGTACATAGCTAGAGACACAGACAGTGCGTACATAGCTAGAGACACAGACAGTGCGTACATAGCTAGAGACACAGACGTGCGTACGTATCTAGAGACACAGACAGTGCGTACGTAGCTAGAGACACAGACAGTGCGTACGTAGCTAGAGACACAGACAGTGCGTACGTAGTTAACAAGCACAAGAGCCTCCTGCTCAAAATCAGCATATGGTGGCATTCACCTTCATTGGTGGCCCTCAGCCAGTGGTGGCAATTCCACTTTACTAAGGCGGGGGGTGGGGGGGTAAAAGTCCCTCCAATTAGGCGTAGCGTTGGTGGTATTTGGACCCCGACGCCTGGAGTGAAATAGGCTACCCTGTCCGCTTTCTTCCAATCTTGGTAGGCCGGAGCCTGGGCCTCTCCAGTCCGTGGGCCTCGGTGCAGGTGTACTGCCTGTACACTGGATTGCTGCACTACTGGTCTCACCACAGACCAACAACCACTATTAAAAATAAAATATAAAGGTGTCCCAAGATATAGATGCTCAACCCGAGCTATAAATGTTCTGATACGTGCATTGTCTTCGTACTGCTCACCTTTTGGCGTTCTCTGGTCTGACACTGGAGAGACAAGGCCCTAAAGAAGGCCGTCTCTGGTGTAGGACAATCGACTTCAAAGACAATGCATGTGTAGTGGTAGAGCGCTGGCTGCTGGCAGAAAAGGGTAACTGCGTTGTGCGGCAGTACTCGCGTAAGCAGGTCACAATATATACGAGAGGGGGACATCTCAGGGAAAGGTCACAGAAGGCGCCCATCGGGAATCCTGGGAATCCGCTAGTAGGTTCCAGAAAGAGGGCGTGGCCGAGGCAGAACAAGGCCACGCTGGGAGTATAAAAGCGGGCCCTCAGCGGGACCTCGTGGCGGTTGCTGGAAGTGGGATATCCGTTGTGCTGTTCAAGATCATCGTCATCACCATCTCGTCGTCGTCACCATATAGTCGTCGTCTGCATGTTCACCATCCCGGGGTGCTGTTAGTCAGACGGGCTACCAACTGTTCTAAGTAATGCCGCCGACAATAGACGGTCTTAATTATAATAGTGTGCACCCATATAGAGTGTGTGTGTTATCCCGATGGTGCTTGTTAAATAAAAGAAGTATTACTCTCTCCGATCTGCATCACTACCCATGTATAATTATATTATCAGCGATAATTATCAGAGCATGTTTGGTTGCATGTTCACCGCAAGTACTGTGTGTGGTTAATGCGGACTTGATTCCATGCAAAAGGTTTCTTTTCGGTGTTTGGAACATCATAACACCTCCTGTTTAATGCTAGAAAGGGTAAAAACCTATTCCTATTTTTCATACTTTGATACTGGAAAAAAAGGCCCCATGGGACAGAACAGTCAGTGTTGACTTCCCACAAATTGGTGCTCATTTGATTGGCCCCTGAAGGGCAATGCGATGATCTAACCCGTCCGATCGGGATTTGAACTTGACACGTAACACTCACGAGTTTAACACCACTGCCACACGTTTAGTACGTTCAATAAAAAAAATATATTCATTGATGCTGGCCGGTGCATAGAGGTCATAAACGCTGAGAAACTGATTTTGATTCGAGTTTTAGCCGCCTTTGATTAAACCGAGTTCTCACGTGATAAAACCATAAACCTATAAACAATTTTTTTTATTTTACCATGTAAGGCCCCACTGAGCTACATAGTGCTCTTTCAGAAGCGACCTGGCCACAAATGAACCTTATGGCGGGACTCCAGGATCCCGAATAAACGGACGTGAAAATCGTAATTAATTTTTTTTTGGCGACTCCGTCCCACCACGCACATCAACGCCGCGACCCGCCTGGCGCGGATCATTCTGTTGTCGTGTCGTCCAAGCGCAGCGAGGACGAATGCACAGAAGAAACAAAAACTTTTCAACTTTGATCAATGCATCGTGTAGAGCTCGTCGAGCGGAATAGACTGCCGTATCGTTCGCCTTCAACAGACATAAAATGACGTTGCAACGCAGTTTATGCGAGAGCTGGGGGCTTATGGGACCCCGGGGTCCCGCCATAATGTTCAAATGACAGCTCAACTTAGTGGCTTATGTGGAAATGTATAGTAGCCAATTACTCTAAATGCATAATATTGATTCTAAATGTGGAGGGAAAAACCGGAGGGCCCGGAGAAAAATCTACACAACCAAGGGGAGAGAGACACGCAAACTCCAAACATACAGCAGGCGTCAGGGTCGGGATCTCACCCACGACTTCATGCATACCAGGCGAGGTAGTTAACATCTCACCACAGCCGCGCCCTGTGCAGTGGAGTCATGTCACCAATGACCGCACACACAAAAAACCTCACCACACTCAAATATTTTTTTCCACACTTTATTTCACTAAATTCCAGCTGAGGATTTAATCCATCGGATTGACTCATACGACGAGAACGTTTTCACAGCAGAGTGTGCGGCAAAAGCATAATGGATAAAGAGAGTCTTTGAAGAATATATTTTTTTGGGGGGTGGGGGGTGGGTAGGTTTTGTGAAAATCTCGAATGCAGCCGAGGTTGCACTCCTCTGTAATATTCTCCGGAACGGATAGTGTGCCTCGTGACGTGAAGTCGACTTCACGCGCCGGGAGTGTAAGTGAGAAAACGGCCAAGACACATTATGACGTATAAACAATCACAGAACTAACAAGAGACTGGGCCTGAGATGATGAAGCTCGCTCGAGAGCCTGATTTTCATCACAGGCGGCTGAAACCCGAGGGTTCTAATCCAACAGTGCTGGCTCAATGGGATCGACGAGGCCTTCCCGAGGCTTCTGAGGAGGGCGCAGACATCTCCGCGACGTGAAAACGACGAGGCCCTTCCCCGGGTCAACGGGAGAGGTGGTGCAACGGTCAGAGCACTCCAGCTGACAATCGGCAAGTCGCGAGTTCACATCCCGGTCAGTCGGGGGTTTTACTCGTCCCATTTCTTTTTTGCGTGAGTACAGTACAATATGATGCGTTGCGATACGTTCAATGCATGTATGATACGTAGCATTAGCGATTTAATTTTAAGGTTACCACGATACGATACGTTCAATGCATGTTAAAAGTTTTATAGCAGATAGGATTGTTTCCTGAAAAAAACTTTCTATTAAATTGCAATACATATAGGTAGGCTAAGAATTTACCTTGTTTTTTTTTACTTTACATTTTACTGTGCAAATACAGTATTGTAATTAATAAATACATACAGTATATAGTTTATACAGTAAATTGCTGTTTTGATAAATTATCACCATTCTTTAAGACTCCTGGGTAGGCTAGGCCATCTTCGACTTACGATATTTTCGACTTACGATGGGGTCGTCGTAACGCATCTACATCGTAAGTAGAGAACTACCTGTATAGAGTTTCCCTTTGTGTGTCGTCTTAAGCTTCGGAGTGGCACCCCACCGTGGTTAATGTGGAATTTCCACTGTGGTCTTGAGTCCAACAATGAATAAGTAATATAAAAAAAAACTTTATTTTTTAAACACGCTTTAATGAAATGTACAGTACTAGTAATGGAAGAACTCCACGACTCCAGGAAGTGGCCCCGAAGCTTGCCATAGCGTAAGTGACCGTGGTCATTTACAAGTAACGTCAGTTTACCATGGACAATTAGAGCCAAGCCGAAACATAACATATACAAATTAATGTTTTAAAATATACGTTTTTAATTTTGTATTATAGAATATAGTATTGTCATCAGTATGACATAAGTACAGTATACCAAGTTTGCAGTCGATGCCACATTGGAAAGTGGGTAAAATTTTAGTTACAAGATTTGAGGATACAACAACGACAACACCAACAGACAGAGTGAGTTAAATAAAATCGTGTAATAAAAATGTGCGATGCGCAACGCACTCCTTGAGCAGAGAACGCCTTCAACTGTGCTGGTTATCGTCAATCATCGTCCATTCCCCACCCACCCCCGTCGATGTTAGACACAAGTGAGCTGAATTCTAAGCCCATATCGTCGTGGCGCTGCATCTCAAACGTTGAGGTAATTAAAGAAACTCCACGCGTGAGATGAAAGGAAACGAGACAAAAACGAGGCGCATCTTAACCCCGCGGAGCCGCGACGATTATAACTCTCACGGGAATTTAGCGCCCACCAGGGAACGCGTCTCTCATTTACATGGGGACGTGGCGTTCCACGGGCGGGGGGGGGGTGCGGTAATTTGCACGGAGATGTCCCGTGGCTACACCAGACAATGATCACGTGACGACACCAGGCAATGATCACGTGGCTACACCAGACAATGATCACGTGACGACACCAGGCAATGATCACGTGACTACACCAGACAATGATCACGTGACGACACCAGGCAATGATCACGTGACTACACCAGGCAATGGTCACGTGACGACACCAGGTAATGGTCACGTGACTACACCAGGCAATGATCACGTGACTACACCAGGCAATGATCACGTGACTACACCATGCAATAGTCACGTGACTACACAAGGCAATGGTCACGTGACTACACCAGGCAATGATCACGTGACTACACCAGTCAATGATCACGTGACTTTACCAGGCAATGGTCACGTGACGACACCAGGCAATGATCACGTGACTACACCAGGCAATGATCACGTGACTACACCAGGCAATGATCACGTGACGACACCAGGCAATGGCGCCGTGACAAATCGACACTTTTGCTGTGCCACTCGGCAAGGCTCGCGAATGGTGGATTGGTGCTGATGTGTTGCGCAACCGTCTGGGTGCGTATGCATCGACACAAGCGAAGGTCATGATGCGTGTTTTTTGTTATTGTTGTGTTGTTATTTGGTGACTGGGCTTGATACCATCAACTCGCTCCGCTTGAAGAACCCAGATTAATCAGAATCTGTATTTGTACTGGATGAATCCGATTAACTGTGATTTTTTTTTCATAGATGTCCATTCGGAGCGGGTAAAAAAGTTACAACAAACAATACGAAAACATGAAAGGAGTACAAACCATAGGAAAGGTAAACACATCGCTTATAAAAACATATTAATACATAAATGTATATGTACGTATATTGAATGTCTTTCGCACCGTATGTTTATTTTACCATATAAATCCCACTGAGATATAAGATATTTCAGAAGCGACCTGGCCACACATGATAGCTTAACGAAGTGGCTTTTCGTGTGGGATTTTCCAAATAATCTAAAAGCATGTTTAAATAAT
Source organism: Lampetra planeri (assembly GCF_965212315.1). NCBI lineage: Eukaryota > Metazoa > Chordata > Hyperoartia > Petromyzontiformes > Petromyzontidae > Lampetra > Lampetra planeri. The sequence goes on from NC_136153.1 coordinate 1,876,121, forward strand.
ATGAATAATCTCAGGTGGCTAAGACTTGGATCCAAACCCAGCATCCCAGGGGTGCCAGCTCACTCAGTGGCTCAGGACACCACAGCCACTCAGAAAACCTCTAATTTCAATTATTTCTCACGTTAGATGTGTGGCAGATGAGATGAAAATAATAAATGAAACGTATCCAAGAGTTAATGAAACGGTTAGATTGCCTGTCAACGGCTGTATCAGCCTCTCAAAACAAACCTTTGCAATGATTATTCACCAACCCGCTAAACCTGGATACGGAGCACTAAATAATGCCCGATTCATTCACAGGCAGAGATTACTGTCTGGAATAGGTCACGCAGACATTCTGAATGCGGAATTTTCCAGAAGGCTTACATCGTTGCTCCATTATCTCAGACGTTAGGGGCTTGGCGATGCGTTCGCCGCGAAACCTCTGCACCGCGTTACGATCGTTCGTTTGGGGCTTTCCTTGCGGAAATAAAATCGTCGTCATCATCCGCCATGAAGGGCCTCCCCAATCCAGCGCAGTCTCTCTCGAGATGATTTCGATACTCCATCTCCCTGGTGCAATAGTTTTTTTTATTGTTATCTATATTGCTATGTTTATTGTAATTGTTTTCTTATTCTTTTATTGTTTGTTTAATTGTTCTTTTGTAGTGTTATTTTCATCGTTCTTTCCATTGTTCTTTTGATTGTTTGTTTAATTGTTATTTTTATTCTTCAAGTTCCCAACAAACATCCACAAAGGAAACACAGGTGAAACTTCCCGCAAAAAGGGGGCCTCGTCTGAGCCTTGGGGACTGACATTCCTACCATAGTAGTGATGACAATCAGGAGGAGCAAATTTGCAGGCGATGGGGAGGAAAGGGAAGAAGGAAAGGAGGGTATGGGGGGGATAATGCAACCAAACAAAATTTACGACAAAAACGCGATACCCGAGTTCTGTCAATGTAATTTTATCCGCGCGGCAGCTGACCGTCGTACGTTTGCAAAAAAAAATACAATGGTGCGGCGTCGAGAGCAGATTTCCCTCTCGCCAGCAAGCACTCGGGGTCCTTCACCGGGGGGGGGAGGCGCCCGGCGGCGTGACCACGCGAAGCCTCGGCGGCCGCCTCCACGATGCGCCCCCCCCTCGCTGTTCGGCGTTCACTCTCGCCGATGTGAGACTCGCGGGGGGCATTATTGGATAAATATAACAAATTACACGGACAATTACTGAATGCTAAACCAACAACGTCCCATTATTTAACGCGTTGATAATAACAGCGCGGATTTTCGCCTTCTTGGCGCACGCGCACACGTAGACGCGCACGGGCACGCGTGCGCACGCGTGTTTGTTGCGAATAATAGCCACGATTAAGATAATTAAAGTAACCTTTGGGAACCCCCCCCCAACAAACAAAGCTCGCAAGTTGCCAAATATAGGAAAACGTATGCACAGCGTCCGGCGTGCCAAGATCCACCCCGCGCAGCCCTGCCTAGGCACCTCTCGGCGAGAGCGCCAGCCCCCCACTGTGCACAAGTGCCCAGAAGTGCCCGCGTTTCGACGCTAACAAAGCATTGTTAGCGCGGCCAATTTAAGGCGTGACCACGTGCTTTTTTGCTGTTGTCGTGCCTGTCAGCGACGTTTGGTGATGCCACTTAGTGACAATTTAATCTGTGACTTTCCCACGATGTGGTTCCTATTTTATGAACCCTGGAGGGACGATGCTGATGATTGTAGTCATATGTCAAAAAGAAAAGCCTGACCTGAATTTGCACTAAAGCCCTGAGTGCAAGGTGAACGCCCTAACCACAGCCATATTCAGGCTTAGAGACAAGAGCATTGCCTAAGTTCAGAAGCGCCTAGCAAAATAGGCATTGCCTTGTGAAATTGAAAATAGATCATGGGACCTCCTTTGCCAGCACCAAAATATGAGAATAGGTTTTCCCCTTTTTTCTGGCAACAAAACAGGTGTTAAGATGTTAAAACACCAAACTGAAAGCTTTTTACAAGGAATCATGTCTGCATTAACCACAATGCTTGTGGTCAGAATGCAAACAAAAGACATTCTCTGATAATATACATTGTCTTTGAAACTGATTGGTCCACACCACAGACAGCTAGTCTCTAAACGGTGTTAGACCAGAGGACGCCAAAAGGCGTACAGCACAAAGACAATGCACTATCAGAGTAATGAGAGCTCGGGGTTGAGCAGCTACATCATGGGACCTCCTTTGCCAGTCCTAACGAGGGCGAAACCTGTCCACGGTTGACTCGTTTGTCCCACTGCTGCCCCCCGTTGGGATTGCCGCACGTTCAGCTGTCTGCATTTGGTGGTCTAAGCAAAGACACGTCCACTCAGCTCTACGAGGTGAGGCTGCACGTCATGTGGTCACATGACGTGCATGCAAAGGCGTGATGCAGAGTCGTGCCTTCGTGCTGTTTGCGAGCGGCACACTTTTCTGTGTTGTTAAATGTACGTACGTTGAACTTCTTTTGCACCGTGTGTAGCCCCGTGCTAATCGGAGATTCAAAAATCTACTCACTCACCCAATCACTTAGCAACTCACTCGCTCACCCAACACACACGTGTGTGCTGTCATATCTACTCACTCACCCACTCGCCCGCACCGTTGTGCACGGTTAAATCTATTTGCTTCCAGCATGCACAGCACGTTCTCCCGTTGGGATTGGTTTTGAAGCGAGGCTCTCCTGGAAGAATAACAGTTACATATTTTTGCTCGTTTGTTCGTTTCGGCTGTACGTGTGCAATGCGACCGATTCACCGTTTCTGGCATCGCAACTGCAGGGCGGGCACCTCGCTGGCGTGGCGTGAGTAAGACTTTGTCAAGGACAACATCTACGGACAGCAGCCACGCGTGCAGTGTTTGCCCTGACCAAACAGAGCCGACGCACCAGGGAGAAAGGACAGCGGCGGCGGCGCTGTGATTGCAGCAGCAGCTGCACCAGCAGGGACACAAACTCGGATTTTAAAGAAGGGTTCGCCAAGCGGGAGGTGAACAGGATTGATGGGCGAGTGCCGACAACGACGGCTGCTGTGCCTGCCATGGGCTTCTGGGGTGGCGGCTCTTCATCTAAACATGAGCTTACAATTTGGTTGTCATTTAAAAAAGAAAATAGATGTATTACTAAAATTATCATGTCAAACAGAAGGGACAAGAAGGCTTTGACGCCTCCTTCCCCATGTCGGTCGCTCCACCGAAAATGTAAATTGTGTTGTACACAGTTATACTTGTCACGGCGTCGAGAGCCGAGATTGGTGGAATTGAGTGGAAACCCAGATTCACACCGCATTTCATTTGCACGGTCAACTCCGCTTAGCAACCCGGAGCAATCAGAGGCCAACGTGAACCAGAAATCAGACTCTGGATCTCAGCAGCCCCGCCTAAGTGTCTCAGACACGGCCGCTGTGAGCCCCCCCACCCACCCACCAACCCCCCTCCCCCGCGAAGAGCCAGCCGATGAAATTCAATATTAAACTCTTTCCCCTTTCCCTGAACCGGCTCAGTCCCCGACTCCCCAATGCCCTGTTCTGACGAAATGTTAACCCCGTCGCTGACTCTCGGCGCTGACAACGCACGGAGTCGCACAGCAGAGTTGCGCTGTCACGGCCAGCGGCCTGTCCCCCCCGTGCCGTCTTCACAACTTAACCCCCCGTTCGTTTCCCCGAGTGACGGGCAGAGAAAGGGCGCGCACTGAGCCAGAGACGGGGAAGTATATCTGTGCAGGCGCGGGGGCCCTAGCTGCGTGCAAGTCCCCTCTTCGAGGATGAAGCTCAGGGCGTTGACAAAACGGCAAAAGGCCCCCACCCAACTTGGCTTAATCGCCCGGCACCCATCGATGAGGGTATTAAGTTTGGGAGTTGTTTAACGGCGGCTGGCTAACGTGGAGCAGCCATGAGACCTCTCCGTGTCGCAATCGGAGGTCGGGTCGTAAGTTCGAGTACCTGTTGTGGGGGGCAGGGGCAGTGGGGGGGGGGGCACGTGACCAGCTAAGGACACGGGCCTTCAGTCACTGACGATAGAAGCCGGACTTCTGCACAGGATTGCCACCTCGGACTTTGCAACAAAATAACCAGAACACATCAGACTCAGAAGAAGAATATACTCTTTACTCTTTGGTTCTGTCGGTAAAGTCACGTAGTTAGAAATGAAATGAAATAAATAAAATAATATCTCACAACATAGATAAGGCCCCACTGAGCTATGCAGCTCTTTTTTCAGAAGCGACCTGGCTATCACAAATGATAGCTCAGAGAAGTGGGCTTATCTACATCGTGTGGAACACTACAACAGTCGAATACTCTAATGTTGAGTGGTGCATCACAATAATTATTATTATTACCCCACTGATACAACTGTCACTCACGTTTAATGTGTCTATTTGGGCTGAATGGGCCCCACACGGTTTAAACGTGGGGGATGCACTTTCCAATTTCGTGTGGCAATCGGCAGCGCTGGGCTTGCTTCACAGGCCTGATGCTGCTGACACTCACGGCGAGTTGAATCCTTCCTACCGGGTTTCGCTCCGTAGACGAATGCTGCTGCGGAACTTGAACTCGTCAGGGCACCGCTTTGGCGAGGTGTTAACTACCTTGCCTGGTATGGAGGAGGTCGTGGGTTCGATCCCGACCCCGACCCTGATGCCTGCTGAATATTTGAAGTTTGCATGCTCCTCCGTCTCTCTCTCCCCGTGGTCGCGTGAATGTTTTCTCCGGGTCCTCCTGTGTTTCCCTCCACGTTTAGAATCAACGTCACGCATTCAGAGTATTTGGCCACGATACAATTTCCCCATGATGATGATAAGCCACTTCGTCGAGCTGTTATTTGTGATGGCCAGGTCGTTTCTGAAAAAAAGAGTTATATGGCTCAGTGGGCCTTACCTGGTTAAAACAAAATGTCTTTAGTTTATACTCTTTGGTTCTTTCGGTAAAGTCACGTAGATAGAAAATTAATAGATCACGACGTTTCGATCGCAACGTCATGATCTATTAATTTTCTATCTACGTGACTTTACCGAAAGAACGAAAGAGTATGGATTCCTGCAGTCACGAAAGCTTCAAATGAAGAGTGTTTAGTTTACTTTTGCACAAAACACTTGAGGGAGTTGCTTCGGAAGTGTCGCCGAGCCATTTTCGCAGACGAAAAACAACAACGCTATACAAACTCTCCGCCAGACTGCGGCAAGGAGCGAGAGAGTCTCGCGCGCCAAGCCGGGCATTCGCCCAGCTGGCGTCGCCACAGCTTTCGCAAAACAACCGGGCGAGGCGCGCCGCGGATGAACCCAATTCGCGAGATTTACGGAGGGCCCAGCCGCTCGCGTAAAAGCAGCGCACGGCGCCTTTGAGTGACGGCAGAGCCCGCGCCACAAACACGCCGCGAGGCAGGGTTACTCGGCGGGCAACACCGCGAGCCCGCGAGTGCGTGTGTGTGTCGGGTGGAGGGGTGATCGCCCATCTGCTCGTTACCCCAAGCCAAAACGTGGAGACTCTACGTTACTATGCCAGGGCACAGTTTCCTTAAAATTTGGGCAATGTTCACGTTCTATGAAGTTGTACTAAGTCTATACTCTTTGGTTCTTTCGGTAAAGTCACGTAGGTATAAAATAAAATAAATCACGACGTTTGGGCGCAACACAAGTGTCCATCATCAGGTGGGAAAGCATGGTCTGCTGCTGATGCAAACTGTTTTAAAAGGTTTGAAATGGGTGTAGCCCAAGGGTCATAAAGAAGTAGCCGGGGCTAGTGATGTTAATGTGAGAAATTAGCATGTAACTGTAAGATAGGAGAGCGGCCTCCTCGACGAGGGCACGGAAGTGGCTATGTTAATGTGAGAGATTAGCATGATGTTAATGTGAGAAATTAGTATGTAACTGTAAGGCATAGAGAGAGAGACACAGAGAGTTGGAAATAACAGCTGATATAGGCAGGTAGGATGTAAACATCACAGTCAGTTAAGACTTTACCTGGTTAATAACGTCCTTCCAATGATTGTAGTTTGTACCCATCCTCTCGGTTGAAGTTGGCTTCATGAAAAAATCTCTGAAGGTAGCCGGTAGGTTTGCAGAGTACCTCCATCTTGGAAAATATATTTCGTGTGAGCCCACAGCATTAAAAAAATGATCGGCAACAGCAGTGGCCAGATGACGAACATGTCATCCACGTATCTCTTCCACAAAAGAAGGACGTAGGGTGGATGTCTGGATGGCATCTGTCTCAAATGTAACCATGAAAACATTCGCTACCACTGGCGATAAGGGAGAACCCATAGGGGTACCCTCATTTTGTTTGTAAAATGACAATTTCAGGTGAAGTATGTGTTGGTAAGGCAGTGCCTTACCGAATTTGGTACATCTGGATTCAGTCCTTGCTGGACCAAGTCTTCAATGATTGCAATGGTGTCAGATACAGGTATATTGGTGAACAGAGAGCATCGATACTGACAAGCAAATCATCTGGAGACAGTGAGATTTCCTTGATTAGGGAAACCAAGTGAGCTGAGTTAAGTACAGCTGAGGTGATTTTGCCCGTGAAAGGAAGCAGGGTCTCAGAAAGAAATTGGGCCAGTTTGTAGGTGGGTTAGTTAATGGTGGAGACGATAGGACAGAGCGGGGTACCTACTTTGTGGATTTTTGGAAGGCCATATAATCTGGGTGGAATAGCAGCTGAAGGTTTTAGAGAGCGCTGCTTGGACGAATCGATAAGAGAAGTCGAATTAGTGATGATATTGTTTTTTTTGTAGCTAGGCGGTTGGTGGGATCTCTGTTGATTTTGGTATAGCTGGCATTATTAAAAAGGTCCTGAATTTTGTTGTTGTAAGTGGTTTTATCCATGATGACAGTGGCATTGTCCTTGTCGGCTGAGAGGATGACAATGTCATCTCTGTTTTTTTTTATTTAGAGAGTTCAAAACGCTCGTCCTTGCTGATGTTGCTCATGGGTTTCTTAGCGTTTTTGAGGATAGCGATTTCAAATCTAGCACCGTCTGCCAGGATGTGTCCCAAGCCTTTGAGGGCTACGTCGACCTGGGCAATGATGTCATCCACTGGGATGTGTTTAGGGGTGACTGCGAAATTCAATCCTTTAGCTAGTACCGATTTTAAGCTTTTGTAAATTGGGATGTTACTATGATTGATGACAATCTTGTTAACATCTACCTTTTTAGCGTGTGGCTCTGGCTTCTCAATCAAGATTGTACTATCTTCTTGGTTCTTTCGGTAAAGTCACGTATAATGGAAATAATAAAATAATAAAAATAAAACATAATAAAATAATTCTCACGACGTTTCGGCCACAACGCAAGCAGCCGTCCTCAGGTGGAGAACAGGTCTGTCGAGGAGACAGAGCATGACTCTGTGACTTTACCGAAAGAACCAAGAAGATGAATCCCTGCAGTCACGAAAGCTTTAAATCGAAATTTAAGATTGTACTAAGTCTATCACTCTTTAAAGGATGATAGTTCAAGTCACCACTGCACACCCCCCCCACCCATCTCTATTTTCTCAGTGTATACCAGCTGGGACAATTAATCTATGAAGTCGATTCATTTACTAAAAATCCCCAACACCCAGACTCCCAGGAAAATGGACAGATGAACAAGGCGAAAGTATACATGTTTCCATAAGCCGATTTGTAAAAAGTTTTAAGAAGAAGTAGCATTCCTTAGATTTGTGCCACGTGTGTTATCGCAATGTTATTTACGATTCTGTCTTGCAAGGAGGCCAAACATTTGCGGATTCTTTGACGTTAAGCATAGCTTCCGAATAAGTAACAATCAGATCTTGTTTGGGGAAGTCGTTTCCTTTGAGACACGTTTTTTGCCAAGGAACAGCGCTGAGATCCTCCACCGGCAAACAATGTAACAAAATGCGTTAAAGACATTCACAGCGGATTATACTATTGAACAAACGAAAATAAAAGCAATGCATTCGTCAATGACTCCGTGTGGCCTTTTGGGGAAAATCAATCATCGGTGAGGTTTAGGGTAATGGCCCTCCTTCTTAGCACATCAACAGAGGCCTATTATTAAATGAATCCAATAATTACATAAATTACATTAATTATTGTATTAATATAAACCAAGTGAATTATTTAATTATCCAGGAAGACGCGCCGAGTTGTGCGACTCTTTTTTCAGGAGGGTCCTGGCATTGGGTTTTTTTATGTTAAGAAGTTGTCAACCAATGAATGATCAGTTGTGTTTATTGTGGACGTAGGACACAACTGGAGCACCGCACGTAGGTCGCAACTCAATCCACGGATTGAAAACTCACATCTTTAAAACTGCCCTTTTGTGTTTGGTTTGTTTGTCCTTCCGCCGTACACCTCTGATTAGCAGCGTTGGCTACGTACGGTGAGAACGAAATTGAACATACACACATCGATTCTTCCTTCAAATATTAGAGAGCCACTGTAGCTAGGTACTTTTCAATCATCTAAATTGAAAACTCATTTCTTTAGAAGTACCCTTTGGTGTTTAGTTTGTGTTCCTTGCCCTGCACACCTCCGTTTAGCACGGTTGGCTACGTATGGTGCGAAAAAAGTCCGACGTACGTACTAGCAGCTGCATTTTGCACAAGAGTCTAACCAGAGAACCTCGAATCCTGAACAGTGCCGCGTTGCCCCGTGTGGATCTAGGGGTCACCACTGGGATGCCTGTTGCTCCTGCGCGTTCACGTCATCCTGTCCAGCCCCCTCCAGCCGCTACAGAGTTTGTATCGTACCATCGTTACCATCATCATCACTACCATCGTTACCATCATCATCACTACCATCGTTACCACCATCATATCGCGACTACCACGAGTGCGAGGGGGCAACACTCTATGCCCGTATAGATGAAAACAGATGGCGATTAGTCAACTGATGCTGTACTGCCTTCTCTTGGCGAGCCAGGGTCAAGTTGCTCGACTGGTATGCAGGAAGTCGTGGGTTATCCCGACCCTGACGCCTGTTGTATATTTGGAGTTTGCATGTTCTCTCTCTCTCCCAGTGGTTGCGTGGATTTTTCTCCGGGTCCTCCGGTTTTTCCCTCCACATTTATTAACATGCGTTCAGAGTATTTGGCTGCTGTAAATTTCCACGCGATAAGCCAATTCATTGAGCTATGATTTTGCGGCCAGGTCGCTTCTGAAAAAGAGCTACATAGCTCAGTGGGCCTTACTTTGCAAAATCAAACGTTTAGTTTAAACAGTTCAGTTTATTCATGCCTGAGCCACAATACAAACTGGCTGCGTCCAATGCAGACAGCGCTGAGCACGTGTTTACGAGATGCCGGACCCTCGTACGCATTCGGAAACGCAGACAATGGTAGGGCGGTACTCATCTTCATTGGTGGCTTTGAACCAGTGGTGGATATTCCACAGTTCCATGGGAGTGTCAATCGATCCATAGGACATCCCCACCACTGTTGGGTGTTGCTACAAAGTGTTACTCGCTTTGTAGACTTTATGGAGACGATTGACGGAGGTGATCCACGATAAGAATTTGAACTCACGACCTTGCCAAGGATCTTTTGTTTGGCAGCGTCCGCCCGGCTGTTGATTGTCGCTGCGCGCAGAAGGCAGCATCGGGTAAACAACTTGGACATTCGGAATACAGCATGGAAGGAAGGCGTTGTAGTTGTGACCATGATGAGGAGGCAGTGGTGGTGGAATGCGAGTGCAGGGTGCAGGAGGAGGTAGTGATGGGTGGGACGCGTGTGCAGGGTGCAGGAGGAGGAGGGCAGGTCGCCGAGACTGGCATTGGATCGGCACCCAGAGGTCGGCGACCAAGGGGAAGAGAAGACCTAAAGTCAGGCGATGATGATGATGAGACGGTAGGTGAGGAATTTGGAGGTCAGATATCGACTGTCCAACAACTGTGAGGTCAGGCAGAAGGAAGGAAGCGATGGCGAGAGGTGCGGTGGCATGAAGAGCATTGCTCGTGGCGACCTCTTGACCTCGACTTGATCGCACGCTGTTTGACAGCCACGCGTGTACAGAGGGAGTGTGAAGGGGGCGCTCCGTTTCTGTGACTGACGCCGGCAGCACAGGGGCAGGTACCATGTCACTGGGAGGCTGGGGCGACGGCTCTAAATCCGATGAACGTCAAGAAGAGCTGAACGAACAACGCGACGCCTGATCAAGGAAACCGCGCGCGCGGTCTGTACACCGGGGTGGGACTCTTGGGCGAGAACGAACCGGCTCCCACTCGGGGAGAGGCAAGAGGCAGCGAACGTTTGGACAGGGGATGTTGGGATGCCGGAGCGGAGGAGCGAGCGGCACGTCCTTGTCACAAACACGCTGCCACGCGCGCGCTTGGCCTTGCCGGCCGCGACACGACAGAGCGCGCCAGATGGTGGCGGCCAAGCAGGAGGTGTTGCTGTGTTTTATTTTTGCTCACGTCTTTGAAAACGACTCCGCTGGCCACACGCTGAACCCGAGCCGGGGAGAAGGCTGCCCACACAACGGAAAGGTGGCCCGAATAAGGGCGTCTGTGTGGTTGTTCCCCCCCCCCCAAACTCCTTGCTATTAAAGCCTCGCGCAGATTTATTGACCGACTTTGTAAAGCGGACGGCCAAATTGCCCAGCTTTGGGACAGCCTGCAGCGTAAACTTCCCAACAAAGAGTTACCAAGGCCACGCTATTCATCATCTTCTCTGCTAAAGTTCCACGGCTTTAATTGCCTAGGAATGCTCAAGGCTTTTATTTCCCCCACAGAAAAACAAACTTCAGTTATACGGCGATTAAGGTTTTAACACCCGCTCGGGAGGAGGGTGAACGATATTTGGGCCACAATCCCGAAGCAAACACCGCCAAAGAAGCACTCTCTTCATAGAATGTGGGAACAAAAGGATGAGGAGGAAACGTCACTCACGCTGAAAAATAAAAACATAATATTTATATTACCAGACCCACTGAGCCGTTTTATAGCTCTTTTTCAGAAACAACCTGGCCACAAACGATTGCTTATCACGCGGAAGTTTATGGCAGCCAAATAATCTCAACGCACGTTGATTCTAAATGCGGAGGGAAAAATCGGAGGAGATGGAGAAAAATCAACGCGACCATGGGGAGAGACATGCAAACTCCAAATATGCAGCAGACTTGAGGGTCAGGATTGAAATTACGATCTCCTGCATACCGGGCGATGGAGATAACGTCTTGCCACCGTGGAACCCCATTCATGATCCATACGCATGTATCACGCATGGATCATGTATGGCATTCGTACGTGAGTTTGTCTTTATAAGTATTTAACGAGCAGTACAGAAGTTGACGAGCAGGTGTCAGGGTAAGAAGTAATGTTGTACTCTGGTGTGGGTCTTCAAGTTATGGCAAAAAGCCTTTGATCGATTTTGGCCCGTTATCTCAAGCGTGAGTCCCGAACAGCAACACGACGTTGTACTAACGTTTGGTCCGTGGTGGATCCACGTGCACAAGCGTTATTGTGACCCCCCCTCCCCCTGTTATGGAGGCAATGCCTCAACGCTTTCACCCTGAACGGGCAAGCGGCGACAGTGTGCGACGTTGAGCAACGTTAGACGCCGGACGTTGCACCTGAAGAAAATGTGGCACTGCTGAATTCAATGCCGCAGTCAATTTATTTATTCCCACGCTTGTTCAACGAGAGAAGCCCTCAGCCGAGTCTCGGACCCTTCTATGGGACGCGTCCTGCCGAGCTTTCGCAGCAGAGGGCAATATTGCTCTGCGTGTGATCCCAACTGAGTCATTGGCCGTGTAATTTTTCAGGGAACTTGGATGGGTTTGGCCAATAGCCGTTACATTGGAACACGTAGGCTTTCGCGACCAATATTATCCATAAGAGGTTTTTTTTGTGCTGAACCAGTAACAAATTGGTATGCTCTGTTTACGTGACAAACTTTACGAATTGGCTTTGTCAGGTGGTGACGTGCTTGACGACACATTTATATTAATGCGATCTAACCCAAAAAAATCTCTATTGTGGAGAACTTATTATTTTCTTAAAGGCTTACTTAAATGCGCACATGAACACTGGGCGATGCTAATCCCTGTTCGTGGACCAAAGGCAACGATGGAAATTCCAAATTTCAATTGCTGGGTTCAGTTTTTTTTTCTTCTCTCCATAGAACAATCACTAGTAGACTTATATATTATATTATAAACTTATATACGTAGACATGTGTCGTGAAAGACGCCACCACTCGAAATGTATACAGGGTGCTTCAAAGAAATGTTAACGCTTCCGAGAATTTGCAACAAACCCACAAGCAATGTGCTGCCTCCAGGCTCTGGAGGCCACCTGGAGAAAATTCCAGGCACGCGTTGACAATGATGGCGAACAAGTGGAGACTCTGACTTTTTTAAGCTATTAACATTACATTTGTTATCACGTTACGGTGTATTATCCGTTCTTTTTCCATTAAAAACGATAGTCCCATGTTTAAGGCGACTATAAATAAATAAAAGTTTGATGTTGATGAATGAGCGTTAGCTCAAAAGAACCTCTATTATGGATCAGTTGCGTTGTATGCGGTTTTTTTAAGCTATGGGAGGAAACCAGAGAACTTGGAGAAAACCCCATGCAGAACCGACGGGGTGGTGGTGGGTGGGCGTGATGAAGGTACGAACGCACACACACAGGACGTGGCACCCCGAGTCGGAAGTCGAACCCAGGGGCTCTTCTTGCTACGAGGCGCAAATCTCTCACCGCGGCCGCCCTGCCACCCTGGGGGCACTGGAGCGGCCGTTGGCCATCGCTGGCCCGGCATTGGCGGGGGGCTCACGGGTCTTCACTCGCTGCCCCGGTTCCCTGCTTCTGACCAAAGGGGGCCGCGTGCTGTGATGAGGCTTCGCTGTGTGCGCCCCTCCAGCCAGTGAGTTCGCGTGCGTGGGTGGGAGGTGGGTGTGCTGTGAATAATTAATGAGGCGTTCCCTCTTACTGTGTTGAGTAATGTATTGTCACATAGGCAATAGAAAGGCATTGCCTTTAGCAAGCGGTTCGTTGCAATAAGGGCAATAAAAAAAAAAGTACGTAATTGCCTATATGCTGACCGAAACATTCCGATGCAGGCGCTTGCAGCAACGTTCTTATCCATGGCGGGATAAATAAAAGGCGGAAATTGGGAAGAATCAGCGAGCTGATCATTTTCACGAACTTATTGCGAGGCCGCAGATAAGAGGAGGCACAGATCGGGGGCGATTTCTCTGCGGCCGGCATCAACCGCTCCGTGGGGCATGTGCTGGCGATGTCGGCGGCTCCGCACAAGGTGACGCGGCCGGGGCCACGGCAGAGCCGCGAGAGGGATGTCGCGGAACGTCGGCCTCCGGCCTCGCCACGGATAACGAGGAACCCGCAGACAATGAGGATACGGGAAGAGGGGGGAGAAAAAAATCTGGACGCAGCAAATGAAATGTGGAATTTTCATCGTTGCCTTGGGGCCACGAACAACGATTAGCATCGCCCAGTCTTAATTTGTGCACGTGAGCAACCTTTAAACCTTTTAAGAAAAAAAATAATCTGCTATAATAGATACTCTTTGGGTCTTTCGGTAAAGTCACGTATATAGAAAAATATAAATAACTCACGACGTTTCGATCGCAACACAAGCAATCATCTTCAGGTGAAAAAATACAGCAGGCGGACTGCTGAGACAGGAGAAATACAGTATTCTTTTTTTATTCTTTTTCTATCTACGTTACTTTACCGAAATACCCAAAGAGTATGAATTTCTGGGAGTCCGTGCAACCTCCACTCACCCTGTGAGAGCAACAACAGTTTGGTTCATTTGGGCATCCGCGCCATTCTTATGGCACAAGACTATTTCAAAGGAAGGAGCTGCGTCTCGCGGACACTATCTGCAGTGGATTTACCGAAGTGGAGAATATCGCTATGTGGCGTCCACAATTTTCCATTATTTTTTTTTTACTAATTTGCACCGTAATTCAGGCCTACTATGTATGTGAACTTCTTTCGCACCGTACATAGTCAAACGTGCTAATCAGAGGTGCAGGGGAAGGACAACAAACTAAACACAAAAAGCAGTTTTAAAGAAAATAGTTTTCAATCTAGATGATTTGTAAGTGCTTAGCTCCAGTGGCTTCCTAATATCGGAAGGAGGAGCATTCCAGACGGCCACAGAAGTGCATCCGAAAGCGAGCGATGGCGGTGACCACCGTCTTTGTTAGAATTCCAGCAGCAAAATCGCTGCTACTGCGAGGATGACCGGAGTTCGCATGATGGTGGTTTATGTTCCTTGACAAAATCAGCGAGGTGTCGTGGTTCATTCGTGGCGAGCATTTTGTCGTGCAACGAGTACGAATGACATCGCGAGATGTTTAAAGTTCGCAGTGACGGTGACGCGACCCGCGAGCCTCCACTACGCACGGGGCAAACGAACGTGGGGTCGGGGGTCACGAGGTCGCGGGGTCATGGAGTCGCGGCACCGCCCTGGCACCGCCACGGTGTGCGGTTCACGCCAGGAGCTGCCCCACGTTGAGGCCGATGGAGCCGAGCGCACTGAGGGGATGGGGGTGGGGGTGACCGGTTGGGGGGGGACTTCAAACCCGGAACGACCTCACTCAGCTTCGTAGCCTGGAGCCACGATTGGAGAGCAGAATCGGCCGTGCTTTATTCACGCGAGCGTATTTCGGCCGCCACATTGCGTTCGATCGGTACCACTTTGATCATTCACTACGTGACACGACTTTTGTCTCTGGGTAGTAGTTATTTTTTATTGCTTATGCCTAAAAAGTATAGAAAATGGCTATTATTCCGCACAAACATTGCTTTTGTGACCAGGACTTTATGTGAAGTAATGAGACAAATGCACACGTTTTCACATTGAAAATTTCAAAATATCACTGTCCTGGTCACAAAAGCAAAGTTTGTAGGGAATAATATCCATTTTCCGTACTTTTGAGGCATAAGCAATTAGGAAATAACACTTACTGCCCAGGGACAAAATTTAGTTTTTGTTACACAATGCAATAAAATGACGAATGCTTCGATTGTTGGAGTGATTTGGTCTTTACACCGCGTGAGTCAAAAACATATTTAGATATACACGATCCCGTGGCAGGAGCGCAGAACATGTTAACAACCTCGTCTGGTGTACAGGAGGTCGTGGGTTCGATCCCAACTCTGGCGCCTGCTGTATATTCGGAGTTTGCATGTTCTCCCTGCGATTGTGTGGATTTTATTCAGGTCCTCTGGCTTTTCCCTCCCACATTTAGCAACATGCACTTAGAGCATTTGGCTGCTATAAATTTCAACATGACAAGCCACTTCGTTGAGCTATTGTTTGTGACCAGGTCGCTTCTGCAAAAGAGCTCAGTGGGTCATACCTGCATTTGAATTCATGATCTTTCAATAATGTGTTGACCGCTCTGTATCCTGATATAATGTGGAGTGTCTACCATTATTTATACCATCGACTTCATCCAGCAGTGATAGTAAAGTATGTATTATTATTAATTGATGGGTGCGGCTGTCTTATGTGGGGACCAGCCCCTGCCAGAGGAATGTGGAATTCCCACAACTGGTTCAGAGCCACCGTTGGAAATGAGTGCCACCCCGATGCCAGTCTGAGATGGGGAGGTGCTTTGATCTTTTACGCGCGTACCATCAATGTTTCGCGAAGTATTTATGAAATGTAATCAACAACTTCACAAATTGCAACACCCAAGAATAAAATTCCGTAAATAAGTTCCACACAACTGCCTCGGGACACTCATTATTCCGTTCTGGGATTACGGAATAATTAGCAGAGCACACTTTTGATTGAACGCTCAGCAATCAGTTAACGAATACGACTCCATTTTACTGACAGGAATGTTATAAATGGCTGGATTATCTCACAGGACTCTGATAGCATTATATCATTATTAAATTACGGGAAGGGAACGTGGGAGGATGGGAGCTCCCGATAAGTTGTTTTCTCGAAAGACAATACCGAAGCGATCCATTTCGAGTTTTGCCCTCGCAAATTTCAAACCGTTCGTAAATTGCAACCCCCCCCCCCAAAAAAAAAGTACTTGAACATTTTACTATTGGTCGTTGCCGAGGGTAATTGCGCATTAATAATGCAGGTTGTACGTTCTCGCTTGTATCGCAAATTAATTGTTAAATGAATTAATTCGTTGCACTTACTGAACTGGTGTGCTGCAATTCATTATCCGCCAATTTACCATGAGCAATACTCAGCAAAACTAATCTCTGTAATACTACCAAGGGTATAGTGCGTGCGTGCACACGTGCATGAGTGTATAGGTACTGTGTGTGTGCAGGAGCGTATGTGTGTAGACTGTTGGGTGATATGGGTAGCTATGTCGTGCAATGGTTAACGCGTTGCGCTATGAACCCAGCGACCCGAGTTCGATTCCCCGCTCACAATCAATAACAGTGGTGAATATCTGAGCGGGTCCTGGACCTCCCCTAGGTTGATTCAGCCGCAGTGAGTACCTGGTGCGGCGTGTAAACATCATCACTGGAGAGACAAAGGTGGCCGGGCGTAGTGTTGGCCACCCACCTCATTTGCCATTCCGGCCTTCATAGGAGCTCGCTAACAGCACTTGCCCCAACAGTCTGTTCAGGCTATACGGGGGATATTTGTCTTTGTTTGTGGATGAAGTAGTGGCGAAGTGGTTATCGTACTGGGCTATTGACCCCTTTGTAATGGTGATGGCATCAACAAGAATTGGCCGTGAAGGCCTCTGGGCCTTAACCTTGACCACAATATATATTCATACACATATCTCAACCTTGATGAAGCGGAGCGCGGAGTGATACAACGCACGTGGAGAGAATAAAGGAGTGAGCCCTTTCAATATCCCAGATTGTGCCCAGTTGGCAGTAGACACTTTTTATTCATTTAACTAACATGCATTTATGAATAACAAAGCACACTTTCAAGCCACACTTTTTCCCCACGTGGTATCTGATGCTATTATCGTGAGAGCAGGGATGGGGCGAGTGATTTTATAATCGGCTAAGCTATTCATTCTATTCTGTTCTTGCACATTGCAGAATTATGTTCAGGAGCTCCATGTCAATGTTGAGGTCTCCTGCTGCTGCTGTCACCTGATGAGGTTGGTTGTTATTGTTGTAATCATCGGTGAAACGTCACAGTGCTCAAATTGTAAATGTTGTGGGTTTAACTCTCCCAACGCACCGGTGTGTAGCACTGGTAACTAATTGGCACGTTTTCTTTACGTTTCAAGTTTTTTTCAAGTTTCATTTATTAGGTGTAGCCCTGTGAGCCATGCGGCTCTTGAGTCGGGTGCAACCGCAACAAACTAAATATAAACAGAGAACATCTTAAAGCGACGACGCACAACAGAAACATCCTGGAAAAACCAGCAAATCTTCCAGAAAAAAAACACTGTATTACAACGCTGTGTGCAAAAATCCCAATATGATGCAAGTCAAACAATAACAACCATAAGACATAATAATAGGGTTTTTCCCCTCCTTTCTGGCAACAAAACCGAAACCCTTCCACAAGGATTCATGTCTGCATTAACCACAATACTTGCAGTCAAAATGCAAAAAAAAACACACTATGATAATATATGCATTGCAGACATTAATCCTTGTAAAAAGGTTTCAGTTTTGTTGCCGAAAAAATGGGAAAACCCCCACCATTATATTTTTTACGTGACGAACCTTACTCATTGGCTATGTTCGGTGGTGGCGGGTTTAACAACACATTTATATTTACGCGATCTAACCCAAAAAAAACTTTCATTGGATAATATTGGTCGTGAAGGCCTACGACTACGTGTTAAACTGCTGCTGCATTGACGAGAGGGCTTTAGCAGGGAGAGTTTGTGTCGCTGTTCCTCCTTGAGTGAAGGAGCGCAGACGACAGAGGGTTTACTGTGCAGTCCGTAGTCTGGGTTGCATGGCCAATCACTATTGTGGATTGTCTTTAATGTCTCTCTATGGGTCTCTATGTATCTCTATTGGTATCGATGTATCTCTAATGGTCTCGATGTATCACTACGGGTCTCGATGTATCAATACGGGTCTCGATGTATCACTATGGGTCTCGATGTATAACTACGGGTCTCGATGTATCACTACGGGTCTCGATGTATCACTATGGGTCTCTATGTATCTCTGTGTATTTACTCGATATGGTCCATAGCTTGGGTGGCAGAGCCGCGATCACACCACCGTGGCTGTCATTAATTTGCCGCTCACGAAGGAGATGCATGCATCGGCCAGCTCTTGATGTTCTTACACAGGTGACGGTTCTACCACCAATGTCTGCGAAGAGGAAAGTCAATGCCGGGAGGTGCAATGTTTGGGTCTGGAATGAGGCGCTTCTTCAAGGATGTTAATCATGGAGTGTGTGTCTATGTGTATTGCGTGTGCAGTCCAATACGTCTCTACAAATTGTAGGAGGGTAAACGTTTTGGTCATAAACACGTGCCCTGTGCTATGACATCAGGTCTAGCCGCCATACTTTGTTAAGAGCCGATGTTGTGTGTGCGGACCGTCTACAGTATGCAATACCTACAAAAACCTCACTTTCGGGAACACTTCCCTTCCCATGAATGCTTAAGATACTCGTTTTAAGGGTTGATCAATGCATGATATTTTGATATTTTTCAAAATTACAACCATATGTCAATTGTACTATTGGCATGGTGCGATGGATACAGCCTTAATTAACCCACAGCCTCAACGCTCACCCACAGCCCTAACGCTCACCCACAGCCCCAACGCTCACCCACAGCCCTAACGCTCACCCACAGCCCCAACGCTCACCCACAGCCCCAACACTGACCCACAGCCTCAACGCTCACCCACTGTCCCAACTCGAATTCCTTCATTCTCAATGTGGAGTCTCAATTGTCCCGGCAACATCATGGCAAAGTACAGTGCATGCTGGGGCCCTGGGCACGGAGTGGAATATGAAACCCGAATGTCCTCCTCCATCTCTGTCTTGTAGCTGGTCTCTGAAAGGCGAATCTACTTTGCTTTCATTTACACATCAAGAATTCAACCGACGGCCGATGCTGAATTCCAACTGCGGTGGATGGCAATCGCCGTGACATTGTTGAAGTAAAGGGGAATAAGCCAGATTTTTTTTGGGTGGCACCTCACTGGATTCGGGATTGAGCATGCACATTGCTGCGTCGCTGGATGGACGGGACGGATGGACGGATGAATATACGGGACGGGACAGGACGGACAGACATACAGGACAGGATGGACAGACATACGGGACGGACAGACATTATGGACAGGACGGACACACGGAACATACGGGACGGACATATGAGATGGAAATTCGGGACCGTCCCTCCAGTTCATAAACGTGACACTCGACAAATTGTGCGCGCTCGTGTGCGGCTGACCACAAAGTGCCCACTCAATTTGTGCGTACGTATGTTCAACTTCTTTCGCAGCGTACGTAACCAACCGTGCTAATTTTGCCACTGCTGGACCAGCGGTTCCGCCCAGATCGGCGCAGGGGGAGGTAATTAATCATCACGAGAGGAGAAATGGAGGAAGGGGGAGGGCAAACGAGGGAGGGAGCGAATGAAACAAATCCTTGAACCGCGTACAGTGCGCTCCCCAGCGTGGTCAATAACATCACAAAGGTCCTCCCTGTAGCCATTAGGCTGCTGGGGCAAGTTGCTGCTCGCGAACGCCGATGAAGGCCGGAACGGCGCACGAGGGGGATGGTGTGGACAGCACCGCGCCCCCCGCAGCCTTTGTCTGCTCAGTGCTGATGTTTACACACCGCACCAGGTGCTCAGTTCAGGCTGAGTCGACCTAGGGGAGTCCCAGGACGGGTTCAGATAATCGCTACTCATTTTGGCCGTGGGCGAGAATCGAAGTTTGCTATGCGCTAACATGCAAAACAAAGAAAAAGATCCCCCTCCATAGCCTGAACAGACTGTTGGGGAAAGTGCTGTTGTTGGCAAGCACCTATAAAGGTCGGCACGGCACATGAGGGGGTGGCCAGCACCACGCCCTACCACCTTTGTCTCCCCAGCGGCGATGTTTTTACACACGGCACCAGGTACCGGTTTGAGGCTGAGTCGACCTGGGGGAGGCCCAAAACTGGTACCAATAATCGTCACTGGTGTTGGCAGTGAGCGGGAATCGAACTCGGGTCGCCGGGTTCGTAGCGCAACGCAGCTAACCGCCACACCACCGTTCCCAACACCATAAGCCAAGAACCAAGGTCCCTTGTATAACATAAACAGACTGTTGCCGGCAAGTGCTGTTAGCGAGTAGCACCTGTGAAGACCGGCACGGCTGGCCAGCACCACGCCCTATGCACACACTAACACCAATAATAGCACTACAACCGCCATTCGCCACTAAGTGGCAGTGACTTTCACCACGGCTCCTGTGCCAGGCCAGGTGCACTTTGGTGACCACGTGCAGTCACACAGAAAACCGTGCGACAAGGCAACCGTGGCTTTCCTATGGATTTACTACAGCATACGAGTTCTTGCCATATTGTGGAATTTCCACCACGGGGTCAGGCCCAGACTGCCAACAGGGAGAGATGAGGGTGTACCCCGATGCCCATTTTAGTCACAAGGCAGTGGACGCTTGAAAGGCATTCTAGATTTAAAAGAACCAAAGAGCTTGAAAGGCAAAATGCGAAATCAGAAAATAATCACAATCGCTCTTGCATTCAGTGAAACATCCACCTCAAACACATACTGTACTGTAGAAAGCATAGCAATACAAAGAATGGGCTCCCTTTTGCTGTGCACTGCATCCTAAAAGCATTTTCATATATAGATAAAAAATTACAGTTGAATAGTTTTTTTGATGCTTTTGAATCATCTGCAGCCAAGATCAATCCACTGCTGGGTGGAAGCCTCTCACAAGCCGCCGTAGCCCTCTCTCGTGATTCCCCGCGATGCGACGATTCCACGCGGCACCTGACGTATGCATTCCCTATCGATCCTGTCAAAAAATGCTGTCCAAAATCCTTTCGAATTTCCTATCCACAATGCTATCCAAAATCCTATCCAATTCCTATCTGAATCTAATCCAAACTCCTATCCGATTTCTCATCCCAATTCTTGTCCAAAAGCCTATACAAATTGTCATCCAAAATTCGATCTGAAATCTTATCTAATATCCTATCCGAAATCTTATCCAAAAACCTATCCAAATTCTTATCCAAAATCCTATCCAAAATCGACACCCGCCAATTTTCGCTCGAACGAACGCCACCAGCTCCAGCTAAAAGGAGCACAACAATAATGTATTTTTTTTGCGTGAACCTGCAGCAGCGGTTTTGTTGAAATTAGGGCACGGCTCTCAGATGAATTCCGCAGGGACCGACCGTGTGTGAAATCCCCGATGCTGCAATTAGCCGACGGCGCAGACGAGTTTCCACAGCAACATGTTACAGTGGCTATGGAGACTGTTGTGTAATTGGCACTGCGTGTTGAGGATCTGGCCACCGCTGTGTGAGGCGTTGGCACTGTGTGCGCTCGTGCCGTGTGGCTGCGTGCGTCTATGAGTGTGCGCGTGATGATGTGTGTGTTTGTGTGCCGTGCCGGCCTTCATAGGTGCTCGCTAACAACACTTTCCGTGACAGTCTATGCGGGGGGGATCTTCGTCTTTCGGTAGTGTAGTGGCTCGCGCACTTCGCTACGAATCCGGCGACCCAAATGCGATTTCCGCTCACGGCCAACACCGGTGACGATTATCTGAACCGGTCCTGGGCCTCCCCTAGGTCGACTCAGCCTCACATGAATACCTGATGCGGTGTGTCAACATCGCCACTGGGGAGACAAAGGCGGTCGGGCGTGGTGCTTGCCATCTACACCCTCGTGTGCCGTTCTGGCCTTAATAGGTGCTCACTAACAGTACTTTCCCCAACAGCCTGTAAGAAGCTATACGGGGAATCTTTGTCTGTGTGTGTGGTTCGAGAGGCGGGAACACCTTTAGATGGCTGAGTGAATCAGTGTCAGGACACAAAAGATTCTTAGATTGAAATTGATTCTTGCTAAAGGTGCATCGAATCGCCTACATCTGAGAAACAATTGTTCGCAAGCTCCAATCTGGCAGCGATGGCATTGAGGCATACACAAACTAAGCCAAGTTTGAGGGCCACAAGAGGCTCAAGGGGCCTCGAATCTATGACAAGATAGGTGGGTACCAATTACCAGCTCGAAATGTCATCCTAATCTAAAATTCAAAAGCTCATCATTTGAATATATATGTACTACCGAAATAATATAATTGTAACAAGTCCATTCGCTTCATTTCAGTGTTTGACGCGAGGGTGAAATACGTAAGTCGTGCGGCGTAGCCATCGTAACGTTCGCGCAAAGATGAACGTCTCAGGGCCCCGAGTGGGCGGGCACCGCCACTAATCTCCCGCACCTTCGGTGAGCACACGAGTCAAGGACGCACCACTGGACATGCCGACTGCTAAGGTAAGGAGTTAAGTGGGCTTGGGCACTCCACGCCGTCAGGAGGTTACGACCGCCGATGGACAACCTAAGCAAAAAAGCTAAAAAACATTTTAATTTTTTTTACCAGGTAAGAAGCGGCCTGGTCATTAAAAAATGACAGTTCGCAAAGTGGCTCATCATCACGTGGAATTGTATAGCAGCCAAATACTCTAAACGCGTGAACTTTGATTTTAAATGTTGATGGAATAACCGGAGGACCCAGAGACGAAATCCACACGACCACGAGGATAGAAAGAGACGCAAACTCCAAAAATACAGCAGGCGTCAGGGTCGGCATCGAACCCACGGCCTTCTGCATACCGGGCGAGGTAGCAAGCATCTCGCCACCGTGCCGCCCCTGCCAACGGATGGCGACAGGCGAGTTCCCGTGTGGCGAGACGGACTGAGGCATCACGGAACCACGGGGGATGGGGTCGGCGTGAGGGAAGGCCTCTGTCTCCAGGCCTTCATCCACAGAGAAAATGAATGACGAGGATAGTGGCGAAGACGAATCACGATTTCCGATTCAACTTCTCGCCCCATGTTCCCTTGTCATTCCATACCACGCAACTTTAAACGTGTTCACGAGCTCGGTATGGATTTAATAATTACACGGTCACTTATTTACCCAGGGTGAAAAAAAGAGTCTAAAAAATAGTTCTAGATTTGAAGCTTTCATGACTGCAAGGATTCATGCTCTTAGTTTTTTCGGTAAAGTCACGTAGGTAAAAAAAATGATATTAAAATTCATAAAATAAAATAATAAAAATCACGACGTTTCGGAGGCAACACAAGTCTCCGTCATCAGGTGGGACCGTCACAGCCAGATTTGCTGTATCAAGTGAGGCAGCAAATCTGGCTGTGATGACGGAGACTTGATGACGGAGACTTGTGTTGCCTCCGAAACGTCGTGATTTTCATTATTATTTTTTATTAATTTTAATTAAACATTTTTACCTACGTGACTTTACCGAAAAAACTCAAAAATAGTCTTGTTGAAGGAAAAGTCCTGCGTTGGAATGTTTTTCCATTACCTTTGTTACGAGTGATTGTCGTGTGGCAGGGAACTAGAACACCCAGAAAAAAACCCCGTGGATATGAGATAGAAGGCTCTTTGAAAGGTTAGATCCAAGAATCAATTTCTTTACTGCCATTGTGCAGCCCAAGCCTACAACACCCAGTATTCCCATGCAGTCTATAATTGAAGCAGATGGGAAAGCCCATGCATAAAATAAAATGTTCACAAACCCACTTGCTGCTGTACTGGCCGCTTACGGGTCACCTCGCAGGGCCACCGAATTTGCGAATGTCCAAACGTCGACGCGATCCCCCCACCACTTTCCTCGAAAGCACCGGGCACGTGGCGCAACCCACGCTGTCCATCTCGTCCATCGCCCTCGCCAGCGGTGGCGTCGCTGTTGTGGTATCCCCGCTGCGTTGCATTTCGCCGGGCGTGCGAGCCCCCCCCCGCCTCCCCCGCGCCACGGGTAGAGGAGCGACTCTGACGACAAGTGACAGAGCTGCGAGTCCTCTTTGACCTCCCGAGAGGAGCGTGTCGCAACCACGTAAACAACGCCCGCAAGCCGCCCGCGACAGCCGCGACAGCCGCTCCCGAGCTCCAAGAACCCGCGGCTGGAACGCTGCGAACGAACCCAATTAGCTCCTTGCGCGCCCGGGCGCTGCCGGGTGTGAACGCGTCGTGGTACCGGCGGCATCAGCGGCGGCGTCAGCGGCGACGACGAAGGGCCGAGACATGACTGGAATGTACGCCTGCAAAATACACAGCTGCCGAAGGTGGCCAGGTTGGCCCAGCGGACCAACACTGGAAAACTGTGTGGGTTGGCGTTGAGGCTGTGGGTTGGCGTTGAGGCTGTGGGTTGGCGTTGAGGCTGTTGATCAGCATTGAGGCTGTGGGTTAGTGTTGAGGCTGTGGGTAAGCGTTGAGGTTGTGGGTTAGTGTTGAGGCTGTGGATTAGCGTTGAGGTTGTGGGTTAGTGTTGAGGCTGTTGATCAGCGTTGAGGCTGTGAGTGAGCGTTGAGGCTGTGGGTTAGTGTTGAGGCTGTGGGTTAGTGTTGAGGCTGTGGGTTAGTGTTGAGGCTGTGGGTCAGTGTTGAGGCTGTGAGAGAGCGTTGAGGTTGTGGGTTAGCGTATGAGGCTGTGGGGCAGCGTTGAGGCTGTGGGTCAGTGTTGAGGCTGTGGGTCAGTGTTGAGGCTGTGAGTCAGCGTTGAGGCTGTGGGTCAGTGTTGAGGCTGTGGATCAGTGTTGAGTATGTGTGTCAGTGTTGAGGCTGTGAGTCAGCGTTGAGGCTGTGTGTCAGTGTTGAGGCTTGTGTCAGTGTTGAGGCTGTGAGTCAGCGTTGAGGCTGTGGGTCAGTGTTAAGGCTGTGAGTCAGCGTTGAGGCTGTTGATCAGCATTGAGGCTGTTGATCAGCGTTGAGGTTGTGGGTCAGCGTTGAGGCTGTGGGTCAGTGTTGAGGCTTCGAGTCAGCGTTGAAGCTGTTGATCAGCGTTGAGGCTGTTGATCAGCGTTGAGGTTGTGGGTTATAGTTGAGGCTGTGGGTCAGCATTGAGGCTGTTGATCAGCGTTGAGGCTGTGAGTGAGCGTTGAGGCTGTGAGTCAGCGTTGAGGCTGTTGATCAGCGTTGAGGCTGTGGGTGAGCGTTGAGGCTGTGGGTTAGCGTTGAGGCTGTTGATTAGCGTTGAGGCTGTGAGTGAGCGTTGAGGCTGTGGGTCAGCGTTGAGGCTGTGGGTCAGTGTTGAGGCTGTGGTTTATTACCTATAGACAAAGAGACCAGCCTGCCAGTCTATCATTGTCTATAGACCCCAACAGAGGCCACTGTGTCAGCCTTTTATCAAAAGTGGCCATCTGAGACCGGTCAGTCAGTCTATTGTCTATAAACTCCTAAAACACTCTTGACGTCCGGAGAGAAAGTGAGCGGAAATCGAGGCAACTCCAGCTGGTTAAATAAATGCATTCCAAGAAATGTATGCAAATTGTAAAGCTGTGGGGGGAAAAAAACAAAGCACTCACAGGGGAGTGAGTCCCTTCGTGTGGCAGGAGGCATCAAATTACATTTCTAAGGTTGCTGGGTGTCCCCGTGTGGCTCATAATGGCCGTGTCAGAGAAACCGAGATGACTCCGATGTGATGCTGGGTTTTCTTTTTCACCGGGTAAGGCCCACTGAGCTATATACTGTAACTCTTTTTCAGAAGTTGCCTAGCTATCACAAATGATAGCTCAACTACGTTTAATCACGTGGATATTAATAGCAGCCAAATACTCTAAACGCACGTTGAATCTAAATGTGGAGGGAAAAACCGGATAACCCAGAGAAAAATCCACGTTACCATAGGGAAAACATGCACACTTCAAAAATATGCAGGAGTCGAGGTCAGGATCGAACCCACGACCTCCTGCATACCAGGCGAGGGAGTTAACATCTCGCCACCATGGTAAATTCATGGGAGCACAGATGTGCAGTATCACGATGGTCACTTCGACACTCACGTGGCCTCAAGGTGCACCTAGCCTGGCACAAGCAACGTGATGATGTGTTGGCCGCTGTTAGTGCACGGCTGCACTTGAATGTGCGTGCGCGCACGTGCCCGTGTATGTGCGCGTGTGTGTAGGGTGCGGCAGTGTTGCAGTTTTCTCACTGCGTTATGGAACCCGGCGACCCGAGTTCAATTCCCGCTCATGACCAAAATCGGTCACGAATATCTGAACCGGTCATGGGCCTCCCCTAGGTCGACTCAGCCTCAAGTGAGTACTGTGACTGGATTTGGGGACGGCATCATGGTGCTGGTCACCCACCCGCTTGTGAGCCTTGTCCAGCTTTAATAGCTGATCGCGAACAACGCTTGCCCCAACAGTCTGGGAAAGGCTATACGGAGGGGATGTTTGTCTTTGAATGCATGCATGTGTGTGCATGGGGCACCGTGGTAGTGAGATGTTAACCACCTCGCCTGATATAAAGGAGGTTGTGGGTTTGATCCCGACCCTGACACCTGTATATTTGGAGTCTGCATGTGCTCCCCGTGATCGCGTGGAATTTTCTCCAGGTTCTCCGATTTTCCCCTCCACATTTAGGAGCAACATGCGTTTAGATTATTTGGCTGCTGTACATTTCCACGTGATAAGCAACTTCGTTGAGCTATCATTTGTCGTCAGGTGACTTCTGAAAAAGAGCTATATAGCTCAGTGGGCCTTACCTGGTAAAATGAAAAAAATTGCAAATAGTATATTTGTGTGTGTGTGTGTTTATGTGTGTCTTGGTTCTAAAGCAATGGCTTTTGCTCTGTGCAGTAACGCCCAGTGGCTATTGCAATGGAATTGTCACACTCTCTGCACAGGGGACCTTATCTCCAACAGAGGGGATTGAGCATTAATCATTTATCTCCCCTGGCCAGATTTTAAACATCTTGGCTGGTGGCTTGCCTGTGCATAGCTGAATTGTTGCCTTTGTCAGCACACAGTGTGGAATATCACACTCGTGCCGTGTTTGCAGGAAGAAATATGCGAGTTTAAAATGTTACGTTCATTGTTTGCAAATATTTTTGTGTTCATTATTGCCTTCATGATCACGGCAATGATTGCCGTCAGCGTGATCAACACCATTATCATCCTTATCATCACCGTCGCTCAGGGGTGTGCTCAATGGTTACCCACTTCAAGCAGGGATGTAGTTGTAATCCTGTCAGGGTGTACTCATGCCTTTCTATGGTAATGTATAATTGTGTCAATTGTAAATTAATGTAAAACGGGTATAGCACACAAACATGAGATGATCGGTGCAAATCCGAACCAGGGTTAACTTTATAGCATCATAATCTAGCCTGTATAGCCTATATATCACCCTCACAATCATCACAATCACCAACATGATCAGCAGTATCATCATCTCTCAGGGGTAGGTTAAATGAGTGTCACTTCAAGCAGGGAAGTAGTTGTAGGTGTTCTCTTGTCAAGGTAGACTGGTTACTTCGATTTCAGAATCTGAATCTTTATTTCCACTGGAGAATGAATCCGATGAGCTATGAAGCAATTTTTTTTCCACAAATGTCCAGTAGGCCCACGGGGTCAGCAAGTTACAACAACAAACAATACAAAAACACACGATGGGGGGGGGGGGGGGCAAAATACAGAAAACGGTCATCCAAGTCACTAAATGTAAATATTATTGGTTCTTTCGGTAAAATCACGTAGATAGAAAATAAAATAAAAGATGATGAAATAAAATTTAATATGTAAATAATAAAAGCAAAAATAACCACGACGTTTCGATCGCAACACAAGTGGCAACACAAGCGGTCTTCACCTGATGAAGACCGCTTGTGTTGCGATCGAAACGTCGTGGTTTGTTTGCTTTTATTATTTTCAATTTATTGTTTTTATTTTTTTATTTTATTACATTTTATTATCTTTTATTTTTATTAAATTTTATATCTACGTGACTTTACCGAAATAACCAATAATATGAATTCATGCAGTCACGAAAGTTTTAAGTCAAAATTAGTATGTAAATAGAAATAAATACATGAAATTATCATGGAAGTCCGATTTATCAATATTGGGCAAGGCAGAAAAAAACAACGACGAAACATTCCCAGACCACACCAAGATAACACCACACAGCAGTAGTCCCCCAAAACATTAACATTGAACTACATACCATTAACATAAATGCCACACGACCCATACTGCAGCGTCGCGCTGCCCGACGTTAAATTAAGCGGGGAGACACGAGGATATTTTTAGACGAGTACTCCGGCTCTCGTTACAAATACCCAATGGGACCTGTCTGGCGAACAGAGACGGTAAGCCCTATTGGGTTTGGTGGCCATTTTATTTTATATCTCATGTTACGTAAATCAGTAAAGAATGACCAAATAAGCATTTGGTGGCATTCATTGTCACTGGCGTTCTCTTGCCAATTGCGGAAATTCCACAATCCTGTGACAAGGTATCAAACAAAGACAAAGTATAGCCTTGACAGGCTGTTGGGGCAAGTGCTGTTAGCGAGCACCTATGAAGGCCGGAACGGTACGCATGGGGGTGGGTGGCCAGCACCACGCCCGACCGCCTTTATCTCCCCAGTGGCCATGGTAACACACCACATCAGGTAATCATTTGAGGCTGAGTCGACCTAGGGGGGCCCAGGACCGGTTCAGATATTCCTCACCGAAGCTGTTCGTAGCGCAGCGAGCCGACCGCTACACTACCGTTCCCCACCGCGTCATTGCACATGCGTCTGGACTCAGCACCGCTGCATGATCGAAGTGCGTTTCAACTCATTTGTTGCGCACGACATCACCGGCACGGCACGGCTTCTGCGGTGCGAAATCTACGCCGTGGCCACGCCGAGCCAGCCCAGCGGCAGCTCGCTTTTACGCAGGAAGTTACGAATCCGGCCGTGACTCAGTAAATACCGCTCAGCCTGTGATGCAGTCAATGCAATCAGAGTGGCAGGGTAGCACGATTAGATACCGAACCTTAAGGGAGGGACGAGGTCATGAGCGAGGTCACACAGAGTCGTCGTAGCAGACGGGCTTCACTGAAAAGGTTGCGTGTGCCGGAGTGACGCTGGAGTGACACCGTTGGGACCGATTGCCCAGGCAGACCCGCTGACACGGCCCCCGCCTACCCACCCCCCTGTATCTAGGTGCTCACTAACAGAACTTGCCCCATTAGTCTGTTCAAAAGGCTATACAGGGGATCTTTGTCTTTGGTCAAAGGATAATTAAAATAAATTGTATTTACCAGGTAAAGCCCTCTGAAATGTTAGCTCTTTTTCAGAAGCGACCTGGCCACACACGTGATAGCTCGCCGAAGTGGGCAATATCACCACACGTGGGAATTTACAGTTGCAGCCAAATAATCTAGAGGCAAGTTGATTCTAAATGTGGAGGGCGGGGGTGTTGGGGGCAAAACTGGAGGAATCGAAGAACGATCCACGGGGAGAGAGAACACGCGACCTCCAAATATCCAACAGGCATTGCCGGGGTCTGGGATCGAACACACAACGTCCTGCGTGCCAGGCGAGGGAGGCAACATCTCGCCTCACCACCACGTCGCCCCCACACGCACGCAAACATGGGGTGCGTATTTGCGCGTTAATAATTTAGTTTCCAGTACGAAACATAAAAAAAGCGGAAACTGAATGAATTCTACGGCCTCTTGAATAGACCAAGACTGTGAGTGTATTAGGTCTAAGCCATTAGACATTTGCTCCGAGCTCCGCCGTGTGTAACGCAGTGGAAAATTTCACTCCCACGGCAAAATAGCAAACCGTGTTTGTATTAATTCATGAATTTTAATAGCAAGTATATCGGCGAGAATTAATTCTGCAGCAAAAATGCACTTCACGATATAACAGCCTGACCTTCAGAAATACGTCAAAAGTTTCAATTAATTTGCCAGTCACGTGCAAATGGTGCAGAGAGGTAGCGGCGGTGAAAGGGTTGGCGCACTATGCGCTCTGAGCCCCAACACCACAACGACAGCAGCGATATTTTCGAATTCCGGGCCACGGCTAACGTCGGTGAGAGAATTATTATCCGAACTGGTCGCCCACGAAGGCTATGGAACAAAGGCTGAAAAGGTGTGCGGGTAAGCGTAGCAAGGTGCATGCTGGGAATTACACTGATAGACAGAAATAGGAACACTGAGGCTAAACTGAACAATTTATTTTATTTTATATTACCAGGTATGGTCCACTGAGCCATAAAGCTCTTTGTCAGAAGCGACCTGGCCACAAATGATAGCTCAACGAAGTGGCTTATCATCACGTGAACATTTATTGCAGCCAAATACTCTAAACGCGTGATGTTGATTCGAAATTTGGAGGGAGAAACTGGAGGCCGCGGAGAAAAATCCACGTGACCGTGGGGAGAGAGAGACATGCAAACTCCAAAATACAGCAGGCAGCCAGGGTCAGGATCGAAACCAAAGACCTCCTGTATAACAGGCGAAGGAAATGACATCTCACAGATAACACGCAGAGAACACACCGATCAGGGCACGTATTCAAATCGGAGTCATCACACCGGCTCTTGAGGTGAAAATGTCAGTGGGCTTGCACAGGTCACGTTGCCTGAAAGGACGGTGGCCATCGGCCGAGACTGACGACGGCACAGGAGGCAAAGGAGGAGACCCACGCCTGAGGGAAGGCCCCGCCGCAGAGATTGAGTGAAAAAGAGATTGGCTCATGGCACAAGGGCAATTCGGATGGCATCCGCGTGGGGAGACCTTCGAGTCAACCAGCAGTTGATAGATCTGGGCAGATGATGATGAATGCTTTTTAACCGCGACGTGGCATCAAACAGCAGGTAATGGGACCTAGCAGGCATCGCGGATTAAAGTCGATATTCTAAGCTGTCCATTAAATGTGCATCAAATCATGCCTTGCAATAACCTAAATTGAAAACTCGTTTCTTCAGAATTGCTTTGTTGTCCCTTTGTCCCCGAACCACCAATTAGCACAGTTGGCTTACCTACATTGCGAAATAAGTTTAACACACGTATGTGCAATAATCAACTAAACATTTTTAAGTCTAAAGGTGCAGCCCTGGAATTACCTGCTAACGGCACCACTAGCGATTTAAATATGTATCTATTTATTTATCTAATTATACAAGCGATACGCCAACGTTATTTAGGATAGTGAACGAGGGCAGCGCTGCACAGAACGAGACGTCAAACACAAAAAAATACGAGAAACGATCCGAATGAAATGGTAAAAACGGATACAGGAATGTTTCACTTCTGCGACGTTTGCTAGAATTTATGGGGATGTGGATCATTGCGTGGTTCAGTGCATCGTTTTGCTTCGACCCCCCCCCTCCCCCAAACATTGACCCCACGCTTCATAAAAGAGCCACTTCCCGATTTCCCGCGTGAGAAAAATACTCAAAAAGTGCAAAGTGCCCCTGGCCCGCCAGAATGCGCGATGCGACAATCGCACACATAGCGGCGTCGCGCTGCACGTGGCCGCCCCACCGTTGACGCGTGACGCAACGTTACGTGACGTGACGTTACGCGACGTTACGTGACGTGACATCACGTGACGCCACATGACGCCACGTGACGTTACGTGACTCGACGCGACGTTACGTGATGCGACGCCACGTGACATTACGGTGACGCGACCCCATGTGACCTGATGTGAAGTGACGTTACGTGACGTGGTGCGACGCCACGTGACGCGACACCACATTACGTGACGCCACGTGACGTGACGTGCCATGACGCCACGTGACGTGACGCGACGCGACGCCACGTGACACAACGTGACGTTACGCACTGCACCACGGTCAGCTTTCGGAGGGACTCAACGCACAACGCGGTGGCCTCACGACAACTTTAGACGACCGCAGCTGGTTACTGGAGGAGGAGGATGAGGATGCCGGAGGAATCCACCTTTTTGCCCCGCACGGCATCTCACTTCCTTGCAGGTGGATCGTGAAGCAGAACTGAGATTGCCCACTGTACGTAGCCAACCGTGCTCATCGGAGGTGCGAAATAGGTTCAACATCAGCAACCGGGAGACAAAGGTGGCCGGTGTGTGGCACTGCCCCCACACCCCTCCCCCCCCCCGAGCCGTGTACCTTGGCGTCCTCAATAGGCGCTCGCTAACAGCAGCCAAGCGCACACGGTGCTACGAGGTTACACATGAGGGAGCTTTAGCCTTCTCTTTATTTTTTAGTGACTCCACCCGAAATCAATCAGGCGACGAACGCGGCGGCTCTCAGTAACGAACATAAATCGACTGCAAATGCGGTTGTTTGGACCCTTCTAAATTGCAATTATTTTTTTCACGCGGAGGGAGAGGTGGGAAATTGATTCGACGTGCAATTACATCTGAGACTCTAATTGCCCCGCGGTTACCGTATTCTTTGAGAGCGGCGCAGAAATAATGTTGCAGCGCCGTCATCCACGGTGACCAAGTACATACACTGTGATCACGATGAGCCTTTCCCTCCAAAAGTAACAAATACGCTCGCTGAGTGCTTAATTATCTACTTTAAACCACTTATAACAATAAAAGTGTCACTTACATTCCTCCAGGGAGCAGGCATATGTGTTTCTCTTTAAAAAAAGAACGTAAATTTTTTTATAGTTTAAAATGTAACCGCATAACTGCGTCATTAAAACCAATTAAAAACTAATTTTTGCAGGGCATGATTTCAGTTGTGCAATTAATGTGGCTACATTTCAGCTCTGAGAACAACAACAATTATCATAGTACAATTATTCGACTGTCTTGTGAAGAACGTTACGGCACAGAACCCTCGTACGGCAGGGTGGGTGGAAAAAGAGTGGCGTCCCCTGCTGTGGTGTGGAAAGAGCGATCACGTGAAGGAATCTCGTAGATAGCTCTGTGATATCCGCTTCAGTGAGCGGTTATGCTCATTTGTTAACATTTCTCAGCACTTTCCAAATCGTCTGCAAGGCCTGCACAGAATAAACCGTGAAGCCAACTCCCGAGGCAGTCAAACTTCCTGCCCTCTCGCTCTCTCTGCTTTAACGATGATGGCCCATTGGCAACATATCAGCCACCTCTATATTGTCCGTCACAGTGCGGCGCGAATGAATAATACGGCATGCTTTATGATCTTAAAAGGCTCACGGCGGTCAATTTTAACTAAGCCTGGGCGGTAGATTCATTAGGGGCTCACAGACACTGGGCACAGTGCCTCTCATTTCCTGACAGAGTGGCGAGTGGTGGAGCCCGTGCCCATTCCAATCGGCTCGGTGCAGTTCAGCAAAAAATAAATAAACCCCCTCCCACAACGCCGTGCGCATCACACAGCACGGTCACAGACCCACGTCCCTCTCTCCGACGCACTTCGCTCGTGGTCGGAGGAGCCGGTTGGCGAATTTGACCCGGCGAGCGAGGCTCGAGCACACCGCGCCACAAAACCCAGCGGCGCTGGGATCGATTCCGAGCCGCGACCAAATATAATTTGGCGAGTCGGGTCCAGCTACAGCGCTCGTCCACTGACGTTAACCATGGATGGGAATCGTATCCCCGGATCGCTGGATTCTTAAATCAGTGGTGTGAACCACTACAGCAGGTGTTCTTAACCCTTACCGCAGCCTTGTGCCCCTTTGGTTCTCTATCGTCAAAAAACAATTAGCATGTGAATAAATACAGAGGGTTTGATTAAACACAGTCGTTGTATCATGGGATCTCCTTTGCCTTTTGGCGTCCTCTGGTCTAACACCGTTTCAGACGAGGC
Organism: Lampetra planeri; assembly: GCF_965212315.1. Classification (NCBI taxonomy): domain Eukaryota; kingdom Metazoa; phylum Chordata; class Hyperoartia; order Petromyzontiformes; family Petromyzontidae; genus Lampetra; species Lampetra planeri. Next base: position 1,909,767 of record NC_136153.1, read on the forward strand.
TTGAAAGAAAGCTGTCTCTGGTGTGGACCAATCAGTTTCAAGGACACCGCATATATTATCAGAGTACGTTTTTTGTTTGCATTCTGACCACAAGCATTGTGGTTAATGCAGACATGATTCATTGTAAAAGGTTTCAGTTTGGTGTTTTAACATTTTAACACCTGTTTTGTTGCCAGGAAAAAGGGGAAAACCCTATTATCACAATAGTTGTACTTACATGCCTGGGCTTAATGTGTGTTTCGATTGTTTACCTTCAAAAAAAATCTGGCCATGTCTCACAACCCCAGAAAGGGCATCTCGCACCTCTAGGGGGTGCATGCACCCCAGGTTGAGAACCACTGCACTACACCATCACTCCAAAACAAAGACAAAGATCCCCCTGTATAGCCTGTAGCATACTGTCGGGGCAAGTGCTGTTAGCGAGCAGCACCTATGAGGGCCGGCACGGCACACGAGGGGAATGGTTTGGCCAGAACCATGCCTGGCTCATGTTTACACAACGCACCAGATACTCATTTAAGGCTGAGTCGACCTGAGAAGACACACGATCAGTTCAGATATTCGTCCCTGATGTTGTCCTTGAGTGGGAATCGAAATGGTGTTGCCGAGCTTGTAGCGTAGTGTGCTAACGAATGCGCCACCACTCTCCATTATACAAACACAAAGATTCCCAATATAGCCTTAACAGACTGTTGGGGCAAGTGCTGTTAGCGAGTAGCGGAGTAGCACCTATGAAGGCCAGGAGGGCACACGAGGGGGTGGGTGGCCAGCACCACGCCTGGCTGCATTTGTCTCCCCAGTAGCAATGTTTACATGCAGCACCAGCTACTCATTTGAGGCTGAATCCACCTAGGGGAGGCCCAGGACCGGTTCAGATAATCATCACTGGTGTTGGCCGTGAGTGGGAATTGAACTCGGGTCGCCGGGGTCGTAGCGCAGCGCGGTAACCGCTACACCACCGCTCCCCACAACTGGCAGATGCACACGCGGACACACGCCGGGAACTCATTCTCCACACAGAGCGATTGGGATTGCCTCCGAGGATTAATATTTATACGTGTCTGTAAAGAAAATAATCGGCAAGGCCTCTAGAATTTGTCGCAAATTATCCAATCAATGTGCGAATGCGCTGATGAGTGCTATTACGGACAAAAATCGATGTAGCCCCATTTTATCTCAACCACTGCCAACAAGATGAAGTGGTTTCCCATTGCTTCATATATATTGCATTCCGTGTCCTTTATTTAACCATGTGAGGCCCCGTTGGGATTAATTACCTCCTTATTACGGAAGTCCTGGTAACCGTATTTACGTAGTTACCGCCGAATTGTTTTATCACCCCGGTCGCGACGAGCCAATGCCTCGAGGCGTAATAACAATTTGATGCGCTTGATATTCGAGCCATTCCTTACAGCGCAAGGTCATGCAACGGTGTCGTAGGAAGGGGGCGAAGTTGCTCGGGAAGTGGTGGTGCAGTAGCGGTTAGCGCGTCGCACTACGAACCCGGCGACCCGAGTTCGATTCCCGCTCATGGCCACCAACATCGGTGGCGGATATTTGAACTGGTCTTGGGCCTCCCCTCCGCCAACTACGACTCTCAAATGAGTACCTGGTGCCGCGTGTAAACATCACCACTCGGGACACAAAGGCGGCCAGGCGTGGTGCTGGCCACCCACTCCTTCCTGTGCCGTGCCGGCCTTCATAGGTGCTGTTCGCTAACAGCACTTGCCCCAACAATCTGTTGAGGCTATACGGGGGAAATCTTTGTCTTAGTTTTTTTCCTTTGTTCTCAATCCAGTACAGTGTTGTGACTTGTGCGAAGTGAATCCTGAAACCGAACTTTCGGCGAATTCGGAGCGGTCACGCCGGCACGCGTCGGCGCCTGCTTCCGTTTCGAATATTGGACACCAGGGGATCCTTTTACGTCCGCTGGCTGAAGCTAGACGCGGCGGCGTTACTCCACATGGCAGCGGTGGTTCTTAACCCTGGACTGCAGCCTCGCATCCCGTTGATTCTCAATCGTAAAAAAATGCACAATGTCAATAAACACATAGGGGTTTGATGAAACTAAGTACGTTGCCCGTGCTTCATTTGTGTTGCGATGATTTGCGTTCGAAAAAAAGAAATCGGGCATGTCTCTCGCACCCCCAGAAAGGGCATCTTGCACCCCCGGTGGGTGCGTGCACCCCAGGTTAAGAGCCACTGCTCTACGCGATTCATGATACGCCCGGCAGTATTAACCAGGGCGGCCTCCTTAGGCTTCGAAGCCCTCAAAACCGCTGCAACGATCGGCACAAGGCGCTGCCACACGGCAAATATAGGCCGCTGGCTTGTTCCTACACCATCCCGTGTCCTCCCTCACCCACGTGTTTTACTCCAGAAACTCCAGTTTGCCCTGATAACACAAACAAATAAAATACCCAAAACATAATCACGACGATTGTTGTTACGGTACTCTGCTTGGTTACCTAGGGAGGCCTCGCCGAGTCCTAAGACTCTTTTCCAAGGAGGGTCTTGCCAGATTTTTCCACAGTTATGGACAATCAGGTTGTTGGCAGTGTCGATTTTCAACATTGGGATGTTTTGGCCGATGCCGGTTACACCGTTTGTGTGTGTGTCTGCTGTGTATTTTTAGCTATAGGAGGAAAAACGAAGAACCCGGGAGAACACCGCACGCAAGAACAGGGGTAAAATAACATCCATTATATAAGTTTTTTGGTTAGATCATGCAAATATAAATTTGTCGTTAAAACACCCAACACAGCCAATTAGTAAGGTTTGTCACGTGAACAGAATGTGCAAATTCGTTACTAGTACAGCACACTGGTGTGTTGGAGAATCCACAAAATGTACAATCTGAGTACGATGTTTCGTCAGTAATTACAACTATCTTCATGAGACGACAGCCGGATTAGTGGAGAAATCCTCCTGTTTCGTTCCTTAAACAGGGGGATGGATGTAATGACGTAACTTGTGAGCCCTTCACGTGTGAATGGGGGGGGGGAATGAAAGCATATACATTGCAATGGGTATCCATTGCCGGTTGGATTATTCACATGGTAATCAACGTACATATTGCATGCAAAAGAACATACAACCTCCACGCATGAAGGCTCTCCGAGTCAGGAATGAACCCAGGAGTTTGTTGCTGCGAGGCGCGAGTGTTTGCACCGCGCCACCCTGCGACCAAAATCATCGGAGTACCCAGCTGGGAGTTGAGAGTCGGCGAGGCATTCCGAGGAGACCGTTGTTGTTTGTACCTCAGCTCTGTACAGCACCTTCTGTGCAGAACCTTGAGAAGCGTTTGTATTGGGATGCTTCATGAATATGTATAGACGCCGTATGGTACAACCTGGCCGGGTGCCGGTGTGATTAGGGCACACATACACAAAGTTTCTCCATGGAACCTACATAGACTCCAGATGCAAGTAGGTTTATATGTTGAATTTCTTTCGCACCGTACGTAGCCAACCGCGCTAATTGGAGGTGCGCCTGTTAGCGAGCACCTAGGAAGGATTGCACGGCACACGAGGGGGTGGGTGGCCAGCACCACACCCGGCTGCCTTTGTTTCCCCAGTGGCGATGTTTACACACCGCACCAGATACTCATTTGAGAGTCTTCGTCGGTCGATGTTGGTGGTCGTTATCGGGAATCGAACTCTAGTCAGCGGGTTCATAGCGCTACCCTACCGCTCCAAAGACAAAGTCAAACATCCTTTAGTATAGCCTTAACAAACTGTTTGGGCAAGTGCTGTTAGCGAGCACCTATGAAGGCCAGAACGGCACACGAGGGGGTGGGTGGCCAGCACCACACGCGGTCGTCTTTGTCTCCCCAGTGGCGATATTTACTTACTGCACCAGGTACACATTTGAGGCTGAGTCGACCTAGGAGAGGCCCCAGGACCGGTTCAGATAACTGTCACCGGTGTTGGCCGTGAGCAGGAACCGAACTCGGTTCGCCGGATTCGTAGCGCGGCGTTGCTGCCGTGCCGCTCCCCATATGCACACACACACACGCACGGCATCTCTCCCGCATCACCCGCCCCTTCTCCCCGCACTCTCCTGCCCTCCGCTCTTCCCTCCTGACCACCGGAGCCACTGCTTGCGAGCATCTGCTTCCTTCTCCAATAAACCCGGGAAGTCTCCGTATGGTGGCCGGGGGGAGGGGGGGTGGGGAAGGCCACGCAGGGTTCAAGGCGCCCGCGACTTCCCACCGAGCGTCCCACGCCTCATCAATCCGCCCGGGTGGTGCCTGCCGCCTGTGGGCTCCGCCACGCTCAGGTCAATCGCACCGCTGATGGCGAAGGAGCGACCGGGCGAGTAGAGCAAAGTAACGGGGGGTGGGGGGCGGTAGCGAAATGGGCCTGGCACAAGAGGGTGCTGCTCTCACTCTCCCACCGGTTCCGATGGGAGATTTCTACGGGTTAGATTTTTTTTTACTGACGACTCGCTAAATGGGAATAACCGCTGATGTCTCTCAAAAATAATACAACCTTAAATTGCCTTTTAGTTTCTTTCGAGTCCGGGCACTAATAATTTGCGCTATGAATTCAGCCTGCCGTCATCCCATGGTTGGACCAAAGAACTGAGATGAGAGTACGCCACCAGGTGCTGTATCATTCCACGTTCTGCGCTGAGCGATACTACAACACGTGGTCCAACACTCAGAACCCGCGTTATAATGGGCGCACGTTATAATGGGGGCGCGTTATAATGGGCGCGCGTTCCGCGTTATAAAGGGGGCACATTCTGCGTTGTAAGAAAATTGTTCCCCAATGGAAGAACCGCGCTGTCGCGAAAACGCGGTGTGTGTGGACACCACGCGTTCCTGCTGAATGCTAAGAAATGTAAATGTGTCCTCGTTAAGCACTGGTCTCGAGTATCCTAATCATACTAGATACCGGGGGATTGAAAGAGCGTATCATGCTCACGACACACTCATCGATGGAAGCGCTCATATCACCTTGAGGCTCATAGAATGAGTGCGATTGTCTGCGAGTCGGTCTATGAATCTGCCAGTTTGTGAGTACTGCACGCGAGATGGCGGTTGTTTCCGAGTCCTTTATGCGAGTCTACCTGTGAGCCTGGGAGTCCACGTGCGAGTCCACGATTCACCGAGAGGTGCGTGAGTTTGCGAGCCTGCGAGTCTCTCCACGAGTCTATTCGCGAGCCTCTCATCATCCCCTGAGTCGTTTCTTCTGGGTGTCGCGGGGACGGCGTTGCGCATGGCCCTCTATTATTAGCCGTGGAAGCTATTGTTTTGTCGCGGTGAGTCGCGTCCTGTTCCGCTCGCCCCGTCTCTCCCACACGTCCCCCTCCTCTCGCGCGTTGCCCCACTAACACCGCTACACCCCAGGGTCGTCATCTTCTCCTCCTCCTCCTCCTCCTCCTTCTTTTCTTCCATATGGCTGGCGTGGATGTGGAGTAATAAATAACAATTTCATATTCGCCTTGGTGGCAAGATGTTAACCCACTCGCCTGGCATACAGGAGTGCGTGGGTTCGATCCCGACCCGGTCGCCTGCTCTCTATTTGGACTTTGCATGTTTCTCTCTCTCTCTCTCTCCCCATGGTCGCGAGGATTTTTCTCCGGATCCTCCGGTTTGTTCCCTCTACATTTAGAATCGACGTCACGCGTTTCGAGTATTTGGCTGCGTGAAATGTCCACGTGATGATCAGCTACTTCGTTGAGCTGTCATTTGCACTGCTAGCTGCAGATTTCTGAATGTAAAATATCTGCATGACATTGCACCCAAAACATAATCGGAATAGGAGGGAAAACAAAGGAAATGTTGAGATCACACAGAGGTTAACAAAAGGAAAATAGTCACGTTAATAATGCTAAGCGTATTTTTTCTCATAGGAGCATAGGACACTGCTTACCCTCAATGTGTTTGTAGGGGGGGTTGGCGTCTGAGTCAGTGGTTGAAATTCCACATTACTATAGCAGGGGAAATAGGCACAGAGAGCCATTCAACGTCCTGGTGACTGTAATAAACACAGTGCCAGGAGGCATTGTGTAATTGGCAGCTGTGCAGGAAGGATTTTTATCAAAAAAATCTTTATAACAGGAAAAGCTTCAACGAGCCATCCAAATGTTTTTCATAACGGTCCTAATTCTTGTGTCAGTGTGGGGAGCGGTGGTGCAGTGGTTTGGGCGCTACAAAACAATTCTCGCCGACGACCAATAACAGTGACGAACAATCTGAACCGGTCTTGGGCCTCCCCGAGGGTCTACTCGGCCTCAAGTGAGTACCTGGTGCGGTGTGTAAACATCATCACCGAGCAGACAAAGACAGCCACCTGGCGTGGCGTTGCCCCCCCCCCTCCCTCATGTGCTGCGGTGGCCTTCATAGGTGCTCGGAAAGAGGACTTGTCCAAACAGCCTGTGCAGGCTATGCGGGGGATCTTTGTCTTTATTTTGAGAGCGAGAGAGTCTACCAGACGCACGTCCTGTTTATCACGGCTCAGGATGGAGCTCTGTCTTTGATAGTTCCGTTGTTTGTTTCCGTGGTGTGTAGCAAAAGCATCGCCACCCTGCTGCTGCTGCTGCATCGTGAACTGTGCTTCCTATTATGAGCGGTGATCTGTCCTCGTGTCTGCTTCATATGAGAAAGTGTAAAAGCGCTGCTGCTCCACTGCTTTTCAACGAAAATTACAACACACTCATTAAACTATTAAATTCCACAGGACAGCGTGGAGATCCTGGTTCCTTCCGATTTAAACCAGGTTGAATTTAATTAGGCTAAATCCCAGCTCTGACAATGACAATGATTGTTTTCACCGTCATGCGGTGGCAGGGTGGGTGGGAAAGTGCTGCCCCCTAATGTGTGGACCAGAGATCACTTCAAGCGATCTCAGAGGTAGTTCTGCAACATAAACTTCCACGGACTGTTATCTAACACAAAAGTGTTGCACTGCTCTGCGAGAGGCCAAAATTGATACTTTGTCTCATGGCATGACGCCAAATGCACAACTGTAATAAAAATGGGAAAAATAATTATCAAACATTACAAAGAACTGTAGTAGCACCGTTCTCGCACTGCTTCCAGCAAAATCCTAACGCACCTCTGATACGTTGAACCACGCGCCCATTCCTTTAGCACTGGAGATCAATTTCTCTCGTGGCAAACTGGCATTAATAACAGAAACCTCAAATGAGACGCGACACCATAAAACACGCAAGTGGCTTGATCTGTTGAACAGGCATCGGGGCAGAGACAATTTAGAGGGATCACGGCCACCAATGCCTCTACGGGAAGAGCCCTGCGTGCAGTGGGAAACCAGGGGTCAGGCCTGGTGAAGGCTGCGTTGCTGATGCTTTTGAGCGGAGAAACCAGCTTCAGGTGAATCCTGTCGAGCCAACTCAAGTCTGGAGGGTGGCGATTTCCACTTCTGTTGCGCCTTTAAACCTGTTAACGCGCGTGTTTTGCGGCCACGCCTAAAGAGACTCCACCGCCAGTTTTGATCCTTCGCCGGCAGCGGCGTTTCAGATAATCACCAGGCGGCTCCTCCTCAAGCCGTCCCACTTGGCTTGCTCGCTAACCTCCACACGAACAAATAAACCATCGCTCACGAACTCTCCGCCGTGCGAGAGAAGGCCTATAAGAGAGGATCTTTGTCTTCGGGTAAATTTATTGACGTTTGCCACAACAAATAACCCAACACTTCAATAGCGCTTATGCCCGCCTTGCAGCTGCAGGTCATAAAACTGTAAAGAGATGCTGTGAGAAATAGAGAGAGAGGGAGGGAGAGAGAGAGAGCTGCTGGGTGCCCGGCCATAGCACAGGGCCACGTCTGCAGGGCAGCCGCAGCAATCCACGCCGTATTAGCGCGCTGCCAGGCTCCTCCGCTGCCATTCAACGCCTACAGACGCCGCCTCGTTTATTCAGAACTGGGCTGCTGAGGGTCCCACAGAGAACCAAAGCGGCTCGGAGGATCGGCTCCGGGCCATCGCTTTCAATGAGCCCACTTCACGGCTCTCAATGTGCCCTCTCTGCCGTTGCTTGTCAGTGTTGGCTTTGTGTTGGTCCGAGTGCGCGTAAATCCGGCAAACGGGTGCCCCCCTCCCGCTACCCCCCCCCCCCCCCTGCTACCCCCCCCCCCCCGCGAGTCCAGAGAGAGGCTACGCCGGCTGGTTGGTGCGCCAGCCGTGTGATGCAGTGGCCTCTTCTCGTCGTCCTCTGCGCGAGTGGTGCCCAACTGGTGGTGTGCGGACCACTTGTGGTGTGCGGACCGCTTGTGGTGGTCCCATAAGGCCGTGGGAAGTGGCCTATGGACCTGTTGAGGAAGCTACGAATTTTTTGCAGACGAGTGGCTAGAACGCAGAGAGATTGGCAAGAGGAAGAGGTTGCATGGAGGAGGCTGTCAATCTTAGCCAGATGAGACTAGAAGGAAGGCCTTGAGCAAAATACTTCAATGGCGAGAAGGCATCAGCCATGTAGGTGGCCAGGTGGGTGGGCGGGCTACCAGACTGTGGGAGCAGAAGAAAAGGAGGCGAGATCTCCAATGAAATGAAGGACTGACTTAGGGGCTTCGTGAAAAAGACCCTGATTGCTGCAAGCAGATGGCACATCTAGGGAATGTCGGCTGGGGCTACTCCATGGAGGAATTTTAAGATGATGATGGAGATTTTGTAGTTTATCTCAAATTTAACTGATCACAATGTAAATTATGATAATCATGCTGCTGTTGTTGATGGTGATGATGAAAATTACGCATTTAAGAAAATGAATAAACACGACTCCTAAAACGTCACTTTGGCCTTTTTACTGCTACAAACATCTGCAGGAGGGTAGGCGGAAATCGTGACACAACATCCCCCCTTCGACAAATTCACCTGAATATTCCATCGCACGGAGTAAAAATCGTCGCTCGCCTCGCTGCGCGCAAAGCACAGAATTCAAAACCAAACACTCCCCCCGGAGCTTGCGCGATAACGACCGAGGAGAGCAGAGAAGAGTGGATTTGAAACGCGTTCCGTGCACGTTTCATATTTCCAGGCTGCACTTGCACCTCGGTGTGGATGAAAGCGGACTTTGTACGGATGCACGAGTAAAAATCAATACGTTTCATTCTGGCAGGCGCACAATTGCGGTGCTTGATATAACCCATCGGTCTGTGCGCCGGTGGGTCGCACAATGCGGCGCCTTTTTATTTTCCGTCGGACCATTGTCCCTGTTGGGTATTCCATTTAAAGTTTCCGAGAATCGCCCAAGGGGGATTGAACGGTGCCTTGCTACGAAACGGCCAACCAATTTATTTGTTGGTGCCGGCTCCAAAAACTGCATTCACCGGCGTCCCTGAAGTTGACAAAGGTGTACGTTGCAAGCGGCGTGATCAATGCAGTAACGGGGGAGGGCGGGCGGGCGGGCGGGCGGGCAGGGGGGGGCCTTGTTTTAATCACAAGAATGAAATGGTACTTCTCAATCCATCGGATGTCTGGCCGGGTGGCACCCTGGTCCGAGTGCTCGACTCACAATGGCGAAGGCTGAGAGTTCAAATTTCCACCAGGACTTGACGGGCCGTCGGAGCGTTGGACCGCCACTGTGGAGAGCCTGGGTTCACATCCGGGTTTCAGCTGCCTGCAATTGAATTGCACTGTCCAATTTAACACGGAGGCTTTCGCGAGCAATACTATGTATGAGATTTTTTGGGTTAAATCGCGTAAATAGGAATGTGTCGTTAAACCCGCCACCACCCGACACAGCCAACTAGTAAGGTTTGTCACGTAAACAAAACATGTCAATTCGTTACTAGCTCATCACACAACATTTACAACGTTTACAATTGAGGGTTTACTCTCCAACACACGAGTGTGCTGAAATAATAACGAATTGGCATGTTTTGTTTACATAACAAGCCTTACCAATTGGCTTTGTCGGGTGGTGGCGGGTTTAACGACACATTTATATTTGCGCTGTCCAATGATGTGAGCATGTAATTGCGGAATTGCATCTTTGCCTTTGACTCGGTTTTCAATCTATTGACGCCTGCCATAGTCACGTGAAATTTTCTCTGGGTCCTCCGGTTTTCCCCTCCACATTTAGAATCCAACATGCGTTTAGAGTATTTGGCCGCTATACATTTCGCACACGATGATGATAATTATAATCCGCTTCATTGGGCCGGGTCGCTTCTGAAAAACTGGTAAAATAAAACTGGTAAAATAAAAAAAATGGTTGAGTTTTAGTCTGTTCAGCTCTGTTCATTCATAGCGCCAGCTCTCCCTCGAACGAGAAACCTTTGTTCTCAAAAAGAGCTCTCACCTCCACGTATAAATAAAGGAAGATATGAATGAATGGATGAATTAATGGACAAATAGATTCCTTTAGCCGCCACGGCGCTTAACAAAGCCTTGGAAATTGGCAGAAGAAAAGCGGAGCGGGGACACAAACCGCCCCTCCGAGCGAGGACTGTGACCGGCAGGCATTGTAATGGGACTCCATTGATCGCCGGTCGTGGAGTAACGAGCGGTGATTCGTTTTACAGCTGGGGCAGTTACTTTAATTAGTAAATGCACTGCCAGCGAGCGCCGACGCTGGCAAATTTAACATTCCTCCCGGGCACCGTATTAATGTGTCAGAGCTTTTGTTTATTTCGGCCCGTCCACTTGAGTGTGGGGGGGGGGGCGCCCCCGGCTTGAGGCTAATTGCTCAGTACGTCCGTGCGTTTGTTGGCTTCGTGTCGTCGGTCTTCAATTGGTGCGCAAAGGTGCGATAAGCCTCAGCGGTTCCACGTAGGTGACTGGATGGTGACACGGAGCTAGCCGGCGCTGCTACTGCCACAGTACTTGAGCGCCTATGAAGGCCTGCACGGTGCACGAGGGGGTGGGTGGCCAGCACCATGCCCGACCACCACGAATGCGCATTCGTGATGGACTGGATTCATAAGAATGCGCAATATTAAATGTTTTGACTTGCTTTGTCTCCCCAGTGGCGATGTTTTTACACACCACACCAGGTACTCATTTGAGGCTCAGATAATCACCACTGCTGTTGGCCGTGAGCGGGAATCGAATTCAGGTCGCTCCGCACACTTACACACACACGCACCTGCACACACACATACACGTATAACTTGATCTTATTCGGTTCATGGAGATGGGGGGACGGGTCTCTGCCCTTGTCACGTCGGACCTCTCGGCAGCCGTCGACGCTATTGATCATCGTGCAGTTCTGCTCCAGCGCCCGCGGGCCCTGTCAGGGATTGGCGGAACCGCCTTGAGGTGGATCGTTTTTTTTTTCTGTCTCGTCAGGTAGATCCCAAAGAGTGCCCACGGGCTCCCACGCGTCACCCGAGGGGGTCTGCGTTGTCACCGCCGTTCTTCAACGTTCAGCCGCACCGCGGCCACGCCTCCGATTGGCGCGGTTGGCTATGTACGGTGCGAAAGAAGTCCAAGTTCAAAAGAAGAAGAAACTTCAGTGAGAGAGGAACCCGGGGCGGGGGGGGCGGGGAGAAAAGTAACGCTTGGAGGGAGCTGCAGAGAGCGTGACGCGGCGTGCACGACAGAGAGAGAGATGAGACAAAGAGAGGAGGAAGATTTATTTCTCGTTTGAGGCCCCAAAAAGCCCAGAGGAATGGCTCCTGTGATCGGCCATACGCGGAAGGGGCAGGGAAACAGAGTGGGTGGTGCCCAACGGTGGAGGGATAGGTGGCGGCCAAACGACTAAGGCTTTGAATTGGGATTAACAGCTGCTCGCTCGCACATGCGCGAACATACGTACACACACGTATGCACGCGCACGCCCGCACGTACGTAGAACATCTTTCGCGCCATGCGTAGCCAACCATGCTTATCGGAGGTGTGCACACGAGACGCAATTAGAGGTAACGGATTTGCCTAAACGTGGAGCGGTTTCTCAGGTTGGGCCCCAAGATGTCAGCGGCATATTGATCTCCCCAGTGTGTCGAAAATGCATATTATATGCAGTACTATGAGCTATGCATGGGGAGCGGTAGTATAATGGTTAGCGCGCTGCACTACGAACCCGACGACCAGAGTTCTATTCCCGCTAACGGTCAACATCAAGTGACGATTATCTGAACCGGTCCTGGGCCCTCCCCTAGGTCGACTCGGCCTCATATGAGTACCTGGCATGGTGTGTAAACATTGCCACTTGGCTGACAAAGGCGGGGCGTGGTGCTGGCCACCCACCCCCTCGTGTGTCGTGCTGGCCTTCAAAGGTGCTCGCTAACAGCACTCGCTCCTGCAGTCTGCTTAGGCTATACGGAGGATATTTGTCTTCATGAGCTATGGACATGCCCAGCCGTTGTGTCAATCCACTGCTGGATGAGGGCCTCCTCCCCCACGCTGTGCGGCTTCTATAGTGGAAAAATATTTATAAAATATAAATTAAATATCGATAAAATGTCCCACCTGACAATAAATGTGTTCCTCTCGCTCAACGTACATTCAAGAAACTTTGTCCCTTATAAGCCAAATTGTAATGTCCCTTTGTATGCGTGCATGTTGAACTCCTTTCGTAAATCGTACGTAGCAAAGCGTGCAAATCTGTGATCACACAACCAGGATCTCAGCGAGTTGAAATAATCCCGGGTTTGGTCGTTGGTTACGTTGCCCCCCCGCCTCCCCACCTACCATTGCCACACTAGCCCAACCAAATGTCCCCCCAAACTCCACCGCGATGATGATTATCGCTAAGACACCAATGCAGCCGGTAATCATTTGTAAGGCTGAGTCGACACAGAGGAAGGCCAGACCAAGTGCAGTAACAATGCCACTGGTGATGCTCGTGATAACGCTTTGCTCTGTATGTCAGCAAGCAACCTTATATCACTGCATAACGGTGTGCGCACATACATACAAAGAAACAAACAAAGATCCGCCATATAGCCTGGGGCAAGTGCTATTAGTGAGCAACTATGAAGGACGGCACGGCACACGAGGAGGTGGGTAGCCAACACCACGCCCGGCCGATTTTGTCTCTCCAAGTTGTGATGTTTACACACCACACCAGATACTCATTTGAGGCTGAGTAGACCTAGTGGAGGCCCGTGACCGCTTAAGATAATCGTCACTGGTGTTGGCCGTGAGCGGGAATTGAACTCGGGTTTCTGGGTTCGTAGCGCAGCGTGCCGACCGCTACACCACCGCTGCCCACGTACATACATACACACGCGCTCGGAGTTCACATATTCACACGTACACATTTGGCTGCCCTAAGTAAGAGTGATGCCATCATTGCATCTGCACCAGGCAAGATGCTTGGCTAAGCCTCACTGGCAGAGGGTGATTGGACAAATCCAGCTATTACGGATTAACGGACTCGGGTGATTGACAGCTGTCCGCTTTGTCAAAACAAACACACACACACATGCAGAACACAGACACCCCTATAGCCTGAACAAACTGTTGGGGGTAGCACCTCTGAAGGCCAGAATGGCACACGAAAGGGGGTGGATGGCCAGCACCACGCCCGGCCGCCTTTGTATCCCCAGTGGCGATGTTTACACATCACACCAGGTACACATTTGAGGCCAAGTCAAACTAGGGGAGGCCCAGGACCGGTTTGAATATTCGCCAATGTTATTGGTCGTGAACGGGAATCGAACACGGGCCGTTGGGTTCGTGGTGCAGCGCGCTAACCACGACACTTCAGCTCCCACAATACACACACGCCAAGCACAGACACGCTCACTCATACACACACGCACGCACTCACTCACAAAATCACACATGTGCAGAAGACGAATGAACAACAGAATTATACGCAAATGCACCCACAATCCCAAGCGCATATACCTTCACACGCACGCTCAGCAATGAATGGCACACATTGATCGTATTGACCGCTGCCAGACTCTGGATTAGGAATATGTATTACGTCAAACTCAAAGCCGTAGATTGAACTAAATCTCAAAACCCAGCCACATTAAAAGTTTTGCAGGTTATCACTTATCAGTGGGAAAACTCCACAGGAATCCTTATTACGATGCAGACACACACACACGCTTCCTGGATAGGTTGCGGCACTGTGCACACGGAAGGTCACGAATACCAATCGTATTCAGGGTTGACTTGGACATTAATTTACCACCCAAAAAACACAAAGACAAAGTTCTGCTGTGCAGCCTCAACAGACTGTTAGGGCAAGTGCTGTTAATGACTAGCACCTATGTAGGCTGGCACAGCACACAAAGGGGTGGGTGGCTAGCACCACGCCTGGCTGCCTTTGATTCCCCAGTGGCGATGTTCATACACCACACCAGGTACTCATTTGAGGCCGAGTTTACCTAAGGGAGGCCCTGGACCGTCACTGGTGTTGGCCATGAGCGGGAAACGAACTCATGTCGCCGGGTCCGTAGAGAAACACGCTAACTGCTCCCCACTAATTTAACACCACCACCACCATCATCATTATCATCGACAACTTCATTTTCTGCAGAGGATTCGCGATTCGAAAACCCGGCAACCACCCTGGTTAATACCACGGGTTTGTGCATTCACCCCCGACATGTACATGCCACGTGCCGCCTGCTTCACCGTGGACGTCAAAGGGATCCCGTGATGACGTCCAAACTTGGTGCCAAACGCTGGAAAAATGACCCGCAGTGAACATCTCGGAGCGTGTTATGAACAAGGTGGAGCATTATACAATTAGTTGAACATGCAGTTAGGCGATCGCGACCAATATTATTTTGTTGGGGGGGTGGGGAGAGAGGGGATGAGATCACGTATATATTTTAATGTAATATAAAATGTAATTTTTTTATTAATATCATTCAAACATTTAAACATTTGATTGATCACGTAGGCTTTCACGACCAATATTATCCATAAGAGGTTTTTGGGTTAGATCACGTAAATATAAATGCGTTGTTAAAGCCGCCACCACCCGAAGCAGATGACGCTAGTTCGAATTAATGGCGAAAAGTCGTACTCAGATTGTAAATGTTTCTCCAACACACCAGTGTGCTGTACTAGTAACGAATTGGCACGTTCTGTTTACGTGACAACCCTTACTAATTGTCTGTGTCGGGTGGTGTCGGGTTTAACGACACATTTATATTCATGCTATCTAACCCACAAAATCTCTATTATGGATTTAAACATTTAAACGTCAATTTTTTTTCATCGGCGTTCAAATTTGTCTTTGTATGTAATTTGCTACTTGGGTTTCCCTAAAAAATGAGAAGATTGGTATTCTCAATGGGATCTCATCCGGCTTTAAATAAATGGAGCTGTCCATCTTAACACATTGGTACGTGTAATACATACGAGACACACGCACACACACACCAAAAAAACAACAATTATAATAACAATAGTCAAATCTTGAATCAAATCATCACCTTGAATAATGATAATTCGTCAAATTGCTGGGGTGGTTAAATCTTGCTTGGGTCCACACAATGCATAAAAGGACAATGACAAAGAGTCCCCCGCGTATAGTATTAACAGACCATTGGGGCAAGTGTTGTTCGCGAGCATCACAAGGGGGTGAGCCACGCCCGGCCGCCTTTGTCCCCCCAGCGACGATGTTTACACACCGAACCACAACGAGTCGACACGAGGTATACACACCCACGTGCCTTCTTGCATCCGAGATTTGATAATTGGCAGACCGCGTGCGCAGTCACGGCTCCCACTAAAAGACACCCTGTTGCCAGCTCAAGTGAGCAACGGGGCCAGGAAGAGCTCATCTCCACGCAGCAGCGCAGTAAATGCCGCAACTACGGCGGCGGTGGGAATCAGAGCCCCAACCCAGGGTCAATTATAACGGTATTATTATTGCAGCATTGCGAGCTCAGATTACAATTGCAATCTGCGGAAAACACGCAGATTGCAATTGTTAATCGAGCCCAGGTCTGGGGTCAGACGAAATTTCAAGCCTCGAATTAGGAGGGGGGGTGGAGTGGTGGGGGACTTTGAATTGTTTAATTCCAGATGTGGCACTGACCCTTCTCAGTGACTGATCACTCAGGGCCGAGGGACCCCACCCCCACCCTACACCCACGCGCCGCACCCACGCCAGCCACCACCGTTGACCCCACATTACATTGAACGCCCTTAGAATTCACAGCAAATGGCTCCGGTGCAGAGAGGCGCGAAAGGCACCGGAGAGGTGATAAATAATGTATAAATGCCCGCGGCGCGCTGCGGAACGATGGCGTTGAAGCACGCGGCCCCACTCAGCGCGAGACGCGCGCGTGCGATGCCTTTATCTGCACGCGCGCGCCCGTGCGTGCGAGTGCGTGCGTGTCTTCGCCGTGTAAACATCGCCACTGGGGAGACAAAGGCGACCGGGCGTGGTGTTGGCCACCCAACCCCCTTCGTGTGCCGTGCCGGCCTTCGCAGGTGCTGCTCGCTAACAGCACTTGTACCCCCCCCCCCCCGACAATCTGTGAAGGCTGCAGCGGGGGTCCCCGATGTCTTTGTTCATAGGAAGCGGCGGTGCAGCGGTTCACGCACCGCGCTTCGGATGCGCTCATCCGAGTTCCATACCCCGCTCACGACCAATAACGGAGGCGAAATATTTTAACCGGTCCTGGGCCTTCCCCTAGGTCAACTCAGCCTTAAATTAGTACTCGGTTTACGAAGTAGATATCATCAGTGGGAAGACAAAGGCAATATGACGTGGTGATATCCACCTACCCCCTCGTGTGCCGTTCCGGCCTTCATAGGTGCTCGCAAACAGCACTTGCCCTTCTGTATGCTGACCTCTGTATTGTATTATGGAGCATCTTTGGATCGGCATATGTGCACAAGCATATTCAGAGTGCATATGTGTAACCATATGCATGAACTACATGTGTACACACATGCAGGGGTACATGTGCGCACCGTGTAAATGAACGCACGTATATACATGCACACGCACGCGTGTACGTGCACACTTGCGATCCGCTGCACATACCGAGATGCAAACCGATAGAGATTCAACTTAAATACTCTCATCCATCATCTCTCTCTTTCTCACCCAGGCCTGGCTCAGTGTACACAGCACAGAGTCAAAGATACCCACACCACCACCCCCACCACCCCTGAAGCGTCTTCAGAGACTGTAGAGGCACGTGCTGTTGGCGAGCAGCACCACATGAAGGCCGGCACGGTACACGAGAGGGTGGGTCCAACACCACGCCCGCCCGCCTTTGTCTCTCCAGTTGCGATGTTTACTACACACTGCACCAGGTACTCATTTGAGGCAGAGTCGACCTACGGGAGGCCCAGGACCCGTTCAGCTAATAGTCACTGGCAGTGCCGGATTATCATCGTTGCAAAGGTTTCATAATGCTACGGGCCCCGCACTTTCAATGGCCCCGCGCTAAATGCTTCCAAGCTATCAATTCCGGTTCAGTGATTCTGCACTTGCTCTATTACTATAGTACTATACCGTGTTTAAGGTTAGCGATTTGTCCTATTATCTGGCTGTGTAGCAAATTTACGAATAAATTACTTTTCTATGCAAGCTACAAATTTATGTTTTAATATTATGTGTTTTTTATTTTTATTTAGGGCCCCTTTATAACATCACGCTACAGGCCCCGCACTAGCTTAATCCGACACTGGTAACTGGTGGTGGTGGCCGTGAGCGGGAATCGAACTCGGGTCGCCGGGTTCGTAGCCCATCGCGCAAACCTCTCCCCACAATACACAAAGACAAAGATCCCCGTATAGCCTGACCAGACTGTTGGAGCAAGTGCTGCTAGTGAGTAGCACCTATGCAATGCCGCCACGGCGCACAAGGGGGTTTTGGTTGCCAGCACCACGCCCGGCCGCCTTTGTCTCCCCACTGGTGATGCTTACGCGCCGCAGCGGACAGTTATTTCAGGCCGAGTCGAACTAGGGTCGGACCAGAACCGGTTCAGGTTTTGTTCACCGTTGTTGGCTTTAAGCAGGAATCAACCTCGGGTGTGCGGTGGTTAGTGCGGCTGGGTTTCGCTAGCCACTGCACTACCGCTCCCCAAGTAATACACAAAGACACGGACGCGTGCACACACACCACACACACCCATGCTCAATCACAATGACCAAGAGAAGCGCTAATCGCGATGCCGGCAATCCGCAGGCCGGCTGATTGCTCGCAACGTCAACTCAACCCGGGTCCACGCGGACGAGTGGATGGAGGGTGGGCGAGCGAGCGATCGTATCGGAAGATCATTTTTATATCAATCGCCTCGATTCATTGCGGCGGCAGTGCCCCATTCATCATCAGGGGTCACAAACACCGCGCCCACTCTCTGCAGCCAACAGCCAAGCAAGGAGCGGCGGTGCAAGGTTTTCATTTTGTGGCTTTTTGGTTGCGTTCATGCGCGCGCGCGTGTGTGTGGGTGTATTTGGGGGAGCGGTGGTGTAGCGGTTATCGCGTTGCGCTACGAACCTGGCTACCCGAGGTTCGATTCCCGCTCAGGGTCAACACCGGTGACGATTATTTGAACCGGTCCTGGGCCTCTCCTAGGTCGACTCAGCCTCAATTGAGTACCTGGTGCGGTGTGTAAACATCGACACTGGGGAGACAGCACTTGCTCCATTAATCTGTCGAGGCTATATGCGCGATCTTTGTCTTTGTGTGTGTGTAGTCGTAATGCTACTCCACTCGTAATCATTTGATTGTAGGCTGTGTCTAAATACCTGACCATCCAAAGATGTTTTTACATGACAGGAAAATAACCACAAGTACTGAACTCTTCTTATGCCCAAAAATACTCAACACATTCGTCAACAACGCTGTTGCCTTAATTGGAAAAATACGTAATGTGACGTTTCGAGCGATAGTCCTTCATGGCACGTCGAAAGGCCAGCGAGAGTGGACATTACGGGTTGGGGGACTGTACTTGACCCCGTGGGGCCTGGTGAGAATCGCGCTCACACTGTACGGTATTGGGGAGAAAATAAGGCATTCTGTCGGGGTAACCCTGGGATAGATTCCTCCATAATAGAGGGTTTTTTTGGGGTTAGATCGCGTGTCGCCTTTGTCCCCAAGTAGCGATGTTTACACACCGCACTAGGTACTCATTTGAGGCTGAGTCGACCTAGGTGAGGCCCAGGAGCGGTTCAGATAATCAGCCCCATGTGTTGGCAGCGTAGCACGAACCGCTGCACCACCGCTCCCCACGCACACGCGCACAGACCCACCGACCCGCACACGGTATACTCATGCACGCGCAAGCGCACACATAGTTATGAGAGCATCAATTTGTCCACATGGTGTTTGCCTAATAATATTAACGATGACGGATGAAATATTCTCTGGGGTTAAATGGTGATGTACGACGATGGCGGGGCGAAACGGCCTTTTAAAAACCTGTTTAATGCCACACATTCCTGACCAATGCGGATTATATTGGGGGCATTATTAAAGTATTTACAGTCCGGCCTGCGTGCTGCCCTGGCACGTGCTCCTGCATGCATTTACACCGCGGGGGCATGGCTACGACGATATGAAACATCAGGCCCACTGAGCTGTACAGCTCTGTTTCAGAAGCGACCTGACCATCGCAAATGATTGCTCGACGAAGTGGCTCATCCGGTGGAAATTCATAGCAGCCAAATACTCGAAACGCACGATGTTGATTCTAAGTGTGGAGGGTAAAACCGGAGGACCCAGGGAAAAAAACCATGCGACCACGGGGAGAGAGAGACACGCAAACTCCAAAAATACACGCGTCACGGTCGGGATTGAACCCACGACCCCCTTGCAAACCAGGCGAGGTAGTTAACATCTTGCGAGTTCCATTTGGATTTGCCTCTTTTGGCTAATATCCACGAATGCTGTGCTTGTGTTGTCCTTGTTGACGTTAATGTCCTTGTTTAGCGGTGCGCTGTCAGGGTTAGCAGCGAGAATCGGAGGGTCTGTGGCCAACGCTGCCTCTGTGACCCATACCGCGCCAATGCTTCCTTCCTTCTGCCAGATCGCTCCTGAGCTGTTCCAGTGGACAGCCGACCCGCATGGTCCACTCTGACAGTCTCATCATCATCACCACCGTCTGGCTCTAGGTCTTCTCTTCCTCTTGGTCGCCTACCTCTTCCTCCTCCTGCACCACCTGCACACGTGTCCCACCCATCACTACCTCCTGCACCCCGCACACGCGTCCCACCAATCACTGTCTCCTCTCTCCGATTACGGTCTACAATACATTTCTGGAATGTTCTCGCCCAAATTTCCAAGTTGCCTGCACTATCCTCACCATGAAACCCCTATCAGCCCTCTGCATGCATTCGTATTTGAAATCGGAAGCTTATTTTCCAGATGCTCGACTAAAGCACAGCTTTTGTGACTCGAAAAGTTACAGAGGTATTACGTTTGACCTGGAAACCCATACCATTAACAGTAATTTGACCTCTCAAAGCCCAAATTGGTTTCGGAGTCCTTCAAATAACCTACGAATGCAAGACGTTTCTAAAACAGGCATAGTCGCCCGTGCCATTTTTTCTAATGACACGCACTTGCAAGAGTCATATGCGTCACCCGATCTAACCTTTGCTTTTAGGGTTTGGAAGTCCATCCTCTTAACGAAAACACACGACCATTGAGACTGCATCCATCCGCATTGACGGCCCTGAGCCAACAGAGGAAATTCCACGTTACATTGGCAAGGGCCACGGTATCCTTAGGAGAACCACGATTTATTTTCCCAAAAAAGTGGCACAGCAATCATTTTAACGACCCGAAAGCATCATTGGGCTGAGTCAACCCCCTTGAACTCATGAACCTATGATCAGGAGTGAAGCTCTGTAAGCGCAGTTGGCACGCGGCTACATTTGTGGTGTGCAGGACAATCGTAATTAGGCCTGGATTGGCGCGGCTGGATTAGGGGGATAACGGACCCATCAATCACCAGCTCGGAGCCAAACAGAAATGTTTTAGATCAACGTGTTTCAGCATTCATCCATCAGACTCGGAGCAAATCAAAGCATCACCACCCATCATTTATAGCCAAGTGAGAGCTCGCTGACTCACCCGCTAATCCATCTGCTCATCGACTCATCAATTCGACCACTCGCTGATTAACCCACCCGCTCGCTCAATCGACTACTCACTTGCCGCTCACTTAACCACTCACGAGTTCACCAACACATCCACTCACCAGCTTGCTCACTTAACCACTCGCTCACAAACGTACGTAATCGCTCTCTAACTCAACCGCTCACCCACCGACTCACTCGTTCAACCACTCACCCACTTACCCATTGACCCGCTCGCCAAACTTCTCACCCACTTACCTATTCGCTCGCTCGCTCACTCGACCACTCTGTTGCTAATTCAACCACTTACTGTCTTGTCTACTCACCCCCTCACTCAACCGCTCACGGGACCAGAAGGTGCATTAGTAAGGTTACGAGTCTCAGTCAGTGGGTGAACCCAGCCATTCGTCTCTCCCGGGGGAGGGTGGGGGTGGGAGCAATAAAATAAGCACCACTTCGTGGGAAGTCTCCAGCGGTAGTCGGATGAGCGAACTCACTCCTGCCACATTAATGCCGAAATTTCCATCATCCGGCTCGGGTCTGCGTCGAGCGCTCGCGAGGATCTCTCCACGCTGGTTTTGAGAGGGAAGCCACTTGGATGAGAGCTCACTGAAGCGAAGATATCTCTGGGAAGGGAGGACGCGGACCAATACACGGGGGACAATGAATATGAATGAGTGTGCTCGGACGTTGCCGGACAAGGGAAGGGCGACCTGAATTAAATTGGCGTTCTATCGGGCCGCGACGTTTGACACGCTGACCTTTACAGACCCCTGCGCTGCACTCAACGACCCGCCAAATCATGATGTTTTATTGTCCCCGAGCTTGCAAAGGCATAGATTATTCCATATTATCGGAACAAACGAAAGCACATTGTTACTTGGGCTTATATTTGTGTGTCTGTGTGTGTGTGTGCGTGCGTGCGTTGGGGGAGCGGTAGTGCAGCGGTTAGCGCACTGCGCTACGAGCCAGAGTTCGATTCCCGCTCACGGCCAACACCAGTGACAATTATCCGAACCGATCCTGGACCTCCCCTAGGTCAATTCGGCATCAAATGAGTACCTGGTGTGGTGTGTAAACATCACCACTAGGGAGACAAAGGCAGTCGGGTGTGGTCCTGGCCAACCCACCCCCTCGTGTGCCGTACCGGCCTTCATAGGTGCTACTCGCCAGCACCGCCCGCCCCAAACGTCCGTGAAGGCGAAACGGGGGGGGGGGGGATCTGTGTCTTGTATGAGTGCGTGTGTACGTGTGCGTGACAGTGCTCTGGCTCACGGCTCCCACAGGTGAAAGTAAGGATGGCATTTAAGCCTGGGATCGATGCAGTCGGCGTGTGCCTGTCAACGCTTCCATGGACAAGGGGGTGGGGGGCTATTTAACATGCCGGAGGCCCCGTGATGCACTGCCGATGAACAATACCCCCCACACCCCCCCCCCCCTCAACTCTCACATAGACCCTTGTGGGTTGATCGGCTGAAGCTGCAGGCGTAGATTTTTTTCGTTTCTTTTTTAAACCGCGGCGCAGCGGGCCCCATCCTTCACGTGTGGGGGTCAGCAACGCAAACAAATAAAACAAGGAGAGACATTTTGTTTTCGAATTCAGTAAACAACAACAAAACCAACCACCCCCGTCAATATTTCAAGAAGCCGCGATGCACCGTGGCAAAATACGAGAGACGGTGGTGGGGTGTATTCTTTAATAGATATCGTCTCGAAGCCAGCCAGCGAGTCCCTTCTTGAAGGGCCGCACGAGCGCTCCTGAGCCAACTCCCACCCTGGTTTAGGTGAATAATAATGAAAATGATAATCGTTCGCCACGATCTAGCTCCTCTCTCCGCACGGACGCTCCAGAAATATGGACAAACTGCCGTACTGTGCAACGTGTTGCACTGCTAAATCGGCGCTTTGCTCCACCCAATAATTTTTGTTCCAGACACTAAATGTGGAAATTAAAGTGAGAGCATTTCACATTCTTCGTCTTATTTTGTATGGCGGCTGATATAGATGCAGAGCAACAGCTGCAATTTCACATTCAGGTGGTCAAGCCAAATAATCGCGTGAAGAGCAGTGGAGTGAATCGTCGTGACTGTGATGTCTCCTTCGCATTTGTGGATTGGGCCATTGCATCGTTATACGTTGTATGGTTTGTTCTGTTGTGTCAGTGCGGCACTTCTTCCATATTGTGTATCGGTGTGTCGTGTGTCAGTAGCGAAGCGCACGTTACATTTCTCCTGCACGGTATCCATGTCACAGCCTCCTCCCGCGCCGGCCGCCGGCTGTCAAACGGCCAGACTCAGAGGCGAGCATCATTCCGAACCAGTAGCCCTGCCCACGCTGTCCGCGTGCCGCGTGATTAATTAATTCAGAGGTGACCTTTTCGTTGGGGGCTCGCAGAGGCGGATTCCTCGTTAAAAGTCAGCCTCTGCCCCACCCTCCCCCCCAAGACCAGATGTAATTCAATTAGCCCTGTTTGTAAATCGCATTTGGTAACACTGGGAATTAAACCTGAATCAATATTGGGCTCCTTGGTCTCGGTCCACTCACGCACATTAGCTCATCCCTATTTCACAAGCAACAGGCATTTGCACCGAATGTTTTTTTTTCTTTTTGCCGTTCGATGATTCGCAACTGGCACGCTATTTCACGGCCAAATCGCGCAAAATGCTTCCGATGCCAACAGATCTCGACAAGCTAAGCAGGCAGGGCGGTTTGAGCCTGGATATGGCTGCGATGGACGACCGCCTTGCGAGCAGCGGGTGCTGTAGGCTGCTGCTGCAGGACTACTCTGTCATGCGGGTGGGCATGGTGGCGAAGTCCACTCTTGTATTGCACTATCCTCC
The DNA here is from genome assembly GCF_965212315.1 of Lampetra planeri. Taxonomy (NCBI): domain Eukaryota; kingdom Metazoa; phylum Chordata; class Hyperoartia; order Petromyzontiformes; family Petromyzontidae; genus Lampetra; species Lampetra planeri. The sequence goes on from NC_136153.1 coordinate 1,933,535, forward strand.
AGCGGCTAATGCTCCCTGCGACTTTACAAAACCGCACTGGCCAGCCTGGTGAAGTATGGTCAAATAAAGGCCACAGATCCGTCCTTATCTAGCAGTGCATTGACAAAGGCTGTACGTGCACTCGTGCCGTTACACCTTGAGGCAAACAGAGACAGAGAGAGAGAGAGTGGCAATGCAAATGAGACGGTACACAACAAGACGAAATGGAATCAATGGATTTGTGAGCCAACGTCCGATCTGGCACCGGGACAATTCGTTGCATCGTTGGGGCTCGGGTGGATGGGCAACAACAAGCAGTGCTTCACTCGAGTCGGAGCAGTCCAGAACGCTGTTCCGGGGAATTATTTTGCCACGCCACATCCATCGCTAGTTTTTTTTTGTCTTTATTGGTAATCAATCGTTCTGTTCGTCCACAGAGCAATTGTGGTCGTTGTTGTGATCCAGCGCAAACCCTCCTACGGCCCCCACCCTCCCACGCCCCCCCCACCCTCCCACGGCCCCCACACCCTCCCATGCCCCCCCCATCACCCCCCCTCGCCCCCCCCATCACCCCCCCTCGCCCCCCATCACCCCCTCTCAAAACCAACTCCGCCAGCACGAGCGCATCAAGCGCGTGCTACCCACCACGCGTGCCAGCGTTCAAAGTACTTGTTAGCGTTCTTGAGTGTCGCACAGCAGTCGTCAAAGCGTGGTGCTGTAATTTCGCTATATTTTTTATTTTACCAGGTAAAGCCCACTGAGCTGTACGGCTCTTTTTTCAGAAGCAACCTGGCCACAAATGATAAGCTCGACGAAGTTGCTCATCGTGTGGAAATGTATAGCAGCCAAATGATCTAAAGGCATGTATCTAAATGTGGATGGGAAAAACTGGAGGAGCTGGAGAAAAATCCACGCCACCACAGGCAGAGAGACACGGAAACTCCACATATACAGTAGGTGTTAGGGTTTGGATCAAAACCCCACGACCTCCTGTATACGAGGCGAGGTAGTTAACATCTCACCACCGTGGCTCGTGAAAGTGTACTGGAATTACTGTACAATAACCACGAATGTTTCGGCCTTAATCATGGCCCCGAAGCGTCGAGCTGGTGGTGGTGAAGCATAGTGTGAACAAGAGGGCAAGGAAAGAATTTTGTCTTGAGAGACAAACGAGTTGAGTTGCACGATCGAGTATAACTATTGCACGTGGAGAAAGTGCGGCATCGGTAGGACGGTGTGAGCGAGTCCAACCCCCCCACCCAACATCGTCATCATCATTGTCATAATCATCATCATCGTCGCTGTGAACGTTATCTGGACTTCCCTCTCAGCGTTAAAGGTTACAGGTTATGAAAGTAGTTCTCAAGTTTACCGAATGCAAAGGGTGCGTAGTTAGGCTTCGATGAGGGTGTTAACCGCGGTCGCCTTTTTTAGTCTTTGCCAACCACGGTTTTGCCAACAAAACTAGAGTATCCAGGAACATAACCCCCAGCAGTTGATGAGGAATCGCTGTAATGACAATGTTTATACCATTTGCTTCAGACATTCATTCATTCATAGTTGATATTTAATAATAATAAACATGCAGTTATGTAACTACCGTTATTAAATCACCCTAACCCAAAGATCTAAATGCCTCCTCTAAAAAAAAACTTTTAGCTGCGTTTTTTTTAATGTTCCGGTAAATATGAATAATTTTGTACTCCTGCCATTTCGAGATATACGTGAATGCGTTGTGTCGCAAGGGCTGGGTGGTCCGCTGAAATGTTTGTATCGGCCGAGTGGTCCATAGGCCAATACAGATTTGAGAAACGCGGCTTTAATTGGTGATAAAAGTTTCGAATCAAATACGTGCAAAAGCATGCAGCTGCATCGCCGCAGATGAGGCCCACAGGGCAACTTGTTTTTTTACATTTATATAAACCCGTTCGTACGATTATAGGAATACAGAGTACGATAATGTAGAATTGTTATGGATAGGCGTGCCTTGTACTCTAACAGTAGTGACTCACGCCGTCAAATCCATACTCTCTGACTCTCCAAAGCCAGCGCGTAGCAGCGTTCTGGGAAATACCGAGTTTGAAATTGAGCCCTGGCAACATGGCCATTATGTCCACGGATACCCCTCTCAAAACGGAGCCATTATTGCCAGAGCGCTGCCAGTGCGGAGGACGATATTGTAGTAAGGGGCCGTCCATAAATGACGTCACGCACCTAGAGGGGGGGGGGGGTCAGACATTTGTTACGATGTGTGACGAGGGGGGGGGTTGAGAAATGTGACGTCACATCAAAATGCGCAACCTTAAATAAATATAGACAACACGTTCTACTTAATTAAATAGACTTTTTAATAATTTTTTTCTCCTACAACATCAGAGTTCAGCGCCACATTAAATACACACTACAATGACAATATTTGAAAGCGATTTGAAGCATGTTTTATTTTTTTTGGGGGGGCAGAGCTTTGTGACGTCATATTTGAGGGGGGGTCTGACTTTTTGTGACGCCGTGTGATGAGGGGGGTGGTCAAAAATCGTCCAAAATCGCGTGACGTCATTTATGGACGGCCCCTAACGTACCGGGTACGTGTAGTTAGTCACGAGAGTACCAAAACCTCACGCAATAGTTGACTGGTCTGTTCAGAAGTAAAAAAACACTTTTATGAAAGAGGCTCGACATCTGCGATCGTTAATTTGCTTTTAATTTTCGTTCGCAATGTTGTCAACCCTCGTGGGACCATGCGTGCGACAAAAGCATCCCTCCCATCTGCCTTCCCCCGACTGAAGCGTCACCTCTTGCCGAGTTGATATCTCGCCAAGATCACTCCCCAATTTGAGACAACATTCGTTTGGAAAAATTAAACATAAGTTCGGAGCGTGATGGATAACACTCTTAAATCAGTTCCCCCAACCTCCCTATCGCTGCAAGACAGCCCCAAAGCCACGTCAATACCGTAGGATTATGTGCGAACGTAATTGGCCTAAGTGAACCTAATCGTGCACTATTGGCTACAAATCAGGAAATAAGCAGACGGTTTACAGAGCATTAAATAGCTTTTTTAATCGAGGATACATGGGCACGAAATCCAATTCCGCCAATTTGATTTAATTTTCTGCAGGAGGGATGAAACTTTCCATCCGCGAGCTCGGTTGCCGTGCTTTCAATTGCGCGACGTCTCCCGCCGCCATGCGACACGGGATTCACATCGAGTGCTGTCAAGAATAAGTTGTGGAACATCGCCCCACGCGTTCGGGAACAGCCCCAAAAATGAGGTGTGTTACAGATTCCAAACCCAGTACCCTTGTCGTGACAGTGCGAGGTAGCATTTTGACCCCCCAGGGATCAAAATACTGCACAGTCAGTTCTGCTATAACGCGTGTTTTAATAACGCGAATTGGATATAACGCGATTGAGCGAACGGAAATACGTCATGCGGGTAGTAATAAGTGACTATATGGCTGCCTCGGCGTAGCATCATCACGCAAGGCATCAGGATGCTGCTGGATGCTTCTAGATGCTACATGCGTGCCTCAGTCTTGTGCACACGTTATCGCGGAATGTGCTTTACGAAATGGTTGTTATCACACGATTTTTCCATAACACGGTGTTCTTTAGGAAATGCAACTACGTACGATGTACGAAAGAAGTTCAACATACATACAACTACCATGTTATAGGAGAACGGACTGTATATGATTTGACCCACCCACCCCTTATCATCGTGTAATCCCTCTGCTTAAATATGGTCCTGGGAGTCAGAATTACAATAATATAATCTTCATTACAGGATTAAAATACAAACTTTCATTTGTATAGCATCGAAATGCAACTGCATCTTCAGATGCCCCAAAGGAGACAGACAAACCGGTGTCATTTTTTTATCCATCTATGTGCACGTAAAGACAAATGGGTCTTCAGGTCATGACTTGAACAAGGGCAGAGCCAATTGCACGAAATCCACGTGGAAGAGAATTCCAGACATCGGGAGTAAGGATCAGAGATGAAGCGACACTGCCGTGCACCAAAGATGCACTGTGGGTGGCCTTGCGAGTCGGCCTTCATTTGCTGGAGCAGAGACAACATTACAAGAGAGTAAAATGAGATGAGAGAGAGGGAGAGGCAGGAGGCAGGGACGAGACCCATGAAGAAGTCACAAAAGACGATCAACTGCAATATCGGAGTGAATCCGAGATTGGACAGGAAGTCGTAGGGGAGACATCGTAGCGGCACTGGAGCAGAGCTGTCAACCCTTTACCAGGGCCTACCTTATTACAGACCAATTCAAACCCTTATTGGTCACCCCATGCCCTTATACATCTCAACGTTCCTCCTGCAAAGTCCCTCACAAGGGAGAAACACAAACAAATAGACAATCACCACTACTACACTCACCACGACAAACCTGTCAACCCCTTATCAGGGCCTACCTTATTACAGACCAATTCAGACCCTTATTGGTCACCACGTGCCTCTTACAAATCTCAACGTTCATCCTACAAAGTCCCATCACAAGGGAGAAACACAAACAAATAGACGTTTTTTTCGCCCGTTTTGAAACGGATGTATGCCGTGTGGACCTGAAAACTCAATTTCCCTGTACAAGAATACTGGTAACCCGTATGGGTTGACAGGTATGATTGGAGCGATGCGATCATCTTGTCGCGTACGGGCGAGGAGCCTTGGGAGCGGCATTTTAAATCCTCGTTCGTATCCTTGAAATGAGGGAATGTGGAAGAGCACAGTGGAGCGAGTTACAGAGGTCATGAAGGCATGGGTTTGGGTCTCGGCAGCCGGTGGATCTGGACAATGCCACCGCACGCAGGCGATGTTACACAACCACAAGTGAGAGGTCTTAACAAACTATTTTTTATTTTACCAGATAAGGTCCACTGAGCTATATGGGCCTTTTTCAGAAGCGACCTGGCCACAAATGATAGGTCAACGAAAGTGGCTTATCACGAGGAAACTAAATGTGGAGGGGAAAACCAAGAGGACCCGGAGAAAATTCCACACGACCATGGGGAGAGAGAGAACGGTGCCAACTACAAATATTCAGTAGACATCAGGGTCGGGATCGAACCCACGACCTCCTACATACCAGGCGAGGGAAGTTAACATCTCGCCACAGCGGTACCCCAAAGGTGAAAGAATGAAAGTTAAGGATCTAATATATTACTCCACGGTGGTTGCACACCCTTTTCACCAACATCATACTCAAATCAAGGAGGCGCGCCACGTTACGTACAGACCAAGATTTAGAACCGACTCTTTTGTTTTTTGTTCCCAAATATTTATTTGAGCCTCGCTTTTGGCAGTATTTAAATGAATGAAAATTAAGAGCCAATCCTGTCCGAAATCGCATCAAGGCGGGCTCCAACATTCGACACCCAGTGGAAGGAGGTTAATTGATTGAACAGTTTTCGGAGAGGAAGATTTACCCTGAAATTTGCCCAAAAAAAACGACGAATTGAAAGATAAGACCGGAACCAAGGGAGTAAAGAAGTGGCGGACGTGCCCGCGTGCTGGCAGAAGAACGCAGTTGTCTAGTCCATCAAAATACAGCTGCGAGATTAAGGAGACGGAATCTATGTGAAATTGAAAGCCAGTGCAGGGAGGCCAACACGGGCGTAATAGGATGTGAAGAAGGTGGTGTGGTTACCACACTTAGCAGCCGCATTCTGAACATGTTTTTCGTATCGCGGTTGGTGAATGAGCCAGCGGGTGAACGCCTGAGATGCCGCTACCGGCAAACGTTCGAGGCGGGCAGCGGTGTTAGCGCGTGCCCATAGAATAGTGAAATTGCCACAATTCAAGTTGCATTGTGAATTAAGCATCATTGCTCCCTGCGTAAAAAATTGTGGGCAGCTGACATTGGTCACGATTCGGGGAGGCTGGCAACTGCCATGGAATTGTGTAACATAAAAAATTTGTCTCAAAGCCAAAACCAACTTTGCTTACCAAGTGCCGCCCCAATTGCTTGTTCGAGCGACTAGCTCCGTGGCGTTTTTGCTTGCGTCACTATGGCACACGGAGGTCTCTAAAATAAGAGGTAATCAATCTAAATGGGAGCTCTCAACCGCTTGAGTAAAAGATAATTCGTGGAATAGAATCAAACGGTGTGAAGACAGCATCGGCTGGCATGCAACGCCACCTTTTTGTTTCCTTGGGAATCGAATCGCATTTTTTCTCAAATCGGGTAACCCTTTTCGTCTGGTAAAATATGAGTGGCTCCCATTAGTTTCCATTTTAAAAAAAACTTTTCCCGGAGACACCTCTTGTGTTATCCCACTCTTGAAATCAATATAAAACACTTTCAGCCGATGTTTGTACTGCAGTTAGCTTCTTACATTACATTTACAAAACATTGAGGGGTGGGGTGATTTAAATTGCTATTTTATCACCAGGTGACACATTAACGAGACAACACTCTGCTTTCCCAAGAACCATTTCCGTGCGTGGTTCTGTAATCTGTCGAGGTGGCAGAGTCGTGATAAGAGTACTGGAAATAAGAAGGGTGCAAGTTCAAATACTGGTTTTGAATAACCTCAGCCCCCCATGCTGGCAAGTTTGCTAAAATGACCATATAGATGTGAAAAATCGCTTGTAGTTGTAATATGGACTGACGGACCCAACCATAAATTATTTGAAATTTCTGTCGCTGGCTCATATCTGCCAATACAGATGCTCCTCGCAGCATGGTGACACGTTGCATTGACTTTGACAAGAAAATATCTTAGAGTAAATATGACATGAATGAATTACGTGAATTAACAATGAGGCACTTGGACAAGGTTGACTAAGTTGTAAGATAGCGGTGTCCTTTCTGAAACAATATGTCATTCCATTGGAATACAATTTGCATAATCTCTCTTTTACAACTCAGGAAAGCCTCACCGAGCCTCACAACATTTCTTCAGATGGCTTTGGCTCTTTAATTTATTTTCATTGTTTTTTTTACTCAGTCTCAAAAAACGTTTCTTTTGACTAACTGGCCCTGCATTGAGGTATGGTAGTGCCAGAGAAAAAATAAAAGTAACATTCGAATCTCCGCACAGATGGATTCAATAATGTATTTTCCTGCAATCCCCTCACCACCTTGCAGCCAATTATAATACGTACAACAGGATGTGTTTTTGCGTTAGCGTTATACTGTTTTTTTGTCGATGAACTGTTACATCCGTCTAATAGACACCTATCCCCTCATGCGTGTGGATTTTCTCCAGGGATTCCAGTTTCCACCAACACAAACAGAAATAGCGTTACTCACACGGGAATGTGCCAAACATTCCAAACAGGGAAATTAGTTACGAACCTTAGGGAGTCTTTTCTAGATTAATGCAGGACATGATCACAAGTCCTTCTAAACGTCTTTATGATTCACCACCAACATAAATTACCAGACCAACCTTAGCCTATTTAACTCAATAAATAATGTACTATAATAGTGATAATGCCCTTTATTAAACCATGAAAGCCTCACTGAGTATTAAAGACGTGTTTAGGGTCCCGCTATATTGGGATGTTTGACCAACGCCAGTCATGAGAGTTTGGCTTCGTGTGGGAGGAATCCAGGGAACGTGGAGAAAACTCACTCAGCCTATGAATGGAGTCACGCTCAAAGGTTCTTACAGATATAGTGACGAGTACTTTGCATCTGCTGTAACATCTCCTAGCTTGGGCTGGGAGATGTCCAGATGATACCCGGCATTTCCAGACGGTTTCCAATGCGAGTGCTAACCACGCTCAAGCCTGCTTAGCTTCACAAGATCTGATGGGCTCAGACACATTCTGGGAGATTTGGTCATACGTGTACGGAAGAATGTCCACCACATTGTACAGTAACATCAGTGATCCGTCTGTCCCGATGCCTTTCGGTGTGGCCAGGTCAGAGCGAGTGTGCCACATGGGACATTGGACTACGACGTGTCAGCCCACCGTGTGTACACGTGGAACAGAAGGCGATGGCACACTGCCGTCTCTGGCTGTGAAGTGCGCAGGGCATGCCAGGCGGTACCGATTGTTGCCCTGCACGTGCTGGAGGAGGAGGCCGTCACAACACTCTGTGGCTACGTGGGGTCGACGTCCGCTCAACTATAACATTGACAAACATATTTATTTTTATTGCATCTCTGGTACTCTAACTGTATGACAGTCACGTTTAAAAGAATTCGCTCAACAAATAAAAAAAATGTCTGCCGCTAGATGAGGCTCTCTCCATGCCAAATTGGGTGGTTGCGGGTTTTATTTGACCGTACTTCACGCTTGGCCCAGTGTGGGTTGATGAAGGTGGGGAGCATAATTGCGTAAGTACAGTACAATACTTGATATTTATGAACTGCCCTCTGTGCCGCCCCCACAAAGCAGGCCTGCATCGTTCAAAAATCCTGCTGTGGAGCGTGGCAGCGCGCCCGTCATGCGGAGCATTATCCAGGCTCAACCCTGCCTCATCTTCCGAGATCTGCCGTGATCGGGGGCACATTACGGGCGACTTGGGTCGCACTAGTCCGTTGCAAACATCCTCCTACACCAACCAAACCACAACAAACCCCGAATCCACCGCGACAATAACACCTTCGCCCTCGCTAAAAGAGATGACCTTTTTTGTCACTTAAAGATCACGCCGGCTGTCACTTTTGACAGCCGTCTTGGTTGGGGGTGGCTACATCCCATCCCACATCTCATCCCTGGAAAGGAAACCACAAGGGAAGGTGGGGGGGGAGGCACTCTCCATTCCCGGATTCCATTAGGAGCGACCGTTACTGTCTGTAAATACATTACGGAACATTACAGATGCTTTACTGCTTTACGGTTCCGCCGATACAGGGAGCCACGACAGCGCGTCGCGACCAAGTCTCGGACGGGTGAGCATTTTTATTCGGGGTGGTGGGGGCGGAATTCTGGTCGTTCATTGTCGCCGTTTGGCGAGGCAGATTAATTCCCGTCCGCGACCCCCCCCCCCCGTCACTGTGATGCATCTCCCCGGCCAGTTGCCAGCCATAACTCCCATTACGAGCGTCGGCACACCAAACGTTTACTTTGCTTTACGGCGGTGGCGGCGGCGACAACAACGGCATAAAACGATGACCGCGATCGGGGTGCCGCGCTCACGTTTCATCTCGCCGACCGGCCCGGCGAGTCGCCAGCAGAGAGAGAGAGACAAGAGGAGAGAGAGACAAGAGGAGCGACAGCCCAGAGTCATCTGGATGACGCACTGTGAAGATCACCGCCGTCGCTGCCTTTACCCGCCGGAGACATCGCCACTACGTTTCCATCGCCTATGGCACAATAATCGGGCACGTTCAAGGGGGATTTTCTCACATGTGCTTTCATCTCCTTAAGGGGCGATGCTTACACACCGCTACACCAGGTACTCATTTGAGGCCGAGTCGACCTAGGGGAGGGCCCAGGACCGGTTCAGATAATCATCACCGGCGTTGGCTGTGAGCGGGAATCGAACTCAGGTCGTTGGGTTCGTAGCGCAGCGTGCTAACCACGACACTAATGCTTAAAGGCCCACACACACTTATTCACAAACCTACTTGTTGTACTTCCTTATCCCGGTCACTTTACATCCTAGCCGCATTGAGGAGTCTGACAATTGTTTTTGTGTGTTTAGTATGCTGTCCTTCACCCACACCTCCAATTAGCATGTTTGGCTTCGTACGGTGTCAAATAAGTTCAACATACCTGGCTAGGATTGCATATTTGTGCCAGTTGTTAATTGGTGGCTCGGCTTGTAGTGGTGGTAAAGTGTGAGCAGCTCCCGCCCCCTCAAAAGACTTCGGGCCAGTGTGAAAAAGTAGGACAAATATATGTCACTGCTGACAGTGGGTGTGAGCCAGCAATTGCAAGGCTACACATTGAACTAATTTGGTCTGATGTAATCTACTGCACTTGGTTTCCCATAGATATGGCTTTTCCCATAACGGGGACAGGCTTATTGCTAACACATTAAGACGCGCGACAGCACACTATGTGCGTGTGTACACGACGACATCCGCGCCAATGTCTCTCGCTCTCTCGCTCGCTCTCGACGCCGCTGCCGTGGATGCGCCAACGATGATGCAGCCGCAAGCCCAGGCATGCGTGAAAATGCCACCCGATCCTAAGCTGGCAAGGGCACCCTATCAGCGCATCGAAAGGGGCTTCCATGTACCAAGATATTGTCTCCTCTGTAGCCAAATGCCACGGGTCTGCATTTTGGCACAAAAACAAACAAAAAACATAAAATATAAGTGGTATTAGCCGAACATCCCAGTGATGAAAATAAAAATGTCTCGCCTGAGATTACGCACGGCAATCGTCGCCACTTACGGCGAAAACTTGACAGAACTCTCGTGAAATTGTCATGAGACTCAGCGAGGCTTCCGTGGGTAAACAAGCAGAATAATAACAACAATGACGACGACAATGAGATGAAATTGCGTCCAGATTAATGGGCATTGGCAGACCAAGACCACCATACGGTTCGTCTTCTGTGTGGAGGTGTGTGAGAAAAAATACACAAATTAACAATCCACGACTGGTGGTTGTTTCACCATACGTTACGATGCTGGTCAGTGCGGGTGGGTGAACGCGAGGGGCGCGCCTAGGACGGGTTCAGATATCACTCTCCGCCGATGTCAGCCGTGGCTGGGAATCAAACTCAGCTCACTGGGTTCAGAGCGCAGTGCAACTATCCACTGCGCCACCGCGCCCCAAACCCCCGCAACATTCGTGTACATTCACGTCGCGCGTTGCTTGTGATCCACTATCGTCCTTGCGGACTCAAGAAATGTTAAAACAACAAAAAACAGGATGTATCAAAAATACACTCGGGGATTTTCTTACTTTGTCCCAGCAGATAGGAAACAAAACGAGCCACTGGCCTTCTTCAGAAAACAACAGCGGTTTAGATTTAAGAATACACTCGCAGGAACCTGTCATTAATAGAGGTTTTTTGGGTTAGATCGAGTAAATATAATTGCGTCGGTAAACCCGCCACAGCCATCTAGTAAGGTTTGTCACGTAAACAAAACGTGCCAACTCATTACTTGTCCTGCACTGACCGGTGTGTTGGAGAGTAAACCCACTACAACATTTACAATTCGAGTACTGTGACGTTTCTCCAACAATTACAAGAACCAGCATCATCAGGCGACAGCCAGAGTTGTGGATAAATCCTCCTCCTGTTTCGGTCTTCAATAGAGGGGGCGAATGTGATGTCATCACTCGTGAGCCAATCATGTGCGAGGACCAGATTGGGGGGAATCTGTCTCCACATACAGATGCAGTATTGTATGTAAGACGAAATCTTCAGTGCATCACTCTTAATTGGCTTTCCAAATCGATGTTGTGCGGCGACATTTATTCAAAGCAAGCAATTTCTGGATGAGATTTGACCTTCGGCGGTCTCATCAGAAGAGGCAAAGCTTGCTATACGAATGCCACTGGGCTACCGACGCTGTTGGCCAGAACATTCGTCTAAAACCGGTGCAGAGCTTGCTTGCTTCAGCAGATTCTGCTGGATAATATTGCTTTGGAAGGCCAATTGGAGTGATGGACTACAACTTGTTGTTATTGTTGCTTTAGTGTGTGGTGTACGTGCAGACACGTGGTATTTCCGGTTAAAAATGATTTTACCCACGATGCTTCGCAGCAGGGCCTTATGGGTTTAGGTTTACAGTGAGAGACTTGGAGATAGTGAAGATGTAGGAAAGTGTGGGTTGTTAATATTTACTGGGATAGGCGGTGCGGGGGAGATGATAGTGGAGGATCACGTGAGTGAGCAGTGGAATGCATCACAATGTTTATTTAGACTGGATGAGGAATCAGCTGAGCCATGAAGCTCTTTTTCACAGTAGGGGCGAGTCAGCAAGTTACAGCAACAGACACCGAAAAAAATAAATCTGGCTGGTACGAACATAAATGACAGGGCAGTAGATTCAATAATAATAAAAAAAACATTTTCAACTTGTGAGACGCTGCAACAGTTTCACTCGCTCTCGAAGAGAGGGCACGGGGTGACCAATAAATTCTGAATTGGTGTGTAATAAGGAAGGCACTGATAAGGAGTTGACAGGTATGTATACGCGTACACGGATTGGAAGCGTTGCCAACTCGCGATGACATAAAGTGTATCAGGGAACAATGTGTATCTCGTGTTTGCTCCTATGGGAGGATTCTGGATCTCATCCACTGGGCAAAATTACGTAACGTGGCTGCACTTGGTATCAATCCGCTCGGCGCGCTCTCAGTTTAACCACGCAAATTATACGGCCAATTCTGCATTCGCGTTCTTCAATGTGCCGTCCTCCAGCCAAGTACGATGCCATCCTCTAGTCGCCGAGGTCAATTCGAACCTATTCGGATATGTTTAACACGCAGTAGTAGGAAGCTGTCGCGACCAATATAATTACATATAATCAAGGGTTTTTTTTGGGGGGGGGTTAGATCGCTTAAATATAAATGCGTCGTTGAACGCGCCACCACACGACACGGCCAATTTATAAAGTTTGTCACGTAAACAAAACGTGCCAAATAGTTACTAGATCAGCACACCGGCGTGTTGGAGAGTAAACCCACAACATTTACATTTCCAGTCGCGTGACGTTTCGCTTGCGATTGCAACAACCACAACCAGCATCATCAGGCGATTAGCCAGCGTTGTGAAAGGAGTCTTCCCTTTTTTGGCCTATTTGGGTACTCTTGTGGCCTGCAAGCTATCCCCGTGTTGACCACAGAGGGTGGCATCTCTTGTCCAGAGCGCAGTGGTTGCTCATGGGACATGTACAGCCCCTTTTCAATTCACTGCCGAATGTTATTTGACTATACTTCACCACACCGGTAGTTTGTGCCAGTGTGGTGGGGAGCATAGATGTACAGTAGTACAATTAATCTTTCTGCACGGTCCTCTACTGCCCCCCCCCCCAACCACAGCAGCCTAGACCAGGGGTCGGTAGCCTGTGGCTCTAGAGCCGTATGCGGCTCTTTGAGAAGGGACCGCGACTGCTGCTTCGTGCCGTTGTTTATTAAAGGACCGACCACCGCATTCACCGCAGTGGCATTGCGGCTTCTCTAAATATTGAGTTGTTATTTTTTTGTTGTCGTTACCCAATTATAATCAAAAATGCCTCTTCTTGTGATTTTTCGCTGCCGCCACTCTGGCCTATACAAAGCCGTTACCATCCCAGCAAGCCCTTGCCCGGGCTACGACCTGCTTTAGCCTCCACGATGTGGCGACAGCGTGCACGTTGCGGGCGATTCTCGTTCGCAGAGGCGGTTGCGGTCTACCACCTTGCAACATATTCACCCCGATGCCTGTAAGAGGTCGTAATTCATCATTCTCTTTTTCCACAAACATGACGATGCCTGTAGTCGGGTGTAGTGGCGCGCCTTGTGCTCAAGTGCTTTAGGAGGCAATGATTGGTGGGAACCCCCCCACCCCCCCCTTCTATAGAGCGAGCATTTGGACCAACTATTCCACGCTGGTCAGACGTCTTGGAAGAGGTGGGACCCCCCCCCCCCAACTTTACCCCACTGCACGCGACCTGCCGATGGACCCGACTGCGATGTACCTCATACTGCTGGGTTTGGGTCAAGATTTAATTTTACAAAAAAAATTGCCCCATTTTTCTTCAACTACCCGCCAAGTCCAGCTTGCCAAAAACCATCACAGCCGTAGCAGCAAACCCTACACACGCGCGCGTAACCCCCCCCACGCCTGCCATACAAACGCCTGAAGCCAGTATTTCACACGGATTATACACTGATAATAATGCGCTACACCAGTGCACGCTGCCGTATCGGACAGCCAACTCCAAAATCAACAACAAACACTCACACACTAAAAACGAGCTGGCAGCAGATCGAATGCACGTCCATTGTGGCTGATACGGCCTCCGTGGATGCCGATAAATGTGACCACTGCAGAGTTGCTGCCCCAGTACGTCCAAGTCCCCGGTGCCCACCCAGACCTTTGCCGTGGTCGATGTTTTTTTTGGTTTTCATTGCAAGCCAACGCCTTTCTTTTATCCCGAGCTGCTGGGACATTCGTCACACGCCAAGAGAGCTTCGGTGCAGCAGCGGGGCGCTCCAACGCACGCTTTGCTCCGCCGCACCTCCGATTGACACAGTTGGGCTACGTACGGCGCGAAAGAAGTTCAACAAACAGTACATACATGGGGGGGGGAGGGGGCCCGGGGAAAATCACACTGTATGCCCCCTACCCACAACTCCCAAGCCGAAATGCCTGAAAACTGAAACGGGAGTATTACATTTCACACCATGACGACGTCGTGGCGCGGAGCTAACCCCCACACCCAAAGCGCGGGGCCCGGGGCGGTCGCCCAGATTCGCCGTGTACCCTCGGGACGGCTCTGACCACCCACACTCATCTTAACGTCGCTTCACTCCAGGCCACTCCAACGACGTTTTAGTTCCTCTATTGTAAGGCAATGGTAATGATATGACCTATCCCCTCGCCCTCCCAGCTGGTCCCCTACCCACCCCACGCAGCCCTTCACCTCCAGCCCCAATCATGGCACTTAATCCTCGACAGACAATCGAGGCACCGGCTGCACAGAACCACAACGTGTCGGGATGTCTCTCCGACCAAATCCAAAGGCGGCTCAATCTCTGACTATTTATTATTCTGGAGGGACCCAATGAGCTCTGAAGCTCTCTTTTCCACAGACGTCTCGAGTATCCGATGTGGCGTTGCGTGACAACACCATCAGCCTACAGGAGGCTACTGCGTCCTTTTACTGGTAGGAACCACCTGGTTCCACCAGCCCACAGGGGATTATTGTGTCCGTCCGTCGTGCATCCAAAAATGGGAGGGGTGGGGCTGGGTGGAGAGGGGATGGGTTGGGAGGGGCTGGGTGGGGAGGGGCTGGTTGGGGAGGGGCTGGTTGGGGAGGGCTGGGTGGGGAGGGTGGGGCTCGGTGAGGGTGGGGATGGGCTGGTCACCCCGTGGTGCCCTTATAAAATTCAACATTTAACCTACTCACGCCGGCTTGTGCCCGCCCTCACAGTCGGCCATATTTGCGGAATACACCACACCGCCGTTGATCCTGGCCATTGACCGAGCAACCCAACGTTCCTACCAGCTCCCTCCGCAGGAATGTGTTATTAGACACGTCCCCTGCACGGTATCCACGCTGCAGCCTACACAACCCCCGAAACGCTTTTGCAGACTGTGGCATCCGACGACCATGATGGATGGTATAGCAGTGGATAGACAGTGGCTTGCTGGTGATGATTTTTAACCGAGACTCTTTTAGAGTCCACGCCTCTGACGTTCTTCAGTCAATAGCAATAAGAGCCAATTCATATTTAAGTCAACGGCGATGTGAAGCCCGTGGCTCTAAGACTTCCGCTGCTGATAGCTATCCCGACTCGCTCAAAGCCACCACTATAGATCGTGGCAAACCGGGGCATCGTCGGAGTTGAAAAGATCTTAAATTTAAGCCACAAGCGACATTCCTTCTGAGCAAGGATCTACAGACTGGATGGGGAGGAGGTCCCGATATCCACGTATTAAACGCTACTGCGAACTCATCGAGACAAATTGGTCTCGTGGTCTTTCGCCCAACCCCTCGACCCTTCTAAGTCACCAAACAACACCATTATGAATGAAGCCATCCTTCACTGCGTTCCATTCGAGCCTTCATCACAAAGGCGCACCACTCGTATCGTATTCGAAGGCAATGCGATCTTAACTCGAAGCTCCAAACATCCCAGGGACAGGCGAGAGAAAGCCCCACGGAGCTACCCGTCCCGCATGCCGACGCCACTGCGAGCGGCGAACTCATTCCTCTCGGTGGCAAATCCGCGCCGAGGTCGTCGTCGTCCTACCTGTTGGGAGTATGGAGGCCTCGTGAGTTGGATGCCATCCCGCAGTAACTTATCCCGGATCATGATCTTCAGCTTGAGCTTCGGGTAGGTAATCCTCTCCCCATGAGTCCCAGCCTCCACCACCAACACCTCCTCTTCCTCGCCCCCACCACCATCAACATCGTCGTCATCGTTGCCCACCGACCTATGCTTTGAATTCTCGTGAGCATAAGCTCCGTAAGCCAACGCATCCTCCTCCTGCTGCTGCTCCTGCTGCTGCTGCTTGCACAACACGGGATGGCCCTGCTCCACACAATAGCCAAGCGGGCTGCCCCGAAGGCAATTCCCCGTATCAGGTGATCCGTGCAGGAGGAGGTGTTGATATTGATATTGCTGCTGCTGCTGATGATAATGCTGCTGCTGCTGATGAAGGACATACTGACGGTGTCTCTCCGTACCCGCGTGGCTATGCAGCAGGCAACGCAAGTCCACCCGCGCGCCTCCAGCCGCTACCGCTCGCTGGACGCAACCAGCACGAGCAGCAGCAGCAGCCGCAGCAGCAGCAGCAGTCGCGTGCGGAGGTTCCAGCGTGAAGTAGACGGCCGTGCCTCCGTCCTGCCGCAGCCTCGCCACGGCCGCGCGCAGCTTGCGGCGATGCCTCCGCTCCAGCACGCCGATGGCGTCCAGGTCGGCGTCTCCGATCTGCTTGCAGATCTCCAGGTCGTCGTAGCCATTGTCCAGGAACGAGTCGGCGTACTGGCCCAGGCGCAGGGCTTTGAGCCACTCGCCCACGATGCTGTTGCAGCCGCCGCTGCCGCAGCTGTTGATGGCGCTGACGATGTTGCTGCTGCTGCTGCTGGATGAATTAGCCATGCGTGCGAGCTGATCGGAGGCGCTCATCGATGAGACGAGTGGCACGGCAGAATGCGGTGGTGGTGGTGGTGGCGGAGGCAGCAGCAGGAGCGACGGAGTAGCGAGCGGCGCAAGCGATACATTTATTCTCACAAGAATGGGAACAAAAAGAAGAGGGGGAGCAGGATGATGATGTGTGCTGTGTGTGTGGTGAGATGTGTGACGGCTACCGCACGTTGTCTATTCCGCAGCGAGGCGGTGGTGATGCTGGCTGTGTGGTGGTGGTGATGCTGCGAGGAGGCATGGTATGTGACGGTCCGTGTTGGGTGCGCGCTCCGTGTGTTAGCGCTTCGCTCTTCACAGCTCCCTCCCTCCCCCTCCCTCCCTCCCTCTCTCCCTCCCCCTCCCTCTCTCACACACTCTCACTTCAAGACACGCACAGACAGAGATCACCCGTGTAGCGTTAACCGACTGTCGGGGCAAGTGCTGCTAGCGAGCGCCTATGAATGGGTTGGATGAACAACACCACGCCCGGCCACCTTTGTCTCCCCACACTGCTGATGTTCACACACCGCGCCGGGTACTCGTTTGAGGCTGAGTCGACCTAGGGCCCAGGACCGGTTTAGATAACTGTCACTGGCGTTGGCCGTGAGCTGGGATTAAACACGTGCCCGTAGGCACACGGGCACACAGCTTCCAGGACGTGACGTCTGCACCAGCAGTGTGACAAAACGCACAGCAGCACTGGCAGCAGGCAGCATCACAAAGACAAAGATCCCCCGTGTAGCCTCAAACAGACTTGTGGAGCAAGTGCTGTTAGCGAGCGCCTATGAAAGGCCGGCACGGCACACGAGGGGGTGGGGGTGGATAGCACCAAGCCCGGCCGCCTTTGTCTCCCGAGTGGCGATGTTCACAGATCGCATCGGGTACTAATTTAAGGCTGAGTCGACCCAAGGGAGACTCGGTACACGTTCATATATTCGTCACTGGTGTTCCACTACCGCTCTCCAGGTAGTACACATCCACACACCGCTGGCTCTACAGATGCACACGCACGTCTACTCACAGTAGACTGGCGATGCATGTACATTGTACTCGACACTTCAGCATCATCATTGATCGATCCACTGCTGGATGTATGCCTCCCCAAGTTGTCGCCACCTCCCGCGATCTAACAAAGCAATCCGGCACCGCTCCATCCCCTCCTCGGTTGCCACGCAAAGACAAAGATCCCCCGTGTAGCCTTCCCAGACGTTTAGGGCAAGTGCTGTTACCGAGCACCTATGAAGGTCGGCACGGCATACGAGGGAGGTGGGTGACCACCGCCACGCCCGACCGCCTTTGTTTCCCCACCGCACCAGGTACTCTTTTGAGGTTGAGTCGAGCTAGGAGCGGATCACTGGCGTTGGCCGTGGGCAGGAATCGAACTCGGGTCTCCGGGTTCGAATCGCAGCGTGCTAATCACTACGCCACCGATTGCCAAAACTGCCATAAACAACACGGTATACAAACTAATATACAGTACTGCCAGATATGCATGCATGCATGTTCGTTGCTATAACATCGGTTAGCTTACCAGTTATATGCGTGTATTCTGGCTGTACTAATCAAACGTACTGAAACTCTGTTATGATCTGGCTGCATTACCAAGACAGCGAGCGCTGCATTGCATAAAACAAGTGGCGTTGATGATGATCGGCAAGATCCCATCCCACTCCCACGTGTGGAGAAGGGAGCGGTGGTGCAGCGCGTGTTAGCGCAACTGCGCCACGAGACCCGGGGGACCGAGTTTGATTCCGGCTGACGGCCAACATCGGTGACTAAAATATGAACCAGTCCTGGGGCGGGGTGGAGCTTCCTTCTCTCGGTGGGACTCATCCTTGGCGCGGTGTGAAAACAACAGCACTGGGGAAACAAAAGCGGCCGGGAGTGGTGTTGGCCACGCCGTGGTTTTTATGGGGAGGGGGTGGAGAGTGGCGGTCTTTGTCCATGCTGGTCTCACGTACAGCAACAATGTATCCCAACCCCAGAGTTGTTATTGAGGAAGAACGGCTCTGGCGACAGATAACTCTTTGTGGATTTGGCTCAAGAGGTTGCACATTGCCCTGTATCGCCACCGCGTGGCCACGAACGGGAGGTTGCAGGCGACGCCACGCTGACGTGGTTATCCACTGCTGGATGAAGCCCATTCCCTACCGATCCCACCGTGCGCAGTTGGACTGTATTCTCGGACGCGTCACAATTCATCGGTTGCCACTCCCCGTCATTACTCTTCAATCCGAATTTAGAATCACCGTATTTATTTATCCCGGAGATGGAAGACTTTTTAGTTTTTTCCTGGATGTTTCTGTTTGCGCATAGTCGCTTTAAGATGTTTTCTTGCTCATGTTTTTGTTTTTTGTTTGTTGCGGTTGCACCCGATTCAAGAGCCGAATGGCTCACAGGGCTATACCAAATAAATTAAACTGAAACTGATGAGCTATGAAGCCCTTTCTGGCCGTGACGTGCCCTACCCAAACCCCACTTCCGTTCTCTATGACGTCGTTACGATGCCACGTGTTCAGTTGTTTTCATTTAGCTACCACGTGCCCTGCCGGATTTGAGAAAGTTGAACAATTGGCAATTGTTGAAAGTTGTTGAAAAATTGTTGAACAGTTGGCAATTGCATTGCGATGGCGTGATGCGATTATATCACAGAACGTGTCTCCCTGCTCGAGGGCGAGTGGTGTAGTCCGAAGCGAGTGGTGGAAATTCCACATTCCTATGGTGGGGGATAGTAGTTTCATAACTATTGATTTCCCGCAAAATGGTACTAATCACCGAGAGCCGTCGTCTACTGCATAATCCAATAACAGATGTTGTGGTTGTTGTGTGGACATCCAATAGCAGTTTAAGAATAGGTATTACCCTTTCTGGAAATAAAACAGTTGTGTTAAGATGTTAAAGCACAAAACATAAACCTTTTGCAAGGAATCATGTCTGCATTAACCACATATATTTGTGGTGAACATGCAAAAAAACATGCTCTGGTAGTATGTACATTGTCTTTGAAATTGTTTGGAATTCTAACATCTGAATACCTGTTTTATTTACCAGAAAGGGTAAAACCTATTCTTATATTTTGATACTGGCAAGAGAGATCCCATGATCCAATAGCAGCTACAGATGCAGGAGAATCTTGTAATGAACGCACTGATTGGCTCGCTTGAATGTACAAACCGCACGGTGGCCTAGGTCAACGCCCTCAAGTCTCAGTTCAAATTTGAAGGCGATGGTGCAGTCCTGCGGTTGATGCGAGCTTCAGGAAGCTCAGCAGGGTATTTGGTGTATTCTTTCACGCTGATCACACTTAGCGTACCCACACTTTACCTCACCGCACACGACCGGCCGATTGATACCACCGGGAGATGGAATGCAAGTGAAATTCAGTAGTAGAGGTTTTTTGGGGGTTAGATCGCGTAAATATAAATGTGTCGTTAAACCCGCCACCACCCGACACAGCCAATAAGTGAGGTTTGTCACGTAAACAAAACGTGTCAATTCCTTACTAGTACAGTACACCGGTGTGTTGGAGAGAAAATCCACGACGTATAATTAATTTAGTAATACTCCGATTTACGTCTGCCCTTTTTAAGTCGTTTCGCAAATACGTCGTCACTTTATTAATACCACTACATAATTTGCACTGACAGCATTGTCGTCCGCCCTTTCTCGTTATCGACGCCTCCCAGCCTTCGCCTCCACCACCACCCACCACTACAACTACCCCATTATTTTACGTCGTTTCGATATTCGCCGTCGCACATTTCAGAAACGCCCCCCCCCCCCCCCCGACGTAAACCGGGGTACTGTATCACTGCATTACAAAACCAAACACACACACACACACCGCTTCACTGTGCCATTCCGCTTCACCCCCCCCCCCCCCCATACAAGAGCGACTCTTGCGCAGAACGATGCCATTGTAATTGGAGGCTCTTGCGCCAGTCACATGTGCACCGAGAGTCCGCCGAGAGCGAGCGCGCGGCGTTATGCGCTGCGCTCATTGCACGGCGCTCGTGACCTCTGCGCTCACCGCGCGCCCGTCTCGCGAGCTGGCACAACTTGCCTTTAACGCACCCCCACGCGTTACCGCAACTCTCGCAAGCTGCGTGAGGGGTGGGCCTACCCGTCAACCCCTTATCAGTGCCCTACCTTATTACACACCAATTGAGACCGTATTGGTCACCTCGTGCCCCTTATACATCTCAACGTTCATCCTACAAAGTCCCATCACAAGGGAGAAACACAAACAAATGTATTTTTTTTTGCCCGTATTCAAACGGCTGTACGCCGTCCGGACCTGAAAACTCAATTCCCCTGTACAAGAATACGGGGTAAACCGTGTGGGTTGAAAGCTATGGGAGGTTGCGTGCAACAGAATGTGCAGCAGCAGCAGCAGGAGGAGGAGGAGGGTGATCACACGAATCCGTGGCCTCGCGCAGAAACGCGGTGTCAGATCTTGGCGAGGTGACGGTGCAGCCCAAGCAATCCGGCACCGGTGGAGGCAGCAGCGAGGGTTGGGGGACCGCACCAATGCTGCGGGACTCTCTTCTCGCGCCATTACCCCGCTGGCTCCGCCACGACGAGGATGCGGCAGAACACCGTGCGGGTTCATATCATCATCGGCTCCTTCTGCATGGGGACGAAGTGTTGCTTCGTCGCACGCGTGGGGTTTCTCCAGGTGCTACGGTTTCCTCCCACATGTAAAAAAAACACTCGTTTATTGGCTGAAAAAAAAACATCTTAATGTATAGAGGACCGCAGAGCTCTGGGCAATTCAATGGCGCCTTACGGATTGGTCTGTGGCTCCTCAGCGATGGCGAGAGATGCAATTTGCATGAATGACGGCGTTCATTTATGAACCCAAACCATATTTTTATGACCTGCTTAAGCCATGACTTGTGGAATTGGACCTCCACTCGAGGCAACTCGAGAGAGAGAGAGCGCCTCTCTCTGGGGGGTATTTGGCCTACTCTTACACACCTGTCTCGAAACAGACGGCAATTCCACGCAAGTACAGAGTGGAAGCTCCCTCACTTAACGGACTGGCTTAGCCGGCCGTGTTGACGCAGTAATTAAGCTTCACAAACCCCCCCCCCCCCCTCCAATTCCCATCCCTCGTGCGATCTGCCGCGCACACTAAACAGCACCGGGCAGCAGTGCCGGTTCACAAACCTCCTCCTCCCTCTCCCGCTTGCTGCCATCCATCCAGCAGAATCAAAACATATCAAATGCACCCCCGAGGGGGTTGCGAGAGGCAGCGGAGGGCCATATGGCCGCGCTATTAGACCATCGCAAACCGCCTCATTTAACCTCGAGCAGCCACAGAGTAAGTGGTGTTTTTGTTGTTGTTTGCATCACGAAAGTACTTCACGTTGGCCTTGGAAACTTGGTGCCACCTGCAGTTAAGTTATTGCGGTGGTGGCAGTGGCTGCCACGAAGAGTTAGACTGAACGCTGGTTTGCCTCCACAATGGGAACGTGGTGAGTGGAATTCTCAGTTGGGTTTAAATCGGCGCACCTCCACCATCATCATCACGCCCCTGCGGTCGATAAGGTTCCAGTTTTGTTGAGAAGTAACAAAGTTGTTCTCTGGAGGGGCTGGCCTCTACTGTGTGGATGTGTAATTTCCACCCACTAGATCACGTCCGCCTATGGACATGACCACCCAGCGCTCATTCGGACAAACACGTAGGCTTTTGACTTGACAGTATGTTTCAGACGTACAAAACAACACGAACGAGCTCATATGAAGGCCAGCAGGGTGCACGATGGGGTGGGTAGTCGGCACCACGCTCGACCACCTTCGTCTCCCCAGGGGTGATGCTTTTACACAACGCACGAGGTACTAATTTGAGACTGAGTCGACCTAGGGGAGGCCCATGAACGGTTCAGATAATCATTGCTGATGTTGGCCCTGAGCGGAAACAGGGCCGGATTAAGGCACGGGGGCTTTAGGGGCTGCAGCCCAGGGGCCTCCGTCAGCTGAAGGGCCTCCAGAGATGAAGTGAAAAGTTCTTTCACTTGTGAATGCTGAATTGTATTTGTTGTTAGCCGTGTAAAAATAGATTTTATTTCTCTTTAACTTTCTTTTCCTTTTCAAAATATTACTGGGGGCCTCACAGTACCTGTACCCCAGGGGTCTACAAAATCTTAATCCGGCCCTGAACGGAAATCGCACTGCCCCACACGCACTCACACAATGCAACAATTTGCGTGTTTTATCGAATAACATATAGACTTAACTTAAAATATATTGTTTTAATACAAACACAGAACCTACTGAGTGCAGCAATGCATTTGCAACATATATTCTTGCTATGAAACAGAAGAATCCGTTTTAGACTGGCCAGCAGTAACAGGAGCTTTACGCATTCGCCCACATCCACCGATTCCCACTCACGCTCTATCACCCAATACATCAGCAATACCTCTTGCTCGGAGCGATATGAAAGCACGGCAAGTTTTTTTTTGGTGAAATTGGTAAGAATCAGCACAAAAAAATATTTCTATCCTACCGCCAAGAGCTAAAGAAATAAGTCAAACAAATGCCTCCCACACAGGAAAGTTCTCGTAACTTACATTTATTACCTCCATAAAGGCCACTCTTCGCCGCGCAAAATGAGAATACGTGACTTTATTTTAATCCCACGTTTTAGCCCTGCGACTAAATGAGTCGGGTGGTCGCGATTAATCAGCCTCGCGTAGCCCGGAGCTACTGGCGTCCAAATTCCCATGCTGCACGCGGCGGAGGAACCTGGCGCTCAAGCCCTCGTTCCTGTGGGCAATCGACAAATCCCCCCTCCCTCCCGCGTCGTGTAGCCCTAACAGGCTGCCGGGGCAAGTGCCGTTAGCGCGCACCGATGAAGGTCGACACGGGACACGAAGAGAGTGGGCGGCCAGCACCACGCCCGACCGCCTCTGTCCTTCCAGTGCGATCATGATTTCTGTCTTTTTACACACAGCACAAAGTACTAATTTGAGGCTGAGCCGACCTAGGGGAGGCACCAGGACCTGTTCCGGTTCAGATAATCGTCACTGGTGTTGGTGGCCGTGAGCGGGAATACGACCTCGGCTCCGCCGGATTTGTAGCGCAGCGCGCTCACCGCAGCAGCCGCCGCTCCTCACTTTTCCTGTGGGCGCGCGCGCTCCTAATCAGGCTGCGCAGGGGAAGTGAGACTGAGGACTCGGCGCTGGGGTTTTTTTTGTCTCCGCTTGCTGCCCGTGGAGGCCTATTTCGTTGCCGTCTCGTCGCCAATTTTGGAGGAGAAGAGCGCGGCGAGGTGTGAACCACCGGGTTGAGCGCGCGAGCAGCGTCCTCATTCACCAGCTTCTCGGTTCGATTCCAGCCTCGCTCGTGCTAACGACGCACAAAGAGAGTCGGGGGGGGGGCGGGGAGCAGCGTCACGTCTCCGAAGCGTAGGGGTGTTTGCAGTTTTGTCGCAGGGGTTCGCAGTCGACTCAGAGGTCGCCCCGGTCGATACTGCGAGTGAGATAACCGTGTAAAACTGTATGTAACTGAACTATTTTAAACTATTTTTGTTTTATTTTACCAGGTAAGGCCCCACTGAGCTATGTAGCTTAATGAAGTGGTTTATCATCAGGAAATGGGATAGCAGCAAAAATACTCTAAGCGCGAGTTTCTAAATGTGGAGGGAAAAACCAGAGGATCCGGAGAAACTTCCACACGGCCACGGGAAGAATATGCACACTCCAAATGTACAGCAGATGCCAGGGTCGGGATCGAACCAACGTGCTCCTGCATACCAAGCCAGGCAAATAACATCTCCTAGCCACCGATATTGCATACTCCGCGCTGTTTGCTCCCACAATGGACGTTAAATATCCCGTGACATTCGAAAAAAAAGTAGACCAGTGTGTGCCTGAAGTCATCATCACAGTCCAACTTTACAAAATGTGAAAAAACCTCGCAAATCACTTAATTGTGTGAAAACCTCATAGCAACATTGCCCCCCTACTGGCAGACTATACCTAACGGTGACACATATCACCGTCTGTGATATCCTTGGGCAGCACTGAGTTGTGGACATTTCACATTCCCATGGCAAGGGCCACAGGAAGGTCACTGTTGACCAGAGGTTGAATTCGCACGCAATATGTTAATATGTATGTTAAACTTTTGTCGAACCATACGGAGTCCAACCGTGCTAATCGGAGGTACAGTGGCTTCCTAATATCGGAAGGAAGAGCGTTCCAGACGGCCGCAGAAGCGCACCTGAAAGTGCACAATGCAGTGACCGTCTTTCTTCGATGGCCAGCCAGAAGCCGCCGCTGTGAGGATGACTGAAGTTCGCGAGATGGTTTATGCACCTTGACGAGATCAGCGAGGTACTGTGGTGCATTTGGGGCTCCTATTGATGTGGGTTTGTGGCGTCATCGTCCTGGGCCGTTCCCTGGGGCTCTGCTGACTTAGAATACCCAAAAGGACGTGTATTCAGCTCATGACACCATTTCCATTCGCTTGCTGTTCATCACGTAGCGCCGCAGTAGCCTCTAGCAAACTGGTTATGTATAGTGGGTGCACATCACATCAACTATATCAGTTTCACACGTAGGCTTTCGCGACCAATAGCATTAATAATATCAAAAAAATATGTATTATGGAGCAACTATACCATTGCTCACACCTGCTTATTATTTGAAATCCGATGAGATTTGGTGCATTCTGTGTTTTTTTGGTCCGAAGAAACTACATTATAAATGTTTAAGATTATAAATTATTCTTTGGTAAGCTAAATGAAAAACCAATGCATTTTCTGAGTGCTGTGTAGCACAAAACACATTTTGTTCTCAGTAGCAAATCATAGCAAAGGTTATTGCACTAAATTAAAGCCCACTATAATCTATAGCAGCGCTTCAACAACGGACGTGAAAATAAATCTGTCAGCATGATAAACAGGCACATTAATCTTGTATTTATTAAACATAAAACGATCCAGATTCACATCTTGATGAAGCAGACCAAAGCACATCGCCTTAAGTGATTTGTCCTCTCATTGCGCCTGGACAAATTGGTCAAATGTTTGCCAAAAAAAAGCGAAATCACACGAAAAGAAACATTTGCCTACGTAAATCTGACCCCGAAGGGGGTGCTGGCATTTTGTATTGATGGAATTACCCTTATTGCGGGACACTGCCGTGGTGCATAATGGTTAGCACACTTGACCCGCCATCCAGAGGTCGCCTGTTGGTTTCCCTGGAGTGCGGCTAGCAGAATTAATGAGGCAGGCGAGCTAAATCACCCCACCTCTGTCCACCCAGCAGTATAAATGAGTGCACCGGAGTTAGTCCACTAGCAGGTCACGAGTGGCGGTGTAAAATTTCGGTACTCCTACTTCTTCGAAGAGGTCTGGCCAGCATGGAAGATTAGCACAGTTAGCGGTGGCTTGGGCAAGCGCTGGGATGCTGTAACTAATAGTATTGTAGTACAGAACTTAACTTCCAAAAGCTTAATTTCAAATGGAAGACTTAAAAAAAAATGTTATTCAGAAATGTTTTGCCCGAAATTAACCCCAATTGTGCTATCGCCATCATATCATAAAAACCCTCCCTCGCCGAAAAAATTGGTATCACTTTTTGGGGAAGTCAACAGTGATTGTCCTTAGGCATCGGCTTACCCTCGCCAAAGGAATGAGTAATTTCCACCACTGGCTCATGACAGAACTGTGGACAGGAAATAAGTACCACCTCAATGCTCATTCGACCAATAAATCAATAAGAATTTTTTTTAGTTAATAAAAAACGGGACTTTTTTAAAAACTAATGTATTTGTTAAAGTTCACCTCTCTCACCAAAACAATAACATAGACATTGCTCTCGCCTCTCTAATACTTTTCTGTTACGGTTAAGCAGATATGTGAACGAACCTTGAGTTTTGGTGATACAAGCGTCGACATTGATTGGCACACAACTGTTGGGGGAATGTCCCAACGAAAGATTCGTCTTAGCTGTAGAGAGGGAGCTACCGCAGATTTCCCTGTGGGAAAAAACGGCAGCCATTTTCCAAGATGGCCACCATCTGTTTAATTGTTGCCCTTGGGCAGAGAGTAACCAACCTGTGCGAGATTGCAAACTGCAATAGGTTGTATTATAATCCAGTTTAGTTGCATTCAAAATAATTGCACAATGATCACATAATGTCATTGCTGTATATATTTAAAATGATACATTTTAAACGAAATTACACTTGATGATTTCTTGAACAAAAACACATAATGCGGATGAGATTAAATGATGCGTCGAGTAATTGCAATGGTGACATCAACAGCATTGGTTGTGGTGACATATCGACTGTGATAGTAATACATACAAATGTATAAATGAGGAGTTCAATACGTAGGTTGGTAATTTCTCAAGCAGTTATCAAAGGGCACCACCCAAGTCTGATTCCATTTGACTCATGTTTGTTGAACTTATTTCACACCGTACGTAGCCAACCGTGCTCATCGGAGGTACGGGATTCCATATGCCTGCAGATCTGCCAGCAGATGTCATCTGGCTCGCTTGCCCATCACCTTAAGAGGCCCACAAAATCTTTGACCAAAAGCCAACGAAAATTATGTTTTTTCTTTGCCACGCAAACAGATCAGATTCAATCGGCAATTCTAGCGAATAAATCTTGGGCCCTCAGAATCCCGAGCTGATTGAAATGCAGATGGGGGTTGGTCAGAGGTGGTCTCTTAACTCAGTAGACTGTAACATAGTCTATGGATTATAAGACGCACTCTTTCTTTCCCCTGGATAGTGAAGCAACAGTTAGGAAGGGGAGGGTGGCGTCTTATAATCCGGCAGCTGTGTGTGAGAGAGACCACATTGGTGTAACTTTACTGTCACCGGGCACAAATTTAGGGTACGAGTTACTTTCCAGAACGTCTTATAGTTTTGGAAATGATGGTAATTTTTGTTTGTTACATCGGAATACCGAGCCAACAATGTTGAGCCCACAGTTCAAATCGAGGTTTCAGCTGCCTTTCAATAAAGTGTAGTGAGTTAGTAGTTTAAGCTTAGTAACATTACATTTGCTTTTTATCTTAATCTGCCTTCTTAAAAAGCACACCGTTTGACATGCGAATAATACTCCTCACAGTGGAAATAAATCCCTCGTGTAGATAAAGAGGAAATTGAATTGACTTCAGAACCAGTTCTGTCCCATCGTCTTTATTGGCAATTTCCGCCACGTTGGATGTGCACTGGCTTATTGTGAGAGTTACAGAAATTGCATTTGTGACGCCGAGAGCACAAGTGAAATTAGGGTCAAATAAAAAATGGAAGGAGAGCAGTAGTAGCGTGCTGCGCTACGAACCCAGCGACCTGGGTTTGATTTGCGGCCACGGCTAACATCAGTGGTGAATGATATCTGAACCGGTCCTAAGCAACCCCCTTCTCCTAATGGCACTGAAGAAGTGTGGCGATGTATGTTAAATAGCCATGACATGGGTAGGCCTTCATCCAGAGGTGAAATGACAAAGGTATGTAAATTGTTATTACTCATGTTATTTTTTTCATGAAAAAACACACATGTTAGAAAGATGATGGTGGAATTACTGGGTTAGTGACTGCAGAAAGCCTGACTTGTATGCTTCACATAGTTTCCATGAATGCCTTAGTTACTGCCTAATTGCTTTAACATCTCAACATGTGCTACCTGACCATGCTGTCATCCTCTTCTGAAGTTCTCTTAAATTATTGATCGTATTCCAATGAGGAACCACACGAGAGTTAAATCATGTAAACACATGCGATTCCATGTCAACACAAAGAAAAACAAAGTGCTCTTAAATGTTTACAAGTAGTTTCTGGCCGGAATTAATATTATCTGAGAAAGCTGAGTGACTCGAGGGGATTCATAATGGCCGTGCGAGTTGGCACCTCGAGGTTCCTGTGTTCAAATCCAGGTTTCAGCCACCCATCATAAAACAACCTTCGCAAGTGTCGTGAGTTTGATTTTCTCTGCTCATTCACCAATCACTGCACGTATAAACATCATCCTACATTTTACGAAACTAAATCTCGCTCAGTTAGTGTATAAATATATCGGATGATTGACATGCAAATTGTTGACGTAAAGGTCAGTCGGGAAAGGGGAACGTGACGACAATAACGGATGTTGATAGAAGAGAGGGATTAAGCCGGTGAGTCGTTGTAAGTTGGTACAATAGTGAGCGAGGAAGGATTGTGTTAAAAAATGTAATTATTTTTTTTTTACCAGGTAAGGCCCACTGAGCTCAATGGCTCTTTTTGTCAGAAGCGACCTGTCCGCGAATAATAGCGCCAACCAAGTGGCTCATCACGTGGACATTTATAGCAGCCAAATACTCTCAACGCGTGATGTTGATTATACATATTGGAGGGAAACCCCGAAGGACCCGGAGAAAAATGCACGCGACCACGGGGAGAAAATGCAAACTCCAAATACACAGGCGTCAGGGTTGGGATCGAACCAACGACCCCTGTATATCAGGCGAGGTAATTTACATCTCGCCACCGTGGCGCCCCACCTTGTTAGTGGGAAGTAGGAAGAATACAAAATCAGTATGGCAAAGACGGAGTGAGCCGTCAGGAATTGTACGTGGTAGAAAGATGCCAGTCAAACTGCGAAAAATTATTGAACAGTGATATGCCCAGTGCTCATTGTTATTTAACAGGACAGACAATGCTGAGATGAATACTGGAACAATTTTTTTATGGAAAGGAGGAGGAATAAAGATGTTAGTCTAAGTGGGTGTCACATTCACAAGTAGGTCAGGGAGGTGAGACTCAGATGGTGTGCACTGTGTGTTGAGAAGGGACATTGTATGCAATTAAATAGATGTACAAATAATCCTTATGGCGGTACCCTGGGGTAACCAAATAACACAAAATGGCCGAGGAAATTAAATATTTTATTTCTGGAACACAATTTTTCCAGGGGTGTACTTCACTCCGCGACTGGGGTACCAATCAATCCGAAATCAGTGCTACTCCGCGATGTCGAAACGCCAAACAGCATAAAAAATCCGTTGTCGAAAAATTAAACTTTGAATAGCGCATCGCGTACAGCTCGTCGAGATGAGTCGATTGCCGCATCGCCGACCATCAACAGACTAAAAATGACTGCATCACGGACATTTTGCGAGAGCTGGGGTTCTAT
The DNA here is from genome assembly GCF_965212315.1 of Lampetra planeri. Lineage (NCBI taxonomy): Eukaryota > Metazoa > Chordata > Hyperoartia > Petromyzontiformes > Petromyzontidae > Lampetra > Lampetra planeri. Next base: position 1,963,373 of record NC_136153.1, read on the forward strand.
GGTACCCCGGGGTACCGCCATAAGGTTCATATGTGTGACTCATACAGAGACCCAGAGACTCACACAGAGACCCATAGACTGACACAGACCCATTGACTCACAAAGAGACCGATAGACTCACACAGAGACCCTTACAATTACACACACAAAGACCCACATGCATACACTCGCAACATATACTCATAGACTCACAACAGAGACTAATAGACTCACACGAATACGCATACACATACAGAGATCCAAAGACTCACACAGAGACACATAGACACACAGAGACCCATTGATTCATAGAGGAACCCATAGACTCACGAATAAACACACAAACCCATATAGAGGCCCATAAATTAGAAGGACAGCGTAAATGCCACCGGTGCAGAGGAGAAGCCGTACAGGGAGAGTATGGTGGTATGATGCGGCAGAATTAAATATGAGGATGGTGGATGTGACGAGAAATGAGGCACACAGCAAAATGTCATGGAGAAGGAAAACACGAGCAGCTGACCCTGTGCAGTAATCGTGGCTGAGATGGAGAAGCAGAGATGATTTGCACCACGCTTCACGGAGCATGAAGGAGCGCGGACTAACGTTGGGTGAGAGGAGGCCTATTAGAGCAACTTCTATTGAAGTGACTCCTACTGGGACAACTGTTGGGGGAACTGCTATTGCACCAAATCTTATTGCAGAACATCCTATTTCAGCAACTCCTATTGCAGCAAACCCTATTGGAGCAAATCCTATTGAAGCAAATCCTTTTGGAGAAACTCTGATTGGAGAAACTCCTATTGCAGAAACTCTTATTTGCAGCACATTGTATTGGAGCAAATCCTATTGGAGCGGGTCCCGTTGAAGCAATTCCTATTGGAACAACTATAATTGGATCAACTTCTATTGGAGCGGGTGCTGTTGAAGCAATTCCGATTTGAGCAACTATAGTTGGAGCAACTTCTATTGGAATGAGTCCTGTTGAAGCAATTCCGATTGGAGCAACTATAATTGGAGCAACTTCTATTGGAGCGGGTGCTGTTGAAGCAATTCCGATTTGAGCAACTATAGTTGGAGCAACTTCTATTGGAGTGAGTCCTGTTGAAGCAATTCCGATTGGAGCAACTATAATTGGAGCAACTTCTATTGGAGCGGGTGCTGTTGAAGCAATTCCGATTGTAGCAACTATAGTTGGAGCAACTTCTATTGGAGCGGGTGCTGTTGAAGCAATTCCGATTGGAGAAACTATAATTGGAGCAACTTCTATTGGAGCGGGTGCTGTTGAAGCAATTCCGATTGGAGAAACTATAATTGGAGCAACTGCTATTGGAACGGGTGCTGTTGAAGCAATTCCGATTGTAGCAACTATAATTGGAGAAGCTCCTATTGGAGCGGGTCCTGTTAAGGCTGACCCTATTGAATTGGGTCTGTGACGTCATCGGGCCAGGCCTTTCCCCGACTCGACGCGTGGCTTCTGTGGACTCTCGGAGTTCCAGGGAAACGTTTTCTTCATCTCGCGGCGACGCGAGTCCCAACGTAGCGCAGAACCCAGGACACCACCAGCTCTTTTATTCTTTTGGACAAAATGAACCGCGTGTTGCGAATCATTTGATGCTATTCGGTTTTTTTTTCGGCTTTGAAACGAAAATTAACGTGCCAAACGATGTCACGCTGACACGAGAATTTTACATAATTTGTAGATGTAATTTGTTTACTGGTGGGAAACAATCATAATTTAGAGAAACCGTTTAAGCCCTCTGTTTAATTACAGAATGCAAGAGGCATGATAACTGTAATTAATGAAAATTGCTTCATATCCTGCTGTTGTGACTCGCTAATAAAAAATTATGTTTATTTATTTTCTTCCGTGGCACCCTCTGCTATGTAGTCTAAGGTGATTGCACCCAGGATGGCTTCACAACAACAACAACAATAATAATTAATTAGCCTTATTCACGACTTCGGGAGCAACAACAAACGTGGCTTTTTAGCAACAACATCAACTGTCTCTTTGTCAAATAGCAGGAGCGCATGGCTCCTAATTTCCACCCCCTGCTGATGCCACGCACACAACTGCGAAGTTTTTTGTTGTTGTGTGTTTTGGAATGAATCGAGAACCGCCGTTCACAACCGGAGCAGAAGCAACGTGAGCTGCCATCGACAGTCTAACGCCGAGTTTGCGTCCTGGGATGCGTTCCTGAAAGGTGCAAATGGAAGGTGCGGGGGAAAGGACATCAACCTAAGCACAGAAAGCAGTTCCAAAGAAATGTTTTTTTCGCACGCGAACCGCAAACGCCGTGGTCAAAGCAAGCTGGCGCACGACGACACTGACACCGCGGCCTGATCGAGGGAGTCCCAGGCACGTGCCACCTGACGACGCGCACAGCTCGCCCCAGCAGTGCCGCGTCTATTCCAGCCCCGTGTGAGCACGGTGGTGAGGAGCACAGTGGCAAGGAGCACGGTGCCCCTGTCGCTCGGTGACTCTCTGAACGGGACGGAGGGACAGAGACACACCCGTGGGTTCATCATCAAACGCTCGTTCGTTTCGTTAGAAGTTAACGGCAACCGTTAAATAGGCTTGTTTTTTTATTAAGCGAAATTTCCTCGGAGACGGACAACAAAGCGTAGTATGCGGTGTGGTGTCACAGTTAAAAATAAAAGTTTTTTTCTGTTTCATTTTACCAGGTCAGGCCCCACTGAGCTATGCGGCTCTTTTTCAGAAGCGACCTGGCCATCACAGATGATAGCTCAACGAAGTGGCTCATCGTCACGTGGAAATGCTTAGCAGACAAATACTCTGAAAGAATGTTGATTCTCAATGTGGAGGGAAAACTGGGAGGACCTGGAAAAAAATCCCCACAAACCATAGGAAGAGAGAGAGGGGGACATGCAAACTACAGGCGTCAGTCAGGGTCGGGATCGAACCCACGACCTCCTGTATACCAGGCGAGGTAGTTAACATCTCGCCACCATTGCGCCCATAGTGCATGGCTCCAGTGGCTTCCTATTTTCGGAAGGAAGAGCGTTCCAGACGGCCGCAGTTGATGAGGAAGGAGGAGGGGGGAGGAGGAGGCAGGTGTGAGCTCATTAATGGAATCGTCTTCTCCAGGTAGCATGCGTACAGCCCATTAGGCGCTACGCTTGAGAAGCAACCCGTGATGCGCACATTGTGTCCAGCTGAGTGGCACAGGTGCTGCACCCACATCACATTCACGAGTTCAAATCCCGGTTGGGGGACTGACATATAGGTATACTATCACTTGCTGGGGACGTTAAAACGAGCAACGCCTTGTAGGAATTCTTGTAAACGCTGGCGTCCGTGATGTGAATCGGGGAATTCCACCACTGGATCAGGGCCAGCAATAAGAATGAAGGCTTGATTTCACTGTGCGAACCCATCCATTACTCTGGGTTCCATAGCCACTGCCATGGGAATGTGGTATTTCAGATGGATCGAGGCTGCAAGCACAAATGAGCATCACCCATCCCTTGTTTGAGATAATTCTCCTAAAAACCTTTATGGCCGCTGGAAAGTCTGAAACTGGTTAACGGGCATTTGCACATTGACCCCTGCTGATCGTAGTCGGTGTTCAAGGTCAGCTTTTGCGCCGCGGTGGCTAGGAGATGTTATCTCCCTCGCCTGGTCTTCAGGAGGTCGTGGGTTCGATCCCAATCCTGACGCCTGCTGTATATTTGGAGTTTGCAAGTCTCTCTTCCCGTGGTCGCGTGGATTTTTCTCCACGTATTTCGTTTTTTTCCCTCCACATTTAGAAACAGGTGTTTACATTATTGGCTGCGATAAATTTCCACGTGATAAGCGACTTTGGTTGAGTTATCATGTGTAGCCAGGTCGCTTCTGAAAAAGAATGAATACCTCAGTGGGCTTTAGCTGGTTATAAAATGGTAAAACATTTTCCCACGGTATGGCGATAATTGTATTGTCCATTTTACAAAATATCAGAGAGTGTCTTCTTGGTTCTTTCGGTAAAGTCACGTAGAAGGGAAATAATACAATAATAAAAATAAAACATAATTTACCGAAAGAACCAAGAAGATGAATCCCTGCAGTCACGAAAGCTCTAAATCGAAATTTATCAGAGAGTGATTATTGTTGCGAATTGAAATTTTCTTACATATTCAAATTCCTCCCAAAAATATGACGAAACAAACGCAATCATTGAAGTTGTAAACGAATACTTATTATCCATTCCAGTTGCTCTTTACAAGCTGTTCATTTAGAGCAATTGACCTTCACACGGCCTCGTCTCCTTTGTAGTTCATCCAATTACGTAATTACTCCCCTGTATCTAACGGCACACCTGCGTTGTTAGCATGACAGACTGTGGAGTCGCGATGATTTGAAGAATCATTGCAGGCTCGTATTGCGTGCACTTAAAAAAAACATTTTAGGCAGTCCCTATTCACACGGCAGTTCCAGCGCAAAGCATAAAAAAACGAAATAATAAAATAATCAAAACGGAATGACACGCAATGGGAAACCAACGTGTCGTGAAAATTTGACATTATAGCTCATCGCGACGAAGTGCGCCGCGGCAAGTCTATGTAGGTGCGCCGAGCTCTGCGCTCGAGCCGCAAGCCCCGCCGAGGGGCTGCCAGGGTGCTGGATGCTTCCCCGAGACAAAAGCGCGACTCGCTGCAATCAGCCAAAGCTTCGCGACGTGCCGTAAGGAACAAGGGGGTTGAGCCATCCACCCCACCCCCCTCGGTACCGCCATGGAGTTTAGATCATTATTGGGGTGGCTTGCCCAGCCAGTGCCCAGCCCGCTGTTAAAGATGTATGTACGTATGTTGAAGGTTTTTTTCGCACCGTACGTAGCCGACCGCGCTAATCGGAGGTGCGGAGACGGGCTCCACATGCAGTGGGCACCGCGGTGGCGAGATGTTAATTGCCTCGCCTGGTATACAGGAGATTGGTGGGTTCGATCGCGACCCTGACGATGCCTGTATATTTGGAGTTTTTTGCGTCTCTCTCTCTTCCACCGTGGCAGTCGCGTGGTTTTTTCCCTCCACATTTAAAATTAACATGCGTTTAGGGTATTTGTCTGATATAATTGTCCACGTGATAAGCCACTTAGTTGAGCTATTAGTGGCCAACTCAGAGGGCCTTACCTGGTAAAATAAAATATATATAGTTTCAAAAAATAAAAATAAACGCACTGCGGCGCGTTGGAAAAGCGTGTGCACACACTTGTCCAACCTGTATAGTCTTTGCCCAATATTCTGCACAGGCCACCGCTTCTGTTGTTGGCATTGTCTTGAGGAGTGCATTGTAGTGCTGCAGGGCATCTCAGGAGATGATCCGTGGTTTGCTTCTCCTGACAAGCACATTTTCATTACACTTGTTTTCTACGTTGTCTACTGTCGCGTCACGAAAGGCGCCTTGGCAAAGTTCTCATCCGACCATCAAGAAAAACAATAACGATGAAACATTAACGATGAAACATTAACGATGAAACAATTAGCATATATTTTTTCCTCCACATGGACATCAAATGGAACACAGTTGGCTACGTACGGTGTGAAAAAAGTTCAACATACGCACACATTTTGTGACAGCCTATTGGCCTTCATCTGCCCCTACACTTTCTGGAATATGCTGATGTAATGGTCAGCACACTGGACTTCTAATCCAGACATCGCCAGTTCAAAATCTGTATCTCCCGGCACAGCAATTCCTTAAATTCACCCCCACCAGGGCCGGATTAAAGTTCTTGTTGGCCCGAGGCACTTCTGTTTCGTTCGGCCTTCAGTGATAACTTTTGACAGTTGGTGCTGCTGCCCCCTGTTAGTACCGCCGCTGTCACTACGCTTGTTTCATGCGCTACTTCGTCCTGTCGCTGGACAGATGTAGCTCCTGCCGATACGTTCATTTGTTTAGTCTGTGCCCTCATTCGATGGCAGCGTGCTGTGTGCCGCAGATGAGCAGATTTAATTTTGAAATTCTAAAAATAAAATGTAAGCCTAAAAATATAAGCGAAAACTTCTTCAAATATTTTTGTTACTACGATTATCAAATCGGATGACGCAACTTTAAAATGATGGAGTTCATTTTCATCGATAACATTCAGTGTTCTGACAGGATGACCCATAGCGAGCTCCATATTGCTTTACTTTCGTTTAAGCTTAAAGATTATTTGACTTATTTCAGGTGTAATATGCCTCACGAGTCAAGGACTTGTTACCACTGCAAATATAGTGCAACGAGCAGCCAACAAATGAAGTTGGCAAAATAATGTTCTTTTTTCTCTAAAATACGAAATTTTGTCACAATGACTGCATAGAAAAATAAGTTGCCATATTCCTCCAGTTTTCCTGATATATTATCAAATCAGAAGTGGCAGGGACTCTGGCTACTTGGTTGCTATTTTAGGCTAAATTATAATTATTTGTAGCGCCTTAGCCCCGATTTCTATACTTCATAAATTCTAGTATCATTGCATTTTTCCTGTTCGGTCTAGCTGTTCAGAGATTGTTATTGGCTTCTTGCTTCGTGTATTTCTTATTTCAAATCATTTTCCCGTATGCAATTTCTTACACTGAAATGTTGCAATATTTTTGAGAGTTTAGCTTGATTTAATTTATTTTGCATTTTAGGTGATCCCACCCTCCCCAGTCTTACAATACGTCAGATGGACATAGAATAAAGCATGAGTCAGGACACGAGTAGGAGAATAACAGAGAAAAAAGATTGAGCATTGAAAGAGATCAAGCAATCTATTCTGAAGTTAATAAACACGGATGTGAAGAGTGAGAGTGCAACATCTCCAATGGACTCATCACCATTAATGATATACAGTTGGATCATGATAATAGTGAACCTCGTAAAAATGTTGTTCTTGAAGCAGAATCTCATTTGCGCAAAGGGGGTAGATCAAGCAGATTATGTGGTGGGAAAAAATCACGGAGACTCCAAAGCTAGCATCAGATGCTGAATTTACTAGCAGGCCTGCCAGTGATCCTGCACTCTGGACAGAAGTCACTGCAGATTTGAGATCCTCTTTTGCTGATATAACGCCATCTCAGAATATTGATGATTCTGACTTTTCCATGTCCGGTAGAACACGTGATGAAAAGAAAAGGTATGTAAACACGGAATTGTTCTGCAGGCATAAAAACAAACAAACGAAAAACATGGTCAAAATGTGTTTTCGTAGGCCTTTTAGTTTTCATCGGCCCTAGGCCCACGGTGCCTACTGTGCCTATTGGATAGTACTGCGCTGGCATCTACCGACCTCCATCCATCATTATGAATGGGCACACCAACAGCTAGAGTTGATCCAACAGGTCGCGCTGTAGTAGTGGGGCAGAGTGTTGCTACTCCTACTTCTTCAAAGACGTCTGGCCAGTGTGGAAGAGTAGGCCAAATACCCTCAAGGGGGGCTCTCTAGAGCTGTGGTTTCTCAACCTTGTTTGGCTACCCATTGTTAATTTTGTTTCAACCCAGTAACCCCCCTCGCCTGACCCAACGTGGCTCTGAGGAATGCAAATGTACGAATTAATGAACATCAATATTTTAACCGATTCTCCATTTTGTGAGGTATCCCTAACTAGCTGCTAGCAACTGCAAGGGAATAAACACAAAATCAGCGGACGCTTTGCATGCGTGACGCAATTTGTTCGCGCTCGCTGGTTACTCTTGGAAGGCTGCATTGTTTAAGATCACTGAGTTAAGGAAAGTATTTTACATCGTTTACCATATGGATTAAAATGTTACCGTAATTATTTTATTTCGGCAGACTCGTACGTAATTATTCACCCATGACTCTCATTTGCGATATAATTTCACGCATTTATAAATCACCTCACGTACCCCCCCCCCCCCCTTGGGACATTGCCACGCTCCCCCCCCCCTCCCCGGGGTCCGTGTTACCCGAGCTTGAGAACGACTGCTCTAGAGCTTCCACGAAGTGGAGGCCCTTCCACCAGCAGTGGCGCGAGACGAGCAATTGCGGGATTGCGCCTTTGCCTTTTCTTCTTTGTGCGGGCCGTTACGTTACGCCGCACACGCCTCCGTTCGCACGTCTTGTTTCCCAAAATGCCCTGCAGCGCAATATCCTTCCACCTTTGGCATACAACATTTCCAATCGCGAAAATTGACGGCTTTTTTTTCTGTCATTCCCCACCATTGTTTAACGAAAGTCAACTTTTGGCATTTAAAGATTTGCCCAGATGCCATCTTTGAGCCGTCAAAGCTGGCAAATGAGAATTGATTTTCTCATTCAACCCAGATGCCTGGGTGATATCCCACTCCTGTGAAGCCCTCGTTGTTAAATAAGAATCAAAGGGCACGACGCCCGCGCATGTGGAGGCCGGTGGGCCCCCATCATTTCACTCGAAGCCCTCCGTGGTGTGCATAGGGCACGCTCGCCCTGTGACCATCAACATCGAAACCACCGCTCCCTGCGTTATATTGCAATTTTTTTTAAAGCGACCTGGCCACAAACGATAGCTCAATGAAGTGGTATATTATCTGGAAATGTATAGCGGCCAAATTCGCAGGAGGGAAAAACCGGAGGACCCGGAGAATGCTTCACACGAGAACATGCAAATATACAGCAGCAGGCGTCAGTGTCGGGCTCGAACCCACAACCTCCTGTGTACCAGGCGAGGTAGTTAACATCTCCTAGCCACCGTGGTGGGGAACAAAACTCAGGTGGCCGACGGTTCACAGCACGGCACAATAACCACTACACACGACTACTCATACCACACTTAAAAATGACAACGCGTACACATGCACCGATGTAGCAGCAGCAACAACCCCGGGCTATTCTGGCCGATAGATAAAAGAGAGTTGTAATTTATTTTTTGCCTTTATCACAGGGTTGCACAGAAGGACGCATGCAGGCAGTGCGGAATGCAAACAGCGGGACACTGCGTCTTGTCGGTTCCAGATTTAAAACCCCAACTGCGGCACACCCCCCCCCCCCCCAATCTAACAACTCTCTGCTTAACAAAGCATTCCCATTCCCAGTATTTCAAAGAGAGGGGGGGGCGGAGTGTGACTTAGAATTTGCCGGTCATGTGTTCCGCACAGTTAATCCGTCGCATTTTTTTCATTATTTCATTTTGTATGATTTCTTCCCTTCCCCCCCCCCCCCCCAATGCGGGGACCCGCAGCATTGCTGGAGGATGGTGGGGGGGGTCCCATCCGAGCACCATGTGCGCAAGCGAGTGCTGAGGGCTGAGCGATGGGACAGAAATGGAAGGGACGGCTTCATGATTTCTTCATAAGACGTTGCGCCCTGCGGCGTGCTGAGGAGCACTTGGCAAAGGTGGAAAAGGTATTCACGCTGCACAACGTTAACAGCCCTGAGGGTTCGATCTCGACCCTGACGCCTGCTGTATATTTGGAGTTTGCGTGTCTCTTTTCCCCGTGGTCCGGTCGCGTGGATTTTTCTCCGGGTCCTCTGGGTTTTCCCTCCACGTTTAGAGTGTTTGGCCGCTGCTGTAAAGTGCCACGTGATGATGATAATAATCCAACTTCGTTGAGCTGTCATTTCACTTCTGAAAAAGAGCAAGAGAGCTCAGTTGTCCTTACCTGGTCAACCAAAAATAAAAATAAATTACCCGCGATCCCACGCAAGCCTCGATGGAGGTGCCTTCTTCTTCTTGAAGCAAAGCCTCTTGGGAAAACCGTCAAATTATTGCGGCCATTTTGTGAGCACCTCCACTGCTGGATCAGGGGGTCCCCACAGCGTAGAGGTTGTGCGGGTTACTCGACCATACTTCACCACGCGCAGGTCGGTGCGAGTTGAAGGTCTGGAGATATGGGAGAATATAAGTTCGGTACAATGGACATGTGCGCATGACCCTTTGCTCACCACCATGTACAGTAGCCTCACAGCCTTTACCACAGGCATGCGTGTTGGTCGCCCATCCGGGCACCATTTAGCAACAGTGTTGTGTTTCGACCATTATAGAGTTGTCTTGAGATTTTCTTGGGGGGGGGGGGTGTGAGTGGTGGGGGGCCCTCACAACCCGAGGCTGTAATCCCGAGAGAGACGAGAGATATTTTGTAACCAGACACAGCTTGACGAGACTAGAGTGACGTCAACAAGCAAGAGATGGAGGCGAGAGCGCTGTCAGAGCGTCCGTCACGTGCGACGTATAACATCACTTGCCAATTTATGACGTGATATGTCACGTGGGCCCGCCAACAGCAGCAGGCTAACTTAATTATTATTTCATTTTGTGGCTTCACCAGAAAATATCGTTTAAGGATCTTGCCAGAGGGCGAGATTGCAAATCGCATTGCGGTTGCTGTCCATGCAGTGTTATGAACACGATAGGCCCCCTGCCCCCTTGTTCAGAAAAATCATGTACGGTCCACGATCCAAACCGAAGGTCTGGTTATATTCTATTCTTGCACGTGATGGCAGCAATGCATGCAGAAGGCAAATTGCCAATGACAAGGTCTGCTCACCACGACGAGAGGGCTTCAGGAGAGAGAGAGAGAGACTTTGAGTAATATTGCTCTTCTTACCCTGAAGGAGCGCAGGCGACGGTGGTTTAATGTCTGGTCAACAGCTTTATTTGAGGGGGGGGGGAGTTGCGTGGCCACAATCGCACGACTGTGGCCAGACTTAAATTTCCAGTGTCGGAAGGTTCCATTGTCATTGACGCGGGGCATTACCAGTGTTAGCGTTCTGATTATCACCAGCACTCTGATTTGTACAAACCGCGTACGTTTTTAAAAATCACCCGTCCCCCACCCTAGCGTCACTGACCACGCACGCGCATTTAAATTTACTGCAGATTCTCAGCATCTGCAAAGCCACGTGGACAAGACTTCGCCCCGCATCTTCCTTTTTAATAGCTAAAGCTAAATTCAGTTTAATAGCGCAGTCCCCATCCTGAAATTATCAAGACAAAGTCTTTCTTTCCCAACATTCTTTTTTTTTAACGGCGTTTTAACTCGACACTAATTGGCGCTGAAATCATATGCCAATTTATGGCCCCTGGAAGGGCCTTCCTTTGCCTACTCGCCATGAAGTGCCGGCAAGTAAGTTATGCCGGTGGAAAGCAAACGAGTTCTCATTAAGAGAAATCTTCAGATCCGCACCAATTACGACTATTAATGCGCCGGTCGTTATTAAAGAAATTTGCATCCTTACCGCGTGCACGTGTGCTTGGGAGGCGTTTGGCTGAACGTGAGTGCGTGGTGAGCACTGTAAAAACACGCGTTGGAGTGGCGATCCGATGTGGCTCTGCACGTAGTCCGACGTTTCGCACCCACGTGCTGGGAGCAGCTTCTACAAGAGCGTCACGCGCTAGAGCCCGAACACCAATCGCAGAGTCGTACAGCACCGCCGCGAAACAGCTATGCAGTTGTCGAGAGTATGAGAGGCTCGGGAAACTCAGATTATTTAGATTTGTTTTGGCTGATATGCATTTCCACACGATAAGCCACTTCGTTGAGCTATTATTTGTGACCAGGTAGCTTCTGAAAAAGTAGCCAATAGCTCAGTGGGATTTACCTGGTAAATTAAAACATAGTTTACTTAATTTTTTGTGATTTTCTTACCTTTCCTATACTTTGCACTTCTCATATTTTCTTTTTGTTTCTTGTTGTAACTTTCTGACTCGCACCGACTGGACATCTTTCGAAAATAGCTTTATAGCTCATCTGATTTCTCCGGTATAAACAGAGAAATGTGATTTTGAGATCGCACTATCCACTGGCGTTTCGTATCACCAAAAGAATGTGACATAGTCGACACCGGCATCTCAATGTAGTGAGTGCACCACTGCACTACCGCTCTAAACCACCCATCTGCTCAACCGGGAATATTTATTTATTTTACTCATGACACATTTAAGAAAAAAATTACTCGGGCACGATGCATCGCTGGATGGGAGACGGTGGCCGAAACAACGAGACCCTTTACTGGATTGACAACCGAAGGAGGGAACGCAAGTCCCAGGTGGAGAGGCGGGGGGGGTACAACCACCGCGGAGATGGAGCGACGGAATCAAGTGCAGCACGAGTGCGACGAGTTGGCGGGTAGCGATTGTCCGGGAGAGATGGCGACAACGTCAGGAGGCCCTCATCCAGCAGCGGAGTGACAACCATCTGTGCGCAGACATACTCGCACGCACGCGCGCACACGCGACGCTCGGTCATTATTCACAAATGTTAATTTCCATATAGAGTGCCGGCATTGTGTTTCTGGGAGTCATTACATTACGCCTGTTTATTACAGCACAAAGTCAATGCTCCCACCTGCACTCGCCCGCTTTGCTCGGGCTTTATTAGCCGCGGCTTGTCCCGGGGAATGGGTGGCGGGGGGATTATTATGCGTGGAGTCAGATCGCGACGCTGCCGCCAAAGCACGGTGTTGCCCAGTGTTTCAACTCGGCCGATTAGCCTCCTCGAGTATTCCTTATTTATATCATTCTCTCAGGACCCCCGGCCAGAGCTTCGAAAGAGAGCCAGCGCTCTACCCCGTCCGTGTTAAAAGCGGAGGATGCCGCCTGCATTTGTTGGCAGTCTTGAGATTATTACAATCGGCTCGGAATAATGAATCGCTGAACTTTTGCCGGGCAAGGTATTTGTGCATTCTAATAAGAGTGGGGTTGAATGTCGTTGATGGAGTCATTCGCATTAACATAGGATGTACTGTGTGTGTATTTGGGGGAGCGGTAGTGTAGTGGTTAGCGCGCTGCACTACGAACCCGGCGACCCGAGTTCGATTCCCTGCTCACGGCTAACACTGGTGATGGTTATCTGAACCGATCCTGGGCCTCCCCTAGGTCGACTCAGCCTCAAATGAGTACCTGGTGCAGTGTTGTTAAACATCGCCACCCCCTCGTGTGCCGTGCCAGCCTTCATAAGTGCTCGCTAACAGCACTTGCCCCAACAGCATGTTAAGGTTATACGCGGGATCTTTGTCTTTGTTTTTAAATGATGTGCAATATTTATAGCAGTGTTCAAATGCAAAGGTGGTTCTGGTGAATGCTGTGCGCAACTGAATGAAAATGAAATGCACTCGAACGTTAAATTTTTGCTATTTTAATTTGCTACAGAGCAAGTGTTTCACAGGAGTGGCAATCTATGGCAGTTAACAACAACAAATCACTCAACACACTCATCAACAACACTCTTGCCTTAGTAGAAATAAATTTGAAGAGGAGTCGGAAACTGGTTAAGCACTTCTTTATTTTTCTATTTAAAGCTTTTGTGGTTCTTTCGGTAAAGTCACGTAGAAGGGAATAATAAAATAATGAAAATAAAACTATTAAATTATCACCACGTTTCGATTGCAACACAAGCAATCATCATCAGGTGTGAAAACGACAGCAAGAAATTTTGAAAAAAGTGGCGTTTTTTTCTTAACGTTAGCACCACTTCTTTATTCTTCAAACCACAGCCACACTCGTTCCTCAAAAACCAACCCGAACACGCGTTTCACAGCCCCTTTTAAACCTCCATCTCCGCCCTCCTTCCTAATCCACATCTCTGTCTCGCACGCCGAGTCCGTGTGACTTCAGTGTCCCTTAACCCTTGACCCCCGTCTAGGCTATTCCCGTGCGTGTGATTGGTGTGTGCAATATTGAGTGCGGAGATTGCGTTTCTGCGTTGTGCGACTGCGTGAGGATGGCTCCGACATCCCCTACAAATATATATCAGCAACGTTTCGGGTAATGGTCCTTCTTCATAGGACATAAACAACGAGGTTTCGAGACAGAGTTATGAAGGGTTGGAGACCGCGCTTAAACCCTTGGTCTGAAGAGAATTACATTACTAACATTTTTCTGATGGACAGTTTTTGAAATAGGCGAATGAATAGTTACCTCATAGTTGATATTGGATACCAAACAATTCGATATACGCAAAATATTTACGACTAAATAACCTCATTGTATTCTTAGGTTTTTTCGGTAAAGTCACGTAGGTAAAAACATTAAAATTAATAAAAGTAAAATAAAATAAAAATCACGACGTTTCGGAGGCAACACAAGCTTCCGTCTTCAGGTGGAACCGTCACAGCCACGACAGCTGTATCAAGTAAATGAGAGATTGCAGGAGCTACCACTCCGTTTATATAATGGTTGGAGAGGGGGGAAGGGCCAAGTACAGTACACTTTTTATTCATATGGTAGGGTGAGGCTAAAGAGGGTGAGCCTTTGTTATGGTTTGTGACAACTAAGCATGGTGAACATGGTAAACATGGTACACCTGTAATAGTTGTCTGTCAAATAATAAATAAGATTGGTCAAATAAGTGTAGTTAAATCTTTTTTGCATGGTTAATCACATCTTTCCAATGATTACTCAGTTTGTAACCATCATCACGGTTGAAATTATGTCTGTGTTTGTATATTTGTATGGCTTCGTGTACACACCTTTGATGGTAGCCAGGAGGTTTGCAGAGAACCTTGGTCTCGGAAAAGACAATTTCATGAGAGCCCACCGAGTTGTAGCAATGATCGGCAACGGCCAAAGAATCAGTTCGGCCGTTGCCGTGGCTACCATCAAAGGTTTGTACACGAAGCCATACAAATATACAAACACAGACATAATTTCAACCGTGATGATGGTTACAAACTGAGTAATCATTGGAAAGATGTGATTAACCATGCAAAAAAGATTTAACTACACTTATTTGACCAATCTTATTTATTATTTGACAGACAACTATTACAGGTGTACCATGTTTACCATGTTCACCATGCTTAGTTGTCACAAACCATAACAAAGGCTCACCCTCTTTAGCCTCACCCTACCATATGAATAAAAAGTGTACTGTACTTGGCCCTTCCCCCCTCTCCAACCATTATATAAACGGAGTGGTAGCTCCTGCAATCTCTCATTTACTTGATACAGCTGTCGTGGCTGTGACGGTTCCACCTGAAGACGGAAGCTTGTGTTGCCTCCGAAACGTCGTGATTTTTATTTTATTTTACTTTTATAAATTTTAATGTTTTTACCTACGTGACTTTACCGAAAAAACCTAAGAATATGAATCCTTGCAGTCACGAAAGCTTCAAATCTAGAATTAACCTCATTGTATATTAACAGTAAAATAATGTATAACATTTTACCGAAGGTTAGTTCATTGTTTGGACGCACAAGGCGCTGTAACAGGATAAAATGAATCCGCGTCAAATAGTGATACATCATAAATTATGTTGAATGTTTTAGGCGTAGTTTTGCCCATATAAGGAATGCTGGAACGGGAATCGACGTATTTTTTAATTATCCAATGCTCGATTAAACTGTGGACAAGGTGATGACGATTGCTTGTGTTGCGATCGAAACGTCGTGATCTATTAATTTTCTATCTACGTGACTTCACCGAAAGAACCAAAGAGTATGAGTCTCCAGACTTTTGTTTGTCGTCAAGAAGGTCCTGAATCGAGATTTTTGGCCAATTTTGCTTTATTGAGTGCTTTTGCAGGTGGAAGCTGAAATGCCCTTGGGAGAAATAAATAAATAAAGATGCTGCATAATCACAATATTAACCATGAAGCTCTTTTTCACAGATGAATACCTGTCAACCAATATAGTTTACCCGTACAGGGAATTTGAGTTTAAAAAAGTATCTATTTGTTTGTGTTTCTCCCTTGTGATGGGACAAGATATGCACTGATGAGGGGTTGACAGGTATGCGGATAGGTGGGCAACCTACTTGCACTGTTTCGTCATAAGCAGGCACTAGCTAATACGCCTAAATGTTAGTGTCTCACACACATCATGGCCCATCATCACGTGATCCACCAACCTCACCTCTAAGGCGATGCATTACAGTAGTGTAATAAGCAATGAGAATATTTCAGACTTGCTTGTTAGCCCGTCCTAGGACGGAAGCTGTAATATTAAAGATGGCCGCTCCTCAGCAAAATTGTGTGAACCACAGCAACTGGCAAACTACATTCAACGCACTGCAGATGTGTTCAATCACTTCCACTTCCACAAGTCATTTTCTGCAGCACGAATAGCTTGACTACGACGTTCTTGTCCTGCGAGACGATTTTCAGTATTGGCAGCGAGGCGAGCTTGTGTCTGATGTGGAGTTTCTCGCTTGCGTCGATTTGCTTGAGAAAGAGCGTCAGCTGCACGTCGAGTTTGCGTCTGATCCGGACTTTCTTGTTCTCGTCGATTTGCTTGACTTTCAGCATTCTCTCTAAGAATTATGTCCAAAGTGTTTTGGCTCTGGCGAGCTCTCCATCTCTGCTGTCTTTCTCTTTTGCAAACGGCGTTTCTTAGCTGCAGTATCTTCGTCATCCATGATGTTTGGCAATCATGGGCTGACGTATTTAGATCTCACGACACTTAAAGTGCTCCAGCAACTGGAACACTGCGAAAAAGGTTGCCTCGCGCTTTTTAGACACTGTATAGGGGCAGTATGATCTGCAGAGGGGGCAAATCTAGCTAGCGTAGAGGCAAAAGAAGCATTGACATTGTTAAATTTTTTGACAAGGGACTCTTCGGTATCTTATACAATCGGCAAAGGCGAACAATCTCTGTGGCTGTATAATTTAAAAAAAACCCGTAACTTCACTTTAGCACTGTTTTCAAATCACCTGAAGCTGTTAACTGACAAATTGATCTTCAGCAATGGACGCTTGATAGCGAAGAGTGAAGAAAGTCGAGTGCTGATACTGCCTGAAGTAACTTAGCAAATATCGAAGACCAAAGAGAAGCATTTGGGTTACGAATAAATTGATCAGAGTATAATTTTATCTTGTCTAAATGTAATGGCAGGGAATATTGAAAAAAATAATGTCATCAAACACTTCACTGCATTTCACTGTAGCACTGTATTAATGTCAGTGAATTTTGCACTAACGGAAGTCATAAAACACCTCACACCATTTGACCGCAGCACTGCATTAATGACAGGGGTTGTTGCACGCAACTAAGTCATAAAACACCTGACGTAATGTCACAGTAGCACTGTATTTAACGGACGTTCAATTACTTGCAATTCACTGCTCTGATACGTACTTATCTTCCGCTTTCGCTCGCTGGGGTTGGAAACAATTGGAATTCGATACAATGTCTGCAAAGTAGCAGAAAAATGTTTATTGTAGCATAATTTGAAAGCGTCAAGCAGACTTAACCTTTTGCTGGACGTGCCGAAGAAATAAACAAAGGCACCAAATGCACTGTGATGTGGCGTAAAATTATTTATTGCCTTCACTTTCTACAAAGATAAAATCGAAAGCGAATTTGCATTAAAAAAAATCATAGCCGCTCGACCTTCTACTGCGTTAGTCAAAAAGTCCAGCCACACATGAATAATAATGAGGGGGGGGGGGAGGACGCATGTGGAGTGACGTCACGCGTGGGACACACACACAGCCTTGATTGTCTCGATATATTAGTTGCTGCATTGATTTCTTTAGTAGCTTTACTTTCCATGAAGAAAGGTCGAAATTAAATCTAATTTGCGTAAACAAATTTTCGTTTCCGCTCCACCTTTATGTGGAGTGACGTCACCCGTTCATAATTATTAATGAGGGGGGGATCCATGTGGAGGACCCCAGCTGTGAAATGATTATTAATGAGGGGGGCTGGTCAACGTGGAGTGACGTCACGTGCGTTACACACAGACATTCTTGGCTCATTATATTAGTGATTTCGGGTTTTCTAGTTTTTATTTTATTTTTCAGAATCTAAAGTTCAACACAGAAACCAACAATTTCGTATCTCGGGAAAATAATAAATTAAATAATAGCATACGACGTTTCGATTGCAACACAAGCAATCGTCATCAGGTATAAATGAAAGAGAAAACAAACATAGTATACGTAGAAATATAATGCAATACAACACAGAGAGTCGGCTAACATAACAGTCAACACCCTACGTGGTTGAATACGTTCTTCCAGAGAATGCTTTATACGTGACTTTACCGAAAGAACCAAAGAGTAATTCCTGCAGTCACGAAAGCTCCAAATTGGTTCGTATCTAGGCTCGATTTTTATTTATTTTTGGACGGTATCTGTGGATGAATCTGAAAATCGGGAACCACACCGCCGCGCGTGCGTTATAACAGCCAAAGCTGTGGGCTTACTCTCAATTTCCCACGGCAAGGTCACCGACACGGCCAACAGCAGCCGCGGCACGGCAGCAGCCGCGGCACCAGTCGCGGCAGCGGCACGGCAGCCGGTGTATTCGCGTGCGGAAAACGCCGCCGCCGCCGCCTTACGATCGCTGGCGTGCGAGAGAGCGAATCGAAAGCGACGCGTGAATGCAAATGCGCGCCTTGTTAACAGTGCGCAACCGTAATGCCTCATCCCGCCACCCCGTGCAGGCGCAATGTGCCTCTCGCGCGCGTGAGAGGCACCCAACCCCCTCCGAACCCCCCACACCCGCTCCTCCTCCACCCCTACCACCAACCACCACCCCCGTCGGTGTGAAGCGTCGAGTCAAGATGTCGAGGTGTACCGCAGCACGGTAGAGCGGGCATGGCACGGCTCCCGGTCACTGAGTCGTGAGTTCAACATCAGGGGTCAGAATTCACCAACGCCCCAGCATTCATCAATCATGGCCTGCGCAATGATGATCGGTGGGTAGCCCAGCGCGTTTTCGATGCCGAGGTTTGGAGCATCGAGTGTAAATCATCGAATGCATGAGACTCGCACCCTATATATGTTTATTTTTTAGATAGGGTGCGAGTTTGCCGGCCACTAGGAAGGTTGTACATTGGTGCCTGAGCTCTCGCAAACCCTGAAAAGTAAATAAAAAATAGGACACGAGTGTGCATGTTGAACTTCTTTCGCACTGTACGTAGCCAATCTTGATTTGAGGCTTTCGTGACTGCAGGAATCCATACTCTTTGGTTCTTTCGGTAAAGTCACGTAGGTAGAAAAAATAATAGATCACGACGTTTCGATCAGGTGAAGACGGTCGCTTGTTGTTGCGATCGAATCTTTGTGATCTATTATTTTTTCTACCTACGTGACTTTACCTAAAGAACCAAAGAGTATGTACGTAGCCAACCGTGCTAATCGGAGGTGCGGGGGAAGGACAACTAAAGACGATGACCAATGATCGATCCACCGACCCTGCCCTCCAAAACGCGCATGGTTACCACCATCCGTCACTCCCGTGCGGGCCACCATGGATGAATAATTAATCTATAAGCGTGAATACGGTGTAATAGATAAGCATGCACACGTTTATTGAAATGAGCAACGGAGGTTGTTTTGGGGTGGTTACATCGCGTAAATATAAATGTGTCGTTAAACCTGCCACCACCCGACACGACCAATTAGTAATTGTTTTCACGTAAATAAAACGTGCCAATTCATTACTCTCCAACACACCAGTGGGCTGTACTGGTAACCAATTGGCATGTTTTGTTTCCGTGACAAACCTTACTAATCGTCTACGTCGGGTGGTGGTGTGATTAACGACACATTCATATTATACGCGATCTAACCCACAACAAACCTATACTATGAATATTGGTCGCGAAAGCCTCCTACTACTACGACGTGTTAAACTGAAATGAGCAAGTTACCCTCCTCTCGAGGGGCACTCTAGAGTCCAGAACTCCCCGTACATCAGTCGTTATCCACCTTGACTGCAGCTAATAATTACATAGGTTTGATGAAACAAAGTAAGTTGTACTTATATATGCCTGTGCTTAATTTGTGTTTCGATTATTTACCTTCTAAAAAAAATCTGGCCATGTCCCCCCCCCCCCCCCCCCAGAAAGGGCATCTCGTATGTCCAGGGGGTGCGTGCACCCCACGTTGAGAATCACTGCTCTCGTGACTGCGTACGAAAGTGATTTCATCGCTCCATCTCCCCTGGTGGATGTCCTCTGGGACACGTTCCGTTCTTTGGCTGCCAATCCATTATTAAAATTATTTAAACTGTTTTGTATTTTACCAGGTAGGGCCCACTGAGCTATATAGCTCTTTTTCAGATGCGGCCTGGCCACAACGATAATTCAACTTCGTGGCTTATCACGTGGAAATGTAATGCAGCCAAATACTCTAAACCAGTGCTTCTTAACCTTCACTGCAGCCTGCACCCCTTTGGTTCTCAGAAAGGGCATCTCGCACCCCTCGAGGGTGCGTGCACCCCACGTTAAGAAGAGCCACCACTCCAGGGGAACTCTTCTGGCAGCAGTGACGCGAGGAAGACATCTTGGTTGTGATAACGCTTTTTTGTGTTGTTTGTCATTTTGTTTTTGTGCCATTTTTGTATTTGTTTATTCTTTTTTTTATATATATTTGGATGGGTAGTGGTAGGGCTTACATTAGCTTGGTATAGTGGCTGTATATGGCATTTGGCCCTTATGTATAATTAATGCACAGCGTTATGGGATGTTATTAGCATGAATGACGCGATATAAAATGAAAGTATTATTATTGCAGTGCTGTATCTTTACCTTTTACCAAATAAGTATCATAGTTTTTTCATGTTTTTATTGCGAAAAAAACGTGGGGCCTCGTACAACGCACCGGTGTTCAACAGGAGAGGGACAGAAAACATATCTGCGGAAATTTCCGATCGGCGCGTCGAAGACAGTCAGTAGGCATCACAGTCAATGCTTCGTTGCATGCAACCCACGTGCAGTGCCTTTTGCCTTGACCACACCATCAATTTCCACTGAGTCTACGTTGACAGCAATGAATGACCCAATCGTGCTATGGACGTCCAGAACAAACACCTAATTCAAGACCCAAGCATTTGACCCTCCTGGCTTTGATATTTCTCAAAGACACCGGTGGTGTAACCATCAGCTGCATCCAAAACATCAACAGGCCGATGCGCGCATCTCATTCATGAATGGAAAATCTAAAACAATCCGCAGTCATGCGATTGTGGCCATACAATCGATTATATGGACCATGTAGTGAACCCATAAAGACCCATAAAGACACATAGAGACACGTTAAAGACAAACCACACGTAGAGATCCATAAAGACATATAAACACATTAAAGACAACCCACACAGAGACCCATGAAGACATATATAGACACATTAATGACAAGCTACACAGAGACGTATGAAGACACATAGAAACGCATTAAAGACAAACCACAAATACAGACCTATAAAGACACATAGAGGCACATTAAAGACAGGCCACACACAGAGACCCATAAAGACATATAGAAATTCATTAAAGACAAGTCACAGATAGTGCAATTGAGGCCATGCAATTCAAACTATGGACCGTGTAGTAAAACCCTGTGATCTGTGCTCCTTCCATGGAGGAGGAACAGTAAAACCACACGAACGAACTCTCCTGAAGCCCTCTCGTGGGGACCAGCAGCAGACCTCCACATTGACGTTCAGCTCCTGAGCACATCGCTGCCATCATGCGCAGGGATCGAAGAGAACCCGTGCAGTCGGCATCTGGACACAATGCAGCCACGTGCCAGGTCAGAGCACGCCGCGTCACAATTAAAAAGTCACGTGTTTACTTCCCCCTTGGGGGTCACATAAGCTTGTCTACTATAATCCCACCCAGCGCACATTAAATGGTGAACCACTTTGTGGGAAGTCAAGAGTGCTTGGAAGCAAGGAACGGAGGGGACGACTGAGGAAGAAAGTAACGGAGGGAGGGAGCGACAGAGAAAGGAAAGAATGGAGGGAGGGAGCGGCCGAGAAAGGAAATAACAGAGGGATCGACCAAGACCAAGTAAGGAATGGAGGGAGGGAGCGACCAAGGAAGGAATGGAGGGAGGGAACGACCGAGGAAGGAAGGAATGAAGGGAGGGAGCATCGAGGGAGGTTAGAGGGAATGGATGGAGGGCGCAACCAAAGGAGCAAGCAAGGACTGGAGGGAGGGAGCGACCAAAGAATGAAGGAAGGAACGGAGAGAGGGAGCGAGGGACGGAGGGAGGAAGGGAAGTTCAGTCACGTCAAAAGAACATTCGAGCTTCTAGTTTATCAGAAAATAACTCTTTGTAACCCCGGAGGCGTTGGCCATGACTGATCTCTCGTCTAGATTAGTTGCATTCATGAACTTTTTTGGTGTCAACGAAGTCAAAGAATCCACAACAAACATTGATCGCAAGCAGGAACATGACATTTGATGGATCAGTGCACATTTATCCTGATGAGGAATGGCAACTTTATCTATCATATGTCCAGACAACTTGTCGGACGTCGTGTGGGTCTTGTCCCAGACAAATCAATCGTCGAAGGCAAAGTTACTCATTTTAAAATTATTCCAACTATGAGAACAACCGCATCACCAAACCGTCTCTGTGCACGAGATCCCGATCTCAACGTGCACTGATACGAGCCGTGCGTGGTGGCCACCTGAGATTTCAGAAGTAGACCCCAAACAAAAGGACAGCGACACATTGCAGACTCCCGGTTTCCGGGTGTTTGCCGCAGCACGCTTACGGAAAAGAAGGACCGTGCAACAATCTACATAAAAAAGAGAGTCCGGCTCCTTTGGTCACCACTTACTTTATGCCATGTTTTACATATGGTGAAATACAAGCCACCAAAGAATAGCCTTATGCCCAGTTGCTGTGGGAAACAAATCACCGACAGGAAATGTAGAACTGATTAAAAAAAACGTAACAGTGGATCCGTACTCTCACATTTAGGAGATTGGATGCTGCTCTTGGCATTGCAGAGGATGATTTTGTTTTTGTTTCCCACAATGTCCAATTGTTGGCCAGGAAAAAGGGTCTCCCACCTCATAATGCTTGCTCGTCTTCAGAATAATTTGCCCACGACCTCTTCCAATACCACAACCCCCTGCTTATGAACATCTCTCCTCTTTGAACGTGCTATCATAAGGCAAGCCTGCCGCACGCTTTCCATCACCTCCACGTGCTGCTACGGGGCACAACAGGTGCCACTTCAGTGTCACCGCCGTAATGCGACGGCTCTGAAATGTGATGCCACTAACGAGTGAAGTTTACCATTTGCCTACAATCCACACATCAAGCGGAAAGCTCAGCAGGTGGAAACGATGCTCTTTCTCAACGTTAATAAGAGCAGCCATTGCGACTTTGATTTTCCCGATTTCAGAAATGTCCCTGAATGCAAATCGTCTCAAGGCAGCTGCCGATACTGAATCGTTTTAAAACAGCTTCGATGTACCCCTGGTCGTGCCAAACATGAAGAGGAGAGCCCAGATTCCAACACCAGCACTGAAGTTGGCCATTCAACGCGTGGGTGTTGCACTCGCTTCTCGTTGCAGTAAAGCTACTCTGAATCCAAGGACGCGACCAGGAATACCCCAGGCCCTCCTTAACCGCTCTTGTCACCATAAACTACACCACCACTTTAATAACAACCCCACTCTTCATTTCAACAATCTAAAGTGCAATTTTATAATCGTTGTAAATAGCACCTTGGATTAAAGTGCCGCTATTTACATTTCTGTAAGATAAGGTACTTCTTCTGTCCCCGGGAAACTCACAACAAAGTATCACGTGCATAGTGGCATCCAGTGGTAGACGTATTAGATGAGCGATTTGTAGAACAGGTCAGCAAAACTGAAGAATAATCCATAGCCAGTTCATGAGCGCTTTAACGGTTGATTGGTTATTTAATTATCTGTTTCTGAGGAATATAATTGGGGAGCCTCGGTGGCGAGATGTTAACTATCTCGCCTGGTATACAGGATGTCGTGTATTCGATCCCGACCTTGACACCTGTACATTTGGAGTTTGCACATTCTCCCCGTAGTCGTATGGATTGTTCTCCGGGTCCTCTGGTTTTCTCCTCCACATTTAGAATCAACATCACTCGTTTAGAGTAGTTGGCTGCTATACATTTCCACATAACAAGCCACTCTGTTGAGCTATCATTTGTGACCAGGTCCCTTCTGAAAAAGAGCCACATAGCTCAGTGGGCCTTACCTGATAAAAAATAAAAAGGGCTTTTTTTGGTTAATAAATGGGTTGATTTCTTTCTAGAAAAAAAAACATAAAACATGGACTCAAATAAATTTTGTAATGATTATATTCGCTATGGACTTGATTAAATATTTTTAGATTTATATCTCCCACCATTCAGATATGCTAAAAAGTGTTGCCAATAATCAGAGACTTTCTCATTTGTAAATATGAAAGTTAATTACAATATTTTTTTGGGAATCCAAAACCACCATCAAATATTTGTCCATGAAGCCATCCAGATATATAAACACGAAGACAATTCGAACCGAGCAGATGGGTATAAGCAATTATTGGAAGGACGTTATCAACCAAGCAAAGTCGTAACTTGCTGTGGTGCTTCCATTCTTCCCTGCCGTTTGGCTGTTATCTCCGACTCTCTGAGTTGCATTGCCCTGTTGGGTGCCTCTGCATTAACGGGCTGGGATCTCACTAACATGGCCACCTCTGCTTCCTTAGCCTCGATGTATCGATGGTTCTGGCTGTGATTGGCTCTGTGTCTTACTGGCGTGACCACCATTGCGGTGGTTCTCTTGCGTGGACGCGCTTGCCTCACAGCGCAGTTGGCAGCGCCGCAGCTTGTGTTACACATAGACATGACGTTAACCTGCTAATCCCCCTAATCTCTCTGCCTAATCTCTCCCATCAACAAAGTGCTAATCTCCCGTTAACACTGCGGTTGTGCGCATATGCGGAAGCTCATTTCATGCTAATCTCTCTCCCTAATCTCTCTCTCCTTAATCTCCCCTATTAACACAACTGACGTGCTTGCGTGCGGGGATTGAATTCCTTTCCAGCTCAGACCCCGCCTGCTTGCCCTTTGCTACATATATAACCTCTTGTTGTAACAGCTCTCTCGATGTGTTTCTTCCTGGTTCAGCAGTTCTACTGCTGGATTATTTTTTCCGCCTGAAGACGACCGCTTGTGTTGCCATCGAAACGTCGTGATATATTATATTATATTTTTCTACCTACGTGACTTTACCGAAAGAACCAAAGATAATGTGTATTAATAGTTGTATATTTTGTGGCAATAAATAAAGTATTACTTAAATGTTCTTTATAATAAATTATATATTTTGTATCTGTTATAAAAGATCTAAATGTAAATTGTTGGAGGAATTATTTTGTAATATTGCCATATTTATTGCACGTAATATAGCTCGGTTGGATGAGGGTAGACGTAACGTGTAGTTTGTGAAGTAACATACTTAACAAGTCCATCCAGGTGGAATTTTTGCACCGTAAATTAACATTTTGAGGGTGCAAAAACACACACGGGCATGTGTACAAAAACAATGTATACGTATGACCTTGAAACGTAACCCAGGAATTCACTTAACTTGGCTTTATTTTCTGCTAGCTCCATGTTATATAACAGCATAGCGTCCCTCTGACTTTGCTACAACGTTGTACAGTCCGTACTGAAATCATAATTAAAACTGCATTATATTTGTTTTTTGTGAAACGTGGGGAACATTGTAAAAACGTGTCTTCAAGCACGCCTCTACAACATCCTTATGTAAATTCTGTTTTGTGTTAGCTCCGAAGCCAGAAACCACAAACACAAAGCACATAGTCATCCTCGCAGCAGCAGCGGCTTTTGGCGAGCCATCAAACAACAACGGCTCACCGCCTCGCACGGCGCTTTCAGATACTCTTCTATTTCCGTCTGGAACGCTCTTCCTTCCAATAATAGGAAGCCAATGGAGCTATGCACTTTTAAAACATTCCCAAACACCTGCGATTAGCACGGTTGGATACGTACGGTGCGAAACAAGTTCAACATATATTCAGAAAGATGACCGCATTGTCACATAATGACAAAGGTTCCCCGAATCGCCTGAACAGACTGTTGGGGCAAGTGCTATTAGCGAGCACCTATGAAGGCCAGCACGGCACGCAAGGGGATGGGTGACCAACACCACTCCCGGCCGCCTAGGCCTCCCCAGCGGCAATGTTAACACATGGCACCAGGGAACTCATTTGAGGCTGAGTCGACCATGACCAGTTCAGACAATCTGTCACTGGCGTTGGCCGTGAGCGGGAATCAATCTCGGGTTGCCGGGTTCGAAGGCGCCGCGCGTTGACCGTTACACTTTCTCGCACACACGCGCACAGAAACTAACACGCGAACTCACGCAGGGTACCCCCTAAAAGTTAGAGCTCTATTCTTTAGTTCTTTCGGTAAAGTCACGTAGGTATAAAATAAAATAATTAATTAACATTTATACCTACGTGACTTTACCGAAAGAACCAAAGAGTGTGGATCCCTGCAGTCATGAAAACTCTTTTTTTTGGTTTTCCAATAAGTTGGAGTGCGGAACATGAAATGTCACACGTTCTCTCCATTCACGCCCGCTAACAGCGCTTTCCACCGCACTGCGCTCGCTCGCTGCTGTCTGGTGTTGTTAAGTCGCAGAATGTGCCCAATTGTAGAAGGTGATGCGGCTGGATTGGCCCTGAGTGGCAGCAGCCTCCGTCATTTCACTTACGGCCGGAGCGTGCCGTGCTGCGTAAGCTGGTTGTGTGTGTGCGTGTGTGTACGTGTGTGTGCGTGCGCGTATGTGTGTGCGTGCGCATGTGCGTGAGTGTGTGTGCGTGCATGTGCGTGTGTGCGTGCGTGCGTCCGGCAAAAACAACCCCCTACCTCCTCATGGTGCCAGACGACAACATTGTGGTGGGCAGTGCTGCGGGGGGGAGGGCCAATTTAGAGTGGCCTTTCCCTTAATGGCGTTTGTAACCACCATAACGGCCAAATGGGGGCTCTGGATGGGTGCGAGGGGCTGGTAACCCCTCCACCTTCAATGAGCTACCACTAAACTACGATGTAAAAAATGTATTAAGCTTGTGCCGGGGGCCCCGGGGGGACAGGCGTCTATGACGTCTCCTGGTCAAACCCATTTGGCAGAGCCAGGAGACTGAATCCTTACCTTCGGGGCTCCTCCAGAAACAACAAAAAGCCACAATGGATGGCCACGTGGAATGTTCGAATGCTCATTGCGGAGGAGAGGCTGACACTCTTCTGTCGGGAGCTGGACCAGTACCGCCTGGATCTCTGTGGTATTCAGGTGGTCCGGTGGACCGGCTCTGGCTCCTGCCACCATGAGGTGTGGACAGTCCTCTACTCCTTGCAGGAGACTGCCAAACAACAGGGAGTGGCTCTTCTTCTAAACAAAAGAATGAAGGGGGCGTGGGAGCGTGGCGGTGAGGTGTGGGTAACTGTAAGCCCCAGGATACTTTGAGCTCGCCTTCCCATCAACCAGAGGCGAGGAGTGGTGGTAGTGATTACTTATGCCCCCACCAAAGATGAACATCCGTGGAGGGATGCAGGCAAGGCCGATGAGTCAGATGCCTTCTGTGACCTCCTGTCACAGGTGCTAGCTAAAGTGGCCCCTCAGGATAGAGTCATCTTGTTGGGTGACTTCAATGCCCGAGTTGGTCATGATTCTAGCACCTGGTCTGGAGTGATTGGAAAACATGAACCAGATCAGCTCAATAACAACGGTAGGAGGTTGCTAGATTTGTATGCAGCCCATGGGCTTGTAATTA
Source organism: Lampetra planeri (assembly GCF_965212315.1). Taxonomy (NCBI): domain Eukaryota; kingdom Metazoa; phylum Chordata; class Hyperoartia; order Petromyzontiformes; family Petromyzontidae; genus Lampetra; species Lampetra planeri. Next base: position 1,990,771 of record NC_136153.1, read on the forward strand.
CCAACACACTGCTCCAGCATCGGCGCATCCACACAACATCATATATGCATGCCGGGTCCAAGCAAGAACATCTGCTGGACTACATAGTGATGGAACAGCGGATGCCGGCCCATGTCCTTGACACCAGGAACTACCGTGGAGCTGATCTGCCCACTGACCATCGACTTGTCATCTGTAAGATGCACCTGCCAATCTTCCACTCCGGTGATGGGTGTACACCCAGGACCCTATTCAAACCCATAGTGGCATGGTCTCGGCTAGCTGATGAAAGTTGCAAGCGAGAATTTCATCATCGCTTGGTGCTGGGGTTGGAATCGTCTCCCACTCCTCCTGATGTCGAGGGGAAATAGGTGAGGTTTAGGATTGTGGCTCATGCAGCTGCAATGGCTGCTTTGGGTACACGGTCCAGACCGCCTCAGAGACCCTAGCTGACAGAGGAGGTGTTCAGGCTGGCTGAGAACAAGCAACAAGCCCACTTTAATCGTCTACAGCATCCCACGTCAGAGAATGAGCAGGCTTACCGCAGTCTTTGCTCGGAGGTTCGGAGAGCCGTGAGGCTCTGCAAGGATGGTTGGTGGTCGCGGGTTACTGAGGAGATGGAGTCTGCCTCAATGGTCCGCGATCACAAATCGCTCTTTAATTCCATAAAAAAGAAACCTGCAGTGCCACACCTATTATCGTCATTAGGGGAAAGAACGGTGATCCAATCTCCGAACACCCAGGAACAGGTTTGCAGATTTGCTGAGCATTTCTGTGAGGTCCTGGGGGAGGGGAAATCCCTCAGTCTGGAAAACATCGTGGGACAAAGTGGGAATTACCCTGCTGATGCTGCGGTGCCTCAAATATTGGAAGAAGAAGTCACCCCCGTGAGTGGCTGGCTAAGGTGCCATCTGTTGAGGAAGTACTGAAGGCGATCCAGAGTCTGATACCAGGAAAGGCACCGGGCAGAGATGATCTCCCAAGCAAAATTCTGAGGGAGGGTGGGGTTTGTACACAGACTGCCCTACATGACATCATAACAACAGTCTGTACCACTGGACAGGTTCCGCAGGATTGGAAGGATGCTCTGGTGGTCCCCCTCTTTAAGAAGGGGGACGGCACAGACTGTAACAACTACAGGGGCATCTCACTCATCAGTGTTTCGGGAAAGGGCCTGGCAAGGATTATTCAACATTACCTTGCCAGGCACACTGAGGAGAGGCTTGCGTAGCCTCAATATGGTTTCAGGAAGGGGCGGTCCTGCACAGATGCCATATTTTCTGTCCGTCTGCTACAGCAGAGGTGTAGGGAATTCCAACAAGACCTACATCTCTGCTTTATTGACCTGGTCAAGGCCTATGATACCATCAGTAGGCCTGGGCTCTGGGTTGTTCTTCATGCTTTCGGAGTCCCTGACCCACTGCTTACGATCGTTAAGGCCCATGATGATGGTGAGTGGGCCCGGGTAAAACTACGTGGCCGGTAGTTGGAGCCATTCCCTTTTCACTTTGAGGTGCGACAGGGATGTCCTCTGACTCCCACATTATTTAACATATATTTCGACCACGTAGTTCGTGAACCCTTAAATACCTGTTCTGGAGGAATTTACATCTGATACACATACAATCGGAAGCTGATCGATGCCCGGGTATGGTCAGGAGATGGCTTCCAATTGCTCAACCATGTTATGTATGACGATTATCTGGTAATTGCTGCTCACTCAGAGGAGAAATTAGAGGCGTTGCTGCTGAACCTGGAGCTTGCCACTAAGAGGTGGGGACTTACCATCAGCCCCACCAAAACTATGCACCTCCCTCGGTATTTTGTACCATCGGACACTCCACCCCCACAACTCCCAATTGGTAGGGCAGTTATTGAGAGTGGAGAGTTTCCCATACCTGGGCGGTGTGCTCATGGCCGCCTCCGGATTGACAGCAGAGGTCTCACTCTGAATCAGTCGAGCGGCATTAACTTTTAATCGGTTGCGTAACGCTGTGTGGAAGCTACCTGGTCTGTCGCTCCGCATGAAGCTTCAGGTATTCTCGGCCACAGTCATTCCCTCCTTTCTCTACACTTGCGAAACGTGGACCCCCGTAATGGAACATCTTCGTGGGTTAAAAACGTTTTGGCTGGCCTGCCTACGATCCATCCTGGGTTTAACCAGGCTGGATTGTGTAACGAGCTCACATATCCTTGAAAGATCTGGACAAAGTCCCATCGGTGAGCTCCCCTGGCAGGCAAGGCTGCGTTGGCTGGGTCAAGTAGCCCGTATGCCCAGCCACCGCATGCCTAAACAGCTTTTGTTCGGCCGGATCAAGGGGGCTAAACGGGCGCAGCATGGGCTAGACAAGAGATGGAGTGATGTGGTACAGGAGGATGTGAAGCTGAGTGGACATGCCGATGACTGGTACCAGCGGTGTCAAGATCGTCCTCTGTGGAGGAGGCACGTGAAGGACGCTACTGGGCAGTTGGAGGCAGTCGCCCTCCAACAACAACGGAGGGAGGAGGAGCGACACTCACAACAACGAGCGGAGCGCCGGGTGGCTAAAGCACAGCAAGTTGGCACAGTAGGGGGCACAGCCACAGGTGGTGCATCAACCAGTCATCTCAGTCAGTCGACCCGTGGCACCTGGTGCTGCCCATTGACCTCCTGCCAGCGGGCGTTCGACACTTCACTTGGTCTCAACGTACACATGGCCTGGCACAAGCGTCGTGGTCACGTCACCGCCACTTAGTGGCGAATGTCGGTTGTTGTTGTCGTGCATACGTGTGTGCGTGTGCGTGCGTGCTTGGGGGGAGCGGTCGTGTAGCGGTTAGCGCGCTGCACTACGAACCACGGCGATGCGAGTTCGATTCCCGCTCACGGCGAACACCGATGACGGTTATCTGAACCGGTCCTGGGGCCTCCCCTAGGTAGACTCAGCTTAAAATGAGTACGTGGTGCGGCATGTAAAAACATCACCACCGGCGAAACAAAGGCGGTCGGGCGTGGTGGCTGGCCACGCACCCCGCTCGTGTGCCGTGCCGGCCTTCATAGGTGCTCGCCAACAGCACTTGCCCCTCCCGTCTGTTAAGGCTACACGGGGGATCTTTGTTGTCTTTGTGCGCGCTTGGCCATCTCGCGCGAGACGACTAACGAGCCGGAGACAAATGACTGCGTCCTGGTGGGGGCCGCGGGCGGGAGGGGTTCGTGGGGGTGCCGTGCCCGTTTGCTCACTTTCGCGTAATGAAGACAAACGAGGCCGAGCCGGGTTTTAGTTTTTTTTCTCTGCGTTAGGAGATTGCTGGGGGTGTGGATGGGGCAGGGGGTCTGTAGCCCAACGTCAATGATGGCACGGCGTTTTGTGAATAACGCGTTCATACTGCGTCGCGGGACAGCACAGGCCGAGATTCGCTTCGAGACTTGGGTGCAGGGGTTCGCTTTGTCCCTCACATTCAGAATCGCGGGTGCACGTACAAAAAAAAATTGTAAACGACTGAAATAAATTTAATGAAAGGTGTCCAGTTTTTTTGGGGGGGAGGCGGGAGTCCTGCCCCCCCTCCCCGTGCCCCCCCCATGCCCCCCCCGCCCATGCACTACGAGTACAGCGATGTGACGGCGGCGTAGTGAGCGTGATGGTTGAGCGTCATGCAGCAATTGCATCGATTCGTCGCTTCACGTGCAGTGCCTCGACTCGCGATGCAAGCACTTAAAACGTGCGGGTGTAATAATAAATAATACCATTTTAATGATTAATTGTAAACGCTACGCCAGTAGAATACTAAATGTTACACTTGGGGATGGGGGAGGCAGCTTACGGAGCAAACAAAGACACAAGGTTTCGAGTCAGATTCGTGACGAATCATTAACTTTTTATTTGCATGCTACGCCACATCGTGTTGTTGTGTTGGAAAAAACTAGTAAACATGTTTAACACGATTTACTGATTAATATTTTTATTTTACCAGGTAAGGCCCACTAAGCTGCTATACAGCTCTTTTCCAGAAGCGGCCTGACCACAAATGATAGCTCAACGAAGTAGCTCATCATATGGACATTTACTGCAGTAGTCAAATACTCTAAAGGCGCGACGTTGATTCTAAACGTACAGGGAAAACCCGGAGAAAAATCCACGCGACTACGGGGAGAGAGAGAGACACGCAAACTCCAAATATACAGCAGCAGGCGTCAGGGTCGGGATCGAACCCAAGACCTCCTGCATACCAGGCGAGGTAGTAAACATCTAGCCACCGTGGTGCCCCTGTGTTTACATGCAGATCTCACAGTACTGACTTCACAATCTATAGGGTGGTTCAGATGTATTGTGACCCCCATTTAATTCCCTAAAACGTAATGTGTTTTTTTAGTAAGGTTTATTTTATGAACAGAAATAAATATGCAAAGTAAACAAATGTTGGGGGTCGATTAATTTGGGGTGACAAGACATCTGGACCACCACTGTACATCGCATCGTCATCGGCAGTCACGGCTAAATGAAGGTCTCTCTTCCATCTCACGCAACCCGAAGGTGTAACAATCCACCCAGCACCTGCACAAGGGGCCGATTCCATTGCTCCATCTCCTCGGATGTCCTCCTCTCATCAAGTCCCTTGCTGCCAACTCTGTCAATTTCATTGAGCTTTCGGTAGATATGAACGTTGAACTTATGTGGCACCGTACTTAGCCAACCGTGCTAATCAGAGGTGCGGGGGAAGGTGTGATTGACATGTGCGTCATCCTCACAGTAGCGGCTTTTGGCTGCAAGCCATCGATCGAAGACGGCCACTGCATCGCGTGCTTTAAGATGCACTTCTGCGGCCGTCTGGAATGCTCTTCCTTCCAATATTAGGAAGCCACTGGAGCTATCCAATTTTAAGTCATCGAGATTGAACACGCATTTCTCTAGAACTGTTTTTTACGTTTAGTTTGTTGCCCTTCCCTCCGCACCTCCGATGAGCACGATTGGCTACGTACGGTGCAAAAAAAGTTCAACATACACGCATGCATGACATTCACATGTCTGCCCCTATTAGTGGACGAAGTGACCTCAGAAGTAGGTCCGCCGTAATCTCACGCAGCGAATTGCACTGCTCACTGCAGGGCACCACAAGGACATTCCTTTGCATCATGGCACAATGCCGATAGCACATTTGGGAAATAATTGGGAAGGTATTTTAATATATACTATACACGTGTAGAACACATGTGCGTATTCGTTTCATATTTAAATAATGTATGCATTTAAAATATGGATTAATTGCTCTTAAGAAAACATGTTCCCCTGCTTCAAACAAAGCAATGCGGTGTGGTGCTGCATTCACGACCATGAACCAGCGGTTAGAAATTCTACGTTCCCATTCCAGAGGCCCGTCTCGTCTACAAGGACAACCGTTTGTTACGTTTTTGTTTATTCTGCACAAAAGTAGGAGTAAAGAGGAAACAAATGACTGTAGATGCGAGTCACGTGTTGGCTGAGGTTCGTCAAAGCCTGCTGAAGGGCCCCCTGTCTGCACGATTTTCCATGAGCTCTGCCAAGACCATTAGTTCTGCCAAGACTCAAAGGCCTGTCATGGCCTTCGGCCAGCCTTGTGAGTCACACACGCACCCAGCGTGCACTTGAGTGGACCATGAATTTAGGCGATATAGGCACTTTAGTAGAGGTGACTTCATAATTATTGAGTTGAATAAACATTCTTCCGGAAGCATGGCTTTATACGGTTTTTTTTGTTACCGGTTGTACTGCCCGACTTTTGGGAGTTTCTGTAATTCAGTTCCTGAAGGAGCTCCCAGCACATGGAGTGAAATGTCAGACATTGTGCCAAACGACAATGTATTTATGTTGAACTTCTTTCGCACCGTCCGTAGCCAAACGTGCTAAACGGTACAACTCCGAAAAGACTCGCGAACGGCTCTGGAAGACAACACCGCAGTGTAGAACTACTTCAATGGGAGCCTCTTCAGCAGGCCCTCGCCGGCGTCAGGCTCACGTCATTCACTCTCAGCGGGAGGGAATGATTCAGAGGTGTGGGAAACGACAGACAAGCGGTAAGGCAGCGCGAGAAACTGGCGCCAATAATTGCCAAAACTCTGTACTCCAATAATTAATTGCAGACGTTGAGAGGAAGTCGCGCTCCATCATCTCGCATCCAAGCAATCGTGGCGATGAACCCAACAACCTTGGTTCGAGTCCCAGCCACGGTCAACATCGGAGGCGAAGTGATATTAGAACCAGCGGTCCTGCATGATGGGCCTGCTGCCCCCCCCCGCCCCCCGCCCAGGGTCTTCACGTGTGGTAAGTGTTACATTTTATGTTTTGTTAGTTTATTTTAAAATGAGGTGTACTTCTCGTGTTAAGGTTGTTCAAGAGTGGAAAATCTTGAGTCGATGGGGGGAAATGCTGATAGTTTAGCGAGTTTTCGCTTAAAAACGGGCGATTTTCACGGAGCCTATGACGCTCTTTGAGTCGAGACGACTCGCCTGTACCGTGATTGGGATGTTTGGCCAACTCCATAAACATGTCAGTTTAACACGTGACCAATATTATCCATAAAGGAGGTTTGTGTGTTAGATTGCGTATATATAAATGTGTCGTTATACCCGCCACCACCCAACACAGAAATCCATAAACAATTGTCCGTACGTGTGGCAGGAAACAAGGGCAACCAGAGAAACCCCACGCGTGTAAGGGAGGTGACACACATCCCTGTACAGGTGGAATATAGATGGAAATCAATCCGCTTCCATCATTCCCTAGAAAGCCAGGAGATGGCGACCTCGACGCCCATGGGCAAAGGAAGGAGGGGAAATCTTGATTTGAAGCTTTCGTGACTGCAGGAATCCATACTCTTTGGTTATTTCGGTAAAGTCACGTAGGTATAAAAAATAATAGATCACGACGTTTGGATCGCAACACAAGCGACCGTCATCTGGTGAGAGAATCACAGCAGGGAAACTGCTGAAACAGGCGAGAGAGCTACCGTGACAAGAGACTATATAATAATTGGTTTTTTACCCTTCTATCTGGCAACAAAACTGACACCTTTTTACAAGGAGTCATGTTTGTATAGACCGCAATACCTGCAGTCATAATACAAACAAAATACATAACTCTGATAATGTGCACTGTCCTTGAAGTTGATTGGTCCACACTCGAGACAGCTTTCCTTAGAGCCTAGTCTCACATGGGTTGGACCAGATGACGCCAAAATGCGCACAACTCAAGGACAATGCACCATCAGAGTATGAGAGCTCGGGGTAAGCATTTACACCACTGGAACCTCATTTGCCAGTAAAAATATGATAATTGTTTTTTTTTTGTGCGCCTTTTGGCGTCATCTGGTCCAACCCATGTGAGACTAGGCTCTAAGGAAAGCTATCTCGGGTGTGGACCAATCAACTTCAAGGACAGTGCACATTATCAGAGTTATGTCTTTTGTTTGTATTATGACTGCAGGTATTGCGGTCTATACAAACATAACTCCTTGTAAAAAGGTGTCAGTTTTGTTGCCAGATAGAAGGGTAAAAAACCAATTATCATATTTTTACTGGCAAATGAGGTTCCCATAGAAGAGACTATATAGGTAAGCGACAGCAGCAGATGTGAGCGTAAAGGCGATCGGTATTACCTTGTACGCGGAATATTTTCAGAAAGGCGAGCGACTCGATCAGGTGAGCCTTGTTGTCTCGCAGTCTGTTAAAAGATCGAACAGTTGTGTGGAAACCCTCCCCGTAGAAGTGGTTCAATCTGGGTTTGAAGCTTTCGTGACTGCAGGAATCCATACTCTTTGAAGGAGGGGAGTTTCACAATTGAGTCAATTGAGTGTGAATTTCCCAACCCCTCAGAGTTGCTGCATTACCCACCTCGTCTCTCTGGCTCATCCTTCCCTCCATCCCTAGGCACCCAGTACCCACCAAACCTCCCTCCCCATACCCCATCCCTGTTCACCGTATCACCCTGAGCCACCCTCATTGCACCGCCCATAACCCTTGGAAAGCACCTTGGATAAAGAGGCCGTCCATAAATGACGTCACGCGATTTTGGACGATTTTTGACCCCCCCTCCCCTTCGTCACACGGCGTCACAAAAAGTCAGACCCCCCTCAAATATGACGTCACAAATCTCTGCCTCCCCCCAAATAAAACATGCTTCAAATCGCTTTAAACTATTGTCATTGTAGTGCGTATTTAATGTGGCGCTGCACTCTGATGTTGTGGGAGAAAACATTTATTAAAAAGTATATTTAATTAAGTAGAACGTTTTGTCTATATTTATTTAAAGTTGCGCATTTTGATGTGACGTCACATTTCTCACCCCCCCCCCCTCATCACACATCGTCGCAAATGTCTGACCCCCCCCCCCCCTAGGTGCGTGACGTCATTTATGGACGGCCCCAAAGACGCTATATAAATACTGTATAAGATTACACGCGTGAAACGTGACCACCGGTCGTTAACCGTGCATGAGACATCATTGGTCGGACTGTGTGCGACCATGAAACCCGACATAGCTGAGAACCGCGGTTTCGTCGCAGAAGATTGATCGGGATTGAAACTCAAGATGTCATCGTTGCTGACTCGGCCATCATGACATGGCCATTATGAGGCCTCTGACTTACCCAGGGCGCCTCGAGAACTTTTAGTTGTTATTAATTTCCTGCAGGACACCCAATTTTGTCTTTCTCCACGTGTTCGAGAGCCGAGCGGCTCGTAGTTCGTCGCTGACAGAAAGGGCCTCCTCCCTCCGCGAGAGGCAGCTTCCAGAGAGCCCCGCGAGAGGGTGTTTGGCCTACTCTTCATCAGCACGATGAACTGTCACGGTTGATGAGAGCCCCCACCCCGCGGGAGCGTGCGCTGCTGCGCTCGCAGCGTCGGGATCATTGAAGGTGTCACGTGAACTGGAGGGGGGGGCAGCGGGCTGCCCATGGCTCATGGCCAGACAAACACTGAGCCAACACTCGAGTCAAATCGTGGGGTTTCATCCGCGTGTGTGGTTGAATAACACCCCCCCCCCTTCAAGTTCAGTGTTGTTTTCCTGGCTCAGCCAGGTCACCAATGACAGCACAAGTAAAAAAAAATAGAACAAGAATTCGTTTGGTTGTTTTACGATAACATCAGTCTAGCCCGACTGTGTGGAATTATAATTATAAATGTACGGACTGTATCTTGGAATGATTCATTTGCGACACATTAACTTTGTAATTATATCGTGTTACCTGATTAAATCTACCCACAAACATAGCTTGCTGCCTACCTAACACATTTTTAAAATAAATATTATTACTAAGTTAATTTCGCTTCAAAGTAATTCCTTTTATTTAGGCAAATGAGAGCACATTACCATTCATAAAACTCTTTTGCAACGTCGAGAGTTCGTGATTAATTGTTCTGAGTTGGTCGTGGAAACAGAACGGGTACGGTAATTGCATTTTGTCAACAATTAAATTTCATAATTTACAAACATCCTCAAATGAACAGGGATGTGAAAGCATCTTTAATGTCCACTTTACGGCAGACCGTGCCCTTTGGTGATAATTCCCATGGGGAAATTGTTGGCAATAGAATACCGGTAACTCCCCGAACATGGAGAGCGCTTGGCCCACGTATGCATCCCAATCGGCGATTTATCACCAAAATGCTCTCCCCCTCTCATTCGCAGTCGCCGCAACAACGCAGCCGCAAAATGTTAAAGGTGCGGCGGCGCTGCAGATTGCCTGCTCGTGCCGTCACCGCTGACAGAAAGGGCCTCTCTTCACGAGAGGCAGCTCTGGAGAGCCCCGCGAGAAGGTGTTTGGCCTACTCTTCCATGCTGGCAGATATTTTTGGGGAAGAGGTGGGGAGTACAGCGCGAGTTACAACCTCGCCGCACACACGGCTGTATTGCAACGCTAAATAAAAACCTCCAGTAATAAGAATACATGATAATAACGAGAGAGAAGAATGAGTTTCCGAATGCCGCGCGATTTTTTTTATTGCATAAAACTCATTGCTCTCCCTTTGAGTCTCCTGGGTCGTTTAAGCAGAAGGCCCCATCTCCCTTCCGAATCGTGTCGCTCTCTGAAATCGAATGAGGCATGATTGGTTTTGGTGATGGAAAGAGAAAGTGTCAATTTGGAGTGCGAAATGAACTGGTGCAAAAAAAGTTTGGACCCTCGCCTATGGAAGCGTGCTTCGCGATAAAAGAAGGCAGCACATCATTGGCCAGTTGGAAATACAAAATCACTGTGACCCTACGTTTATGGAATAGCGCAATGTCTGTGCTGGGAATTGTTGGGAGGCGTCATTAACTATCAATGCCTTGCAAGAGCCAATCTTCATTATCTAGATGGGAATTATTGCCTTGCAAATGCGGCTGGGTGACTCTGTGGCTTGTAATGGCTATGACGTGGTACTGCTGAACTTTCGTCCATTTTTAGTTCAATTACAGATTCTCAAAAGTAGTGAGTTGGGTGGTCTTCGCACTGATACCAAAAGTGCACAAAAGTACATACTAAATGTAAAATGTTCCTTATCCGGATTCATGTCTCACCCCCCCCCCCCCCCCACTTTTACGTAATTTAACAAATACGTCGTCACTTTGTGAATACCGTCCCCTCCTCTGCGTCGCCTCAACCCACACTCAGATCACTGACAGCACCATCTGTCCTTTCTCGTAATCCGTCACCTCCACCATCCACGACTACTACCCCGTAAATCGCTTCGCTATTACCTCGTTTCGATATTCGTCGCTGCACCTTTCAGGAACGCATCCCCCCGACAAAAATCGGGGTATTGCTGTGCAGTATTTATCTCGTCTGATATAGAACTCTCAAGAGTGTAGGCCGTTCTGCCAGCATTGATAATAATATGAGCAATACAAATGCATCGCTCCGAATGTCCGTTGCAAAGTATGACTTTTAAGTTTTCATTATAGTGTGCTGATCTTTAAAGATGCATTGATATCGTACGATACTACTGCTGATATTCTGCTGTTATGGAGCAACTCATGCTGGTGGCTATGGCTACAAAGTGTTTTTTTACATGTTATGTATATCGTTTATTGTAAAATTTGAATCACAGTTCCTATGATCAGTGTTGTTACATTGTTTTCATATTTTTATTTTGGTAATTTAAAAAAACGTATGGTTAAGCCATGTTTGTTTGTTAAAGTACTGAGTTAGCGTGATAACTTTAATCGAAATTGTCTTTTGGTTGTTGTTTTTTACTTAAATCGCATTGGGATTTTTGCACACGGCCTCATTATACGGTGTTTTTTTCCAGGAAGATTTTTCTGTTTTTTCCTGGATGTTTCTGTTGCGAGTCGTCATTTTAAGATGTTCTGTGTACATGTTTTTTTATTGTTGCGGTTACACCTGAATCAAGAGCCAAATGGCTCACAGGGCTATACCTAATAAATTAACTTGAAACTTAAAATACATCGCAGGGCTGCATTCATGCCTTTTCTCGCATTATGGGATGTCAACAGCAGTCAGTCATACTTTAGAGAGAATAGTCCCTGTCATAGTAATGTGGAATTTCCACCATTTGAACACGGAGATACACTTTTGTTGTCTATTTATTATTTTATGAAATTAGTTTTTGTTCTTGTTGTTTACATTGTTTTTACTTCAACTCAACGTACCAATTGCAGAACAAGAAGCGGGGGGCGGGCACGGGGGGGGGCAGAAATTCCACGAACAAAATACCGAGATCATTGCGGCATGGCTTCGTGAAGGGTGGGAAGGTAGGGTTAGAGAAGTGAAAGGTCACAATTATTTTCTGTCAGGTGAACACAGCTATACATGCGACATACTCTGGTTCCTTTTTTTTAAGTATGTGTCCCAAGAGAATGAAAGTAGGCTTTTGGATACAGTAGTTCCCTCTGTTGACGATATAAATAGGTTCCACGAAAACCATCGTTCATTAAAATTATCGTTTAATAGAATATAGGAAATACGTGTTATTAAAGCATACATTTTTACTTAAAACTTTCGTGACTGCAGGAATTCATATTATTTGGTTCTTTTGGTAAAGTCACGTAGATAGAAAGATTATATTAAGTGAATACAAATAATAAGATAAAAAATAATAAAATGATATTTTTAAAATGTTAATAAAATCCACAACGTTTCGATCGGGACACAAGTGGTCGTCATAAGGAAAAGGGGGTTAGCCTCTAAAGGCAAACTGTTAATAAAGGTTTAAAATGGGCATAGCCCAAGTGTCAGCAACATGGGCGGGGCAGCTAATGTTAATTTAAGTGAGTTTAATACGTAGGGTTTCGCGACCAATATCATCCATAATAGAGGTTTTTTGGTTAGATCGCGTAAATATATAAATGTGTCGTTAAAACCCGCCACCACCCGACACAGCCAACTAGTAAGCCTTCTTACATAAACAGAACATGCCAATTCGTCACTAGGACAGCACACAGGTGTGTTGGAGAGCCAAGCCACAACATTTACAAACTGAGTATGACGTTTTGCCAGTAATTACAAATAGTTTCATCAGGCGACAGCCAGATTTGTGGAGAAGTCTTACTGTTTAGTTCCTTATATAGAGGCGTAGATGTGTTGGGGGTGGGCGGGATTAGCACAATACGTAACTAAATAAATACAGCCCTACATCGGTAGGACCTCTTCGTTTATCAAAAACTCTGAACATCTCGAAAATATCATTAAATATATTAAGCTTAATCCTAATGATATTCTCATAAGTTTTAATGTGACCTCTCTGTTCACGAGAGTTCCGGTCAACGAGTCAATTAAATTACTCGACACTCTGGTAACGAATAACGGTTTAGCCAAAGATACCCCAAGACGAGCTGAACACTGTCTAAAGAACACCTACTTCTTGTGGCAAGGTGACTTCAAAAACAAAAGGAAGGAGCAGCAATGGGCTCTCCTTTGTCTCCTGTGATAGCGAATTTGTACATGGAAGATTTTGAAACGAAAGCAATAGCTTCAAGCACACTAAAACCATTGTCTTGGTTTAGATATGTGGATACAACAATTGGTGGTCTGGCCACATGGCAAAGATACACTGAACGCATTTCTAAATCATCTCAACTCGCAAAACCCATCCATCTAGTTCACCATGGAAGTGGAAGCTGACAGAACTCTACGATACACGTTTAACACATTCTTGCGGAGGAAACTGGTAGGAACGTTGGGTTGCTCGATCAATGGCCAGGGTCAACGGAGGCGTGGTGTATTCCGCAAATATGGCCAACTGTGAGGGCGGGCACAAGCCGGCGTGAGTAGGTTAAACATTGAGTTTTATATGGGCACCACGGGGCCCCTCCCTACCCAGCCCCACCCTCCCACCCCCCCACCCAGCCCCTCCCCACCCTCCCCACCCAGCCCCTCCTCACCCAGCTCCTCCCCACCCTCCCCTCTCCACCCAGCCCCACCCCTCCCATTTTTGGATGCACGACGGACGGACACAATGATCCCCTGTGGGCTGGTGGAACCAGGTGCTTCCTTCCAGTATAATCGCCCAGATCTGTCCTTCTGTCATTCTGTGACTGCGATTAACGCCCTCGGATTGGTTGAAGTGCGTCACGTGACCGCGAGCAAGCAGCCAACCAGAGGTGCGCCCCTCCCAAACATGTACACCCCCGGATTGGTTGAAGTGCGTCACGTGACCGCGAGCTGCCCACTTCGTGTTGTGGTGTGCCCCGCACCTCGGAGGCCTCAGAAGCAGCAACATCATGGCCACAGCGCCGGAGACGCAGCCACGGAAAGCTGACGGTCGATCCACTCACACACGGCTCACTCATACACACTGCTCACTCACTCACACACAATCGCATGCAGCTCAGAGGAGACGGGTGAGTGAGAGTGAGGAGACGGGTGAGTGACAGTGAGGAGACGTGAGTGAGAGTGAGGCAGAGCCGTGCTCCGTCCACTGCTGCCCTGAGGGACCCCCGTCCTCTCCACTGCTGGCTCGAGGGAGAGCAGTACTATGTCCACTGCTGCCCTGAGGGAGAGTCGTGCTCTGTCCATTACATTAGTACTCGAGTTATTTTGGTGCTTAAATCCACTGCTGGATGAAGGCCCACCGCACGCTGTGCGAGTGGATCGAAAGGATTTACTTGACCAGTCTGTTGGGGGCCGCCGCAGGCCCCCAACAACCACATACTATGTTGTTGGGGGGCGCTATAGGCGCTATAGGCGCCCCCAACAACCTAGTTTCTGGATCTTCTGCTCGGACAGAGTAGAAATGGTAAAATAACAGACGGTGTTTACCGAAAGAAAACGCATACTGACGCCTATCTGAATGCAGTCACACCATCACCCCGCGCAGAAATCTGCTCTTATCAAGACGCTCATTCATCGAACTAAGAAAGTGTCAGATGGTGACAGTCTCAGAAGTGAAATTCAACATGTTAAAGAAGTGTTGCAAATGAACAGTTACAATGATGCACAAATCAACAGAGCATTGAATACCAAAACCAAATCAAATAACAAGAGAATTGAAACTGCCAAAGTAATTAAAACGATCAAAATACCGTACATTGCGGGAGTAAGTGATACACTAGCCAGATGTTTGGAACAACAAAACATCCGAGTCAGATTTGGCACGGTACATAAACTACAGAATGTAATATATGGTACAAAAGATGTATTACCGAAGCTCTCAACAGAAGGTGTGTACAGGATTAACTGCACGTGTGGTAAATGTTATGTTGGGTAAACAGGACGAATGATCGGCACATCAGAGAAATATTAAATTCTGCCAAATGCAACTGTCAGCAGTGGCAGAACACGCGTGCCAACAAGGACACTCAATTGATTTTGATAATGTTGAAGTTTTGTGCAAAACCAGCTACTACTGGCCAATACTAATTAGATAATATATCGAAATTGAAAGAAATCTAAATAACTTTAACGGTTCGCAAAGCTACCGTCTTAGTGCTGCGTGGAAGCGAATCATCAAATAATAAATGATTTAAATGCATGCCTACAAAGGGCAGCGTACTTCAATAGGGATTACCGTTGGTAGGGCTATTGTAATAAACACAATAGACAGGAAGGACAAGTTCAAAGGGCTCGCATAATGCACACGCATCATGTACATTGCCTCAGTAATCCCGCCCCCCTCCCCCCGCAGAAGCGTGGTCAACACATCTACGCCTCTATATAAGGAACGAAACAGGTGGACTTCTCCACAAATCTGGCTGTTATGTGATGAAGCTAGTTGTAATTACTGGCGAAACGTCGTACTCAGCTTGTAAATGTTGTGGCTTAGCTCTCCAACACACCGGTGTGCTGTACTAGTGACAAATTGGCATGTTCTGTTTACGTGACAACCCTTACTAGTTGGCTGTGTCGGGTGGTGGCGGGTTTTAACGACACATTTATATATTTACGCGATCTAACCCAAAACCTCTATTATTAATGTAAGTGATGGGCAACGACGGCGCTGGTGGTGGGTTTCCACCAATTAAAGGGCTGCGAGGTAAAGGTTTAACATGGACGTAGCACAGGTGCAACAGCATCGGTGGGGCAGCTGTTAATGTAAGTGATGGTAGTAGTGATGGCAGTATTGGGCAACGACAGCCATTCACTGGTAAGACCACCTCGTCTGTACTTAACTCAGCTCACCTGGTATCGTCATTTAAGGACATCTCACTGTCCCCAGGTGATTTGCTCGTTAGTTTCGATGTAGTTTCTTTGTTCACCCAAGTTCCTGTGCCCGATACCATTGCAATCATTGAAGATTTGGTCCAACAAGGATTGCATGCTGATGTACCGGCCCTGGTGAGACACTGCCTCACCAACACATACTTCACCTGGAATGGAACATTCTACAAACAAACTGAAGGCACCCCAATGGGTTCTCTCTTATCTCCGGTTGTAGCCAATGTTTTCATGAACAAATTTGAGACCGACGCCATCCAGGCATCCGTTCTACGCCTGTCCTTGTGGAAGAGGTACGTGGATGACACGTTTGACATCTTCTGACATGGCCGACCAGCTCTGAAACAATTCCTCAACCACATGAATTCCATACACCCAGCCATCAAATTCACCATGGAGGTAGAAAAGGATGGCAAGCTACCTTTCTTGGATGTCCTAATCAAAAAGAAACCAGATGGCTCAATGAGCAATTCTATCTACAGGAAAACAACACATACTGATGCGTACCATAAATCCTGACTCCCACCACCATCCATCCCAGAAGAATTCCCTCATCAAAACTCTACATCGTAGAGGTAAATGTATCTCCGACCATGAACACCTAACCAGTGAACTCAAACATGTACACCAAGCTGTCAAGGCGAATGGATACCCTGACTACACAATCCGCAAAGCCATCACCCCAACCGTAAGGAAGGAGCCATCTGACCATCCAATCAAAACCATCACCTTGCCATACATAGCAGGGGTAACCAAAAAGATTGCCAAAATCATGAACAAACACACGATCCAGGTCCAATTAAAGACAGTACATAAAATTCGTGATCTTATCCCATCTGTGAAGGACAAGATCCCTGACATGCAATATCCCGGCGTCTACAAACTAAGCTGTATCTGCTGCAGCAGTTACATTGGGGAAACTAAGCGACATGTCTCAGACCATGTTCGTGAGCATAAGACAGATTTGAAACAATAGGACCAATACTTCTGCCGTGGTTGATCATTATTTTAATGCGGCTGGCTCACACGAAATTGATTTCTCTAAGACAAAGGTACTTTGTAAACCCACTGGCTATCAACAAAGAATCGTTCATGAAGCCATCCATAAATACAGACATTGACACAATTTCAATCGAGAAGATGGGTACAAACTCAGCAATCACTGGAAGGACGTTATCAACCAGTTCAAGTCATAACTGGCTGTAATGTTTTCATTTTGGACCTGGCAGCCCTTTAATCGGTGGAAGCCCACCACCAGGACCATCGTTACCCACTACTACCATCACCTCTAGCAGCAACCTCCACCGTCAACAGTGTGAGTGTGTAAAGCGAGGTGCAATGATTACCTGGCAGCCCTTTAATTGGTAGAAACCCACCACCAGCGCCGTCGTTGCCCATCACTTACATTAACATTAGCTGCCCCGCCCATGCTGCTGACACGTGGGCTACGCCCGTTTTAAATCTTTATAAACAGTTTGCCTTTAAAGGCTAACCCCCTTTTCCTGATGACGATCGCTTGTGTTGCGATCAAAACGTTGTGGTTTAAATTGTTGTTTAATTTGATTATTTTTTTACTTATTTTATTAACTTTATTCTTTTTATTTTTCTATCTACGTGACTTTACTGAAAGAACCAAAGAAGAGAAAGCATTAATAGTAATAGAAACATTGATAAATAATGAATAAATAGAGCATAAAAAGCTGCAGAGATAGAGCATAAAAGAAAAAAAATTCTGAACTTAGGCTAGAGAGCTGTTTCCATAAGCAACGCATCATCAAATATTGAAAAGCTATCAGCCAATTGCTCTCAAAACGCTCATAAAAGGACGTCGCTGATTGTCTGAGGTCTGCTGCCGAGTCCACTTCGGAGCGCTTCAATTGGCCGAAATTGGTGGGTCCGCGTGATATCGTTAAATATCGTTAATCGAAAATGTATCGTTAAGAGGAACAATGGGATCCCTATGGGAGGCGGATAGCTAATCAGAATATCGTTAATCGATGGCATCGTAAAGCGAGGGAGATAGCTTTTTTTAAAGTCTTCATTAGAAGCAAAAGTTGGGTTGAGTTTTCGTGAAGCATATAACAAAAAATAGCCAGAAGCCAACCCCCCGTGGTGTGACGTGTTTTTAGGTCGTGCCGCGTGTTGGTCGGCATCATGTCCGACGTTTTGCCCCACGTGCCAGGGTCTTCTTTAGGGACTTGAATGAAAGTGCGCTCGGCACGTGGAGTGATATGCACGACCTGAAAACACACGAGAGAGCCATCCAACAGCAAGCGCAGGAACCTACACAGTCGTGGCAACAATTTGACATCAACCACTGGTCGCCACCACCTCCTGGCCACCCCATCGTCCAGCCAGCTGGGAGTCTCACAGCACTCGGTGATGTATTTGTAAATCCACCGGCCTATGTACACAAACACAAAAATCCCCGGTATAGCCTGAACAGACTGTTGTGGCAAGTGCTGTTTGCGAGAACCTATAAAGACCGACACGACACACGAGGGGGTGGGTGACCAGCACCACCTCCGACCGCCTTTGCCTCCCGAGTGCCAACGTTTACACACTGCACCAGGTACACATTTGAGGCTGAGTCGACCTAGAGGAGGCACAGAACCGGTTAATATAATCGTCACTGGTGTTGGCCGTGAGCGGGAATCGAACTCGGCTGCCGGGTTCATAACACAACTCGCTAACCGCTACACACGTGTGCACGACCATACCCAGCATATACTCGTACATAAAATATCTGCGATATCATTATTTGTGAGATATTAATTTTCACCATGTGACGATTGCTATGACATCATCATCAACATCATCACGATCCTTGGGCAGGTAGCCCATTGGTGTCTACTGCACATTTGTCATTTGTTTTCACTTTCCTCTGTATTGTGCCAATATGCTCAAATAGTGTGTTATTGGTAATCTGTAACATCTGTAACATGTTAATTAGTAGTATTGTCCTGGGTTTTGTAGGGAGCGATGCATCGTAACTTGGCCATTTGGCGGCAAACCGACACAGAGCGCGCGTGCTGCCGCGTCCTTCTGTAAACGATCCCCTTGAGGCCAAGTCCACGAGGCGACGTCGCCAAACACCCAGACATTTGTTCCCCACGAAATAGATTCTCCTTGGTCTCTCATTTAAATAATCCAATGGGGTCCGGGGAGGAATATTGAGAGTGAAGTTTGGTGATTAGGGGAGAAGCCGTTCACGCTGCGCATTCCACCGTGAGCATTAAATCTTTACCGCTCACATTGAAGCTGAACCGATCAAATTCACGTGGGGGGGGGGGGGTGGCATTTGAGAGGGCTTTGTAGGAAATAGATTTATTTTTTTGTGATCGTAAACGTCGGCTGACTTTAGGCACATGCTGAGGAGTGAGTGGTCACCTAGGCACCCACGCAGGAGGTCCCGAGTTAGATTTTCATCACAGGCTCGCTTGCTGGGGCTACTGACCCTTGTGTAGGCGAGGCACAAACTGTAACAGGCTGCTATCATCGTCTGTGGCACCACGACAATCAACCCAAGTGTGAGCTCGCTCTACAGGGGAGCAAGACGACTGTTGACCTGTTCGTACCGAGTTTTACCAGTCTGTCTTATTTCCAAAAATTGAGAGTAATATCATCAATCCGAGATAATTTGAACTTGCAATTCCCAAATTATGAGTCAATCGACTGACTGCTAGAGGGTATATTGGCCTCCTCTTCCACGCCAGCTAGATGTCTTTTAATTAAGTGGGCATACCCACTTTACCCCACCGCATGCGACGTGTCGATCGATGGATGTGACCTGCCAACGACCTCTGGATTGCAATTCCAGAGTGGCACCATTACATCAGTCCAGAGTGCACCATGACATCACGACAGGATCTACAGCTCGGGTGTATTTTATGTTATGTCGCCTTCCACAGTGCTGTATTTCACTAGGTGTGTTCGTAATACTGCCCACCTCTGTTCGTAACACTCTGTGTACATCACTGTGCCGCCACTACCCAGATCTGCCTTGCAAAAAAGTGACTCTCAGTGGGCCTCACCTGGATATATAGGGCAGAAATTGTATGAGGCAGTTGGGCGGCTCAGGGAGTTAGCACCATATCAGAACAATGGTGAGATCCTTACGTTTAACTCCAGGTTTCAGTCACCAGTGATTAAACCAAGTTCTCAAGAGTAATGACTTAACTATCTAATAAATGAAAAAATTAGCAGGTAAGGCCCACTAAGATATATCTCTTTTTTTGAAGCGACCTGGCCACAAATGATAGCTCAACGAAGTGGCTTATCATTGTAACACATAGGCTTTTGCGACTAACATCATCCATAATAGAGGTTTTTTGAGTTAGATCGCGTAAATATCAATGTGCCGTTAAACCCGCCACCACCCGACACAGCCAATTAGTAAGGTTAATGTCTGTCGCCTGATGATGCTAGATGTAATTACTGGTGAAACGTCGTACTCGAATTGTAAATGTTGTGGATTTACTCTCCAACACACCGGTGTGCTAAACTAGTAACGAATTGGCATGTTTTGTGTACGTGACAAACCTTACTAATTGTCTGCGTCGGGTTGTGGCGGGTTTAACAACACAATTATATTTAGGCGATCTTACCCAAAAAAACTGTATTATGGCTTATAATTATAGCAGCCAAATACTCATGCAAACTCCAAATACACAGCAGGCGTCAGGGTCGGGATTGAACCTACGAACTCCTGCATACCAGGCGAGGTAGTTAAAATCTCGCCACAGTGGTGCCCCATGTTGGCAAGATGTTATTGGCTCCATTCTGGTCACATTGTGGTATTGGATTAGAAAAAAAAAACACACCATAAAATGTGGTTGTCAATTTCTTGGATTCCAACTTGAGAATTAATGAAAAAAATTGCGGTTTGACTGTCTGAATCAAAGACACCTATTGTGCGAGCAAGAGGCAATTGATAGGATGTTCTATGATGTTACCTAACACGAGCAATTCTCGAACGTGGGATGACCCGCCACTTCCTCTGAGAGTTCCGAATTGAAATGTTTGTCCTTCGCATGACATGACCCTGATAGCACGATTGGAATGTAATTAGGAAAACGACAAAATGCCCGGGTATAATGTTCACCGTTGATTGAAGCCCTCGTGCGTTGGTGAATTGCAAGCTGATTGAATAGGTTCAGAAACAGCCTGTATCTGGAGGGGATACACGTGAAATGAACTTTCACGTGATTATGCATTCGTGGGAAGCGTGGTTCTCCATTAAAAATTATTTTGCAGGAGCAAAGGTGCTATCTAAATGCTAACCAGATGGAGATCAGGCCCTTTGCTTAGTGTTCCGCTACGGTTCATCTCCGCTGTCTTTGCTGCAACGTGTTGCCCGTTTTAAGGTTTATATCACGGGGGAAATACTAATAACGCTATGCAGCAGTATTCCCATTAGCTTTCTTAAATCAAATGAGTGCTGTCGATTGAATACAAATGGCTTGGAAAATGTGTAAGAATAAATTGAGAAATTTAAATTTAAACTACGAAACTATTTTGTTTATTAGGTAAGGCCCACTGAGCTGCTATGTTGCTTTTTTGCAAAAGCGACCTGGCCACAAGTGATAGCCCAATGAAGTGGCTTATCTCGTGGAAATGTATAGCCGAAAAATAATCTAAATGCATGTTTCTAAATGTGGAGGGAAAAACCACAGGACTCTGAGAAACACCCACGTGACCACTGGAAAAGAGAACATGCAATCTCCAAATATACAGAAGGCGTCAGCATCGGGATCGAACCCACGACCTCCTGTATACCATGCGAGGGAGATAACATCTCGCCACCGCGGCGCAAAACCTGACCTTGAACACCGAATACGATCAGCAGGGGCCAATGTGTAAATGCCAGTTCAAAAGTTTCACACTTTCCAGCAGCCAGAAAGGTTTTTAGGATAATTTTCTCAAACAAATGACGGGGGATGCTCATTTCTACTTGCAGCCTCGATTCATCTCGCCGCCACGGCGCCCGTTTTACCGAACTGAAATTCCGTTTTCCACGAGATCAAAACATACGGAGTGTTTTCACACCACAAATATTTTTGTGATTCCTTGAAAAAAATACAACAATTGAGATCGGGTCACGGTGAATAGGAAGATAATGTTTGTTTTTGTTTGTAAGCAGAGTAATTTGATTCACTCACGTTTGGGAACCTCTGACAAATTTAAAGGCGTGTCACCCGCTTGATTGAGGAAAGGGCAGCGATCACCTCCACTCGTGGCCCAAGGCCAGTTGTGGAAATTCTACATTCTCATGGCGGGAGGACCACCACAGATTTCCCCGTGGAGTACCTTTATTGACCCATAGGGATGATGGATTGAGTTGACCTCTGAAATGCTATTTGAATTTGTGACCTTATTAACATGCAATAACCTGACGCTCAAGTCACGTGTAATAGCGCACACACCCCGCGAATATGGCTTGGTGAATCACGCAGGCAGGGATGTGTAACAAAATGCGGCGTCAGTAAAACACAAGGGAAATCTTCATATGTACATTGTAAATGTATTCTCATTCGATGAATTACATTGAGAGACAGAGGAATGCGTTTATTGCAGAGGTTAATACGTTCAGAATAATAGTGGGCTTGGGCAGGAAACGACACTCGGAAGTGATGATGCCCGAATCGGGCAAAGGATAATAATAAACACGTCCACGAGGAGATGGAGCGATGGAAGCGGGGCGTGTGCAGGTGCTCTGTGGATTACTACGTCGCAGGATTCACGAGAAGCGCTGACGGGTTGGGAAGGCCTTTGTCCACCAGTTGATTGATCGCGGCTGTGTACACGGCCGTGGTGACAACGCGTGAGGCTGCAGGCACTGGTGCCCAAGCGTCGTTGTACGGATGCAGATGCGCGATGCTGTGTGACACGAGGTGTTTAACGTGGGGGGGGGAGAGACGTCACGTGCACGGATGAAGAGTTCACTCGTTAGGGGATAAAATGGGACACGCTTGGCTCGTCTTTCTCGAAAATCAAATCATGGGAGTGGAAATACCCGGAACCGCGTTTCCGCACAAGGATTGACGCGCCCGTTGTGAGTTCCCAACACTGACCATTAATCATTTATGCAGAGCAAAATATTCCGAATTCAAATCAACCTGAAATAGGCGATGCTGGTGCAGGGACATTACTTATTCACAAAATAGTGGTTTCCACATTGCACGTGCTATGTGTGGGATTTCTGTACACACTTGCGTACGGAATACAGTCCTCATTTTGGTCGCTTGGTGCTGTAGGGTAGAGCATATGACTGCAGGTCCTCAACTCAGCCCATCATCCCTGAGGAAAGCCAATACCTTTAAGACCGCACCATATTTATGTTGAATTTCTTTCGCACCGTACGTAGCCAACCGTGATAATCGGAGGTGCTGGGAAGGACAACAAACACCATAGTCAATACAGACCACACTACCAGCAATGACATGGGCCGTAGTGTCTGGAAAATCAGACACACTATAACCTTCCTGAAATTTAAAACAAAAGTGGGGGGTGCATCTACAATCCACAGTGGCGCCACGGTGGCAAGATGTTAGTACCTCGCCTGGTATACAGGAGGTCATGGGTTCCATTCCGACCCTGATGATGCCTGTATATTTGGAGGTTGCATGTTCTCCCCGTGATCACGTGGATTGTTCTCCGGGTCCTTCGTTTTTCCCCTCCACATTTGGCTGCTAAATATTTCCACGTGATATCATTTGTTGCCAGGTCGCTTCTGAAAAAGAGGTATACAGCTCAGTGGATCTTACCTGGTAATATAAAATAGTTAGTTTCACAGCGTAATTCAGTGGCTGTGTATGTGTGGCCAGCACGGGATTGTACTGCGTAACATTGTTGACACGTGGGCACAAGTTGGCGGTGCGTGTTACTTTCAGACAGTGTCTTGTAATCTGGAAGATACGGTCCAAAGTAAGAAGCACCTTTCGTTAAATCTCCTCTCGGATGAGGGCCTGCTCACGTTATCCCGGTCATGGAGGTGATTTGTCCATGTTGCCCAGGACTGTTCAGCGTGGGTTGGGGAAGGCTACATTGAGTAGATCATCGATTATCTGGCGGCTTCGGAGGGAAGGGCAGCGCCGGATTTTCTTAATCATATTTGTTTTAACATCTTATTTTTGCACATTCTGACATAACAAAATGTTTTTAGCTGTTGTGTATGTTTTTTGCGTTTTAAATTTGTTTACTATCTGAAATTGGCATAAATAAACATACAAATAGACAAAAAAAATATCCTACTCTAAAAAGTTACTCTATTTTATGTACCCTATTTAACACTCAAATCTCGGACACTATTCATGGGGTGATGTACGCGCTACTAAATTCTTGTCTCAACACAACCACCTGTTTGACGATCGCCGGACTGGGTTTCAGCCTTTGGAGCGGTTTTGCGGTTTCGCCGGATTGGCCCGGGACCGCCAGATAATGTTGGAAGCAGCCGGATAATGGATGATACAACTATATATCGCCGTACATTAATATTGTATGCAACAAAAAATCATCACTGAGCGATCAACATGTATTTTTCAGAGGAAGGCTGATATCCTGTGAAAACTCAGGCAAAGGCAGAAATAACAATGAAATGTTGGCAAACAGCTCCTTTCAAAAACATACCATTTCAATACACACAGGAGATACTATATTTTTTATCATTTATAATAATCATACTTTATTAGAAAAAACGCTTTCTGGCTGCATGACTTGGGTGGATTCCTGTCTGGCGGCGATGTTCATTGGCGAACTTGTTGAGTGGCGAGCGCTCTGACCACCAGGCCACCAGGACATTCAACAAACAGCAAAAACAAACAACAAGGACACTCAATTGATTTTGATAATGTTGGAGTTCTGTGCAAAACTAGCTACTATTGGCCAAGACTAATTATAGGAGATTGTTGTACTGGCGAAACGTCGTACTCAGATTGTAAATATTGGAATGTTCTGTTAACGTGACAACCCTTACTAGTTAGCTGTGTCGGGTGGTGGCGGGTTTAACGACACATTTATATATTTACGCGATCTAACCCAAAAAACTCTATTATGAACCAAAAACAAACATCAACACGAACCCATCAACAGATTTTTCCCAGCTGCAACCAAATAGATTCCAGGGATTGTGGTCTGTAGGCCGACATGCATAATAAAGCAAATACATGCTAATTCAAAATGTGTGCGTGAAAGTGTATTTTTGCTTGTGTATGCGTACTTATAGGTTGTACCGGATGCTGTGTAGTTTACATGTGTGCCTGCGTGTAGTATCTGTGTCTAGTGGGTGAGTGGTAGTGTTGTGGTTATCGCATTGTGCTAAGAACCCGGCGACCCGAGTTCAATTCCCGCTCATGGCCAATATCAGTGACGATTATCTGAACTGGTCCTGGGCCTCCTCTAGGCCGACTCAGCTTCAAATGAATACCTGGTGCGGTGTGCAAACATTACCACTGGGGAGAGAAAGGTGGTCAGGCGTGGTGCTGGTCACCCATCCCCTAGTGTGCCGTGCCAACCTTCATAGGTGCTGCTAACAGCACTTGGCGCTACAGTCTGTTAATGCTATACGGGGAGTCTTTGTGAGTATCTGTGTGATATATATACATCTATATATGAACACTTGCACATGAGACGAACTTTGTCTCTTGAGTATATACCTGGTTAATCAAATCTCACCTGGTTGAACCAATAAACACATGGAACCGCAGGTGGGGATTGAGGTGTGGGGGCTTCAAACATGACATTTCACATTTACCAGTCGGAATATGTTTGGGTTGAAATGTAAAGAGAAAATGCCCGTAATATGAGGCCCAGGTTTTAATCAATGGGTGGTTTTGCGCTTGTGAATTGACATCCTAAACTGGGGCTTTTTCACGCTCCCGTCACCCTTGGGCCCCCTCGAGAGGCGCCTTGGCTGGAAACTCCGCCATTGGCAGAGCCCCTCCCCATCTCTCTCTCTCCGGAGCGGGACGGACACCGGCGGGAAGGCACTGGTGAAGGAAGCGCTGCCCTCCGTTGTTTTGTTTACGGGTCCGTGGCTCGATGTCTGCACCCCCACCTCCCCCCTCCACCTTCACACCCTGCCGGGAGCACGGCCAAGCCGTTGACCCACTTTGGGGGCAAATGAAAGAGAGGTGAAGTTAATTGCTTTGTTCTCACCATCGTCCTCCTTCTGTCAAACTTAATTCCGATCATGGCCTCCTATCGCGCTCTTTTTGTTTGCATTAATCAAGGCGCCTTGGGAGCCTAATTACAGTGCAACAATTTTTTTTCTCTCTCTCTCCTGTTTCCTTAGGTTATGCATGTAGACAACTGTAGAGCGCGAAGGACGTTTGATTTTGTATGTGTGTACGTTGAACTTCTTTCGCTCTGTACATTGCCAACCGTGCTAATCTGAGGTTTATGGCAACACACAAAACAGACTTCAGTCATCTTACAGAGGTGTACGCAACGAGCATCTATATATATGTGTAGGACTCGTACTGACGCGACAACTTCTTTGTCTTTCTCGTTCCTTTATTCACGTGTATAGTTCACATCTCCGACAGCATCACTCAATGTTCCTCCATATTCTTCAATGCACAGCTCTCCATCGACCTCACTCAATGTCCCTCCGTTCGCTCGCTCCGCTCCGCTGCTTCGCTCGCTCTCTTTCTCCCCACCAAGGTCCGTTACTCCGCTGCTTCGCTATGCTGTACTCGCTCCGTCCTTGCTACTCCGTCCGTACTCTCTCTCCACTGCTACCGTATACTGTATACTCTTGGTCCACTGCTACCTTATACTATACATTCTTGTCCACTGCTACCTTATATTATACACTCTTGTCCACTGCTACCTTATACTATACACTCTTGTACACTGCTACCTTATACTATACACTCTTGTCCCAGGCACCAACTCCAACGCTAACTCCAACTGCGACTCCAACACTAACAACAACTCCCGTATCTCCATACGCTCTCTGCCTTTATCCCCGAACCAATTAGCCCCAATTAATTATGTTATTCCCTGCCTCGCTACTCGCCCCCAGGCCCCCAGCCTCACGTGATGCTGTTATCGTAGACACCCCGGCGCCAGTCTTCAACCACTCACCCTCTCGACCAATCACCCGCCAGCGTCCTCAGTTACCCCTAACACCTGCAGCATCCCTTAATTAACAACAACTGTATCGCGCGCTCCGCTCCCTGTGTCCCTGTTCGCCCTTACTGTCCGCCGCACGTCCGTATCACAACCAAACGCGTGACGCGTGTTATCTCAAGTCCTACATATGTAATGGGTTCAATTGTGTCGCAGACGTAGACTTGGAGGCAAGACATTTATTCAGTTCCATCACATGAGGTAACGTCCCCTTAACAGAATAACAACCTAAGGTGGTGACCACCAGGCTAACTACACTAGTTACAACTTAACTGCTACTACGGACTGGGACCAACGACTGTATCCCGGGTCCACGTGTTGGAGACTCGTTGAACGGAGAACGTAGACGAAGGGTTTCTTCCAGTATGAACAACAACCCTGGTCCCTCTCGGGACCCGGCTCATATTATCTGTGGCGTGGCCAGGGTCTGCCCTTGGCCACGTCCACCTTCCAGAATCCTCTGGAAGGATCTGGGTCCTAATCACGTGACCCCCCCCTAGCCCCCTCTTGGGGCCCCTTTGTCAACTTAACCAGTCACCTGTCCTCCCAGGTCAACCAGAGTGCCATGGCATCACGCAACTTCATCCTTCGGTCGGCACCCACACACCCTATTCTGTAGGGTTGGCACTGCACTTCAAGCGTGGTGCCAACCAGCGCTATTATTCAGCGCACACCGGGCCCCTCTAGGGCCGGTACTACACCCACACCATTGTGGTAACCGGCGATGTCGCTACACCGCACGCCGTGCCCCTCTAGGGCCGGTACTGCACCCACAGCCTGTTGACATCCAGCGATGCCACTACATATATAATACTATATAACACAATTTTTGTTCCTGGGTACTAAGTGTTATTTTTTAATTGCTTATGCCTTAAAAGTATAGAAAATGGCTATTATTCCCCACAAACTTTGCTTTTGTGACCAGGACTTTACGTGAACGAAAGACACAGATGCACACGTTTTCTCATTGAAAAATGGTAAAATTCTAAATATCACTGTCCCGGGTATATTTCGGTAAAGTCAAAGAAAATAACAAAAAACTACGACGTTTCGATCGCAACACAAGCGGTCATCGACCGCTTGTGTTGCGTCGTAGTTTTTTGTTATTTTCTTTGAACCTATCTACGTGACTTTACCGAAAGACCCAAAGAATGTAAATTCCTGCAGTCACGAAAGCTTTAAGTCAAAATCCCTGTCCTGGTCATAAAATAAAAGTTTGTGGGGAATAATAGCGATTTTCTGTACTTTTGAGGCATAAGCAATTAGGAAATAACACTTACTACCCAGGAACAAAAAATAATTGTTACACAGTGTTATTAATGGAGTGGATTATTAACTTTGCTTTTGTGTCCTGGTCACAAAATCAAAGTTTGTGGGGAATAATAACTATTTTCTTTACTTTTGAGGCATAAGCAATTAGGAAATAACACTACCACTACCCAGGAACGCTCGTCCCGTCTATTCCACACGGTATGTGGGTGGGAAACACGAATTAAAAATGTTTCTCTTGCCAGGGTCCTTCATGGAAAATTGCGAATAACCAACATTTTTACCCCGAAATAAAATGTAAAACAAACACCTCCCAACATCCAAATACCCTCCATCTGTAAATGAGTCATTGTTGGAACGCTCCTTGCACTTCATTGTTCAAAGTGAAATGCAATGATCAATGGGTGATTGAAAGTGGGCCAGCCGTGTCAGTGGGAAGCTAATGGCTAGCGCCTTTGAGTTCTGATTATGTCCATGATGTCAGATTTAATTTGCTGGTGTGCAATGATTTTGGTTGTAATAACGGAAAGAACATTCTTCAAGGGATTCATTTTTTGTTATATTTCCCAATTACAGAGCCGACATATAAACATTCGCTGTGAACGATTTCACAATAAAATAATTTAATTTCAAGAAGGAAAAAAAAACAAGGTTCACTTAGTAAAGTACACCTCACCCCCTCTTTACAGCTGAAAGGAAGTCCACACAGGTTGTTGGCACAAGCGCTGTTAGTCAAACTCATTTCTTTACAGCTGATTTTTGTGTTTTGTTTTCATATCCTTTCCCCGCACCTCCAATTAGCACGGTTGGCTACGTACGTTAGCGAAAGAAGTTCAACATACATTCACACATACAGGGAGGACCGATGAAGGCAGGCATGACACACAAGGGGGTGAGTGGCCAGCACCATGCCGGGCCGCCTTTGTCTTCCAAGTGCCGATGTTTTTACACACCGCACCAGATACGCATTTGAGGCCGAGCCGACCAAGGAGAGGCCCAGGACCGGTTCAGATAATCCTCACTGGTGCTGGCCATGAACGGGAATCTAACTCGGCTCGCCAGGTTCGTAGCGCAATGGGCTAACCACAGCGCTACCGCTCCCCATGCCCGACACACTCCCAGTAACGTGCACTGTTAGGAAGCTCTCTCTTCAGCCATCCTTTTCCTCTTCCGAAGCCCCGAGCTCCCTACACCCCCCCTTATCTATCCTCTCTCTCCCCACCTTCTGGACCCTTCCACAAGGTTCTCTCAGCCCCTTCCGTTCTCATTGTTTCCCGGCCAAATATCTCTCTTTTGGGTTTCCTCCAATCCCCAAATCTCCTTTTTCGTGCCTTCGTTACAGCCATCTCTCTTTTACCGTGGGTGCGGTGCCGCGTCCTCGCGTGACCCCTCCATCACCTCTGGTGTGGTCTCTCGTCCCCGCGTGACCCCTCCATCACCTCTGGTGTGGTGCCGTGTAAAAGTGTACACAACACGGCGTTTTAGTGAATGCGACTTTCTTTGGTCAAAACGTTTAAACCAAATTAGATTGTTCGGAAAATCGTGACACTAACGTCTCCATTTATAGATTTCAAGTGGAATTCGTTAAATCCGTAGCACTATGGATTTCGCTTAAGTTATATCCCGCGCAAATGCATGGGAAATGCTCGTTGATTTCACTAAAAACTAAAATGAAACTTTTTTCTATTTCACCAGGTAAGGCCTACTGAGCTTTCGAGCTCTATTTCATAAGTGACCTGGCAACAAATGATATCTCAATGAAGTGGCTTATCATGTGGATAATTATAGCAACCAAATACTCTAAACGCGTGTCTCTATGTGTGGAGGGAAAAACTGGAGGACCTAGAGAAAAATCTACAAGAACATGCAAACTCCAAATATACAGCTGGCGTCAGGGTCGGGATCAAACCCACGACCTCCTTTATACCAGACGAGGTGGTTAACACCTAGCCACCGTGGCGCCCCACAATGCGACTCGCTGGCATGCGAATAGATCTCCCCGAACAGGGGATGACAGTATAATAATCTTCATGCCAAATTACATTATAGACATATGGCGGAGGCCACTGAGTATTGCCAGGTAGGATATTGTTGAGTGGCATATATGGGCATCATGCTTGCTTATAATTTCAAGACACATACACAAAGAGCACAGCTGTTTGCACACACAACTCTGAAGTAGCGTCACTTTAAATAAGGAGCATGCTTACAGTGTATATACTCCGATATAATAGCAAAAATATGGCACGAAAAATTAATGGAATCGCAATTTTTTTCATAGTGTTCACAGTACATGATGCATCGAATTTTGCATCTGTAATTCGCACTGTGTATGTGTAAAACCAAATGAGCGCTTGTTAGTGATACGCACTGGGTGGCGAATCCAAGCAAAGCATTCCTAATTGGCTGTGCTAATTAATATGGGCTCAAAGACGGGAATGGTTTCTCGCTTTTGTGGCGCTTAGATGTGTATGTAGCCTCCCCTACTGGAGGTGAAAGGGACATGTCCCTTTCCGATCACACCAGGACCTTTTACCCATTGTGCCCCATCCGATTAGCACGGTTGGCTACGTACGGTGTGAAAGAAGTTCTACATATGTACATTGAAAACTGATTTCTTTAGAACCGCTTTTTGTGGTTAGTTTGTTGTCCTTCCCCTGCACCGCAAATTAGTACAGTTGCCTACGAACAGTGCGAAAGAAGTTCAACATACATACGAGTATGGGTCTCTCGGTTTCTGTGGGTCTTTATGGGTCTCTATGGTTCTATATGAGTCTCTGAATCTCTGTGAATCTATTCTTTCCGATATTAAGAAGCCACTGGAGCTATGCACTTAAATCTATATTGCAAACTAATTTCTTGAGAGATACTTTTGTGTTTAGTTTGTTGTCCTTTCCCCACACCTCCCGAGTAGCACGGTTGGCAACGTGCGGTGCTAAATAAGTTCAACATACATCTGTACACCATCACCTCAACAGAAACCACGTGTCAAACAAATACGGATTGCTCCTTAACAATCAAGAGTGTAGCCCCACATTAATACGGGGTGTATTTTGTTTAAGCCTTAAAAAAACACATGAATTGCTCGTAAGGTTTCATATTTCTCAGTCCAAGCCTATTATCAAAACTGTGCAATGAAGTTCAACACCTCCGATTAACACGGTTGGCTGTGTGGTGCGAAAGAAGTCCAGCATACATACAACACAACATCGGTACCAAGATCTTGGTACAAATAAATTCCTGCCACCAGAACGCAGATGCAAATTCATAGAATGTCCGGGACCAACCCAGAGTGGTGGCAACCCTGGTGGCTCGGTAGCTCAGGAGGCTACAAGAGTAAAACCTCCCGAAGCCAGGCTGAAATGGGGCATACCAGGCGAAGGAGATGTTTACCATGACCCCTGTTGTATATTTGGAGTTTGCATGTATTTCTCTCACCTTGGTCGCGTTGATTTTTTGTCCGGGTCCTGTTTTTCCTTCCATATTTATAAATATGCGTTTCCAGTTTTTGGATGCTGTCATAAGTGTCCGCATGATAAGCCACTTCATTGGGCTAACATTTGTGATCAGGTCGCTTCTGAAAAGAAAGTTATATAGCTCAGCGGGCCTGAGCTGGTAAAATACGAGTAAATAATAGTAGTTAGTTTATTCCTGCGAATAATTCAACTATGAAGAAACTCTTCATTCTATATTCCATTAACATCGAAGAATTTTTTAAAATAATTAATAATAATTACTTAATTTACAACGCATTAATAGCTTTAAAAAGCACTGTGACTGGAACTGGACAGCTTAATCAATCTCCATGAAGCAGAGGATTAAAGTTAATGTTCACTGGGTGTTGAATCGTTACGTATATTTCCTGATGTCCTTGAAACATTTATTTCGTTTGTAAGATACACGTTTAAAGGTGAAAGAACGAGACAAGGCCAAGCAGAGCCATGTAGCATCCAAGCAAACGGGTTCACTCAATTCTACACAACGGATAAGTATACATTTTAAAATTACAATACACATGTATCTTTAAATAGGTGTATTCTTCAGACGGTATCATTATCGTCCGAACAGTGTTCCGGCCGGAGGAATTTTTTCTATAATAGTGATTTATTTTCCAATGGAAGCTTCCCGTTTACCTCGAATGCTGACGCTTTAGGGATTTCCCTGTCAAAGCCCTCAAACTCGAACTTCAAAACTCATGGATTCGAGTCCAGACCCACTCCCTGTGACTGGAAAGGGTTATCTGATGTCGTGTTCTGAAGGTCTCGGGCCTACCAATAAATTGCTTCACACAGCACAATTGCCAGAGTATTTCTGTTCATTTGCAATGTTCCAAGAGGTGTTGGGGTTTGGTTGCCATGCATGGCACAGAACAGGTGGCGCCCCTCGTGTGGATAACAGTGCAATTGTAGGTCTAACACTTTAGTAGGCTTTTGTGACCAATATTATCCACGGTAGAGGTTTTTTTGGGGGTAGATCGCGTAAATATAAATGTTCCATTAAACCCGTAACCATCCGACACAGCCCAATTAGTAAGGTTTGTCGCGTAAACAAAACGTGCCAATTCTTTATTAGTTTAGCACAACGGTGTGTTGGAGAGTAAACCCACAACATGTACAATTCGAGTATGACATTTCGCCAGTAAATACAACCAGCCTCATCAGGTGACAGCCAGATGAGGCTGGTTGCAATGACCGGCGAACCACACCGGTGTGCTGAACTGGTAACGAGTTGGCATGTTTTGTTTACATGACAAGCCTCACCAGTTGGCTGTGTCGGGTGGTGGCGGGTTTAACGACACATTTATATTTATGCTATTTAACCCCCCAAAAAACCTCTATTCTAGCGCAATTGTAGAAAACGTGAGCCCACATGCTGCAATGTCATGAGACAATGCAGCAGCAATGTCTCATGACATTGCTGCTGCCTTTAGTACTGTTGGAATTGTGTGGTTAAAAAAGCAACAACAACAAAAATAAGTTGCATGCTTATAAAATAAATGATACGGTAGATCATCGATTATAGCATTTTTTTAGGTGTTGCGTGTATTTTTGTTGTTGTTGTGTTGCCTCCGAAACGTCGTGATTTAATTTATTTTTATTTAATTTTTTACCTACGTGACTTTACCGAAAAAACCAAAGAGCAAAGAGTATACAAATAGACACGAATAAATATACTACTCTAAAAAGTGACCGTATTTACTGTACCGTACTTACTACTCCAGTCTCGAAGACTCTGCATGTGTAGTCGTGTAGTCTTCTTGGTTCTTTCGGTAAAGTCACGTAGAAGGGAAATAATAAAATAAGAAAAATAAAACATAATAAAATAATATAATACAATAATATAAGTAAATATAATATAATAATATAATATACTAATATAATTTATTTTTATTATTTTATTATTTCCCTTCTACGTGACTTTACCGAAAGAACCAAGAAGATGCATCCCTGCAGTCACGAAAGCTTTAAATCGAAATTTAGTCGTGCAGTGTTTTCATTGTTTAAGTATGCAGTGTATAAGGTACTATATATATAATATGTAACACTGAAATAAAGCCCTGGACCGCCGGATAATGTTGGAAGCAGCCGGATAATCGATGATCCAACTGGAAAAGCAAATAACAAGTAAAAAAACTCTGCCATTATCCACCGAAGACAAGATAGTGAGGTTGACATGGTTTCCTAGCCCTGAGGCTTCTTTGCCCAACGGGGGAAGTTTGGCTCCTATCAAGAAGCTGAGCCAGCACCTATAAGATTCTACGTTTGGGTTACAGGAAGGGGGGGGGGGGTGTAGGTTGGTGTCTTTCAAAATTCTGATATCCATATCAGAACACCGAGCCTGCATCTCTACATAGCTGTCAACCGATACGGTTTACGCTATTCTTGTAAAGGGAAATTGAGTTTTGAGGTCCATACGGCGTACAGCCGTTTCAATAATGCCAAAAACATATTTAAAAATTATATCTGTGTTTTTCCCTTGTGATGGGACTCTCTAGGATGAACGTTGAGATGTTTAAGGGCACGGGTGACCAATACGGGTCTGAATTGGTCTGTAATAAGGTAGGCACTGATAATTTGATTTTTTACCCTTCTAATGGTGTAAAGGTAGGCACTGATAAGGGGTTGACAGGAATGTCTCTGAGAATAACTCGGTCCAAGCCTAGAATTCTTACTCTTCAGAATACATCTGGGTTTCGAGTGCAAGTGCTTTAACAGCCTTAATATCCACTCACCAGGGAGGGGAGAGGAGGTTCGTGGTATGGCGAAATAATATAAAGTAAAAAAAAGTTAATACATTTTCCTAAGCTGATTGTTGAACAAATTTCCCGTTTTCTCTAATTCTAACATCCAATAGTATTTTAATGTGCACAATCCACAGGCTGCTTATCACCGAGAACGAAGGCAAACGTGTGATGAAATGCTCTGTTACCTTCTCATTATGGGACTTATGCCATCGAACCCCCTCATTAGAGTTCGATACAAGGGAAAAAAATGCATCAACAATTAACTTGAGGCACTGTGAGATTGCGAACTGTAATTGCCATGAATGTAATTTCAGTTGTAACGTGGCAATATATCACCGCTAATGGTATGCATAAAGGGGCTGGGAAAGCATCGTGCCTGAAGGTCGAACCTCCATAAATTTGGAATCACATTAAAAACAAGAATATGCATGGCGTCTCCATGGCCAGTTATATCTTGGTCATGTTCTCCATGTGCCCAGAGGTCTTGGCACCATACCTCTCGGTTCATCCACGTGCCTGTCTGTATTCGCACTCGACATCGTCCAAGTGAATTTGATTCCATCCCTGACTGTATTAAAAAGTCGAAGCGATGGGCCCACTACTCAATGCCTAAT
The DNA here is from genome assembly GCF_965212315.1 of Lampetra planeri. Lineage (NCBI taxonomy): Eukaryota > Metazoa > Chordata > Hyperoartia > Petromyzontiformes > Petromyzontidae > Lampetra > Lampetra planeri. Next base: position 2,025,610 of record NC_136153.1, read on the forward strand.
TAGACCCTTAAACTAGTGGTGGAAAATTCCCCATTTCAATGACGTGGGTGAATCTATCACTTGGACAATACGTACTGACATCCTATAAAGTGGTACTCATTATATTGTCCTCTCCAGGATTAGTGATGAGATCAGCTCATGTGCAGGAGATAAATGGATCACTGCATTGCGTGACTGTGGAGGGTTGCAACAGCTTGGGGAGGCCTTCAGCCAGCAGTTCATGCCTGATGATGATGATGACCAAGATTAACTATCAATCTTCTGAGTGCAAGCCACTCACTAACCACAACACTGCAAGAACTGAGAAGGCTGCACATAGCAATGGAGAGAAGGCGCAGACAGATTCTGGGTTGAACACTCGAGCCAATCAATTGTTAGCCTTGCCCCTAATTACAGCTGATTAGCCAACCAGCCACGAGTACTAGTCCGACCCCGAACGCCACCTCTGCCACTTTTTTGACACTGCCTGGCCAAGTACTGCATGCATTAAAATAATAACAGTTTATGGCCCATTGTCAAGCCACTGATGGATAAAACCCATTAATAGGTGGACTTAAACAGTTTAGTTTAACACGTAGGCTTTCGCGACAAATATTATTCATAATACACGTTTTTGGGTTAAATCGCGTTATTTACAAATGTGTCGTAACCCTCCACCACCCGACACGGCAACTCAATAAAAAAAGGTGTCACGTTGACTAAAGACAAATAGTTCACTACTTTAGCCCACTGGTGTATTGAAGAGTGAATCCACAACATTTACAATTTTTGAGTACGACGTTTCGCTGGTAATTACATCCAGCATCATCGGGCAAATGTAAATGTTGTGGATTCACTCTTCAACACACCGGTGGGCTAAAGTAGTGAACTATTTGTCTATTGCCAATGTGATACCTTTTTTTACTGATTGGCCGTGTCGGGTGGTGGAGGGTTACGACACATTTATAAATAACGCGATTAAACAGTTTATTTTGGCGATTAAGTACTGGCTATGCATTGCCTGTGTATTTGTATGTTTCCTGGTCACCTCGCAACCCTATGCTAAAACTGACTTAACTCCTGGGGTCCCACGAGATTGGGTGCATTTAGGGTGAATTGGTCGTAGTCAACAGATAGACTGGACTCGGTTATACAAACGTACAATTTCTTTGTTATTCATGATACACAATGGCCATGCATATAGAGACTCTTTGACATTGGGATAATAATACTGCAAGAGTTATGAATCCCCATGGCGACATCATGCACGTGTGACAATAAGACCTCAAAGCCTTGAACCTATACATTTTTAATAGAAGACTGCTGTGTGTTTTCATTCTATGATTTAAACACAAATAGTGAGCCATGGATGTGCACAGGGCAAGAGTATCAGGGAGAAATGTAACAATTCACGCCCTCCCTTGCTGCATGAATTGTTGCGATTTGGCACAACCATTTGATTCGCGAAATTATTTTTCTTTATCCCCCTTATATTATGGCCTCGGAGTTTCCATGAATCCTCAGGGTTGTCAGGAATCGAACTGCATATGAAAGGAGGTGGTCTGTACGTGCACGATTTGGCGTTTTTATGGTGAGAACAAGAATATATTTATAAAGATAGTTTCCTGTCGAGTATCAAAGCCCTTGGCTCCTCGTCTCAATGTCGCCCTTGCATGTGTAATGTAGTAACTCGGCGGGAGACGACTTCACGGGTAACACACTCTTTATTTTACCAAACTCGTTCACAGGTGACTAACACCTACTTTGTATCTCGGGTGACAACCACCCACTTAGTATCTCGGGTGACAACCACCCACTTCGTATCTCGGGTGACAAACACCCACTTAGCTACCCTGGCGACTAACGCCCACTGAGCTACTCGGGTGACCAACACCCACTTAGCTACTCGGCGACTAACGCCCACTGAGCTACTCGGGTGACCAACACCCACTTAGCTACTCGGCGACTAACGCCCCTGAGCTACTCGGGTGACCAACACCCACTTAGCTACCCTGGCGACTAACGCCCACTGAGCTATTCGGGTGACCAACACCCACTTAGCTACTCGGCGACTAACGCCCCTGAGCTACTCGGGACACTCCCTGCCCGGGGTGTCCGTCTTGACTGTGGGTCCCCAGCCCGACCCACGTGGGCGTCGGACCCTGGGTCCCACAGTCTCGCCTCCGAGCCACACAGGGCCCCGGTCCCTACAAGGACGGCGGGACTAGGGGTCTCGGGGCACTAGGTCTTCAGCTCCGTCTTCTGGTCTTCAACTGGGTAACTTCTCCCCGAGTGCTCTCGCGCGTCCCCCTTTATACCCCACCTGCGGACGTCGCTGCGAGCACCCATCCTATTCGACCAATCACTGGGCGCTGGCTACGATCCTGTTTTCCCACATCTCAGCGTGCCTCACCACCCACGCCGCGCCGCCCCGTCATCTGTCACTCCCGGCGCGCGCGTCCACACCACGCCCACAACGCGTGCCCAACCCCGCACCCCGCGCCGCCCCGTGATCCATCACTGTCACAGTCGGCGCACGTCAACACCACCACTACATCACCCCCTACCACATAGCTCGCAGCCGACCCGGCTGCTATAAAAATATACAAACCCCCCTGTGTGCCCCGTAACATAACACAACAACTAACGTAACAACACAACACGACGCGAACACTACCATCAACCAATGCCACCGCGACAATAGAACAATATATAAAATCCGGCGAGTGACAATAGCAATGTGTATGCAGAAAGAAAAATAAATGGAAATTTTTTTTTTCTTTTTTTTTTTCTCTCGACTCGTGCAGCGTCCCATTCTTTCCGAGCGTCCCTACAACGGGACATTACCGCGGCAGAGGGGAACACCGGGCGAGCTCGGTGTTGAGAAAAAAACGTCTTCATGAAAATTGTTGTGCCCTAGCCCGAGTCCGCCTTGCCGGTCCGTCGTACGGCACCAGACGCGGTTGAACGTCCGGTGGTGCCGGCGGTTCAGGAAGACATCGGCCAGGCATCGAGGACCCGTGCGTGCCGCGGGGTTCAGGCTCCCGACGGTCAGCAGCCGTCAAGCCCGAGGCACCGGGTTTTGTTGGGATGACTTGTGGGCCTGGTCGTCGTCCCGACGTGGTCCTGTGGCGCGCTGACGCGGGGCCCGGCACCCGGCTGCGACGTGACCCCGAAGGCCGCAGTTGTAGCAGACGACGAGGGACGTCGTAGGTTTCGGTTGCTCCAGCTTGCGGGATGAACGTGTGGACGAACGACCTCCCGTTCTCCACTCCCCCGGACGCGATGCAGCGAAGGCCTGCTCCTGATCCGCAGCTGGCTGAGGTTCGGCGATCGTGGCGGCCAGTGCTGCGTTCCCCGCCCATTTGCAGACGACCCCCGGCTTGCGTTTGAGGACCTCGTACGCGTGAATGCTCGTGGCGATCGCCAGGGAGCAGATATCCATTTCGTCCGCCACATTGATGGGGACCCCCAACTCGTGGGCCAACGCCAGCAGCTGCTCCGTCACCATGGCGTCCTTCCCCTCCTTATCCATGCGGGGAAAAGCTGCGTCCGCCAAGGCGAGCAGTGCCGTGCGATAGGCGAGCGTCGTTTCTCCAGCCACCTTCCGCCGATCGTAGAACTGGTGGCGACACGTGGAGGGCGGTCCGAACACCTTCGCCATCAGGTGTAGTGCGGCCTGGAGCGTAGAGCGGGACGACCTTGCAGCAGATGTGAAGGCTGCAAGCGCGTCGTCGTCGAGCATCGCTGGCAACGCACGCAGGGCAGTGGTGTCGGACCACCCCGACATCTCCTGATGAGCGAGGAACCTTCGTTGGAAGGCTCCCCAGTCGCCCCCATCCGCCTTGAACGCCGACAGCGCGGGCAATCTTTGCTGGAGGACCCGATCGTCGTCGACGTCGGAGAGATTTTCCCGCGCTCCGCTGTAGTTGTGTAAAATGTCGGCTCGGTTGTCAGGCGCAAAATGGAGAGCTCCGGCGCGCGCTGATGACGTGGGCTGCGCTGAGCGGAGGTCTCCGGCCACGTGGTGTCCGTGTTTCCCGCCAATCGATGGCGGCCCCTCAAAAACGGCGGCAACTTCCAGACTTTTGGCGCGAAGCGCCTTTTGGCGGGATCCCTCTAGCGTCGCTTTCTCCACCAACCCCGCAGCCGTTTTTTCCGCTCGCCGGAACGGAGATGTCCGCCAAGACAGCGGCGGCGGCGAGTAGCAACTCCGCCAACCGGGAGTGCGCGTCTTGGAGGCTGGTGTCGGAGGCGAGCGGAGCGTCGGCCATCACCGCGAAGTGCTGCATCGGCGGCAACTCCTCGTCCTCTCCTCCCGAGGTTGGTGTCCCCGGTACGCCGTCGTCGTCCCGACCTCGCTCGTGGGTACGGGTAGTCTTCCTCGTGTCCATACTTCTTGAAGACAGGTTTACATCTGACGCCAGTTGTAATGTAGTAACTCGGCGGGAGACGACTTCACGGGTAACACACTCTTTATTTTACCAAACTCGTTCACAGGTGACTAACACCTACTTTGTATCTCGGGTGACAACCACCCACTTAGTATCTCGGGTGACAACCACCCACTTCGTATCTCGGGTGACAAACACCCACTTAGCTACCCTGGCGACTAACGCCCACTGAGCTACTCGGGTGACCAACACCCACTTAGCTACTCGGCGACTAACGCCCACTGAGCTACTCGGGTGACCAACACCCACTTAGCTACTCGGCGACTAACGCCCCTGAGCTACTTGGGTGACCAACACCCACTTAGCTACCCTGGCGACTAACGCCCACTGAGCTACTCGGGTGACCAACACCCACTTAGCTACTCGGCGACTAACGCCCCTGAGCTACTCGGGACACTCCCTGCCCGGGGTGTCCGTCTTGACTGTGGGTCCCCAGCCCGACCCACGTGGGCGTCGGACCCTGGGTCCCACACAGGGCCCCGGTCCCTACAAGGACGGCGGGACTAGGGGTCTCGGGGCACTAGGTCTTCAGCTCCGTCTTCTGGTCTTCAACTGGGTAACTTCTCCCCGAGTGCTCTCGCGCGTCCCCCTTTATACCCCACCTGCGGACGTCGCTGCGAGCACCCATCCTATTCGACCAATCACTGGGCGCTGGCTACGATCCTGTTTTCCCACATCTCAGCGTGCCTCACCACCCACGCCGCGCCGCCCCGTCATCTGTCACTCCCGGCGCGCGCGTCCACACCACGCCCACAACGCGTGCCCAACCCCGCACCCCGCGCCGCCCCGTGATCCATCACTGTCACAGTCGGCGCACGTCAACACCACCACTACACATGCAAAGGGTCGATTTTCCGAGTACTGTACTAAGTTATTACTGCATAGGAGTTCAGGGTTGTGCTGTACGGCTTTCCGATGTGATTTGTATATATGAATGTTTGTTTAACATATTTCACACCGTACGTCGCCAACTGTGATAATCATAGTGTTGTGCACGGCCTTATTAGCTTTATCTGGCCTCTGTTAATGTGCTGTGGGAAGGGGTCATTCATTTCCGAAATATGATTTTTTGAAAGTTCAAATATTACACCTGTCATCTTTAAAAAAAGTCCTAAATTAATTTAATTGGATAATTAATGCGTGCATAAGTGTTAATGGAAGTCATTTGGAACATTAGTTAAAATATATTTAATAATCTTATGTGATTTAAAATAAATAAATATCGGAACTCTATGTGCACTGACTTTCGGGCAACCCTGTATATATAGAAATTATGCAAGAAGAGTAGGCCAAATACCCTGTCGAGAGGTCCTTTTGAGCTCCATCTAGTGGACAGCCAACTACTGTCCGGCCGCGCAATGAACGGGCGAATGCGGCAGCGACGAGAGCGGCAGCGACGACATCAGCGACGACAAGACGAGTCCGATCCCAGAACCGGAAGCCCGGAGCTCTCACTCTCCGCTGCTTATATTCCCCTTGGCGTGGTTTGGTTCCACTATAGTCGCACCTCCCTTCTCGAACCCACCAGAGGGTTCCAGAGGCTTCCCCACGAGGTCTACTATGACCCTTGCCACAGTTCCTCCGCCCTGCCGGCATACCCGTGTAAATGTTCAGCGGAGTGTGTTGTAAGTGCCCACCTGCAGTTGCAACTGCTGTACAACAGTCAGCGCAATGCCACTACATTATCCCTCCATTTTAAAAAACAGCCGTCCCGGCTGTTAACACAGCAGCAGTAACCGGCAGGCAGGGCAACCCTCTCGACTCGAGGAACCTCAACAAGAAAAAAATAAACTCCCTCACAATCCCGCTTCAACCGTGACATCCTCCGCAATCAACAACATGTTCCACTGCTCCCCGATGGCCCCCTGATAATAACCCAACACTCCCTTTACGTGACGTCCCCGAACTCTCGAATCGGCACTCTCTCACAGCGCCCCATCCGCGAATCGGCGACCCCCCCACACAGAACGCAGCATCCCCAAACTCGCGAATCGGCACTCTCTCACAGCCCCCCATCCGCGTATCGGCGACCCCGCCACACATGATGCGGCGCCCCTGAGCTCGCGAATCGGCACATCACCTCCATCTCCCTTTAACCCAGGCCCTTAGCCCCAACACCCCTTCACCCCCAGGTCCCCTCTCAGTGCAAGGGAGAGACCCCCAATCCGGGACATAGCTCACGTGATCCGGTCCATTGCGCCAGTCACCCCCGTCCCAGCGGGGTCCTGCACCTCCGGAACCCGGAGGGCCAAGAGACGATGGAGACAAAGTCCTCGGCTCAAAGGGCGTGACCCCTCGCTGCTCAGCATCACCCACCCAGGTCCGGTCCCCAAGGCCTCGCACTTGGCGGTCTCGGTAGGCGTCAGAGACTTGGTCCGATGGGGCTTGAGTTGACTGTGCCGGCGGCCCAACGAGCACGGGTGACTCCACAGATCCTAATCATCACCCCAACACTCTGCAGCAGTGGGGACCGACCGACCACACATGAAGTATTTAGGCGCGGGTCTCCAAGGCAGAGGGAACTGTCCCTGCCGCAGGTTTTCCCGCAGGGGTGTTGATTCTGGAACCCACCTGCCCTCCACCGCCGCCACCATATGTTGCAAGTTCCATGCTGTGGCCTCCCACCCTGCTCGCTGCTGTTGCTCTTCGAAGACCTGGATGGTTCTGGCCACCGTTGAGGATGAAATCTTTGTGCCGACGGCAGAGGGCAGGTCAACCCTCAATGTCCTCGCCAGCTCCCGCAGCCTCTCCGCCACTCTATGGTCGAGCGCCCCCTCACCCTCGAGTGGGTATGCTTCACGTCCCAGCACCTGCAGCGCTGCCTGGAAGGCATTGGGCATCTTGTCCTCCATCCTCTTCCTCTGGAGGAATCCTGTGCGAGCCTCCCGTGCCAGATCAGGAGCGGCCTCCTGCAGCTCCGTCACTCGCCGCGCCTCCTCCGCGCGCTCCCACACTCACCTCAAAATGGTACCCTCAGCCACTGGAGGTCCTCCGATGACAAAATGGTGCCCACCATGTGCGTAGTCCCCCGTCTGGAGCCCCTGCTCCCACTCCCACGGAATCTCCCGCTCTATTTTCCCTGCACCTCGCGTCCCTCTCCACATGCTGCTTGGTTGGTGCTTGACCACGGGATGCTCTCTGCATCGACGTGCAGCTCCCATTCTTTCTCCGTTGACGTGCAGCCCCCGTTCTCTATTTCCGTCGATGTGCAGCCACTCTTTTTCTGTCGAAACGCAGCCTCTCTCTCCGTCGACGCTCACCTGCTCCCGCCACCTGGTGCAGCTGCTCTTGCCGTCGGTGCTCAGCTGCTCTCTCTCCATCGACGTGCAGCTTCTCTCTCCATTGATACCTGGCAGCTCTCTCTCGGTCGATGCATAGCCGCTCCTGCCTCCTGGTGTAGCCGCTCCCTCCGTTGATGCCCAGCCGCTCTCTCCTCAGTGGATGCACAGCTGCTCACCCCGCAAATTTTACGTAGCAGCTGTCCCGCCCAGCAGCCACGTGCTTCGTAACCGGGTTCCCGGGTCCCGGGGCTGTCGAAGGGACAACCGTCTCACCCCACTTCTGACACCAAATGTACGGTCAGTGCGTCTCTTTTTCTTCTTCTACTCGATGCTTGAGGCTTGTGTGTGCGTGCAGTTGGCGTGCGTCGCACACACACTCAGTCGGAGACGAGGTGGTCACAGGAGGCACCGTCCTCCCCTTTTATTGTTGTTGAGTGCAAGCCACCACTCAAGCCCCCTTTCTCTCACGACCATGCTGCCGCACGACAGCGTCGACCGGGACATCCAACTCCTGTCCAGCCGTGCAATGATCGGGTGAAGGCGGCAGCGATGAGGGCGGCGATGATGACAGCAACAACGAGACGAGTCCAATCCCAAAACTGGCAACCTGGAGCTCTCGCTCTCCGCTGCTTATATTCTCCTCGGCACAGCTTGCCTCCACCCTAGCTGCGCCTCCCTTCTCGAACCCACCAGAGGGTTCCAGAGGCTTCCCCACAAGGTCTACCATGACCCTTGCCCCAGTTCCTCCGCCCCCCCAGCATACCCACATAAATGCTCAGCGGCATGTGCGCTAAGTGCCCAGCGCTGTCCCTACACATGTATAATCACATTTAATCTCTGACCCTCTTATCCACAAATCCTGGAATGAATCCGTTAAATATCCTTTTATCCACTGCTGGATTATTTTTCTTATAATCTGTACATTTTCTGGGATAAAATAAGTCAGATAAGAGAAATTTCTCTTATACACATTCGCCTGTAACACCGCCTTAAAAGTAAACAGATAAGAGGCAACGTTTAAGGAATTGGACCTTCTGTAAAGCACATAAATATAGAGAAAATAATTGGGATACCTGCCAATTTTCGTTTTACGAGTGTTTTTGCATGTGACAGGTTCCAGCAGCACCCAGGAATGAGATGGATTTTGGCTTCGCAGAATTATAAAGGATGGTGATCATGTGGGAAGGCCTCCATACAGTCAGTGATCATGTGGGAAGGTCTCCATACTTAACCAAAGATAAAGATCCCCCATAAAGCCTTCAAATACTTTTAGGGTCAAGTGCTATTCGCTAGTAGCACCTACGAAGGCCGGAATGGCACCCGAGGGGGTGGCTTACCCAGCACCATGCCTGGTCGCCTTTGTCTTCCCAGTTGCGATGTTTACACATTGCACCAGGTACTCATTTGAGGCTGATTCGACTTAGGGAAGGCCCAGAACCGATTCAAATAATCGGCAGTGGTGTTGACCGTGAGCGGGAATCGAACCCTTGTCACCGTGTTCATAGCGGTGTGCTAACCGCTGCACTTTCGCTCCCCCATCCGCATATTCACCTACCTATTCACTCACACACCTAAAACCACATTTACCTTCTTCCATATCTGGCTTCCCACCGAATTACATGTCAACGCACCTTGTCATTTAATATCCAAAATAAAAATGTACAACGTAGTTCTTTCCTCAATGTACAATGTGTAAAGAGTGGTGGTGGTGCCCCCAGCTCTTGGTCTGCCAAAATGGTTTTAAAGAATGTGTGCCATTTTAAAGCTCTCGAAAATTTACGGGACTTAAAACACCCTCCCAAAAAAAGCCACCTCAGAAATCTGGGTCCCAATTTCACCGTTCAGCATTCGAAAATCCCCACGTGGCAAAGGCCACGTCCACAAATTGGATATGGTGGATGTGCTGTGAGAAACTTTAGGAGGCCGTGAAAAGTTTTCGAGGAACCCCTTCGAGCCTCACCGAGATGTGGAGTAGATTTAATCTGTCACACGATTGTGCTTACCCAACCCAACTGTGACATTTACTAAATCCCTCAGGTAAAAGGCCCGTGTTTTCACCGGTGTTACCAGAATGAAGAATTTCGCTGCTGAACAGCATGGGAGTTCCAATAGTGTACAATACAGAATTGTAATTCACTTTTTTTCTTAACCCAGGAAAGCCTCAACGGGTTACAACCCATTTTATAGTGAAGCTCTGCTTGGGATGCTTGGCAAATATATTGCTTTATGGATAGCTGTGTAGGAATACATCTTGTTCCCAGATAAAACCCACGTACATAAGGGGGACAACACTGATATACCAATTCATTACACAACATGCCGCAATGTCAAAATGCACAGAGCACACCGTAATGTAAAATTATACAGATCATGCTGCTATGTGGTACACTAGAGTTGCCACCACTGAGGTGCGAAAATCAGGGAACATATAATGGGAAGTATATCTCAATACCAGCAACGGGGGAGAACTCTGCATCAACATTCATTGTCTTCACAAATGTATTATTGCACAATTGTCAAAAAACAGACTTTTTATGTTCTGGGAAGATTCAAGATTTCCAAGAAATGACAATCCTGGGCAAGGATTTTCAGGTAGGGGGGACAACCCCTCCAGCAATGAAAAATGATAGGAGTTGTTAGTAAGTAAGTAAGGACTTGTCCCTTGCTTTTTATTCGACGCGTGTGCGGCGATGGCGCAGCCATCGATCGAGGGTCGAATTCGAACCGTGTGTGATCGGCATCGCATTGGCTGAAGGTGTTTTCCTTCAGGGAAGTCGTGTACTGTATACACAACTGCACACAATTATGTGAGTCACTTATTACTGCTTTGCCGTTACTTATTGCCAATTATGGACTCAGACAATTGTGCTATCATCTCATAGAGTCCATGGCATGTAATAATATGCTACACAGTGGCAGTGGGGACCGCGAAATGCCAATTTGTTACTAATAAACCCCAATGATCCGATCGAAATTATAAATTTCGATCGGACCATTGGGGGGGGGGGACGTGCCCCCCCCCCCCCCCCCCCCACTGGCTCCGCCAGTGATCCTGGGGAAACCAGGATAGGTGGCAACCCTCATCAGAATGACCACCAAGATGATGTATATGATATTGACCACTTAGATAGTGGCAAGATAACAAATACTCACAATTAGTTAGGATTTATATTGTAATAATTGGGGCTATTTTTCAGTCACAAAGTATTGATACATCTTTTTCGCCTAGGGGACCCCCTAATGGCAGCTTGTTCCTGTGTCACAGGGTGAACGCAGCACCAGCCTGCGAATGGGCATTAGTTTGCCAGTAGGGGACGAATGTTCCTATTGCTGATGCCAATTAAATAACCACACCGCACAATGTGATGGCCTCACTGCTTCATAAATTAAAGTTGTTTATAGGTACGATAGGACTGGAATTATTTTGAAACCCAAGAACTCAAAACGGTCACGTGCTGCTGCCATAGCAACAGCTGTGTGGGGCGCGCGCTGACGTGGCGCGTGCAACGCGGGGGTGGGTGGGCGGGTCGAGAGGCGTGGTCAGAGAGGGGCGTGAGATATCAGTCTCTGATGCCACATCACAGGGGAGTGTTTTGACCTTTTACACGTAAAATATTAAATGTTGGAAAATGTATTATAATCCAGGTGAGATGTAGGGTCCGCAAAAACTTAAATTATCAGGACCCTTTCCTATTATTCTTAAATTAATCCAAATTCTCATTTGTCTGCTAAGTGCAGTAAAGTTGTGGATTAATCCCAAGGATAATAATATGCATGATATTGGTCTAACACATCACTGCGGATATGAAACGTTGTTTCGTGATTCCGTGACCACTGCTCTCCGTTTAAATTCGGAATATTGGTATTCATTAATATTTATCGGAAAAAATATATGCAGTGCTTTATTATTAATAACGTAAACTGAACTCTTTTTTGTTTTTTACCAAGTAAGGCCCACTGAACTCCATTGCTCTTTTTCAGAAGCAACCTGGCCACAAATGATAGCTCAACTTAATGGCTTACCATGTGGAAATTATTGGGGCCAAATACTCGAGACGCATGTTGATTATAAATGTGGAGGGAAAAACCTGAAGACCCAGAGAAAAATCTACACGACCACGGAGAGAGAGAGACAAGCAAACTCCAAATATACAGGCATCAGGGTCGGGATCGAACCCACGACCTCCTGCATACTAGGCGAGGTAGTTAACATCTCGCCACCGTGGCTCTCCATTGAGAAGTTCTTAGATCCCTGTGGCCTGGAATGTCTACCAGCTGCTGCAAGTTCCACGTTTGCCAAAATGAGGGTGGTCAAGAGGCTGATCCGACGGGAGTTTGCACAGCTGACAGATGCCCGTCCCCGTATGTAAAGTCCCGGTGCCTCAGAGCTGGCGGAACTTTGCACCAGGAGGGCGTCTTGTGACAGTGGAACGTGGGACCAATGAACACGCGCGCCCTCAAATAAGCTTCCAGCTCAACTCCTGGACTACTTACTCTCAGTTCATGGGTCCCCCAAAAATTACACGTTGGCCCTATATTAATGATGTATTATCTGCTAAAATAATAAAAATACAATTCTTCAGGGTCTTCCACTTGCCCCCACCATAGAGGGTGGGTGGCTATGGCTAACATGCAGTGCTAAGCCTCCTCAAACGTATTAACCAGCTTGATTTCGAACAGCCTCTGCAGTAAACCCTCTCGAAGCTGGACTCGTCAACGTGGTGGCGTGATGTTAACTACCTTGTCTGATATCAGGGGCGGTTTCTTCATTAGGGCGATTGGGCGACGCACCACCAATGTCATTCAACCACAGAGTCACGCTAGCCATCACTGTGCCGCTGGATATAGTCCAATCAGCGTCATGCTACGTTCTGTGGAGTACCGCCTCTTTTTGGGCGATTTCCCTCCAGCTGAGAATCGCCCCGAGTGGTCCCATAGACTTACATTCAAAGATGTTTTTTTCGAACGGGGGCGCTGCAATGCATTCTCTATGGGTTCCGGGAGGGCTCGCCCTAACGTGCTTACGTCATCATACGTGCTTACGTCATCATACGTAAGCACGTTTCATCCAACAATATAATTTGCTGCCACCTAGTGGAATCTTTAATAAAATAAACCTGAGTGGTTTGGTTTAATAGTGAGTATAGAAACTAACAAGATGTATTGTAAGAGTCACTTTATTTTTCATTCATATTAAAGAAGTGAAGTTGCCTTTACATGTGTAGAGGAGTAGAGGAGAGTGGTGGCGTCGCGTGCGCTGTCCGGTGCTGTGACATCACGGGACGTGGGGTCGCACGCGCCGGGCAGTGCACGTGACGTCTCGCCTCAGAGGGTATTTAAGGGAGACCCCGTGACGTAAGCGGGGTCACTGGAGGAACGGGGATAGTGGAAGGGGTGAAGAGGGAACCCTTATAGTGATACCTGTTAATAAACCCTGGCGGAAGCCCCTAACTCACCTCCGTCTCCGAGTACCTCCGTCTACAACAGCAACAACTACTTAACACATGCTTAAGCTGGTAATTTATCCATTGCATGGGTGGACCTTATCCTTATCAATCATCCAGACATTTGCCCCCCCTGAGAGATTTTGCAAGAGCCGCCACTGTCTGATATGGAGGACGTGGGTTCGATCCCAACCCTGATGCCTTTAAATTGGAAGTTTGCATGTTCTTCCCGTGGTCGCGTGGACTTTTCTCTCTCTGGTTTTTCCTCCACGTGCGTTTTAGGGTAATTGGCTGCTGTAAATGTCCGCAAAATAAGCCACTTGGTTGAGCTATCATTTGTGGCCAGATCGCTTTTGAAAAAGAGCGATATAGTTCAGTGGGCCTTACCTGGTAAAATAAAAAGTTTCGTTTTTAGTTTGAGAGAGCGCAAGGTACCATACTCGCAGAGAACAAGTTAGACTGACGCAAACGGTTAACCCACGTCCTCCACGTGTTCTTTTAGAGGCAACCTTACATTACATTTCTAAAGTCGTTGAAACAAACATTCATTTCATATCCTGTACTTAGCCCTCCATAAATTGTTTTTATTTGAGCCCCTAAATTAATATTTTCACCCACCTCCTATGCTGTTGTTATTGCCACTGTTAGTGACTGCTGTGGAAATTGTGCACTCCCAGAAGGCGCTGTGGCTGATGGGATGTATAAAAAACATTTAATTTTGTATGTGGAGGGACAGAGGTATATGGTCCTCTTATTTATGTTGTTACTTAGTACCGTATTCTCCATAACTACTCCCATGATAACTCTGTGTTACCTGCTTGCTTTCACCGGTGTCGTCAATGCGTACACCGGGGAGCAGAAATCGAACATTTGTCTCCATTGTGTATACGGCTAAACAGGGGATCTGTCTTTTTGTAGTCCTGTAATACACACGTATTGGAGTGACTGGTATTGGTAACATTCGTGGGATGTATCGTAATAGTAGGTAGCATTGGTGGCGGTGACCTTACAGAAGTTACTGCTCGTGATGTGGCTGGTGGCTCAAGAGGCTAATACCGAGACCATGGCTTTGAAGTTTGAACCCAGGTCTCAGCCAACTCATGTGAATATCCAATCTAATAATGGTCTCAGCCAAGTGACTAACAACAATAAAACACCACGTTTAATTTTGCCACTTTATTTCACCTATTCGAGCACTGAAACGTAAAAACATATATCTTTTGACGCGCATCATACACCTCCGATTAGCATAGTCGGCTACGTACAGTGAAACAGAAGTTAAACATACATATACATGTGATCTCCCGACGCTGAGCAGGCAGTGATGGAAAATTAGCCATACTTCACCGTGCTGGAACATGGACCAGAACACATGGGGGGGAAATATAGAACAGCGATTGATTTTTTATAATTATACACATTTATAAGGTGCAATTCATCCAGTGATCTCAGTGGACAAACCATGGCAGATGCGTATACTTGAAAGTAAAAAAAAAACTTTCCAGTGTGCGACTGTGGTCATCCAGAACAGGCCATACAACATTTCACGATTCAATGCCCGATTCACAAATATGAAGAAGACACCACCGCGGTTATCTCGCTTGACCACCCGAATGTGACATTGTAGATGTTGCTCTGTATCTACTGGGTGGTCCAGATGTATTGTGATCCCCATGCAATCCTCTATATATTTTAAAAGGTTTATTTAAAATAGAAATGAATATGCAAAGGAACAAACATGCTAGGGGTCAATTAATTGATCACCATGTACATCGGCCATACAAAAGTAGTGCTCTCTACTGCCCACACAGAATACTTTCACCTGTTTAATGCATTATGGAAACTATCCAGGATCAAATCCCGCTTAGGTTCCCAGCTGATTGGATCATATGCTGATGTGCTCCTGCGCTGTTGGTGATGCTGGTGGAGCAAATATATGAACCGGTCCTGGGCCTCCCCGAGGTCGACTCAGCCTCAAATGGATATCTAGTGCAGTGTGTAGTAAACATCGTCACTGGGGAGACAAAGGCGGCCGGGCGTGGTGCTGGCCACCCCCCCCCCCCCCCGGCGTGCCGGTACCGGCCTTCATAGGTGCTCGCTAACAGCACTTGCCCCAACAGTCTGTGAAAGGCTACACGGGGGATCTTTGTCTGTGTTGAGTCGTGTTTTGTGGGTGGTGCCAGCCCGGCACAGCTGATCCCAGCTCACGCCCCCTGTCCCCCCTCCCCATTGGTCAGACGCGGCCCGGTCCTGCCACGGCTCCCATTGCCGCGTCTGCGCCATCTGCCAGCTGTGTGATTGTATATACAGTACAGCATCACCATCAGCATCATCACCATCATTAACATCAAGGCTTCATCAGTGTCATCATCGACTCGTCATCATAGACTCCATCATACACCGTCATCAATTGCATCGGTTCAACGTCGTCCACACAGATTCATCATCGTCAACGTATGTGTGCCGTAATTCAACATTGCCATAATTATTTTCGCATAATCATCATCTTAAAGAAAACGTCATCATCGCCAATATAATCGTTGGCGTTTATTAATAATCGCCCATCTTCATTGATTCATCACCGAAGATCATCGCAGGTACAGCATCACCACCCACTATTTTCAGCATAGATTCCTCATAATCGTAGATTAATCACTGTCGTCGTAGATTGATAAACATCATTCATCAGCATCCTCTACGACAGTCGCTGTTCACTGCTGCTGCTGCTTCTCGACATTGTAGAGCCACGGTCACCGCCTGGGTCCTGTGACCCCATGGTCTTCTTGCTGCTCGCTGGAGGAGGACGAGGAGTAGTAGGTGGTGGTGGAGGAGGAGGAGAAGATATTTGAGCAGAGCGAAGATCAATAGGCGATGGAGGAGGCCCTGAAGAGCCTGGCCAAGGAGGCTAGCGGGAACAAGCACAGGGCTGTGAGGGAGGCGTGCTGCCTGGCTTGCGGTGAGGCCAGCCACACCACCATCGCTATGATCACAATCCTCATCACCACCATGATCATCGTCACGATCATCACACTACCATAATCATCCTCATCACCGCCATAATCACCGACATCAAAAAGACAAAGATCCCCCGCATAGACATAACAGACTGTTGGGGCAAGTGCTGTTAGCGAGCTCATATTAAGGCCGGCACGGCACACGAAGGGTGCTGGGTGGTGAGCATCACGCCCGGCCGCCTTTGTCTCTCCAGGGGCGATGTTTACACACCGCACCAGGTACACATTTGAGGCTGAGTCTACCTAGGGGAGAGGCCCTGGGCCGGTGCAGATAATCGTCACTTGGTGTTGAACGCGGGTGTTCCGGGTTCGTAGCGCAGCGTAGCGCTAACCGCTGCACCACCGCTCCCCACATCACCACCATGATCACCATCACTGGAGTGACTTCAGTGTTGTTACAGAGAGGGAGTTATCATGGGGATGTGGAGGTCACGATGGGAATGTTTGGTTTCTGTTCCGTGTGTCATGTATGAATGTGCGTACAGTAGTTGCATGTGAGTTGTGAGCGGCCACCAATACCGGTGACGATTGTCTGAACCGGTCCTGGGCCTCCCCCTAGGTTGACTCGGCCTCAAATGAGTACCTAGCGTGCTGTGTGTATAACATCGTCACCGGGGAGACAAAGGCGGCCGGGCGTGGTGCTGTACACCCACCACCTCGTGTGCCGTGTCGGCCAGGCTATATGGGGGGATTTTGTTGTAAGCGTCTGTCTGTGTATTAGCACTTGCATCAGCAGTCGATAAGGCTACATGGGATATATTTGTCTTTCTGTGTGAGTGTGTGCTTGTGTATGTCCAATACTCTGTGCGTTATAGTCTACAGAATGTATGATGAGTCTTCTGTGCGTAGAGTATGCGAGTGTGTTAGTGTGTATAGATGAGGAGACTCGTGAAGGACGCTGCTGCTGCTACTGGGCAGGTGGAGGCAGTCGCCCTCCGACAACAGCGGAGGAGCGACGCTCACAACAACGACCGGAGCGCCGGGCGGATAAAGTGTAGCGAGTTAGCACAGTGGGGGGGGGGGGGGGGGAGGCACAGCTGGTGCATCTGCCAATCGTCTCAGCCAACCCGTGGCACCATCTGGGTCTGTCCCGTGCCACTTATTGTGGCCTCGGGAGTGCACCTAGCCTGGCACAAGCGCAGTGGTAACGTCACCGCAAGTTCGTGACCAATATATGCGTGTCAGTGCTGTACCATGTGCAGTATGTATGCTGAACTTCTTTCGCACCCTACGTAGCCAACCGTGCTCATCGGAGGTGCATCTGTATGTACAGTGTATGCACGATGTATGGGTCTGTACTGTATGCGTATTCACGTGTGAATGGACTCAGCCTTAAATTAGTACCCGGTGCGATTGTGTAAACAGCACTGGGGAGACAAAGGCGGCCGGGCGTGGTGCTGGCCACCGACCCCCTCGTGTACCTTGCTGGCCTTAATAGGTACTCGCTAACAGCACTTGCCCCAATAGTCTGTTAAGGCTATAGTGAGCTATTTGTCTTTGTATCTACAGTATAGGTATATAACATATACGTTTTCAGGACTTTGTCAATCCACTGCTGGATGAAGGCCTCCCCACCCCGTGTCGGTCATCAGCTTGATTGACCAGACTTCACCACCCTGGTCATTGCGGGTCGGTCAAGTGAAGAGACGGACAGACTCGGGACCGGTTCAGATATCACTCGCCAGGAATCGAACTGTGGCTAGGCAGGGTTTACAACTCAGTGTGCTATCTACTGCGCCACCGCTCACCATTGTACCTGTGTATAACGAGAGAGTGTGTGTGTGTGGTTGGAGCGCATTAGTGTGATCAGACTGTCAAGCCCTGGGGCAGGCGTTAACTCCAAGAGCCACGTGGCTTTTTACAGAGAAGAAGAGCAGTCCTGGCTGCATGGATTTCTCTATACAGGCCAGTAGGCCACTGTAAAGTTTACAAACATTCTGGTTTGACCGGGATAGTCTGAGCTTTACAAAGGCTTGGCCCAGTTATGTACGTGAAAGTATGTGTGTGTGGGGGCTAAACGGGCACTACATGGGCTGGAAAAGAGAAGTGATGCGGTACAGGAAAATATGGAGCTGAGTGGACTTGCTAAAGACTACTACTAGCGGTGTCAAGATTGGCCTCCATGGATAAGACTCGTGAAGGACGCTACTGGGCAGTTGGAGGCAGTCGCCCTCCAAGAAAAACGGAGGGCAGAGGAGCGATGCTCAACGAGCGGAGCTCTGGGCAGATACAATGCAGCAAGTTGGTACGGTAGGGGGCACAGCTGGTGCATCTGACAGTCATATCAGTCAGTCATCCCATGGCACCTGGCCTGGCACAGGCGTCGTGGTGACATCAGTTTGTGGCGAATGGCGGTTCTTGTGGGTATGTATTTTTGTGGGGAGCGGTGGCGTAGCTGTTAGCACACTGTGCGACGAACCCGGCTACCCGAGTTCGATTCCCACTCACGGCAAACACCGGTCCTGGTTCTCCCCTAGGTCGACTCGGCCTCAACCAAGTCCAATTCCTAGTGCGGTGTGTAAACATCGTGACTAGAGAGACAAATGCGACCAGGTGTGGTTGCTAGCCACCCACTCCCTCGTGTGCCTTGCATACTTTCATAGGCGCTCGCTAATAGCAATTCCCCCAAAAGTCTGTTCAGGCTTTGTCTTTGTATGAACTATGTGAATGAACAAAAAGTAGGAAGTGGTGCGCAGCAGTGAGCACACTGTACTAAAAATCTGGCCACTTGGCTTTATTTTTGTTTAATCGGGTGAGAACTCAAGAGACCAGGATAGTCTCATTTGCAAAAGTGATTGGGTGATCTGGGTTAGGTTCCCAGCCATGGTTAACATTTGTAGCAAGTTATATCACTCGTATTATAACTGGTCCCGGACGTCTCTTAGGTCGACTTGGCCTTAAATGAGTACCTTGTGCAGTGCGTGAACATCAACACTGGGGAGACAAAGGTGGCTGTCTGTGGTGCCAGACCACCGCCTCGTGTGCCGTGTCGATCTTCATAGGTGCTCTCTATAATTGCACCTGCCCCAACAGTCTGTTTAAGGCCATACAAGAGATCTTTGTACTGTATGTGCATGTGATTAACGTGTGTATTGATTTTACAAAATGTACACCTGGGAAAATGTTGCCCACCAGTTACTCGTAATGCTATAACAAAGATGTAAGGCAATCTGTTCATGTTGTCGGTGGCAGTGCATTCTCAGCCTGTCCTTTGACACCATCACAGTCCCTGAGATTTTAGCTCAAGTTGCCTTGGCAATGCGTTATTAAAATAGCATCGTCTGTAAGGGGCATGGGCCTGCATATTTAATTGGACCACGGTGGGTGTGCGTGCACATGCTTATGAGTGGCTGTCCCTTTGCCCTTGTGTGCAGACACCTTGGATTCCCACACAAACGGAACTGATATCCCCCCACATCAGCTCAGGTAAACCAGCTGCCCATCTCACACACCCACTCAGCACACCACACTCACTGTGTGGCATTTAGTATACAGCATGAAGGAGCAGCATCTAGTGTTCAGTGAGAGATCAATTGAACCCTTTCCCGTTCCGAGACATCTGGAAGTTGCAGGGGGGGTCCCGTTCACCGCTGAATCTCGGAACACGCGAACGGTTAGCGTTAATTTTATTTACAGAGAGGCATACCGCCGTTGCTTTTAAAGACATTGTACTCACCGCAGAGAACCGTAGCGACACGACCGCCAAACTGTGCCACACGCCCTCCTGCATGGGCTTGTGGGAGCCTCGGTACTAATAAAGTTATTTTAGTTTTTCTACCGGTTCCGTTATGATGACTTCCAGTACAGTTATCACATGACTGTGGCAGCTTTTAAAGACTCGTGCTGAGGCATAGTGACGTTGAAATCAGTCCATATTGTTTCTATTTAATCAAATTCTTCTAATAATGCATTAATATATCGAGGAAATGCGTATTAAGGAAGGCCCCGCATTGAACGCTTGGCCAATTCCATGTTAGTGTTTTTGTATACATTGATGCGCAAGCTAACCGGGTAAATTGCGAGCTTGATTAATGTAGCAATAAAAAAATTGCATGAAGTGCTACCAGCAGACACGCCTCCAGTGTTTTGTTTGCAAGCTCCGAGGTATACTCTGCATTAATCGAGCTGTTTGCATTAACAGCCCCTTGTCGCGACGCCACTTCTGCCTGCAGCTGGGTCGCGTGGGGCACTTGAGCCGAGGCTGCCTCAGCCCATCTCTTGTGACAGATGCATTTTTCTTGGCACGAAGGCTAGACATACCCTGCAGAGTTGTTTTGCTTCTGATAGGGCCATTATAGATGTCTGCAACACACACGAAGGTGAAAAAATGGAGCATGGCATGAGTCACCACGTGCACAGGTCGATGAATTGTCACTATTAGGGGTCAAAATTTGATTCCCAAACTGATGATTTGTTTGCCCTAGTGATTTATATGAGCCAATGTCATCAACACGCATGTAATGAATCTGTATTTTTGTGTTTTTAGGTCTAATTTTGTATTTTATTTAGTATTGTATGTGAATGTATTCCATTTTGTTAACTTTTATTGTATTGTAATCATTCAAATACAGTTTGTAACATGAGGTTCAATTCGTAAAACATCTCTTAAATTCAAACATGTTTATATGTTAATAGTTTAATTATCATAATGTCACATCAATCCAAAAATATTTCGGATCTCAAATTTCAAGACCTCATTTTCAGATATTCCGGATGAATAAAAACATTGGGAACACACCTTCAGCATATACACGAGAGCTGGAAATAGCTTGTGCAACTCATGTTATAATCTATTATCTAATTACAATAACCCCCCCTCCTCCCCCTCTGATCTCTGCACCTTATGGGTTCACAGTGATGACGTCACCTTGCTCTGTTTAAGACCGGAAGCTGGTGAATTGTTTCACTATTCTGGCGAATCGCCCAATGATGCTGGATGTAATTACCAGCGAAATGTCTTACCGTGCCTTTCAAGTCTTAGCAGAGCACATGTATCTACAGCAGCCTGATCAAGGTGGCAATCTTAGTTCTAGAACACGCTTACACAGTGGCAAGCTCTACCACACTGATGATCCACAGTAATGGTGAAGCCAGTGTTGGAGGTTGGCAACATCTGAGTGTTCAAGCAGTGAACTGTGTGATTGGAGATGTAGAATATAATTTTTGTTCTCACAGAAACTGGTTTAATTAATCGCCAGTTAATTTATTAGGCTGTGTGATGTGGCAAAGCGTTTATCTCACAACTGGAAGGTTTTACAAGTTCAATACCCTGTCATTTGTTTTTAGGGAACTTGGACCCTGCCATAATAATGTTGAATTCCAATCATGGACTCAGCACCACCTACAGATGTTAGCATTGAATCACATACATGCATATTGTGATACCATTTAAAGATATTAGAGTTGAATTAGTTTTTTTATTGTTGTTTCCTTTCATGAGATGAAAAAGACACATTTGTGTAATAATGTTGCTTTCAGTTATGTTTATATTTATATTGTTTCATTGAACAAGGGCTGGCATACCCTAGAAACAGTGTTCATCTTGTTAAACACCAATTTTAAAATGTTGGTTTCACACTTATTATGTCCATGATTGGTGGGAATAAGATGACAAAAATGTGAAGGACTACAGTTTCGCTGTGAATTAAAGTAACAGTTGCTTTTTTCACAACGATTAGCTGTAGAGCATCACTCCTTTAACCACAGTCCCAAATCCAGTGTCACAAATGATACAATTCTGCTCTGGTAGCTCGATGTTACAATACCAATGCGTTTGGTTCACTACCGATTAATTTTATGCCGATGCGCAGCTTACTAAAGTCCACCGCGAGAGCGCAGGATACCATTGAACTCAGCGAGCCAGCGGACTGTTTGAGAGCTGGTACCCAGGCACCAGGGTAACCGCTTTGTCGTCACTGATGCCATTGTCTAAAGATTATCCAAATGTGTTGGCAATGAGACGCATGCACGTCGTGTGGCTCTGGGCTCGGGGAAGTGCAGTTGTATCGACGCGCATTGGCATCTGCTTTAGCCTAGCGGTCAAAGCGTTCGGCCACTGAGCCAGCGTGCATGGATTGACGGTTTTATGCCTGATTCAGGCGCCCCAACAAATTCTGTGGAGAATTAACGAAGTTTAACACAGTACTTGTATATTCTTCTGTAATTCTAACAATAGTCGTGACTTTTAATTCATAACAGCACTGCGATGTGCATAATCTCTCTGCAAGTAATTTATTACAGTTGTACCTCAACAGATTTCTGACTGGCACAGCGGTAATTCTCCGTGTCTCCCGTTAGAGATGATGTAACTCTGCAGGCTTCAACACAGAGGAATACAATTAATGTACATAACAGACACATCATAGACGAATAATGAGTTTTCCTTGTACACAAGATCAATTATTGTAGTTAATCAAATATAGTCGTCTCTCGATCAGTACATATGGTAGCCACATTAGTTTGTTTCTGCAAAGGAACTCAGGATTGTACGACAGCGCAATGCAAATTGGTTATATCAAGCATCTACACATACATGAATCTTGAGATGCCGTACAAATTGTGTTACAAGCACTTTCATCTCAGTCCATACTTAATTTCTCCTTTGGAGCCGGTCTTATTTATCTTTAATGTCATTCAATTCACCACGAAAATAACTTTTTCATAATTATCACAGTCAGTGGAGTCAAAGTCAAAGTGTTTCCCCGATCAAACTAGTTTCGGGGCGGTACTCATTTTCCCGTGCCATGTACTTGTCATTATTATAGAACAACCACCATTCATTTCCCATGCAGTGGCAATAATATTATTAACAATGAAACATAATTATCCTTTATTTTCCAAGCAAAGCCTCACGAAGACTTTTTTTCTGGAGGGTCCTGCAATTAGAATGTTTGGCCAATTCCATTAATAAGAATTTGCCATCTGGGAGGAAACCAGAGTACCCCGGAGAAAGCCCACCACACATACGAGATGACCACACGGAGCTTTGTATGGATGGATTCAATCCACTTTTCTATATTGCCTTCTCACAGTAATTGTGGCTTATTGTTCTGATTGGTGCTGGACCACGCTTGCTGCGTTCCATTGTTGCTTTCTAACCCCTTCGCCCATGTCTCCCTTACCGCTACCGACCCCGCCGCCATTATCTTGTGTGTGTTTAGTTTGTTGCCCTTCTCCCAGCACCTCCGATTAGTACAGTTGGCCACGTACGGTGCGAAAGAATTTGCATATACATAGTACATACAATACTCAGAATACATTGTTCACCTCCCACGTGTCTTCACCGTTAAATAACTACTTACAGAGGAAGCATTGTTATATTCTATGATGACATAGAGCATTATGTTTTTTTATATTACCAGGTAAGGCCCACTAAGCTACTTTTCAGAAGCGACCTGGCTACAAATGATAGCTCAACGAAGTGGCCTGGCATGTGGAAATTTACAGCAGCCAAATACTTGTGATTCTAAATATGGAGGAAAAAACCGGAGGATCCGGAGAAAAGTCTATGTGACCACGGGGAGAACATGCAAACTTCAAAAATATAGGCGTTAGGGTTGGGATCAAACCTATGACCTCATTCATGTCAGGCGAGGGAGTTAACATCTCACCATTGTGGCACCCTTCTTATATAGTTCAAGTTCAATTATTAGGTATAGCCCTGTGAGCCATTCGGCTCTTGAATCGGGTGCAACCGCAACGAACAAAAAACATCTTAAAGTGAATATGTGACTGAGTGCAAACAGAAAATCCAAAAAAAGACAGCAAAATATTGCAGAAAAAGCACCGTACACCAACACTGTGCAAAAATCCCAGTGAGATGCAAGTCAAACAACAATAACCACAAGACAACTTAGATTAAGGCCACCAGTCTAACTCTGTACTACAACAAACAAACATGGCCAAACCAAAAAACTTCGAAAATCACCAAAATAAAGCCATAAAAGCAATGAAACAGTGGTCATAGGAACTGTGACCGAATTTTGACAATAAACGATGTTAACAACATGTACTACCAAACTCTGCAGCCATAGCTGGCTGCATGAGTCACTCCACAACAGTAGGAGCATCAGTCAGAGTATCAACACTTTTCAATGCACCTTTAAGATCAGCACACTAAATCAAAACACAGATCATACTTTGCAGCTATCATCCGGAGCGAAACATTGTATTTTAGGCCACTAAATGGCAGTGGCAGCTAGGGGTGTACAACTCCTCTAGAGCAGTTTTGAGTGAAAATCTCATAGGTAGTGATTCAAGTTGCAGTTTATTGGCAATAGCATTCCAGACCCTGGGGGCATCAATAGCAAAGGCCCTTCCAGTATTTGTACGGCAATAGGGAATGTGAAGCTGGTAAATGAGCGAAGACCTTAGGTCAAATATGTTCTTTGAAACGGAGAGGAGATCCAGCAGGTAATCTGCAGATTTTTTTGTAAGTACATCATGAATAAATAAGATCTGATGCACAAGCCGTCGAACATTGAGAGATGTTAAGTTTGACCCAATGTAGAGATCACAGTGGTGAGTCCTATATGGGCAGTTCAATGCAAGTCTTTAGGCCGAGTGATACATTGAGTCAAGCTTCTTCAGTACAGTACTTGGGGCTGATTTATACACGATGTCACAGTAATCAAGTAGAGGCAGTATGGTAGCTTTTATCAATTCCAAACGGAACATAGGGGGGAAGCAGTGCTTGTGTCGATACAGAAAAACTATTTTTATTTTTGTCTTTTTACCAATATAATCAATGTGATCTTCAAATTTCAATTTTGAATCAAGAATGACCCCAAGATACTTATAGATCTTGACTTGCTCTATTTGATAATTATTTAAGGAATGTAATTGGGGAAAAATAACTTCCTGCTTTAGTCCTGGTGAGAAGCATAGCACCTTGGTTTTGGAGGTATTCAGGACTAGTTTAAGAGCAACTAGCTGATGTTGTAGGTGTGATGTAAGTGAGGGAATGGAGGGGATTAATGCCCAGAGGCAGATATGATGGACCAGGTGGACTGCACTTCAAGAGCATCTTCTCGAGAACCAGCTTCACTACAGACCCACAGAGCGCCCCTTGTAAACTGAATGTGTTTCCACTCTCAATGATGTTTTGTGCTGTGTAATGCATTTTTCCACTGTGTCTGGCTGTCTTGCAGGGAGAAATGCCTCACTCCGTTCAGACTGGCGCTAGAATCCAAGAACACGAAGCTCTCGCAGTATGCCTTGGCCGGAGTGCAGGTACCAATGACAACAACCATAACAGGATGCATTCGTTTACCGAGAAAGGCCTCGTTGAGTATAGACTCCGGGGTGTTTTTGGCTAATTTCGTGTGGGTATTCGTAAGCATATTCAGTGCTTTGTCAAGCCAGTACTGTATGAAGTCCTCTTCACCCTATCTTAGCCATGCGGTTATTTTACTATACTTCACCACACTGCTCAGTGCTGGTTGGTGAAGGTGGGAAGCATAGTTGCAGACGCATAGTATAGCACAGCAATGCCATTTGCCGTATTTATGTTGCTGCTCACCACATAGCCCCCCAGCCACCTCCTCCAACAACCGTCTGTGTGTGGTGGTGGCCCATTCAACCACTAACCAGGCTCAACCCTGCTTAGGTTACGAGATCTGACAAGATCAGGTGCATTCCGCGTGATTTAGTCAGCAGCTGTCGAGCTTTAGTTTGTAAGTTTCTGCACCAAGCCCGTAAGCAAAGTAACGTGTTCCATGTTAGGTCGCATGTTGAGCATTTTATCTCTCACTGCATACTGCTGGGTCAAGAACTTCAACTTCTGAAGATTCCCGCAGTAATGCGTGGCAAAAGCCTGAAAGAAGAAAAGCTCAACACATGGCCCGAGCCGGAAGACCCCACCTAGGCTTTAATAACTGTAGGCCACCTTACAGGCTGTCTGAAGCATTGTGTGAGTTTTATTATTGTCACGCTTGTTTAATTACCTTTGATAATGATGACGCGGTGGTGAGATGTTAACTACCTCACCTGGTATTCAGGAGGTCGTGGGTTCGATCTCGACCCTGACGCCTGTATATTTGGAGTTTGTATGTTCTCCCCGTGGTCGCGTGGATTTTTCTCCGAGTCTTCCAGTTTTTCCCTCCACATTTAGAGACATGCGTTTAGAGTACAGTACTTGACTGCACAAAATTTCCACTTGATAAGCCACTTCATTGAGGTATCATTTGTGGCCAGGTCTCTTCTGAAAAAGAGCTATATAGTGGGTCTTATGTGGTAAAACAATAGAGTTTAGTTGACCCAGGAAAGCCTCACTGAGTCTCAAGAATCTTTTTTAGGAGGGTCCTGCCATGGTTTCGTGGTCAGGGGCGATGTTACCACTGTGTGTGATTCCAACTGAGTAATTTGCAGGTATGAATGCAGCATGGGAAAGTTTGGCCAGTGCCAGTTGCATGGTATGTTTTTTTTAGCTTTGGGAAGAAACTATGGAACCTAGAAGAAACCAATGCAGAACAGGGGGAAAGAAATACGAACCCCACGCAGAAAAAAAAGCGTCCAAGTTTGGAATCGAACTTGTGCCCTTTTGGCCGCGTGGCACGGGTGTTACCACTACGCCACCATTCCGTTCCCTGTGCGTCCAGTTGTGTTGCTTTCACGCGGAGTGACCCAGACACACACCGGTGGACGCAGCTGCCTTCCTTTCTGCTGGTGCGCAGAGGCTGCTGGCCGAGGAGCGTTTTGTGTCGAGGCTACCCGAGGAGAAGGAGGAGCACCGTCTGCTCAGCCAGGTGCTGGAGACGGTGCACAGCACGCCGGCGCTGCACGAGGACCTGCAGGTGGAGGTCATGAAGGTGCGTGCTCGTGGTGCTGTGGACTGCAGTCTCCTCTGTGTGGGATCAATATCATCCATCATGCGATCTAACCCAAAAAACCTGTATTATAGTTGATATTGGTCGCGAAACGGGATCAATATTCTTGATTTCAAGCTTTCGTGACTGTTATTTTTTTTACCTACGTGACTTTACCGAAAGAACCAAAGAGTGGGGATCAATATTCACTTTGCCTTCAATAATCATGCTACTATTAAAAATGATGTATGCCTCGAGTATCTTGGCTGGCTACTGGCTGGGCTCCTCTCCTTCCCGGGGCTCCACTACCACGTGAAGCCCTGTGACGTCACCACCGGTGACTGAGTTATGGGGGGCCAGGTTCAAATCCACTTTTTACATTTTAAGATGTTTTTTGGCTAATTTAAACGTGAAAACAAAGTAAACTCTCACAATATTGTAAACATATATCATACTCCTATGTATCTAACTTATATATCTAAAAATACACGTTGAATTTAATTGGCGGAAGAAGTACGGAAGACATAATAGCGACACTGTGGGTGGGAGTCACGAATACAGAAGGCTGACTAGGTGAATTTAAAATTATTCTAACTTTTCAGTTTATGATCTTATTATTGATTAAATACTTTTGCCAACATTTTCTTTAAATCCCGGGGAATATAACAAAAACACCTCAGTATGTGTTATTTTAGCATTGTATTACTTAAAAAGGCAGATTAATTGTAGAGCTCCTTGAGTACAGGATTGTGAGCAGCGCATGTTAAAGACACCGAGCTCTTATTTCTGTTGTAGAGCAAAGGGTTCTCTAAAAGTGATTATAATAATTCCTTAATTACCCATAAAAGCTACGGTGAGTCCGAAGATGCTGCCCTGGGTTGTTTGGCGAAGCCTATTACATTTTGTGTTCTTGGTTAAGATAGGGAATGGTGCCGTGATGTCATGGTTAGCACACTGGACTTGCAATACAGAGGTCATTGGTTCGATATCCCCCATCTTGGTAAATCAGTTTAAACTTGAAACTAAGCAGTAAAACAATGGACATTTTTTGTATTGTATTAACTCCCTGGTCTCCATCCAGCAGTATAAATGGGTACACCACAGTTAATCGATGGTCTGCAGATCCCGTGTGGTGGGGTAAAGTGTGGGTGCTCTCATCTCTTCCGAGATGACTAGCCAGCATGGAAGATTAGGCCAGGGTCAATAAGGGTCAGTGGTTGCTTGTATTGTTTACACTCTGTCATTTCATTCTTTACCAGAACAGGAAAGTCTAAATTTCACTCCGCTTATACCAGTATAAACATTTGACACTGCGTTTGAACGGGGCAGTAAATAAGGTGGATACTTAGCCATTATTCACTGTGTTTCTGTTAAGAAGAAGGAGAAATAACTTCCCGTATTGAATTGAAATTGCCCTCTTTTTAAATCCTTTATATTAAGTTCGCGTGCTTGCTTGCTTGCTTGCGTGCTTGCTTGCTTGCCTACGACCGTGCAAATCTTTCGGTCGTTTTTTAACCCACTTCCCGTGATCCAATCGAGCTGACATTTTCCACACAGACTCGTTGTGCGAGACAATTAATGTTCGTGAAAAAAAATTCCCAAAATTTTACACTTTTTAGGCAAAAAAAATGTATTTTACATATATTCAAATAGAACTCATTCATGGCTTTGGCTGAACGTCAGAGTGTAAGAGCCCAGAGCGTAACCCCTCCACAGGCCGTGGCGGAGTAGCGCAGTTGGTAGCGCCCTCGCTTCCCATGCCAAAGGTCGCGGGATCGATCCCCGCGTCCTCCACAGGCGAATATATATTTTAAATCCTTTATATTAAGTTCGCTGCCACGCATATATAGGATTTATAGTGAAAAACTTTGTTTTTACGGGTTATACTTATTATTTGAATGGGTTGAAAATTGTACCGGCTCTGAAAAACAGATTTTTTTTCTCTCCTTTGTTTGACATCGAGTGCTTTGATTAACGCATTGTTTTTATGGTAAAACTCTGATTATAACTGCAATTGTATGGAATATGTCCTCATGTTTGGCTTATATCAATTAACTAACAATGTGTCGACTGCATAACATTTTTTATTTGGAAACAAAGTGAGTTGTAATGCGAACCTGGCGGTGTTGAGTCAGTGTTTTGTCGTCCTTGCCAATGTTGGGTTTTACTTGCGTGGCCGCCGGCCTTTGCCAAAATCACCGAGAATACGCTCGATCCCTCCGGAGCACAGAGCTAAGCACAGAATGAGCCTGGATATTGCTGAAATGGGTGACCACCGTGCATAAAAAGCGTTATATAGGCTGTCTGGATAAATGTGTTGTGCATCAGAATAAATGCAGCAGAAAATAACAAACACGTTTTCATAATTATGCAGGAGACATCCCATTCAGCTGCATTAGACAATTTACTTTTATTAATTTTAATGTTTTAACTACGTGACTTTACCGAAAAAACCTAAGAATATGTTAAAAGAGACTTGCCTTACTATAGCGACACACTGGAATGTTTTCTCCATATTCAGTTGCAGGTAATGTCAGTTGTGGATTTCAGCTGAGCACTGGCACACTGGTTTACTCATACGAATATATTACAAACTGTTTAATATCGGCTCGACAGACGATGATGAATCGTGATGGAACTTTTTGAATGAAACTTGATGTCACAATAAAGGTTTTTTTTATGGGTTAGATCACGTAAATATAAATGTGCCGTTAAACCCGCCACCACCCGACAGAGCCAATTGGTAAGGTTTGTCTTGGAAACAAAACGTGCCAATTCGTCAGCACACCGGTTTCTTGGAGAGTAAACCCACAACATTTATTCCGTCACTTTATTTGCATATTCACGCTTGGAAATTACAACGCTGCGTTTGACACGCCACAGAAATTCTTCACAGGGCATATAAAAGGTGTGCCCCGTGTTTGTATGAGGAGGTGTATTGCAAAAGCTTCAGTGGTACAGTCGAACTTTCACCTTTTATTCTTGGGCCATTCTTTGACTCAACTTGATGCATTGCTGGCTGCGAGCAAACGACGTAGAAATTTTCCTGCCTCTTAAGATACCGCCGACGTGAACAGCTGGAATAAGATTGTGAGAGAAATAAAAAGCAAAACAAACGTAACTTGGACAATGAACACATGGCACTTAAATTGATTGTCTCGTAGTAATATGGTTTTCATGTCGACCGTGCCCCTTGCATTGCTGGAATTCCCAGAAACCGTGTCACAAGTCCCGAGGCTAATTGAAGCAAAGTCACCCAGTAATTGCTGCCGTCATGATATTCATGTACAGTGTGTTACAATTGCAGTTGTCTGCTGTGGGCACTTTATTAAATCACTGAGCAAAGCACTCTGCAAACATAGACGGCTCGAAGGCAAAAAGATCCTCTTTTCGATACGCAAGATTAAGCACGATGGAAGCTTGCAGATGAGTACTATATGGAATTAGTAAAAAAAATTCTGTCTTTATAAATATATATATTTTTTAATATGACAGACGTACAATGGTCTCATATCTCGTACATACGCCTTGGAATCCAGGTTTTGCCGGTTCCAATCTAACCTTAGAATCCTGATGAAATGCTCTTTTGCAAAATTTGAACATCTAGCATAAGCTTTGAATGCTTTCCACCTCAGCTTGAAAACGTTAAAGTCTGTAATGAGGTAAATGGATGATCCGATACAGGTGAAGGTTCGGTGATTTATTGAAATAACTGAAATTCGACTTGTAACATGAGAAACGAGCTACAAGCATGAGGAATACACCAGAAATCAGCAAAAATATCTCCCCCTCTCCTTCCCAAAAGCACGCTGGCATAGAGGGTTTGAGAGAGTCCACCATTCCACTTCCAACTTGAAAACCTCAACCTGTACCAGGATCAGTCTTCGTGTGTACATTGCTGTGGTGACGAGGAAACGGCACCAGGGATGTCGCTGTTGTTGATAAAAAAAAGTAACTTCATCAAGGACAGCTGCCTGTGGTCTCGTGTTAAAATAGAATCCTATCACACGTACAGATTTCCCTCGCTCTATGCGGGTTCGGTTTTTGCGATTTCGTGTATATGTGGCTAATCTACTTCTACCTAAAATTCGCCTAACAGCGGTTTGAATTCACTTGTACGCGGCCATGCAGTCAGATTGTGGGACAACGTCGTGTGCGTACCATGCGCTACTCGGCAGGCAGCTGCCTCGTGTGCGGTTTCGCTTTGTGAGCCCCTTTTTTTATTGGAACGCATCTACTACGGCCGCATAGAGCAAGGGAAACCTGTACGCAGTGGTGTTTGCGGTTGTGCTGCATGGCACCGTCACGTGTGTTTTGGGTTGTGTTTGGTGCCGTCCGGCAGGATGCCCGACGTTGCGGTCCACGTGCTGGAACTGTAATGACCGCTGTGATTGTCTCACGTGCCTAGGTGCTGCTGTGTCTCGCCTGCTCGTCCACGTTTGAATTGAACGGCAAGTCCCTACTGCAGATCTCCGAGGTGAGTGTGGCTCCCCTGAGCTCCGCGTAAGCTAGCGGAGAGCTCCTTCGCAGGCACTCGCCCGTTGTGTGATTGGCGATAGTTTTATGTGCTCTTTCAAAAAGGTTATTGTAAATGTAAATATACTGTCTTGGGTTCTGTTCTGAAGATGTTTGATGCAGTGTCAAGAAAAATGTCGTATCTAATTGCGAAATATGGTTATGATGATTGTTATTCAACTCACCCACGTGAGCTAAAAAAATAATATGGGTATTAAACCCTGGTACATGTCGGGTGGATGGTCTTGTACCAAAAAAATTGGCCCGATCACTACTTGGGTTGATCTAAAAATCAATTGTTCATCATAATATTGACTGTGATAAAAACGTACCTTTTACAGATACTAGCTTTTGTGCAAAATCACTGTGCAACGCAAACAACAAACAGCGTTTGCGTATGCGTACCTAGGCCGGGTGTCATGAGTTGTGCGACATGATTTGGAAGCTTCCACAATAACAAAAAAAGTTATACAAAAGAATGAACGCAAAAGGGAATTCATGCAACGGAGGACTAACCCAAAAACACAACCAGGTCGTTTTGTTTTTGGCTGCCCGACACAATTTTAAAGCTCAAGAAGAAGAAAACTTAAAAGTGATTTTCGGGTGTAGCCATCATGTCGTTTTCCAGATTCTCACAACTTTAATCTCAGCCGTGTTGGGCAGCCTAGGGACCCTTCCCCCCACCGGGTGTGCCTACAGCGTGAGAGCTTGTGTGGAGTTCTTTTACGATTGCGTTAACATTTAATCGTTTTGCCCACGTGCCTTCCTTAGATCAATATTCCTCACTTGTGTTCATCCATTCAACAAGGTCACCTTGGATTTGTTTCAACTCATTCTCGTTAGCAAGATGTTGCTTCATAATACAATGCCACTGGATGCCCTGATGTTGTGAACAGCAGGGGAGCCGGCATATTTGTAACATTACATCGAAAATGGATGAGTAGCGTTATTTTTGCTGATTGAGTAAAGTGTTGTCCTGAATATTAATGTAGGTCTTTGCAAGTGATTTAAACAAACCTCCTTAACTGCTGATTCCATTTGACAGACATGAAATGTTCTGTAACCTGTGGAGTAACTGGCCCCCACCATAGGAATGTGGAATTTCCACCACCAAGTCGGAGCCACAGTTGGAATAAAGCATCACATTATGTTGCTCATATGAGCAGGGAGACAATGGTTGTCTTAACATGCAGTATAGAAGTAGTGGAGATACACAGTGGGTAGCAAGAGTGTAGTGCAGCAAAAGTAATTGTTGTGCTATACTTCTATGTTCCAAGCTCTATGCTCTATCAGCTCCACCAATCCGCACAACAGCGTGGAAAGGCATTCATCCAGCAGTGGATTGATGACACGACTGTACGTGTACTTAGGAGCGGCCTGTTGTTGTTTTACTACAGCGGTTTCTCATGATGGCGTGCATCGCAAGTGTGATTCACTTGAATATGTGAGATTTGAAATCATATCAGAATACGCAAACACACACACGTATAATAACGTCCTTTTTTTATGATCTAGGATCGCGTCGCTGAGTGTCAAGCATTTGTAAGGGGGATCCTGCATTGGGATACAGTAATACCCTGATTTACGTCTCCCCCTTTTATGTTGTTTCACAAATACGTCATCACTTCATTAACACCGCCACCTGATTTGCATTGCCTCAACCCACACGTAAGTTACTGACAGCATCGTCGTCCACCCTTTCTCGTTATCTGTCACCTCTCAGCCGTCGCCTACCCTGTAAATCGCTTTGATTTACGTCGCCTCCACCACCCTCTACTACTACTACTACCCTGTAAATCGCTTTGATTTTACGTCGTTTCGATATTCGTTGTTGCACCTTTCAGGGATGCAGTCCCCGACGTAAACTGGGGTATTACTGTATTTGGTCAATTCCATTTTTTTCATGCTGGTGAAAGCCCAAGTACTCAGAAAAAAATCTATCGATATAAGGGATAACACTCTAAAGTTCCCTACAGACAGGCTCACAAACCCACTTGTAGTTTTTTCCATCTCCTTGGCAATTTACAGCCCCGGAGGTTGGGAGTCGTGAAGTATGCAGCGGTCTCTTTGTGTGACCCACCAACTCGACCCCTCAAATAATTGCATTACTTGATTTGCACTGCCACCGTGCTCTTGTTTTACGCATTTAATGTTCTGCCCAAGCGGACAGGCGATGCCCCCGGCTGGAGCCGGTGTGTTCGGTCCTCCTTGTTCACCACGCTGAGGATGTTCCCCGTCTGTGTCGAGGGCCTTTGAAGGAAGCGCGCAAACCTGCAAAACCATCCGCGGCTCTTATCTTGTAAACACGAACTCTCGTGTGTCTCGGGCTGTCCAACGCAAGTTTTGAAGTGTTCTTCGACAAAGTTGCGGCCCTGCTGCAACTGTTGGAATGTCCTGTACTCATGGGAGATCCAGAGAGCCCTGCAGAGGCCATTTGGCCTATTCTTCCACTCTGACCAGACAGCCTGGAAAGGCAGGAACACCCACATTTTATGTCACCACTCAGGACTTGCCGATTGACTGACTAAAGGTTTCTTAATTGGAAATAAATACTTAGAAATAACGGTCGTAACTCTGTGATAACGCTGGCATGACGTAACTCTATTTTGTCTAAAGTGGTGCAGGTCCCTGGTGTCACTAGCGTGCCATAATGGTCTGCCTGATCACTATTTTTAAGCCCGTTTCTTATAAAGCTTCCAGGTGTGGCAGTTGAAACAATGGGCTGCTTTCCTAAATCTCTGGTCTTTGTACGGCCAGCAGTATGAATGCGTGCCCCACGGCTAGTTGATTTGCCAGTCATGTGTGGTGGAGTCAAGTGTGAGATCTGGCTAGCTTGGAAGGGTAGGCCAAATTATCTTGGGAGTGGAGGTCCTTCCACCAGACACTTTTGGTGTCTGGTGGCAGGAGCAAGCAATTGCCGGGCTGCACCTTTAACTTTTACTTTAGCGAAGCTTCGGATGTGTGTCTAGCACACTGGGAGACACAGGCTAGGCATGCATCTACAAGCTAAGAGCCGTTAGCGTTGTACAGGTTTCGTCTTCCTTTAACCGCCACCCCCCCCACCCCACGCGCGTGCCGCCGTCTCTCCCAGGTGTGCGTTGACACGTACGTGGCAAACAGCCACCTGCGTAGCACTAACACGGCCGTGCGAGCCACGCTCAGCCAGATGCTGGGCGACCTGAGCCAGAGTCTGCGGCAGAAGCAGGAGGAGATGGTGAGGAGGAGGAGAGGGGGGGCGGGGCATGGTTTTAAAGCCGCCCCCCACCACCACGTATCCGACGCTACCCCCCACCACCCACCCTCCCCGTGCATGCCTTCCCCCCCGTGCAAGATCGTGCATGCCTCCAGACTAACCCCCCCCCCCGTGCCCAGCACTCGTTGCCTTGTGTTGTGATATGAGCCTTCGCTGTGCAATGTGAACCAGGGCACTGCCATTACGTGACCAATAAAACTGAGGTACAGTTAACTGGGCTGGGAGATTGGTATCTTTATTTAACCAGGTAAGTGCCTGATCAGATTTGTATCTTCCCCTGATGAAATGAGCATTGAGGTGTTGCTCAGCCCTGAGCAAGTGGTGGAAATTCCACATTCCTATAATAGGGTTGAGTCTATCCATAGGACAATCACTGTTGACTTGTATCAACTTCGACATCCCTAATAATAAAATCTATCTGCAAAAGCCTCATTTGAATCTCGTGCATTTGATGGGACAATACTCAGAGGCTTGAGATGGGGTTCACAAACCCAATTGCTGCATCACCATCGCAATGCAGCAGAATTACTCTCAGTGGACTCTCGACTGTACAAAGTGCATTTCCATATTTATTGGGTGATACTTGGACAATTGACAGTCACAGGTGCATAGTAAACACATCCAAATAACATTTCTTTAAGAATAAGAGTTTTTATTATACTCCTGCTGTTCGGTGAGATGCAATAATTGATGATCTAATAGAGCAGTTCTCAATACACCCACGATATCCCATAATGGACTGGACATTCTCTTACAAGCTTCCATATGTCCGTGTAGCATCTTGTAGTGAAAGCACCGTTTATCGCAACCACCTTCATTGCGATACGTGGTAGGTCATAGCATGCCATTGGTTACATTCCACAAGTGGCTTTTTTGTTTCTTCTACGGTGAATGCTCGCTTACATGGCTGGGTTGAGCCGGCTCGATTGTTGCATGCATGTGTCACTGCTGTCCCACCCGCCCCCCAAAGGACTGGTCCCATCACCCCACAACCTCTGCAGGTGTTGATTTATTCTGATCGCCTATTCCTTCTGCCTGTGTTCATCTGTTCCCGTGTGGGTGTAGTGAGACTTTCCCTGCACAGACCTCGTGTGTCACATCAGCATTTGCAGCCAGAGCGCCTGTCACTGAGCCTGTTTGTAATGACTCTCGGCAGTTAGTTTTCCCGCTACAGGCACCCGGTTATTTATGTTGTATGCAGGGAATTATCAGACCGTGTCATTCCCTGTAAATGAGACGTTAAAGACGTAGCTTTGGCCTCATTCGCAAGAGTAGGACGTTGTGTGCCCTGGCTGCAGAGCGCGAGTACGTTTTATGAAAATTGCTCAGTTTTGAGTTGAAAACAAAAACACACACATGGCATTTGAAAATATGATAATTTACACTGAATTAAATATATTTTCACGGTTAACAGCAATAACAGTGTTTGATATACGTAGATTTTTTTCTTCCAATTATTTCATTGATAGTATGTATGTGTCAATGTTAGATAATTATTCTTAACAGTACCTCCCGGTACCATTACTTGCGACACATAATATAAACATTCTACCGAGAATAGGGAGCTGAGAAGACCGATTTCCTAAATGTAAGCCTATTGTATATTTTTCATATGGCAGGATAGACTGGGTTTGTCATAGGAATGTGGAATTCTCACCGAAGGCTCGCGCTCGCCACCTGGGACGCTGACCTTTACAAGGCGGTGCTAATGATGGCAGCGGTGATGAGGTGTTGTTTATGTTCTCTGGTTGCACACGGCTGCCAGAAACAGTCCCTTATGTTTGCTTTAACAACAAATCAGATCTCCTTTAAGCCGAGATAATACGTCTCACCGGGATTTTTGACGAGATAAACATTGAACCACGAATTCAATTTTGACTTTTCAACTTGCTATCCTCCGCACCTGCTTTTTAAACTTCCTACTTTCTGCCCTGTTTTATTTTCAAATGTATTTTTCTTTGTATTTCTGACAATCTGCTGCCTGTTTTTTTTTTAACAAGCACGAGTTTAAATCTAACACGTACCTGTAACCAAAAGGTGTTTTCACATGCAAGTGACCCCCACAATGCAATGGAAGACTCCAAACATGATGTTTATGTCTGCATTCTGTGTAGAAAGAGTGGTTTTCTTGCGGAGAAAACCATTGTTATAGTCGGGGTCGCTTTGCAGTGAAATATTTATTTTCTGCAACTAACATGCTTTCATTGAATTTGCATGTTTACACCATTTGTTTTATGTTTTGAAGGCCTTGTCTTTGTGATTCACATTAATCATACACCACGATGGTTGGTTATGGTTGGTTTTGTTCTTGTAAGAAGCACACCTATTAAGTTACACGATTAACCTAACGCAAAAATCTGTATTCTACATTATATCTTACACCTGCACACTATTGGAGACTACACAGTCAACAATCCTGCAAGGATGTGTTAATTTGAGAAATCATTGAGGAATAAATGGCCTTGTTCCCTGGCTCGCCAGCTTTAAATTGCGAAAAAAAATGGAATTTTTTTTGCTGCCCGTTGTGAAATATGAAACCCGTATATCACCCCCCCCCCCCCCCCGCTTATGCGGCACGATCACACCCAGTGTCTGAGACCTTCACTAGCTCACTATTTTAACCTGCATTCATCCAATCCACACAGCATGGCAAATTCATGAGCGTACCCGTGCCTTTTTTCTCCCCGCCTTCCAACAACCCTGCGGCTAGTCAGTGTGAAGTATAATCAAATAACTCTAGCGACCCTCGTGACAATAGGTAGGCCCTCGCTAGATTTAAAAAAGGGCTATACTTTTACATGTTACATGTTACATCGATACGGACTTGCCATATAGCCTTTAACATGTGTTTGTTGCCAGTGGTGTTTAGCGGGGCACCTATTTGGGTAATGTGTCACCTGTTCCGATGTTAACATTCCACACAAGTTACTCATTTTATGGTGAGTCAACCTACAGGAGACACAGAACCAGGCCAGATATCACTCGCCAACAGTGGCGGGCCGTGTATTTTACACCTAGGCCTTTAGTGCTATCTTCCCACAATTAAAGCGCCTTTGAATAACCTCACCATGACACTAGGGCTATAGGCTATTGTCATTCGACGTAACCACCCCATATTCAGTGACAGTGACGTTTATCAAATGGAATAAAGTCTTTAACATGAGGCTCAACACCTATGAGAGTTAAAATACACTAATTCCAGAGACATGAATACATGGTGACTGAAACCATCAAGGATGTACCACTATTACACAGTATGACAGGATGCTGCATCACAAATAGACATCGCATAGCCTAAATCAATGTCATTACCAAAGAAACAAGAACAAACTCGCAACAACCAGTCACATTTACTCATATGACCACCAAGCAAGCAAAAATGCCATAAAACACAAATAACACAATCAGGATTCAACAGGCTTCCCCACAGAAAAAAACCCAAAAATCTAAAGCACTACATCTAAAAATCTAAACGTCATGAAAGAAAGTTGAAATAAATCTTAGATGATGTTACTTTACGTGCTAGCTAGTTTTACTTCAGTTAGCTAACTGCCCCTCCGATCACGCCACACAAAAAATTCTAACGTAGGCGGCTAGGCCAGCTCGCTGAATACGCCCAACATGGCAAACTCGACATCTGATTGGTTAATAAAGAATATGACAATCAACAACATCGTCCCCATTTGCTTCAACAGCAGAGGGGATTCACTCGACATTCTGAAGGCCTCAGGATAGATTTTTCACCTGGAGAGGTGGAGTCAGCACAGGTAGAAAATCTGATTGGATAAAAGCTCTCATTTATGAGCTGCACTGGAAGCAGCGCAACTGAGGGAGAGAGTAACATTAAAATTACGTTAATAGACTCATAAGAAAGAACTTTGTAAAATACATATAGCATTGATGAAAATAAAATGTTCTGATTCTGATAATTTCTAGGCCAGCAGAGAAGGCCTTGATGTCAGCCGTGCCTGGGAATCGAACTCGGTTCATTGGAATTTGTGGCACAGTGCCGCTAACCACTATGCCACTGCTCTCCACACATCCCATAATCTAAAACCTATATATGCCACGAAGTGGCAGTGATGTCATAATGGCACCTGTGCCAGGATAGGTCCACTTTGAATAGAGGCTCACCAGCAGGATGTAAAAGGACACACCCAGGAGGTGTGGGTTGCTAGATTGGGATGACTGGCAGAGACAACTCTTGCACAGATAACACACGCACGCACAAAGACATATCCCCTGTTTAGCCACACAGACTATGGGCAAGAGCCAATAAATGCTGGAGCTGCACTTGAAAGGGTGGTGCGGACACCACCACACCTGGTCAACTTCATCTCTGCTTTGCTGATGGTCACTCAGCAGATAGTTATGTCTGATTTGAACTAGGGGAGAAGGGGGTTAAATTTTGACTTAAAACTTTCGTGACTGCAGCAATTCATATTATTTGGTTCTTTCGGTAAAGTCAAGTAGATAGAAAAAATTATAATAAAATGAAAATAAAGTGAATACAAATATCACGACGTTTCGATCGCAACACAAGCGGTCGTCATCAGAAAAAAGGGGTTAGCCTCTAAAGGCAAACTTTTATAAAGGTTTGGAGATGGGCGTAGCCCAAGTGTATCAACAGCACCAACAGCATGGGCGGGGCAGCAATATCAATGCAGCAACAATGCCAATGCAGCAGCATTGCCAATGCAGCAAAGGGCCGCCAGAAAATCACTGCACCCCGCTTCACACACCACACTGCTGACGGTGAAGGTTGATTGACAAGAAAACACAAGTCAAGTAATGACCCAAAGTGGTTGATGACATTGTTCCAATGATTTCTCGGTTGAAATTGTGTTTGTATATATGGATGGCTTCATTAACGAATCTTTGTTGATAGCGAGGCGGCTTGCAAAGTACCATCGTCTTAGAGAAATACATTTCGTGTGAGCCAGCCGCATTAAAATAATGACCAGCCACTGCAGAAATATTGGTCCTACCGTGTTTCAAATCTGCCTTATGTTCACGAACACGGTCCGAGACATGTCGCTTAGTTTCCACCAACAGCCTTGTTACAAAAATGAACAGCATCACTGATTCAGCTTCATTAATTGAACAGACCAAACGGTTTTCCTTAAAACCTTCTGCTGCTAGGCCACCCAGATTATATGGCTTACCAAAAATCCATAAAGAAGGTACACCCCTTCGTCCCATCGTCTCCACCATTGGCTCACCCACCTACAAACTTCCCGATAGCTGTCTGAGACCTTACAGCCATTCACTGGTAAGACCACCTCTTCTGTTCTTAACTCAGCTCACCTGGTATCGTCAATTAAAGACATCTCACTGTCCCCAGGTGATTTACTCGTCAGTTTCGATGTAGTTTCTTTGTTCACCAAAGTTCCATTGCCCGATACCATTGCAATCATTGAAGATTTGGTCCAACAAGGATTGAATGCTGATGCACCGGCCCTGGTGAGACACTGCCTCACCAATACATACTTCACCTGGAATGGAACATTCGACAAACAAACTGAAAGCATCTCCGATTGTAGCCAATATTTTCATGGAAAAATGTTGAGACAGATGACATCAAGGCATCCAATTTCGATTTAAAGCTTTCGTGACTGCAGGGATTCATCTTCTTGGTTCTTTCGGTAAAGTCACGTAGAAGGGAAGTAATACAATAATAAAAATAAAACATAATAAAACAATTCTCACGACGTTTCGGCCACAACGCAAGCAGCCGTCCTCAGGCGAAGAATGAAACACCACCAAGCTTGGAGCGTATATTTAAGCTGGGTTAGAGGGGGGGAGGTGGGAAGAAGAGCGCCTAGACAAAATAATTTGCATATCCATATGCTGAATTCCTCTTGATATGCAAATTATTTTGTCTAGGCGCTCTTCTTCCCACCTCCCCCCCTCTAACCCAGCTTAAATATACGCTCCAAGCTTGGTGGTGTTTCATTCTTCGCCTGAGGACGGCTGCTTGCGTTGTGGCCGAAACGTCGTGAGAATTGTTTTATTATGTTTTATTTTTATTATTTTATTACTTCCCTTCTACGTGACTTTACCGAAAGAACCAAGAAGATCAAGGCATCCACTCGACACCCGTCCTTGTGGAAGAGGTACGTGGATGACACTTTTGTCATCTGGCCACATGGCCGACCGGCTCTAAACCAATTCCTCAACCACATCAATTCCATACACCCAGCCATAAAATTCACCATGGAGATAGAAAAGGATGGCATGCTACGCTTCTTGGATATCCTAATCAAAAAAAGACCAGATGACTCAAGGAGTCATTCTGTCTACAGGAATGTAACCCATACTGTCGCCTACCTAAAACCTGATTCCCACCACCATCTATCCCAGAAGAATTCCCTCATCAAAACGCTACACAATAGAGCTCAATGTATCTCCGACCATGAACACCTAACCATTGAACTCAAACACGTACATCAAGCTCTGAAGGCGAATGGATATTCTGACTACACAATCCGCAAAGCCAGCACCCCAACTGCGAGGAAGGAGCCATCTGAGGATCCAATCAAAACCATCACCCTACTATACATAGCAGGCGTAACCAAAATGATTTCCAAAATCGTGAAGAAACACAAGATCCAGGTCCGATTTAACACAGTACATAAAATTCGTGATCTTATTCCATCTGTGAAGGACAAGATTTCTGACATGCAATATCCCAGCATCTACAAACTAAGCTGTATCTGCGGCAGCAGTTGTTACATTGGGGAAACTAAGCGACATGTCTCGGACCGTGTTCGTGAACATAAGGCAGATTTGAAACACGGTAGGACCAATACGTCTGCCGTGGCTGATCATTATTTTAATGCGGCTTGCTCACACGAAATTGATTTCTCTCTTTGCAAGCCTACTGGCTATCAAAGATTCGTTCATGAAGCCATCCATATATGCAGACACGGACACAATTTCAACTGAAAAGAAGGTTATAGACTCGGCAATCATTAGAAAGATGTCATCAACCACTTTGGGTCATGACTTGACCTGTGTTTTTTTGTTAATCAACCTCCACTGTCAGCAGTGTGGTGTGTGGAGCGGGGTGCAGTTATTTTTTGGCGGCCCTTTGCTGCATTGGCATTGCTGCTGCATTGGCATTGCTGCTGCATTGACATTGCTGTTGCATTGACATTGCTGCTGCATTGGCATTGCTGCTGCATTGGCATTGCTGCTGCATTGGCATTGCTGCTGCATTGGCATTGCTGCTGCATTGGCATTGCTGCTGCATTGGCATTGCTGCTGCATTGACATTGCTGCTGCATTGGCATTGCTGCTGCATTGGCATTGCTGCTGCATTGGCATTGCTGCTGCATTGGCATTGCTGCTGCATTGGCATTGCTGCTGCATTGGCATTGTTGCCCCGCCCATGCTGCTGGTGCTGCTGATACACTTGGGCTACGCCCATCTCCAAACCTTTATAAACAGTTTGCCTTTAGAGGCTAACCCCTTTTCCTGAAGACGACCGCTTGTGTTGCGATCGAAACGTCGTGATATTTTTATTCAATTTATTTTAATTTTTTCTATCTACATGACTTTACTGAAAGAACCAAAGAATAAGGGGGTTCAAATGAGAATTGGCCATTCATTGCTACCAATTTGCACGATGCAAAGTATCCGACCAGAATTGTTCGTATTGTATTCTAGAACCAAAAACACACAAATTCACATAAACACACAAGCACATGTGTGCAGGCGTGTGCCTGTGCTTACCGATGAAAATCCTGTCTCAGCAGGAGGCAGATGGAGAGAGAAACGAGGAGAAAGTCGCCAATGCAGGTACAGGTTGCGAGAGGGCCTATGGACTGAAATCTCCATTCCCCACATTGCACATTAGGGGTATTGTATGTTCATGGCTCCCCCTTACTCAAGCGTAGAGTCAACCCATTATCCTGGCGGGATCAAATCAAATGAGTACCGCTTTGTGGGAAGTCAAAGCTGGTTTTGTATGAAATTTCAACCACTGGTTCAAGGCGATTAGTGGAGAAGAGTGGGCCACCCTGAAGCGGAGCAAAAACTTTACGTTGACTGCCTAGACCGTTTGTCGGCAACCTGCGGCTCCGGAGCCGCATGCAGCTCTTTAAAGGCTGCTTCATGACGTAATTTATGAAGGACCACCACCGTCTCGTATTCACATTACATGGCAGCTCTTGAAATAGAGGTTTTTTTTTTTAATCAAATTTTGAAAAAAACGGCCTCTTCTTGATATTTTGGCTGCCGACCCCTGGCCTAGACCGATGAGCAGTGCCACGGTCGCCAGCCCCGGAGCACTGATTTTGTTGCTGCTGCGTGCGAGTGCAGGAAACATGAAACTGCTGATGGCCCTGAGGGATGATGTGGTCTCGGTGCTCGCCATTTTCTGTGACAAACTACAAGGAGTTGTGAAGTGAGTATCGCGCTACACCTCACACGGCCCTGACACTTGAGAATTACCCTGAGAGACAGAGGAACGCACGGGACGGGGAACACACACAATTCGGAGGTATTGCATTAACTCTTGAGGAAATAAGTTGACTTGGGAAACATTACTATTAACTCCCTGATTAATAATTGCCTCTCAAATCCTACTCATGACACAGGGAGACCCTCATCCAGCAGTGTATTGGGAAAAGAGCTGTTTGTGCACACGACATAGGGGAGACCCTAGACCAGGTTTGTACACCTCTTGTGACCCTCCCAACACTGGGCAGCTCTCGTGCTGTCGCCATGCTGCTGTCATGCTCTATTCATGCTTTTGTCACGCTCTCGTGTTGCCATGTGCACGTGTGAGCGCCCGTGCGTGTGTGGTGACCACAGTGTGCGGAGCGGTAGTGCAGTGGTTAGCGCGCTGCGCTACGAACCAGGTGACCCGAGTTT
Organism: Lampetra planeri; assembly: GCF_965212315.1. Lineage (NCBI taxonomy): Eukaryota > Metazoa > Chordata > Hyperoartia > Petromyzontiformes > Petromyzontidae > Lampetra > Lampetra planeri. The sequence goes on from NC_136153.1 coordinate 2,069,235, forward strand.
GATTCCCGCTCATGGCCAACACCAGTGACGAATATCTGAACCGGACCTGGTCCTCCCCTAAGTCAACTCGGCCTCATGAGTACCTAGTGCGGTGTGTGTAAACATTGTCAATAGAGGAGACAAAGGCAGGCGGGCGTGGTGCTGGCCACCTACCCTCTCCTGTGCCATGCCGGCCTTCATAGGTGCTCACTAACAGCGCTTGCCCCAACGGTCTGTTAAAGGTTATATGGGGGACCTTTGTCTTTGTGACCGCAGTGGGAGCCAACAGATGCAACTGCTGTACCTTGAGTGCATCCTGGCTCTGCTGAGCAACTTCTCGTCCAGCATGCACATCGAGCGCAGCTTCACCGACCTCGTGTGGTAAGCGCCATCCTGCAACTCGCTGTAGCTCCTGGCCAGGCGTCAACGGTGGCCACGCAGTTAATTACACTTCCCATTAGAATATTTATCTACACTAGAGGCATCCGATGAGCTATAAAGCTCTTTTTGCACAGATGTTCAGTAGGGGCGGGTCAGAACATTACAACAACAAACAATACAAACACATAATAGGAGTGCAAACTATAGGGAAGGTAAACAAATCACTTAAAAATAGACAAATAGAACTAAACTATTTTAATCTTACCAGGTGTAGTAACGCTTACGACTCGATGACACCGGAGTTGGAGGCACACTTGTTTATTTGAACACCAACTTTGTGACATACACAATTGAGGGGGTATCGGCCCCCTCACCCGTCTATCTGAGGACACACCTCTAGGCTAACCTTAGCCTGCCTCTGAGTCCTCCGCTAATGGGCTAGTGGAGGCTATCTTGGCCCGACACTGGTCAGTCGGGCCCGGTACCCAGAGTCCAGACCAGCACTGGCTCTGGCTCTGGTACCACGCCACTGGCTCGAGCCTGCGCGGTCCTGATAAGGACGGCGTACCAGGGGGAGTCCAGGGCTCTATCTCAGACGTCTTCCTCCTCCTCTTCTTTAGCTAAACATCACTCTCGAGCCCTTCGATACATTCCCCTTTTATACCCAACCCCTCCCTGAGGGGTGGGGCCCCGGGGGATCATAACGACCGAATCGACCCCCCAGGGTGTCTGGCGCGGACGTCGCAGAGGGCACCTGCTCGTGCACACATGTAGCCCCGCCTACTGTGTTTGTTTACCATAGGCTGCCATGCATAACGGGCTCTCTCTCTCTAACACCCCTACATCACTCCCCCCCGCATAGCATGCAGCCGTCCCGGCTGCCAACATACAAAAATTTGACAATAAAGGTGCCTTCACCCCCTGACCGCGCGTGTGCCTCACTATTTTTGAACAATAACAGGAACCAGAACAAGAACGCAACAGCAAGATGAGAAAACAACCCGTCGCACCCCCCCCGAATAAATACGAATTCCGTAAAAAAACAGCCTATATACAATCAGCAGGGAACCCACCACGCACACACAACACACGGTGAAGCCAACATATGTACATCCGAGGAGTGGGGAACACACCACCCACACAACATCCAATGAACACAACAGCTATGTACACATTTTCCGGCCTCACAACAGTTTGCGCATTTTAGCGCGCGTCCTTGCAGCGGGCCCCTCACACGGGGTAACCGCGCGTGGCGGACCATCAGGTGGCAATTGTCCGTCTTGGGGTGAGCATTCATCCGACTCCGCGTGACCCTCGGTATCCGCAGGAGGGGTGATCGGGCGTGAGCCCGTCACTCCTGATGCACTTGAAGGTGGCACAGCCGGCAAGGCATTAGGTGAGAGCGACGGAGACGGACCCAGCGAGTCGGCCGACCCCCCACATGCTTGGCCACGCGCGTGTGAAGTGTGATTGTGTACCGCAGAGAAGGGTTTTAACCTAGAGGGGTGCACGAACCATCGCCGCTTCCCCCACTTGATGCGCACGCACTGCGGTCGTAACACCTCCACCACTTCCACAGGGCCCCGCCACGGCCGCACCAGTTTAGAGGAGGTTGCCAGTGGCACCTGGGGGCAGTGCAGCCATGCCTTGTCCCCCGGCTTCCACTGCAGCATGTGCGCTCGACTCAATCTGAGGCGCTCATTCGCCTTCTGACGGAGGTCAGAGTTTTGCATTGCAGCATCCCGTGCCTCGGTCAATTTGTCCAGATTAAATTTAACGTGGTCAGCCAGATTAGTTTTTCCCTGCGGCACGGGGATCTGCAACTGGGCACGAACAGGCGGGTCTGGTTCTCGGCCGTACATGAGGTAAAAGGGAGAAAACCCCGTAGCTGCATGGGGTGCCATCCGGTACGCCGCCAAGACCCCCTGAATTTGTAGGTCCCAATCCGTTTGCGAGTCCGAAACTTGTTGTGATAACATGGACGTGATGGTGCGATGCAACCGTTCGACCATCCCGTCAGTTTGTGGGTGATATGGGGAGGTCCGAATTTTCTTTGTGCCCAGGAGATCACAGACTTGTCTGAGTAGTTTACCGGAAAAATTTCTGCCCTGGTCGGTCAGCAGCCTCTCCGGAGCACCTTTGTCCAGGACATAACCCTGAACAAAGGCCTCCACGATGGCTGCTGCCGACTGGTTGGCCAGAGGCCAGGCCATAGGCCAGCGTGTAAAATACTCGACACCAGTCAACAAATATCTATTCCCCCTGGGGGTGGCGGGGAATGGTCCCAAAATGTCCAGAGCGACCAGCTCGTTTATCCTGGACACTTTGATCGATTGCAAGGGCGGGTTAGACTCCCGTGCCGGCGGTTTGCGTTGTGCACATCGAGGGCATGATCCCAACAAATCCCCAACATCCCTCGTCATGCCAGGCCAATAAAAATCAAGTTGCAGCAAGGCGAGAGTCTTTTGGGTCCCCAGGTGTAGGAGGCGCTCATGAGCGGCCCATACCACCCTGCCCCGCAACCCAGTAGGGACCACCAGCCGATGTCGACGCGACTTCCCGTCCCAATGCATCAGCAGGCCTTGGCACATTTCCCATGCGTCGGAACCACCTCTTTTTCCCCCCGCCGCACCGCCAACGCGACGTCGCCACCCGAGGAGGGAGACATCCTCCATCTGGAGGCGCCCCCAGTCAATGACGGGCAACCCCAACAGGGAATCTTTGCCCTGTTGTTCGATCGAATTAGTAACTACTGTATCGTCGTCGTTGGCGGCCGCCAAGACAGGAACCGATGTGTCCCCTGGAGGTCTGCAACGTCCAGACCCCAGGAGGCATGCACACTCGGAGGTGGTTGGCAAGCGCGACAGAGCGTCCGCGTTGGTGTGGCGAACGCCCTTACGGTATGTGGTTTGGAAATCGTAATCCTGGAGGACCTCCAACCATCGGGACAATTGTCCCGATGGCTGTTGAACCCTCAGGGCGTACTGCAGTGCCGCATGATCTGTGCGGACGGTGAAATGCCGACCGTACAGATATGGGCGATACTGTTGGATGAAATGGACAATTGCCAACAGTTCCCTACGGGTGACACAATATCGTTGCTCCGCTGGAGACAACACCCGACTGCCGTACGCAACCACACGTTCCACGCCGTCAACCACCTGGGAGAGCACGCCCCCAATACCCGTGTTGCTCGCATCGGTGTCGAGCAAGAATGGTTTTGAAAAATCAGGGTAAATCAGGGGAGGAGCGTTTACCAAAGCGTCCCGAAGGGAGCAAAAAGCAGCTTCCTCCTCCTGACCCCAGCAGAACCGAACCCCTTTTGATGTTAAAGCGTGTAGGGGTTTTGCTATAGTCGCAAAATTAGCGACGAAGCGTCTATAATACGACGCAAACCCAATAAAACTCCTAACCTCTCCCACTGAGGTGGGAGTCGGCCAGGAGCTTACACACTGCGTTTTGGCGGGATCGGTAGAAATACCTGAGCGTCCCACGATGTGCCCCAAATAACGCACCGACTCGCGTAACAAATGGCATTTTTGGGGCTTAAATTTCAAATTAGCAGCCCGCATCCTTAGGAAAACCGCCCGCAACCTCTGGAGATGTTCATCAAAAGTTTTGCCAAAGACAATAACGTCATCCAAATAAATCAGGCACGACTCCCATTGCAATCCAGCCAAAACCAATTCCATCAACCGCTGGAAAGTTGCCGGCGCTGAGTGTAAGCCCATCGGCAACCGGTTGAATTGAAACAGGCCGTGCGGAGTACGGAAAGCAGTTTTAGGCTTTGAATCATCGTCCAGAGGAAGCTGCCAGAATCCCGAAAGTAAGTCCAATGTGGAGAAGAATCGCGCTCCCGCCAAGGCGTCAAGCGATTCGTCCATCCGTGGGAGCGGGTATGCGTCGGCAACCGTAATTTTATTAAGGCGCCGAAAGTCAACGCAAAACCGCAACGAACCGTCCTGCTTCTTAACCAGGACGATCGGCGCTCCCCAAGGGCTGTTGGAGGGAGAAATGATGTCGGCGGCTAGCATGTCATCAACAGCCGATTTGACATGGTCCTTTTCGGCGGGACTCAACCGAAAAGGATTCTGGCGTATTGGCGCGCTGTCACCCGTATCAATATGGTGACGCAGCAGATTAGTGCAGCCCAAATCGTATTTATCCCGACTGAAAACGTCGGAAAATTCCCTTAGTAGTGTCTTAAGACGTTGACGCTCTAAATTTGACAGGTCCGTCGATCCCGCACAAAGCGCCTCGAGCCACCCTTCATCGCTGTCCGAATGTGGTCGCGGTGCAGGGACAGCGCCGACATGACTCGCGACGGGTTCCTCACAGGGCACCGGCGTTGCGTGAGCAAGCACGGTCCCCTGTGGGACCACCACCGTCTGCGAGCCCACATTGAGGACCGCGATGAAGGGTTCTCCTTCCCCTCTCACTATGGTCTGGGCCGGGAGTAAATCAGGTCCACTGACCCCGGCCCTAGACGGTCCCAACAGAACCCCTTGAGCCCCAATGCCCTTAGCGAAGGGCCGCCGAAGTTTCAAAGGAATCAACATTTGCGCCCCCGGAGGAACGCGCACCGTTCTATCTACGAACGCCGGCACCGTCGCGAACGCCGTCCGGCTCGTAGCGGGGGATGGCAGAAACGCCATGCGTCGGCCCGATGGGAGCTCAATGCATCCCTGGTCGATTAATATCCTAATCGGCATTTTGGCCAGGAAGTCCGTCCCCAGCAGGCACGGAACCGCCAGCGAGGAGGAAACAAAAATCGGCCCAGACAATTTAATATCCCCGACACAAATTTGGGCACGAATTTGTCCGATGATGCCAAGTGAACCCCCGTTAGCAGCAAAGAATGGCACGTTAACAGGCATCAAAGGACGGCTTTGGGCAGGGAGAATGTTATAAATCAACTCCGAAATAATGGTCGCCGATGCTCCTGTATCGACCAGGATGCGCACCTCGACCCCATCGATGTGACCCACAACGGCCGACGACCCTGACGACGCGGCTACAACCCGATGGGCCAACACGGACCACTGGCTGGGTTCAATCTGAGTACCCAGAGCGGTGCGTGTTGGTGCCATGGTACGCGATATTGGCCCCCCCTTCGCTGCGGTGTTTGAGTGTGTGACGGGCGTGTGCGTGGGCCAAGCATGAGGGGTGCCGCGACTCGCCGGATTATGATGGTGGAGCTTGTGACGAGGGCCGGCGTCCCGTTGAGGTGTCGTCCTGCGCTGCCCAGGAGAGCGGCACCCCGAGGCGACGTGGCCCCGGATGCCGCAGTTGTAACAGCGTGGAAGCGCTGGTGACGACGATGGATGTTGTAGACGGCTTGAACCGGCCCGGTCCTCCCGTACTCCCGCTCCATGCTGCCGTTGATGGTCGATGGCGCAAACCTCTTCCGCCGGGGGGGTGGCTGCAGCGACGGCACGCCCGCTCGCCGCCTTGCTGGCCTTCCGTCGTTGAGAGGACAGGTTTGCGTGGAGAAGACGGGCCGCTTGGAGGGAGCACATCTCTGCATCGTCCTGTGCGACAATGACGATGTCTAAGTCGTCCGCCAGCAAAAGTATCTTCTCTGTCACCATGGCGTCGACACCCTCGTCATCCATTCGTGGAAAGGCCTCCTTCGCCAGTGCCAGGAGGCTTGTGCGGTACGCCAGGGGCGACTCCTTCGTCCCCCGCTGGCGATCGTAAAAGAGTTGGCGACAGTCCGATGGTGGACCATATACCGCCGACAGCACCTGCATCGCCTTCCGCAGCGTGGAGCGCCTCTCCTTCGAAGCCGATGTTAGAGTGGCGAGGGCGTCGCTGTCGAGAAGTGCTGGCAGCGCGCGGAGAGCCTCGGCGTCTGTCCACTGTGCCATCTCCTGGTGAGCGAGGAAGCGCCGCTGGAAGCCGCCCCAGTCGCCATCCTCGCCCACAAATTCCTTGAGTGGAGGTAGCCGCTGATGTAAGGCAGCGGCTGCAGAGGAAGAACGCACTCCCTCGTCCGCCTCACTCAACTCAGCGTCGGCACGAACCAGCGATGGCATCGCCGGTCGCACCCGTGGTGACGTTCCGCCCGTCGGTGGTGACGCGGCAGGTACTGTACTCCCGCCGTTGGACGCGATGCTTAGAGCGGCCACGCCCTCAACAGCAGCTGCAGCGATGGCGGGAGTTTCAAAATGTTGCTCCGTGGAAATGGCGGGAAGGCGCTGTGATCGTCGGCTGCCGTTGCCCCGTGGCGGTCCCGCAGCCCCCAGCTGCGTGATGGTGTCGAGCATGGCGGCTGCGGCGTACAGCAGCTCGGTCAGCTTCGCGTGCGCCTCCCTCAGCCCCTCCATCGACGGCTCCCCTTCCTCCAGCTGCTGTGGCGTGGATGCGCCCAGCCCCGGCTGGTCGATGGCATCTTCAGCCGTCTCGGGCCCTCCGACTGCAGTGGTGTCTTCTGCCTCTGGTACCCCGACTCGAGTCGTCCGGCGTGTATCCATGTTCGTACTTTGTTTCACTTCTGACGCCAGATGTAGTAACGCTTACGACTCGATGACACCGGAGTTGGAGGCACACTTGTTTATTTGAACACCAACTTTGTGACATACACAATTGAGGGGGTATCGGCCCCCTCACCCGTCTATCTGAGGACACACCTCTAGGCTAACCTTAGCCTGCCTCTGAGTCCTCCGCTAATGGGCTAGTGGAGGCTATCTTGGCCCGACACTGGTCAGTCGGGCCCGGTACCCAGAGTCCAGACCAGCACTGGCTCTGGCTCTGGTACCACGCCACTGGCTCGAGCCTGCGCGGTCCTGATAAGGACGGCGTACCAGGGGGAGTCCAGGGCTCTATCTCAGACGTCTTCCTCCTCCTCTTCTTTAGCTAAACATCACTCTCGAGCCCTTCGATACATTCCCCTTTTATACCCAACCCCTCCCTGAGGGGTGGGGCCCCGGGGGATCATAACGACCGAATCGACCCCCCAGGGTGTCTGGCGCGGACGTCGCAGAGGGCACCTGCTCGTGCACACATGTAGCCCCGCCTACTGTGTTTGTTTACCATAGGCTGCCATGCATAACGGGCTCTCTCTCTCTAACACCCCTACACAGGTAAAGCCCACTGAGCTATTAGCTTACGTTTCAGAAGTGACCTGGCCACAAATGATAGCTCAACAAAGTGGCTTATGATGTGGAAATTTATAGCAGGAAAATTATCTTAATAATCTAAATACATGTTTATTCTGAATGTGGAGGTAAAAACCGGAATACACAGAGAAAAAAATCAACCCAACCACGGGGAGAGAGATGCAAACTTCAAACATACAGGCATCAGGGTCGGGATCAAACCCTCGACCTCCTACATACCAGGCGAGCTAGTTAACATCTCACCACCTTGGCGTCACATCATGATGTGAGGGAATTCCATTTGGAATTCTTCACAGTGAGCAGTGCGTTACATCATGTCAGATAACAGCCCCCCCCCCCCACCGGAAGATGATGTCATAGAAATAATTTTGAAGATTTTCGGCCCAAATTGAGAATCAACATCACGCGTTTAGAGTATTTGGCTGCGATACATTTCCACGTGATAAGCCACTTTGTTGGGCTATCATTTGTGGCCAAGTCGCTTCTAAATAAGAGCTATATAGCTCAGTGGGCCGAACCTGGTAAAATTAAATTTGTTTAGTCTCACTGTAACGACGCCAACGAATTAAGGAACGTAATTCGACTTATAACGCATTGATTCACTTCAACGTTATTTTGAAAAGTATAAACAAAAGAAGGCAGTGGTTTGAGCAGCGTGTGTGATGACGATGACACGCTAGGCCAGGGCACCGTGAAAGCGGGCGCCCAGGCCTCGGTGTTTACGTCGCCGCCATACTCTGTGCACCAACAGTGGGCAACCTGCGGCATCTGTGCCGCATGCGTCCCGTGCCGCACCTCGTGGTAGCCTGGTCTCAGTGTGTCTAGGGTGAAGCGTGGGGTCGTGATTAGTGTTTCGCACCTCCGATTAGCACGGTTGGCTACGTAAGTTGCGAAATAAGTTCTACATACACACATACATACAGCACGTTTGGCTATGTAAGTTGCGAAATAAGTTCTACATACATACACACATACATACAGCATGGTTGTCTACGTACGGTACGAAAGAAGTTCAACATACGGAATTCACAAGGACGATGTCAAGCTTGTGGCCCACTGGGGTGAAGGAGGGCTGCTCCTGTCACCCACCGACTAATCTGAGTCGCCCTCCGCTGCTGTACTCTCTGTTACCCTCTCTAAATACAATCTCCGCTGCCATGTCTTGTGAGTACTCTGCTTTAACTAATATATTTAAAATTGTTATTTAATATCGTATCCTAAATGTATATTATTTAGTCAATGGTAAAACAGGTTTCGGTTTACGTTGCTTCGCCTAAGATTGCTTTTTCCCGGGACGCATTTCCTATGTAAATATAGGACTTGCTGCAAAGGGCATTATTATTGCTAGTAGCACTTTATGGGAAATTGACAGTGACTGTTCCTTAAAGACTGGCGTAGAAATATGGAATTTCCATTCTCACAGCGAGCAGTGCATGTTCAAGCACCCTACATCCAGCGGGGAGTAGACAATGGCTAATGACTATGAAGATGAATAATTAATATCTATGGACCTTGCGCATCGTGTCTCATCCCCACAGGAAGCAGCTGTGCCCCACTCTCGTGGTGCTGCTAGGAAACCCCATGCAGGACCGGGTGGTCGCCTCCTCCCACAATGCCTTGCAGCAGTCGGACGCAACGGGGGCGGCCGAAGCGTTTGTCGGGGGCGGCGGAAGCGGGTTCGTGGGGGGCGTCGCGGTCACGGGGGGCCCCATTCCGCTGGCGGTGACGGTCAGTGACCAGGGAAGGGGCTCGGGCTGCTGCTGGACGGCGCCGGCACTGCTGGCCCCCGTGGTGCGCACGGTGTGCAGCCTGGCGGCCGAGCTGGTGCGGCTGGTGGGTGCGCTCGAGTCCCTGCGGCCCGTGCTGCAGTCGCTCTACCACCGCATGTTGCTCTACCCGCCCCCGCAGCACCGCATCGAGGCGCTCAAGGTCCTGCGCGAGGTGCGGTCCCCCGGCGCGTGCATAGCGGTGCTCACACGGCTTAGTGTGTGTGTGTGCATGTTGGACTTCTTTCACACTGTACATAGCCAACCGTGTTGTATTATGTGTATGTATGTTGAACTTCTTTCGCACCATACCTAGCTAACCGTGCTCTGTGTATGTATGTATGTTGAACTTCTTTCGCACCGTACGTAGCCAATTCTAAAGAAATTAGTTTTCAATCTAGATGATTTAAAAGTGCATAGCTCCCGTGGCTTCCTTTTAACGGAACGAAGAGCATTCCAGATGGTTGCAGAAGCGCATCTGAAAGCGCGCGATGCGGTGACCGTCTTTGTTCAATGGTTAGCCAAAAGCCGCTGCTGTGAGGATGATTGGAGTTCATTGGTGGAGGAAGCGACGCTCACAACAACGAGCTGAGCCCCAGGCGGCTAAAACGCAGCAAGTTGATACAGTGGGGAGTGCAGGTGGTGCTAGTGTCGCGTGGCGAGGGGATGGTGGGCGCTCTGGGTATCGGGAGCTTGAGCTTATGCAATATGGTGTTACAAGTTTAAGGGACAGGTGTCTGGGCATTTGGAGTGTGACTTCCGAGCTCTGGTGTCACACACTTTGAGAGTCGGGTGTGCGTGAAGCAGCAGTGTCTGAGTACGTCGTGTAGAGGAGGAGCTGTGGCGCAGTGGTTTGCACGCTGCAGTGCGATCTGCCACGGCTGATAGCGACGAGTGGTATCTGACCGGTTCCTGGGCTCAATATCATCACCGACCCGTGGTGAAGTATGATTGAACAGACATCACGTCCAACACGGTGCAGCGGGGGGGGGGGGGGAGGGGGCCTACATCCAGCAGTCGTTTGACAAAGGGCTGTGAATGTTCGTGGAGTAATGCGCAGACACGCCGTAGTGTGTAGGTGACAGGTGTATGACGCAGGAGAAATGTCTATTGCTCGGCGTCTCGGAGAGCTGGCTTGTGCTGTGCCTTGTACTCACTGCTCACTGCTGCTGTGCGATGGGGCTCCCCGTGCAGAGTTTGTCGAGCCCCCAGCGGCTGTTTGAGCTGGCGGCCCCAACCGTGCCGGATGGGGTCACTCGCCGGAGACTCAAGCGCAAGACCCACCTAGACCTGCTCAAGCTGTGAGTGACAGGCACATGGGGCGCGCTCGCGATTTATATACTCTCTTAGGCTGGCAGCTGACAGAGCGGTCTATGCAGAAGTGTATATACATGAGGAAACCGACAGGACCATTCTCTTGTGGGATCAATAGACAACGATAATCTGACAAACTGGCATCTCATGTACTGTTTAGACGTAGACAAGCAGCCCAGTCGCTCTCCGTGGACACCGAACTGACCGCCCGTCTGTCCCCGCGTGCCCCCGCAGCATAATGGATGGGGTGAGCGAGGCGTGCGTGAAGGGCGGCGTGGAGAGCGGCTGCGCCGCCGTCTCCTGCGTCTGGGCGCTGTTGGGCTCCCTCGACTCGCTGAGCCGCGGGCAGGGCCTCTGCGCAGACCGGGCCGCCTTCCTGCTGGCTCAGCGCGAGCAGCTTAGCGACGGCTGCCCAGATGCAGGCACGGCCGCGAGAGGAGGAGGAGGAGGCGGGAATGGCAGCGGCGGCAGCGGCGGCAGCAGCGGAGGCAGCGCGTCCGAGCTGCGGCTGAGCCGGCTCTACGCCTCCGAGTTCCCGTCGCCGTCGGAGCCGTGTGATGAGCGCGCTGAGCGCAGCCCCGACATCAGTATCAGCGTGGCACGCGACACGAGCGACGAGGCCCTCGGCGAGCAGGTACCGGCACCATGCCACCGGGGGCCAGCAGAATAACCACCACGCCGCTGTCGCTGCGGCGGCTGCTCACTTGTGACGAAGTCGTTATTGTCGTGATCACAACCACTGCTTGTTTGCTGTCATCGACTAAAATTAGTCTGTACAGTCGTAATGTCTGAAGCCTTACTAATACAGTGAGTAATACCCCCATAAACGTCTCCCCTTTTGCAAACACGTCATCACTTTGTTATGAATACCACTACCCGATTTGCATCATTTCAACCCACACTTACGTCACTGACAGCATCGTCCATCCTTTCTCGTCATCCTTCACCTCCACCACCCACTTACTACTACTACCCTGTAAATCGCTTAGATTTACGTTGCTTCGATATTCGTCGTCACACCTTTCAGGGCCGCATCCCCGACGTAAACCAGGGTATTACCAGATTAAATAATAATTCAGATTGTGCTATGGGCACACACACCCATAGCACCACCCGCTTGGGTGTGTGTGTGTGTTTGTACCATGGCCCACATCCTGAATTAAACTCAGCATTGAGAATAAGTAAGCCACAATATACCCAAATTGAACAAACACGTGACACGACCAGCAGTGAACTTGTGACCCCGAGTCGTTCTGCGATTCATTTTCTCAGCGGCCTCCTGATGGAGAGAAATATTGTGAAATTATGAGGTAATTTTTATTAAGTAATTTTGCCATAATTGAGGTTTTTGTATTAGATCGCGTGAATATATAAATGTGTCATTAATACCCTCCACCACCCGACACAGCCAACTAATAACGGTTGTCACGTAAACAGAACATGCCAATTCGTCACTAGTACAGCACACCGGTGTGTTGGAGAGCCAAGCCACAACATTTACAAATTGAGTACGACGTTTTGCCAGTAATTACAACTAGCTTCATCAGGCGACAGCCAGATTTGTGGAGAAGTCTTACTGTTTAGTTCCTTATATAGAGGCGTAGATGCGTTGACCACCTTTCTGCGCTCTTGCACAATGATGGGGGGTGGGGAGGCGGGATTACTGAGTCAACGTACATTATGCGTGTGCATTATGTGAGCCCTTTGAACATGACCTTCCTGTCTATTGTGTTTATTACAATACCCCTACCAAAGGTAATCCCTATTGAAGAACGCTGCCCTTTGTATGCATGCATTTAAATAATTTATTATTTGATGATTCGCTTCCACGCAGCACGAAGACGGAAGCTATCCAAACGGTTAAAGTTATTTTGATTTCTTTCAATTTCGATAGATTATCTAATTAGTCTTGGCCAGTAGTAGCTAGTTTTGCACAAAACTTCAACATTATCAGAATCAATTGATTTAGATAATGAGTGGCACGCGTGTTTTGCTTCTGCTGACAGTTGTATTTGGGAGTATTTAATATTTCTCTGATGTTCTTTTAGTCTCGTGCTGATCATTCGTCCTATTTGCCCAACATAACATTTACCACACGTGCAGTTAATCCTGTACACACCTTCTGTTGATCAAGTTCATTTATTAGGTATAGCCCTGTGAGACATTCGGCTCTTGAATCGGGTGCAACCGCAACAAGCAAAAAACAAAAACATGAACAAAAAACATCTTAAAGTAAATATGTGACTGAGTGCAAACAGAAAATCCAAAAAAAGAAAAAGCACCGTACACCAACATTGCGTGCAAAATTCCCAGTGGGATGCAAGTCAAACAACAACAACCACAAGACAACTTAGATAAAGGCCACCAGTCTAACTCTGTAGCTGCGGTAATACATCTTTTGTACCAGATATTAAATTCTGTATTTTATGTATCCTGCCAAATCTGACTCGGATGTTTTGTTTTTCCAAACATCTGGCTAGTTTATCAGTTACTCCTGCAATGTACGGTATTTTGATCTTTTAATTACTTGGGCAGTTTCAATGCTATAATAATAGGTTTTTTACATTTTTTTCTGGCAACAAAACTGAAACTTGTTTTACGAGGAATCATGTTTGCATTAACCACAATACCTGCAGTCAGAATGCAAACAAAAAACACACTGATAATGTATACATTGTCCTTGAAATTGATTGGTCCACACCAGACAGCTTTCCTTAGAGCCTAGTCTCATATGGTGTTCGACCAGAAGACGCCAAAAGGCGCACAACTCAAAGACAACGCACTATCAGAGTAATGAGGGCTCAGGGTAAGTATTTACATCATGAGGTCCCCTTTGCCAGTAGCAAAATATAATAATAGGTCTTTTTACCCTTTTTTCTGTCAACAAAACTGAAACCTTTTTTAATGCATACATTATCAGTGTGGTTTTTTTTACATTCTGACTGCAGGTATTGTGGTTAATGCAAACATGATTCCTTGTAAAAAAAGGTTTCAGTTTTGTTGGCAAGAAAAAGGGTAAAAAAAAATATTATTATATTTTGCTAATGGCAAAGGAGGCCTCATGATGAAGTTTCAATGCTCTTGTTATTTGATTTGGGTTTGGTATTCAATGCCCTCTTGATTTGTGCATCATTGTAACCGTTCATTTGCAGCGCTTCTTTAACATGTTGAATTTCACTTCTCAGACTGTCACCATCTAACACTTTCTTTGCTCGTTGAATGAGCGTCTTGATTAGAGCAGATTTCTGTGCGGGGTTATTGTGTGACTGTGTTTTCTTTCGGTAAGCACTCTGTGTTATTTTACCATTTCTACCCCGTCCGAGCAGAATATCCAGAAATGGTAGAGTTCTGTCAGCTTCCACTTCCATGGTCAACTGGGTGGAATGGTTTTGCGAGTTGAGATGATTTAGAAATGCGTTCAGTGTATCTTTGCCATGTGGCCAGACCACCAATGTGTCATCCACTTATCTAAACCAAGCAAATGGTTTTAGTGTGCTTGAAGCTATTGCTTTTGTTTCACAATCTTCCATGTACAAATTCGCTATCACAGGAGACAAAGGAGAGCCCATTGCTGCTCCTTCCTTTTGTTTATAGAAGTCACCTTGCCACAAGAAGTAGGTGTTCTTTAGACAGTGTTCAGCTGGTCTTGGGATGTCTTTGGCTAAACCGTTGTTCGTTACCAGAGTGTCAAGTAATTTAATTGACTCGTTGACCGGAACCCTCGTGAACAGAGAGGTCACATCAAAACTTACGAAAATATCATTAGGATTAAGCTTAATATCTTTAATTATATTTACGAGATGTTCAGAGTTTTTGATGAACGAAGAGGTCCTACCGATGTAGGGCTGTATTTGTTTCGTTACGTATTGTGCTAATTTGTACGTGGCAGAGCCTATTGTATTAACCATGGGTCTTAATGGGACATCAGGTTTGTGAATTTTTGGTAGCCCATAAAGTCTTGTTGGTTTTGATGCCCTTGGTTTGATCAGGTCTTCCTTTGGAATTGATGACTTGGCAATTATTTCCATTGTTTTACATTCCAAGGTACTGGTTGAGTCTCGTTTAATTTTAAGGTAGGTACCTTCATCAAGTAAATCCTTGATTTTATTACCATAGTCCTCATGGGGCATCACAACAATCGATCGGCCCTTATCAGCAGCAAAAATTTGAATATATTTATTTGCTCTCAATTCTCTTAAGGCTTTTGCTTCACTGAAGTTAATATTTGTTTTTTCCACTTTGCTGTTCTCAATAATTTTGGCACGAGGTTGCTCCTTCAATTTAGGAAGAGCAAAATGACACAAACTCTCTGCTGAAGCCCTCTCCTCTCTCGTGGCTTGGATATCTCAACATTGGCATTTAGCCCAAGGGCATACTGCCATACGCAAGCATTTTTTTTTATTGTGTAATTGCTTTTGCCAAGTTACTAATGCTTCCCTAAGCCCATCGTAATTATCCATTTAAGGTCGATAAATGAGTACCACGTTGTTGGAAGCCGACAGTGGATTTATTAACACTGCTCATTTAAGTAGTGCAACACTTTCACTCGATTGATGTAGTTATAATGATAATCTCCATCCAGGGAAGCCTCGCTGCTGCCTCAATACATTTTCAAGAGGTTCATGATTTTGGACATTTGGTTATTTAGAAACGTGCGTTTAGAGTATTTGGCTGTTATAAATTTTCACAAGGTAAGCCACTCCATTGGGCTATCATTTGTGGCCAGGTCGCTTCTAAAAAAGAGCGACACAGCTCAGTAGGCCTTACCTGGTGAAATAAAAAATAGTTTAGTAATTACTTAATGCATGTCAGAGAAAACCCAGCGGGCCTGGAGAAACCCACACACGCACACACACGAGGGGATGACACTCGACTCTTCCTTTGCCCTTGTGCTACAGGAGCGTGAGACCCCAAGCGAGGATGCCGCCAGCCTCGACAGAGAAGGACACACAGGGGTCGGCGGTGGCGGTGGTGGCGGGGGAGGGGGAGCAGGAGGAGGGGGTGGGGGCAGCATTATCAGTGGGAGCTGTGGGGCCGAGTCGAGGCTGGAGGAGCGCGGACACAGCATCCACCTGCCCACTGAGGTCACAGACTACTATCTGACACGTTGATGCCGCTGGTGGTAGTGATAGTGATTTTGTGATGGTGGTGGTTATTGCAGTGCTGTTGGTTGTGATGCTGTTGGTGATGATGGTGTTATTGGAGAGTAGCAGTGTAGCGGTTAGCGCACTGCGCCACGAACCCGGCGACTCGCGCTCACGGTCAACACCAGTGACGATTATCTGAACTCGTCCTGGACCTCCCCAAGGTCGACTCAGCCTCAAATGAGTAAGTTCTTGGTGCTGTGTGTAAACATCGCCGCTGGGGAGGGAGACCAAGGCAGCTGGGAGTGGTGCTGGCCACCCATTCGCTCATGTGCTGTGCCGGCCTTCATAGGTGCTCATTAACAGCACCTGCTCCTTTAGTCTGTCAAGGCTACACGGGCAATCCTTTTTATTGTTATTAAGGATGGTCGTGATGTTGGTGGTGGTGATGGCATTGATGGTGTGGTTGTGGCAATGGTGACTGTGGTGGTGTTGGTGACAGTGATGGTGGTATTGGCATGAGTGGTGGTGGTGGTGATTAATGCAGGAATTCAGATTCAAATCTCACAGTTGCACCTTGGGCAGACCTCGCAGGAATCGCATTTTTCCATGGAAGATTCCCATGTATAAAAAAACCCATTAGATTCAATTTCATTCTTACAGGGTTAGCTTGAATGTGCTTACAGGAATCACCATTGGACGATTCCTTGGCATCTAATGTCTCGTCTTTTGGGGCCATTCTCCGACGTGATACGACATCAGTGCTCTCTGTACGAGTTAATAACAGACATATTCTTGTCTTTTGACAAGATGGTAATGGCACATAATAGTACACATTCATGAACTTTTTTTTGTCCAATTATAATTATATCCACATTGTGCTCGCATGAAATGAAGATATTTCCATGAAAAACTCATGCAGTGAGCGGTGCACTAACTTGTATCGAGGAATGACCCTAGGAAGATTGAATCAAAGAACTACTTCTGACGTCACCTCGGGCGGCCTCGTCATGAACACATGGGGCACACCCACACATGGTGTTTGTCACATCTCAATCAAACCACACGTTTTCATTCTCATAGATAGAAAATGCCGAAGTGAAAAGGAAAATTTAACGTGACAGTTTTTTTTCTGCGGTCATCTGTGACCGGGCTGAGACCATCAACTTGCTTTCCAGTAAACCCTTGTTAATTTGACACGTTATGGAGCTCTGGACCGAATTATCCAATATTCCGAATTATGTACAATGGTACTCCCCAGTGCCTTCTGCCCCCCCCAAAAAAATCTAAATTTGTTTCCCAAATTCTTCACACACCATACACATTGACACACCTGCATCAATTCAATAAAAAAATGTTGATTAGTCTCACAGACTAAGGGATTTATACTTCGGTCCCTTTCTATTACGACTTGATGTAGGTGATGACGACATTAATGAGAGGGTTGGCTTGCACAGACGCGACAGGTCTGCACTAACGCTCACCACGCGCCCCGCCACTAGACGGAGTCATTGTTTTGGTCGTGGCGCGCGGTGTTGCTCCACGTGCTATGCCGAAATTGGGCTATTTGGTATGGTAATTCGGCTCATGGACAATTACTAATATACAGCATATGCCGAAAGTGCAGCTGTGCCGAATTCTCCACAATTACGACTGATCAAATACTGAAATAACGAGGTTTTACTGTACTTGAGAAGCTGGCTAATTCACAGACAGCTGAAACTCTTGCTTTGAACCAAGGGTCTTCCGACAGATTTATCTCCCGGGTCACACAGCCCAAGCTGCTCAACAGCATTGATGCTATGGATAGCCTCGTTTACTACTGACTCAGGAGCGTCGATAACATTTCTTCCAATTTGTGACAGTCACTGCCAATTCGAAATGTTAACTCATCAGCAACACTAGCAGCAAAATCACATTTGGTACCTTTCAGGATCAAGACCCCAGAGCGCTCGTGACTTAATTATTATAATTTTTTATGAATTACGGTTGCTGAGCATAGACACGGAGGCCGAAAATGCGCAGCCTGCGCAGTGTGTAACCGCAATGCCGCTCCGACAGCCCGAATGCAAACACAAAAACCACGGTGCAAACCAGCGTCTACCTCGCCCTCCCTGACCTTGCAGGTGATCAGCAACCTACTGTCGGTGAGCTCGCGCCTGCGCTGCGTGCCGGCCTCCGTCTCGGGCATGGGCGGCGTGGCGTGCGGCCACGACGACCACGACCTGTGCCGCGCCGAGCTGGACTCGTGCGACCGCTACTCCATGCTGGTGGAGCGCGACTCGGCTCGCTCCGACCTCTCCGAGCTCGGCTCGTCCGAGAACATTTCCCTCGCCGACGACGACGGCACGGCCGGATCCGCCGGCTCTTGCGCGGTGGCCGGCGGCGGCTGCGGCGGGGGCGGCATCGGCAGCGCAGGAGGGTTAGGAGGAGCCGGCGGCGGCGGCGGTGGCGGCTCTCACCACACGCACCACGGGCGGCTGTCGCAGAAGCTGCTGCGCGACATGGAGGCGGAGTGCGAGAACGCGCGTCTCTTCGTGCACGCGCTCGCCTCGGTGCTGCCCCGCATGCTGCAGGCCGCCAGCGCAGAGGACATCGACCAGCAGCTGCAGACGCTGGCATCGAACTTCACCACCGGTGGGCGCTGTGGACTCCGTAGGCACAGGGCGAGGTTGGGGATGGGGAAAATGACGAACTTAATTGTAAGAATAGGTTTTACCCTTTCTGGCAATAAACAGGTGTTAAGATGTTAAAACCTTCACCGCCGGTGGGCGCTGTGGACTCCGTAGGCACGGGGCGAGGTTGGGGATGGGGAAAATGACGAACTTAATTGTAAGAATAGGTTTTACCCTTTCTGGCAATAAAACAGGTGTTAAAATGTTAAAACCTTTTGCAAGGAATCATGTCTGTATTAACCACTTATAATTGTTGTGAAGATGCAAACAAAAAACATGCTCTGGTAGTATATGCATTGTCTTTGAAACTGATTGGTCCACACCAGAGACAGCTTTCCTTAGAGCCTAGTCGCAAACAGCGTTAGACGAGGGGACGCCAAAAGGCGAACAGCACAAAGACAACGCCACTGTCAGGACATTGAGAGCTCGGGAAGTCCCATGAACTTAATTGTGTGAACGATCAAGTTTGGAATTTAATTAAGGGCCACGTTCGTTTGCTGTGCACAGTGTTGGAGGTTTGTACCGTTGTGGATAGGGTTTAGGGTTTCCGCCTTTGAGGTACAAAAAAACACCCGACATGGGAATAATATCTCACAATTACAATGAATGTTGAACTTCTTTCGCACCATACGTAGCCAACTGTGCTAATCGGAGGTGTGGGGGAAGGACAACAAATTGCATATAAATTCATTCTTTTGAGTGATTCGTGATTATGCAGCTGACAAAAACTAGGACTTTTAAGGTTTTGAGAAGACTACAGAGTTTTTCCAGGACAGGTGCGTCAACACAACGCCTGGGCAAACCAGGCCCCTGATTATGGGTGATCTTGGCACATTTTCACCACAAAAAATCTGACAAGTTACCTATTGTCAGGATGACAATCTGGCCCTCTA
Organism: Lampetra planeri; assembly: GCF_965212315.1. Lineage (NCBI taxonomy): Eukaryota > Metazoa > Chordata > Hyperoartia > Petromyzontiformes > Petromyzontidae > Lampetra > Lampetra planeri. The sequence goes on from NC_136153.1 coordinate 2,088,448, forward strand.
AGTCTCTGTCAAATGTTTTGGGACTGAGGATTATTTGGCCATACTTCACCACAATGGTCAGCGCGGGTTGATGAAGTTGGAGGAAATAAACGATGTACAGTATTGTGCTGCCCTCTACTGTTCACAACGGCTGCTGCACGTTTGTTTTGCTTGTTCACCTCTACAAGTATGATCCAGACCCAATTGTGCTCAGCTTGCTAGGCCTGAGGGGATCGGATACATTCTGGGTTATTTGGACATATAAATTATTTAACTTATAATTGTCTGTAATGGGCGTCAGCAACCAAACTTGCCATTTTTTTCGAATTCGGTAAAAACTATTTCAAGTGCCGCAATGCACACGAATAGCGTCAGGAAGCAGTCCTTAAAGAGCAGCGCTTGGCTCCGGAGTCACAGATTGACGACCGCTGGTAGTGAGGAAGCCGCTGAGAAAACGACGTGAAAATTGCACTGCGCCGTCATCGCAACTCGCAGCTTTGTGACCGCCGTCGCCCGTGCCAACCCCCCACCCCACCGTGGTGGCCCATGGCTCAGGGATGCTGGCGTCGTCGAGGAGCCGGGCGGGCCGCTCCGCGCCCAACCACCTGCTCCTGAACGGGGACAGCCTCTACGCGCTGTCTCTGCTCACCCTGCTGCTCAACCTCAAGCTCGTCCACGCCGAGTATTACCGCGGACGGTGCGCGCGTGCACCCGTCTCTCAGGTGGGCCACTATCCCCCCCATCGCACCCCCCCCCCCATCCTCACCTGCCTCCACCCTACGCTGCAGGGAATGCTGCCATCGAATGCGGCGGAGATGTTTCAACGGGAGCTTGTGGGACTCGTTTAGGTCGGGCTCAGAGGAACGATGATGAGCTTGGGTTGGTCCCCCAACTCGGGATTGATCTCACGACTTCTCGATTGCGAGTTGGGCACGATGACCACGATATCAAAGTTGAAAGATTGCATTTGTCAATGAGACAAGTGCTTTGGTTAATTATACATACATTATTTCATGTCAATCCCTTATCACTGCCTACCCTATTCCAGACCAATTCAGACCTTATTGGTCACCCCGTGCCCTTATAAATCTCAACGTTCATCCTACAAAGTCCCATCAAGAGGGAGAAACACAACACAAATAAACAAAATAAATTTTACTCAATTCCCCTTTACAAGAATACGGGTAAACCGTATGGGTTTACAGGTATGATAAATATTTCTGTGCAGATGTACGTACACATCCGCCTTCCAACGTATCCTACACCATTTGCAATGTTATCGATCTACTCATCTTGTTCATTTTTATTTACATTGCCAAAACTTAACTGATGACCTATTCACTAGCCCTGTAGGTCACCTGGATAAATATCCAAACTAACTTCTCAGTTATATATCTACCTGCCCACATACTCATCTACCTACCCATCTACCCACCTAGCTAACCTACCTACCTTACCCATCTATATACCTACCTACTCACCTATTTACCCAGTCACCTACCTACCCACCTAGTTGCTCACCCACCCTTCAGCATGCATGCCCGGTTACCCCCTTGCCCTCTGACCTATGCATTTCCGAATGTTTCCCCGCGGCAGAGGGAGTTTGCCCAGCAGCTGCAGTGCAGCGGAATCATGCTGGTGCTGTCCAACACGTGGCTGGAGGAAGTTTACAACCAGGTGCGGCAGAGGAACCTTCTGGGCGAGGCGGGCTACCGGAGCAGCACGCAGGAGAACGCGTCCGCCCTCGTCACCATGCTCACCGGTGCGGGCGCCGGCGCGGACAGGAAGCCTGCACCATTGCAGTCCTAGTAGATTTTATTGAAACCGGATCAACAGTTATGACAGGGCACGTAAACATGCATATGCATGTGTGTGTGTGTTGAACTTCTTTTGTGGGGAGCGATAGTGTAGCAGTTAGCACGCTGCTCTATGAAACCGGCGACCAGAGTTCAATTCCCGCTCACGGCCAACGCCAGTAACAATTATCTGAACCGGTTCTGAGCCTCCCCTTTGTCGACTCGACCTCAAATGAATACCTGGTACGATGTTTAAACATCGCCAATGGGGAGACAAAGGCGGCCGGGCATGGTGTTGGCCACCCACCCCCTCGTGTGCCGTGCTGGACTGAATAGGTGCTGCTCGCTAACAGCACTTCGCCAAACAATCTGTTAAGGCTATACGGGGGCATCTTTGTCTTTTTGAACTTCCTTCGCACCGTACGTAGCCAACTGTTCTAATCAGAGGTGCGGAGGAAGGACAACAAACTCGACACATAAAAATCAGTTCAGGGATTGCGCTCTCTGGGTAGTCCTATCTCCCCAAACAGGGACTAGTTCAGGTGTACCGGGTTCCTTTTCTAACCAAAGCAGGGGGGCGTAGGGACAGGTGGAAGAAGGGGGGCAGTGGCTGGTTGAGTAGAGCTTCCTCGATTCAGACACAATTAAACCAAAACAAAAACACCCATAAAGGAATCCGATGTGATATGGTTACCACCTGTTGTTTGACATGATTCCTGCTGTGTCTCAAGGTATCATTTCCGACATGAAACCCTGGACCACTCTTGCAAACGACATGTTCCATCCCGAGGGATTTTCCAGGCGAAATATATTCAGAATAAAACAATTTATCTACATCTTGCGAGCTTCAGTTTCCAGCACGTGGAGTGAAATTGTGCCGGACGCTGCGCAGTACAACCCAAAATAACATTGGACAGCATTACAGCACAAACCTCAAAAAACGAATATGCAGTCAAAACAAACGGCTCTCACCTTGCAGCTACGCACCGAGACTTAAATGAGTTTCAAGCTTGAACCTTTTCGATTGCCCTCTCGAACCGCAACATATGAACAGTGACCGGCTGGCATTGCCTCGAAGAGTGTTTGTTGCTGTTCATTGCAGATCTGGACGGACTTGGGAGCAACTTGATCGGAGGACAAATGGTGTTCGAGGTGTCGGGTCACTCTCCCCTGGCCTGCAACCGCTACGCCGAGGCTCAGTGTGACTCCGTCTCAGCTGGTAACGATTTCATAGCATTGGACGCAGCACACTGACATGACAAACCTCGATAAACACTTGCGTAAGCCACACACACACAGTCTAGTGATGTAACAGTCCATCTAGCACCTGCGTATAAGCTGATTGTATTACTCCATTTCTGTGGTGGATGTCCATTCGGGCAATGGTTCCCTCCTTTGGTTTCCACTCTTATCATTAGTTTCACTCTCTGCCCATGATCTTTTCTAGCAACATGTCCTGTCAAAACACACTTAGTATTTTTGACAGTCTATCTGCGTATGTTCCCTGTTCTATGTGTTCATATTCATTTTCTCGCATCGAAAATGCATTTAGAAAACCAATGTGTTACATACACCAACAACAACTAAAACTGCCATTCACCACGAAGTGGTGGTGACGTCACCACGGCGCTTGTGCCAGGCTATGTGCACTTTATGTGCACGCCACGGGACAGACCCAGGTGCCATTGGTTGGCTGCTGAGATGATTGGCAGATGCACCACCTGTGCCCCCTACTGTGCCAACTTGCTGTGTTTTAGCTGCCTGGAGCTCCATTCGTTGTTGTGAGCGTCGCGCTTCTGCCCTCCGCTATTGTTGGAGGGCGCCTGCCTCCAACTGCCCAGTAGTGTCCTTCACGAGCCTCCTCCACAGACGCTGATCTTGACGCTGCTGGTACCAGTCATCGGCAAGTCCACTCAGTTCCATATCCTCCTGTACCATATCAGTCCATCTCTTCTCTAGCCCATGGCGCGTCCATTAAGCCCCTTCTATGCGGCCAAGAAAAAGCTGTTTGGGAATGCGGTGGCTGGGCATGCAGGCTACATGACCCAGCCAACACAGCCTTGCGTGTCCACGGAGGAGCCTAACTGATGGGACTGTTTCCAGATCTTTCAAGGATTTGTGAGTTCACACAATCCAGCCTGCAAACCCAGGATGTGTGTATTTATATTGAACTTCTGTCACACCGTATGTAGCCAAATCTTGACTTAAAGCTTTTGTGACTGCAGGAATTCATATTCTTAGGTCTTTCGGTAAAGTCACGTAGATAGGTTCAAAGAAAATAACAAAAAATAATAATAAAATTACAACGTTTCGATCGCAACACAAGCGGTCATCTTCAGGAAAAGAAAAAAACGAACGCTTGAGTTGCAATCGAAACGTCGTAGTTTTTTGTTGTTTCATTTGAACCTATCTACGTGACTTTACCGAAAGACCCAAGAATACGTACGTAGCCAGTCATGCAATAGGAGTTGCGGGGAAAGGACAACAAACTAAACACAAAAGCAGTTCAGATCAGCTTGCACGGTAGGTGCTGGTGTCAAGGACATGGGCCTGTATCCGCTGTTCCGTCACTATATACTCCCAGCAGATGTTCTTGCTTGGACCTGGCATGCATTCATGATGTGTGGATGCGCCGATGTGTGTTGGTAATTACAAGCCCATGGGCTCCACAGAAGTGTAGCAGCCTCCTCCCATTGGTATTGAGCTAATCTGGCCCATGCCTTCCAATCACTTCAGCCCAGACGCCTGCGTCATGACCAACTCGGGCTTTAAAGTCACCCAACAGGATGACTATCCGGAGGGACCACTTCAGCTAGCACCTGTGACAGCAGGTCATAGAAAGCATCTAATTCATTTGGCCTTGCAGGAATCTCTCCTCTGAAGGTCATCTTTGGTAGGGCGTAAGCCACCACCACCACTCCCCACCTCCAATTGATGGGGAGGCGTGCCAACAGCATCGAACTAACAACTTCCCACACCTCACCGCCCCGTTTCCACACCCCCTTCATTCTTTTGTTCAGAAGAAGAACCACTCGACGTTGTTTGGCAGTTTCCTGCCCCAAGTAGATTGCTATCCACCCCTCATAGTGACTGGAGCCAGAACCAGTCCATCCGACCTCTTGAATACCACAGAGATCAAGGCGGTACTGGTCCAGCTCACAGCAGAGGAGTGGCAGCCTCTCCTCCGAACATTCAACGTGGCCACTCGTGGTGGCTTTTTGCCATTTCTGGAGGAACCCTGAGGGTGCGGTTCAGTCTACTAGCACCGCCAAATGGGATTTGGCCAGCAGATGTCATAGATGCCTATCCCCTTGGGGCCTCCGGCAGAAGCTTAATATGATATTTTAATCGTGGTCTTGTGGTAATTGAATTGAAGGTGGAGGGGTCACCAGCCCCTCGCACCCATTCAGAGCCCCCATTTGCCGATGTGGTGGCTACAAAGCGCCATGAGGCGAACAGTCGATTAGAATCGGCCTCCCCCCAATGGCATTGCTCACAGCCACGACAGCGTTACCATCTGGCACCACCGAGAAGGTGTGAGGTTGTTTTTGCACCGTACTCCACAAAACATCACACCTTCGATCAGCACAGTTGGCTACGTACGGTGCGAAAGAAGTTCAACATACGTACACACACACACACCTGCCCTCTTCTCGTCTCCCCGCTCCCTCTGCAGGCGCCAGCTTTGCGCGCACCATCCTGGTGGGCTGCTGGCGGAACCTGATCGACATCCTGTCGGCGCCGCTGGGTGGCTGGAGCAGGGGCGGCACACGGGGGCTCTCGGCCCTGCTGGGCGGCGACGGCGCTCGCGAGCAGCGGCAGCGCGAGCGCGAGGCCGTGTGCCTGAGCCTGGATGGACTCCGCAAAGCCGCACGGCTCAGCTGCCAGCTCGGTGAGAGGGCTTCGCACGTGTGTCGGTGGACGAACTCACTCACTCACTCAAAATCAGAATGTTTATTTTAGGCTGGAGGAGGAATCCGATAAGCTTATGAAGATCTTTTTTCACAGATGTCCAGTAGGGGGCACGTGGTCAGCAAGTTTTACAACAGCAAACAATACAACAAAACACGAAATATAAATAAGTTTTGAATCAATTTGTTACGTAAGTCCGATTTATGAAGATTGGGCAAGGTCGAAAAAACATCAACAGTCGCAGACCACACCAAGATGACACCAGAGCAGTAGTCCTTTCATAAAAACTCACTCACGGGCAGACTGACAGGCTGATATACTGACGTGCTCATACATACGAGATTAATAAATCAATAAATCTCGATTTAAAAGGCCAATATCGGCTTTGATAAAGTAGGCGTCGGTGCACATTACGACGCAAGGGGGCACGGAGCAGCAGGAATGAGAGGAGAAACCCGTCACGATCTCAGCGGCTAACACCGACTGAGATACGCAGACTGACTCGTGAACAGACGTTTTTTTTCAAGGGCTCCATTTTCTCTCTACCTTTCATAAAACATGCAGGCAGAGAATTGCACATATACGTCGACTAGAAAAAACTGAGTGGAGGCATCTATCCTCTGTTTATGTATCTGTAAGTGTACGTATGTACAGTGGATCATCGATTATCCAGCGGCTTCGGAGGGAAGGAGGCGCCGGGTTTTCAAAAAGCCATATAATAATGATTTTAAATAGCTTATTTTTGCGCATTCCTCTATAACGTAAAGTTTTTTGGTGTTGTGTGTTTCTGTTTTTTAGTGTTTTAATTTTGTTTACTATATGAAATTGGAACAAATTAACGTACAAATAGACAAAAATAAATATCCCACTGTAAAAAGTTGCTGAACCATACTTACCACTGTACTATCAAAGACTGCATGGGGTCATGTACACACTACTACGCAATTGTATCAACAACAAGTGTTTGACCATCGCCGGACTAATGCAGCCTTTACACACACTTTACGCTGGATCGCACTGTACTTTTTCTGTTTTTAGTACTTTAGTTATTCGTCATGAAAAATGTGTATATATGCGTGCAGTATTTTAATTGTTTAAATTGTTGTATATAGTGTGAAATGTACTGTATATAATATGTGACACTGAAATCAAAGATAGATGCTTTTTTGTCACGCACATGTTGCCGATCGCCAGACTGGTACAGTCTTTGGAACGTTTTTTCCGGTTTCGCCGGATCATCCTGGACCGCCGGGCAATGTTGGAAGCAGCCGGATAATCGATGATCAACTGTATGTGTATTTATATGTATGTAGTTTAGCGGTTATGGCAGGGCGCTGTAAACTCGACAACCTGAGTTTTGATTCCCCCTCATTGCCAACACCGGTGACAATTATCTGAACCAATCCGGAGCCTCCGCTAGGTGATCTCGGCATCGAATGAGTATCTGGGGCAATGGCCTTCTTAGGTGCTACTCGGTAACAGCCCTTGCCCTAAAAGTCTGCGAAGGCAATATGTGGGGGAATCTTTGTCTCGTTTCGTATAGGAGTGGCAGCGAACTGCGCCTCGGCGCTGGCTCAGATGGCCGACGCGTCGTGCGTGCTCAGCGAACGGGACGAGCGCGAGATCACGGAGCCATCCGACTCCATCTCCCACGGTGACGCTCCCTCCCTCACTCCCCTCACTCCCTCCCTCCCTCCCCCTCACTCCCTCCCCCCCCCTCAATCCCCCCCCCCCTCCCTACTCTCCCTCCTATCCTTCCTCTCCCTCCCTCCCCTCCCTCACTTCCTTCTCTCCCTCCCTGACTGCCCTCCCTCCCCCTCCCCCCCATGACAGAGGGCACATAAATATGTATGTGTGTTAAACTTCTTTTGTGGTGAGCATTAGTGTGGCGATTAGCATGCTGTGTTACAAACCCAGCAGTCCGAGGTCGATTCCCACTCACGACCAGATCCAGTGGTGAATATCGGAAAAGGCCCTGGGCCTGCCGTAGGTTGACTTGGCCTTAAATGGCTTCCTGGTGCTGTGTGTAAACATTGCCACTGCGGAGACAAAGGTGGCTATGCATGGTGCTGGCCACCCACCCCCTCCTGTGACATGTTGGCCTTCGTAGGTGCTCGATATGTGCGCATGTATATTGAACTTCTAACTCGCACCGTAAGTTGCCAACCGTGCTATTTGGAGGCGCGAGGGTAAAAATACAACAGACGAAATATAAAAAGCAGTTCTAAAAAAAAATGAGTTTTCAATTTAGAAAAAAAATAGCACTTGCCCCCAACAGTCTGTGAAGGCTACACGGGGGATATTTTGTGCGCATTTGTGTGTGCAGTGAGACAGAAGGTAGAGCAGAAACTTGAGCAGATGGGCCGCCCCGCCGGCGTGAGGCTTCACGCGGCCCACGCCCTCTGCATGGAGGCCATACTGGACGTAGGGCTGGAGATGGGGAGCCACGCGTCCGAGTGCTGGCACCACGTCTTCCGGTGAGTGCCCGCGCCCACTTTCCCTGGCTACAAGCCCCCGGCACAACCTCCTCTTTCCAGCCCGCACGCCTGCGGCACCCCGGTACGGTGAGGACCCGTGTTCGACTCGAGCTCACCGTGTCTCCCTCTCGAGGCGAGCAGAGGCGAGCTCACCCTGAGCTGCGCCGCGGCCTGATACCAATTTTGTTCCGCCCCTCGTTATCCCTCCCCGCACCTCCAATTAGCGCAGTTGGCTACGTGCTGTGCAAAAGAAGTTCAACATACATACATCAATTCTTATAAATGTGTCGTTAAACCCACCACGACCAGACACAGCCAATTAGTAATGTTTGTCACGTAAATAAAAACGGCCCAATTAATTACTAGTTCAGCACAACCATGTGTTGCAGAGTGAACCCACAACATTAACAATTCAAGTACGGTTGGCTACATATGGTACGAAATAATTTCTACATACATAAATACGTATGTTGAACTTATTTTGCACCAAATATAGCCAAACCGCACTTATCGGAGGTATGGGGGAAGGACAACAAACTATACACAAAAGCAGTTTTAAAGAAATGAGTTTTCAATCTGGATTTGAAAGTGCATAGCTCCAGTGGCTTCCTTATATCGGAAATAAGGGTGTTCGAGACGACCGCAAAAGCGCATCTGAAAGCACGCGGTCCAGTGACTGTTTTTGTTTGATGGCCGGTCGAAAGCCGCCGCCGCCGTGAGGATGACCACAGTTCACGTGATGGTGGTTTAATAAACGCGCCGTGCCCGCGCGCGTCTGCCACAGTGTGTGCGAGTACATCAGCGCGCTGGAGCACAGTCACTTCTGCGAGGGCGGCACGTCGACCTCGCGTGGTTTCACACGCCCGCCGCGCGACGCTGACCCACTGGCGGCGACGAGTCCCGGCCGCCTCCTGGACGAGCCGGGCTCCCCTGGCCACACGCCCGGCCCTGCGCCCGGCCTCGGCTCCTCCGGCTTTCCCGGGCCCTTCCCCGGACCGCAGGTGAGCGCTTGCCACATGGGGATCGCGCCGACGGTGCTTAACCGTGGAAGGAGAGGGGGGCGGGGGGAGTGGGATGCGCCAAATAGGAAGGGACTGTGTTACCTATTTAACATGTAGTAGGCTTTCGCCTACTACTAGATCGCGTAAATATAAATGTGTCGTTAAACCTGCCACCACCGGACACAGCCAATTAGTAAGGTTTGTCACGTATACAAAACTTGCCAATTAGTGACTAGTTCAGCACACCGGTGTGTTGGAGAGTAAACCCACTACAATTCGAGTACCGTGGCGACAGCCAGAGTTGTGAAGAAATCCTCCTGTTTCGACCTCATACAGTGTAACTGTGTTACCATAGAGTGAATACAAATGAGACAGTAAAACAAGGCATAGGAGAATTATTAAATTGAATCACAATGCTATGGGGTAGAGCGCTGCTCTGAATTCTGCCATATGTATGTTGATTTGACCGAATACTAGACTGATGAACTGCCCCCACGCTAGACTGAATGTTAGACTGTACCTACACTAGACTGAATGTTAAACTGTCTCCATGCTAGACTGAATGTTAGACTGTCCCCACGCTAGATTGATTGTTACTGTCCCCATGCTAGACTGAATGTTAGAATGTCCCCACGCTAGACTGAATGTTCGACTGTCCCTACGCGAGATTGAATGTTAGACTGTCCCCATGCTAGATTGAATGTTAGACTTCCCCCATGCTAAACTGAATGATTTCCCGCCCGTCAGAGCCCGAGCGTGCAGGAGCTGATCGGGGACAGCGCCGTGAGACCCCGTGGCAGCTTTGATTTTGGGGGAAACGGAGGCGTCCTCACCCCGGCCAACATGGCCAAGGTCATCTGCAGCCTGTCCACCGAGGTCGACCGGTGAGGCAGCCCCGGGCAGTCGTAAGCTTGCGCCACAAAGGCCATGATTCCCGTGTTAAAAATGTATTACAGAACGTTTGGACAAGCGCTATTAGCCAACACACATATTATCTATATTGAAAACTCATTTCTTAAAGTACTGCTTTTTGTGTTTAGCTTGTTGTCCTTCCCCCCGCACCTCTGATTATCATGGTTGGGTTCTTACGGTGTTAAATAAGTTTAACATACATATGTACATTAAGGCCTGCACGGTGTACGATTCTTTTATATTATTTGGCTGCGATAAATTTACACATGATTAGCTACTTCGTTGAGATATCATTTGTCACTTCTGAAAGAGAGCTAATAGCTCAGTGGGCTTTTACCTGGTGAATAAAATAGTTTCGTTTAGAATACCTACTGCAGTGCGTAACCAACACTACGGAGACAAAGGTGGCTGGGCATGATACCGGCCACACCCACCTCTTTGTACCCCATACCAACCTCGGCAGGTGCTGGCTAACGGCACCTGCAGTTTACAGTCTTAAGAAGTACATAGATAATTTTTGTGCATTTGTGGAGATAGCTGTCTTGGATGCCTGTAGGTTTACTCGGTCTAAAATGAACACCTCGTAATGTGCGTGAACATCAGCATTGTTTTGTTTTTTTCACACTGGCCACCGCCCTCCACCCCCCACTCCCCTCTTCAACGTAACCTGCGAAGCAGACGGCACGTTTATGTTATGGTCAATACACCCACAGTGTTAACTAGGGTGGCCACGGGGGGTCGAACCCCCCCCCACCCCTTCTGCCCCTAAATGTTGTAGCGCCGGGGTCACATCACCGCCACCCCTGCCTGCTCCGTATGACGGTTGTGCTCGTCTGTGCTGCTGGCTGGTGGCAGGCTATTTGAGGAGGCGGCGTACAAGCTGAACCTGGCCGCCCTCGTCGGTTTCCTGCAGCAGCTGCGTCGCGCGTCGCAGGCCCAGCTATTCGACTCGGTGGCGGAGAGCACTGACTACGCCCTCGCCATGCCAGGTACCGGCCCTCATGCCCACACGGCCACCATGGCATCGGGCTGCTTTCAGCAGCCAAAGAATGGGAACAGACCACACTGTGCAACATTGACTTTTCTCCACAATGTACACTAACATACACGAATGTAAACACATAGGCTTTCGCGACCTAGTAAGCGTTGTCACGTAAACAGAACATGCCAATTCATCACTAGTACAGCACTAACCGGTTATGTTGGAGAGCCAAGCCACAACATTTACAAACTGAGTACGACGTTTCGCCAGTAATTACAACTAGCTTCATCAAGCGACAGCCAGATTTGTGGAGAAGTTTTACTGTTTCGTTCCTTATATAGAGGCGTAGATGTGTTGACCACCCTTTTGCGCTGAGAAGAGGTTTTCCCTTTTTTTCTGGCAACAAAACAAGTGTTAAGATGTTAAAACACCAAACTGAAACCTTTTACAAAGAATCATGTCTGCATTAACCACAATACTTGTGGTTAGAATGCAAACAAAAAACATACTCTGATAATATATGCATTGTCCTTGAAACTGATTGGTCCACACCAGAGACAGCTTTCTTTCGAGCCTCGTCTCAACCCGGTGTTAGACCAGAGGACGACAAAAGGCGTACTTCTTCTGCGCTCTTGCACAATGTGGGGGGGGGGGTTACTGAGGCAACGTACATTATGCATGTGCATTATGCGAGCCCTTTGAACTTGTTCTTCCTGTCTATTGAGAATACAGCATAATAGAAGTGAACTAAGTCACACTTCTAAATCACTGATGTCCTTACACGTAAAAATGAGTAACAGTGTTTCTACAGATCACTGGAATATAATCAACACAATTACACAGCAATCAGCTGATAATGTATTTAACCAAACTAATACTACCCAAATTAACAAATTTGCTAGACTAACTAACAAACAACTCTAAACTAAACAAAACGGTTATCAACATGACTAACGTTGAATTATCCAGCGAAATGGTTTCAGTCCTGTCTAAAGGTCTTAACTTTGCTGTTGCCCCACGTACAATCCCTGTCGATGAGATAATTGCTGAAGTGGAATCAGCAGTTAGACATCTCCCTCATAATGAAGCTGAGATGACTAGGCACGAGGTTGCCAAAATTATTGAGAACAGCAAAGTGCCAAAATCAAATATTAACTTCAGTGAAGCAAATTCCTTAAGAGATTTGAGAGCAAATAAAGATATCCAATTTCTTGCTGCTGATAAGGGCTGATCGACTGTGGTGATGCCCCGTGAGGACTACGATAATAAAATTAAAGATTTACTCGATGAAGGTACCTACCTTAAAATTAAACGAGACCCAACCAGCATCTTGAAACGTAAAACAACGGCAATCATTGCCAAGTCATCAATTCCCAAGGAAGAGCAATACCTGATCAAACCAAGGGCTTCAAAGCCACCAAGACTTTATGGACTACCAACAATTCACAAACCTGATGTCCCATTAAGACCCATAGTTAGTACAATAGGCTCTGCCACGTACAAATTAGCACAATATGTAACAAAACAAATACAGCCCTTCATCGGTACGACCTCTTCGTTCATCAAAAACTCTGAACATCTCGTAAATATAATTAAAGATATTAAGCTTAATCCTAATGATATTCTCGTAAGTTTTGATGTAACCTCTCTGTTCACGAGGGTTCCGGTCAACGAGTCAATTAAATTACTTGACACTCTGGTAACGAACAACGGTTTAGCCAAAGATATCCCAAGACGAGCTGAACACTGTCTAAAGAACACCTACTTCTTGTGGCAAGGTGACTTCTATAAACAAAAGGAAGGAGCAGCAATGGGCTCCCCTTTGTCTCCTGTGATAGCGAATTTGTACATGGAAGATTTTGAAACAAAAACAATAGCTTCTAAAGCCATCTGCTTGGTTTAGATATGTGGATGACACATTGGTGGTCTGGCCACATGGCAAAGATACACTCAACGCATATCTAAATCATGTCAACTCGCAAAACCCATCCATCCAGTTCACCATGGAAGTGGAAGCTGACAGAACTCTACCATTTCTGGATATTCTGCTCGGACGGAGTAGAAATAGTAAAATAACAGACAGTGTTTACCGAAAGAAAACGCATACTGACGCCTATCTGAATGCAGAGCCACACCATCACCCCGCACAGAAATCTGCTCTTATCAAGACGCTCATTCATCGAGCTAAGTCAAATGGTGACAGTATGAGAAGTGAAATTCAGCATGTTAAAGAAGCGCTGCAAATTAACGGTTATAATGTTGCAGAAATCAACAAGGCATTGGATACCAAAACCAAATCAAATAACAAGAGAATTAAAATTTCTCAAGTAATTAAAACGATCAAAATACCGTACATTGCGGGAGTAACTGATAAAGTATCCAGATGTTTGGAAAAACAAAACATCCGAGTCAGATTTGGCACGGTACATAAAATACAAAATTTTATAACTGGTACAAAAGATGTATTACCGAAGCTATCAACAGAAGGTGTGTACATGATTAACTGCACGTGTGGTAAGTGTTATGTTCGGCAAACAGAACGAATTATGAGCACGAGACACAAAGAACATCAGAGAAATATTAAATTCTCCCAAATGCAACTGTCAGCAATATCAGAACACGCGTGCCAACAAGGACACTCAATTGATTTTGATAATGTTAAAATTTTGTGCAAAACTAGCTATTACTGGCCAAGACTAATTACAGAATCTTATCGAAATTTAAAGAAATAAAAATTACTTTAACCGTTCGGATAGCTACAGTCTTAGTGCTGCATGGAAGCGAATCATCAAATAATACATTATTTAAATGTATAATAAAGGACTCCGTCACACGATGTTGATCTCCGTCGGTCCTTTATTTGTGTTCGTCTTCCGCTCACCCCGCTGGCCTCCTCCTCGGCCCAGCGTCGTCTCTCCTTGCGCCCCGCGCACTCTGCAGCTACCTTGCTGCTCCCTATGCAGCCCCTCTGCTGCTCCGCTATGCAGCTACTCTGCTGCCTGTGCAACCTCGCACCCTCTGCTAGCCTCCGCTAGTTCTGCAGCTATTCGGCTGCTCTGTGCAACCTCGCGCTCCCTGTGCTAGCCTCCGCTAGCTCTGCAGCTACTCGGTTGCTCCGTGCAACCCCTGCACGCCCTGTGCGCCCCGCGCACTCTGCTCTCTCCTCACCCCGCTGGCTGGCGCCGTCCGATGAGCCCCTCAGCCATCAGGCTGAGGCACGGCGGCCACCCAACGTGGTCTCCCTCTTCAATCCCTCGACTGCCCCAGATGTCTTCCGGTCTCCTTCCTATAACCCCTTGCCCACGTGACCCTGACTCCTCCCTCTCCCACGTGACCCTGACTCCTCCCTCGCGGATCGTCACATCCGGCCTGGCCAATTACGCTCGCATTACAAATGTATGCCTACAAAGGGCAGCGTACTTCAGTAGGGATTACCGTTGGTAGGGCTATTTTAATAAACACAATAGACAGGAAGGTCATCATTGTGCAAGAGCGCAGAAGGGTGGTCAACACATCTACGTTTCTATATAAGGAACGAAACAGTAAGACTTCTCCACAAATCTGGCTGTCGCCTGATGAAGGTAGTTGTAATTACTGGCGAAACATTGTACTCAGTTTGTAAATGTTGTGGCTTGGCTCCCCAATACACCGGTGTGCTGTACTAGTGGCGAATTGGCATGTTCTGTTTACGTGACAACCCTGACTATTTGGCTGTGTCAGGTGGTTGGCGGGTTTTAACGACACATATTTACGCGATCTAACCCAAAAACCTCTATTATGGACGAATGTAAACGATCGTTCTCACAAGCATGGCTCTCGATGCACCTATCACGAGTGTACGAATCTATTTAATTTTATTAATCGATGGGTTGTTAAACGCTTTGATTATCTTAATTTTAGATTACCCCATTGTTGCTCCTCCCTCACTTGCCCGAGACACCCCCTGTGTAAGCGGAAGTCATTTAAGCAATGCAAAACCGTGCTGATTTTCAGTTTGTACATATGTTGTTGAATTTCTTTCGCACGCTACGTAAATGTGTCTTTCAGGTCACGCTTAGAGGATCGAGCCCGAGGTGATAGGTTCTCGATTTGGTGTCTTCGAGCATTCCACACACTGGAGCTGCGAACTCTGCGCCAGCTGGTCGCGTTTTGCATCGAGGTCACCGTCTGTGTGTGCCCCCCACGCACCCATCCCCCCCTCCCATCGCAGTTCTGTGCTGTGCCGAGGGGGTGGCAAGGTCGACACAGGGCCGGCGCAGCGCCCTGCACCTCTTCCGGCTGGGCGACACGATGCTGCGTGTGGTGCGCGATTCGCGACGCCCGCTGCTGCACCTCTTCCGCACATGGGCCGTGGTGGCGCCCCACCTCGTCGAAGTGAGCGCCGCTTGCTGTGCCTCGTCGCCATTCACGTGGCCGGGTTCGCGACGCCGGGTTTTAGACCGCCATTCGAAGCATCTCCCTGAACGCAAGATTGGCGACTGTGGCACTGTGCATGTTAGTTTTCTACCACACATGCAGAACGTTGCGAAGAAATTGGCCAAAACATCGCAATGCAGGACCCTCCCGAGGAGTTCTGCAACTTAGTGACAATTTCATGGAGAAGTAAATAAACAACATGCACTATTGTTATTGCTACTTCTTCTGCCTGTCACCTGTTATGTGCCGGACCTCATCAGATCTTGGAAGCTAAGCCAAGTTGAACCTGGATAGTGCTTAGGTGGGCGATTACTATGAACAACAGGTGTCATAGGCAGTGAAGCTACATAGTGAGCAGCGGAAGGACCACAATATCTTGCTGTACAGTACCTCTACGCTCTCGCATTTATGCTCTCCACCTGCTCCAACCCGTAAAGATCAGCGTGGTGAAGTATGGCCGTATACCTCTCCCCGGACCTGCACGGTGCGCAGAGGCGCCTTGTTTGGCAGTGGATTAACGAAAGGGCCGCTGTGAGCGATCGCGCACGCCACTTATCGCTCCCTGTTGCTCGTCATCGGTGCTCCCTTGCGTCGCCACCGTGTGCCCAGGCCGCCTGCCACAAGGAGCGGCACGTATCCCAGAAAGCCGTCTCCTTCCTGCACGATATCCTGACCGAGGTGCTGTCGAGCCGCAGCGAGCTGCCCCACTTCCACATGGGCGAGGCGCTCTTTCGGCCCTTCCAGCACATCATGCAGCTGGAGCTGTGCGACGAGGACGTGCAGGACCAGGTGAGGCAGGAGTGGATCGATCACGGCTGATTAAGATGACAATGAGCTTCCAACCTATTATACAAACACTACACTTTTAATTTTACCAGGTAAGGCCCACTGAGCTATACAGCTCTTTTTCAGAAGCGACCTGGCCACAAATGATAACTCAACGAAGTGGGCTTATCATGTGGAAATTTACAGCAGCCCAATTACTCTAAAAGCATGATGTTTATTATAAATGCTGAGCACCGGGAGAAAAATCCACGCAACCATGGGGAGAGTAACATGCAAACTCCAAATATACAGGTGTCAGGGTCGGGATCGAACCCATGACTTCCTGCATACCAAGAAAGGTAGTTAACATCTCGCTGCCGCGGCGCCCTCATATGCATGAAGTTGTTTGGTCTACGTTCTGTGGGTGGTACATTTTGCTTTTCGACTGCCTTTGCCCTTGAAATAGCTGCACTTTAACCAAACAGGACTGAAACTTAACCTTTTCCGATACGTCTACAAGTTGTAAGGGGTGGGTGTCCCGTTCACCACTGAATCGCGGAATGCGCAAGCTTTTAACTTTATTTAGAAAGGCGTAGAGACGTTTTTAAAGATGTGCTCACCGCAAAGAACTGTCGCAACACGATCGCAGTCTACCATAGCTGGTGCCAAACTATGCCACACGCCCTCCTGCATGGCCGAGTGGGAGCCTCGGTACCGATAAAGTTATTTTATTTTGGTTTTTCTTCCGATTCCGTTATTTCGACTACATTCCAATGACAGACGTGTACGCTTTCGGACCGGAATCGGAAGAAAAACCGATGACGTACACAGAATGGGAAAGGGTCAAACGTGTCTTCCTCGCGCTGTCCATTCACCCGCTGTGGCACACCGGCCCTTTCCACGCGTGCCCCCGCAGGTGATCACATCGATTGGGGAACTGGTCGAGGCCTGCGCCTCGCGCATCCAATCGGGGTGGAGGCCTCTGTTTGGGGCCCTGCGCACCGTCCACGCCAGCCGGCCGGATGCCAAGGAGTACCTCATCGGAGAATACACCATGGGTAAGCCGTGCTTCGACGTAGAAGTTAAGGAAAAGGTTGCGCGTAGAAGAAGGACCCGATGATGCAGACATGAGAAGGAAACCGTGGCACTATTTGAACACCACCTCTGTAGGATGGACAACAACAGGTTCATGATAAACGTTGTTGTTCAGGAAAAATGGAAGGAACCTGAAAGAGAGGAAGACCTAACAGAGAATGGCTTGATGACAACATCAGAGATTGGTGCCAGAAATATGTGGCCACTACTTGAACATATTGGCACAAGACAGAGGAAAGTGGAAACAAATGAGCAAATGTGTTATGGACACCTACGTGCCATCTGCACATGGATCGTGATGATGATGATGGTGAAGCCATGCGCCGGCCTGGGACATCGGCCTGAGGGACGCCTGGCTAAGATTGGGCCTGGGAGACAGTGACCAGATATTTGGGGCTTGATTCACGTGTTGGTGCATGGACATTCACACGAGTTTTCGCCAATTTTAGGTTGATAAAGGCTACATATGCAGACAGTTATTATGACCAGTATACCCATTTTTCTGCCAAATATTGGTGGAATATGTTCTCTTGGGGTTAGCCTTTCCCAGCAACTTGAGATGATGAATGGAATTTGGTTAAATTAAAATGTTTTTTTATTAAAATTATTATTATTATAAAAGGTGATAAAGTATTTGGGAGAGGCATGTTAACAGTAGGCCTAGGAATCAATGAACAAAGGTTGGAGCTTAATTGAGGCCAACTAGGGGTGATAGACTATGTTAATAGCCTGGCATAGAAAGGAGTGGTCAATGTAATTCCTTTGTCAGGAACTAATATAGTTTTTATTCGCAAATAACATTCAAAAGCCTCTCCAAAGCAGCAATAGCGCACTGCATTACAAAGGCAACGGTGCATTGATCAGCAGTTTGTGTGTGGCGTGGTGGAGTTTGTGTACTCCCAGCACTTACAAGATATCTGGCCAGCTTGGGATAGATGGAAAAAGTCCCTCTACTTGAGGGGCTCTCTAAAGCGCTCCCTAGTAGAGGCTCCTTTGCCAGTAGTGAGCAAGCAAATGCAAGGCTGCATCTTTTAACTTTTAGAAGAGGGTGGTTATTACTCATTTGCAAATACTGTTTATAAACCTCTGCAAAGCAGTGTTGCCGTGGTCCCATAGATACTAACGAGATTTATTAGATTATTACTATTTAGATTATTTTGGTGCTATAAATGTATTAAATCATGGGCCACTTTGTTGAGTTATCATTTGTCGCCAGGTCGCTTCTTAAAAATAAGTTAATACCTCAGTGGGCTTTGCCTGATAGGATGGGGATGGTTTAGTTGTATTTGTATGTGTTTGGGCGATTTGTTTACCTTTCTTGTACTTTGCACTACTATAATGTTTTTGTACTGTTTTTATTGTTGTAACGTTCTTACCTCGTGCCCCTACTGGATAGCTCATCGGATTCCTCCAGTATAAATATATATTCTGATACTGACTGACGCTCCTCCTTAAGCCTGTGTACCTGTAAACGACCGGCTGAGTGAACGACCGTCTGAGCGAGCGATTGACTGAATGACCGCGTCTGTGTGGTGCGCGCAGGGAAGTCGCGGGCTCCTGTCTTCGACGTGTTCGAGGCGTTCCTGAGCACGGACAGCGTGCAGGTGTTTGCCAACGCAGCTGTCGACTGCATCCTCTGCCTCATCAAGTTCGTGCAAGGCCTGGGTGGGTTCACCGCTGCCACTTGGCAACGAGCGCACCGCTGGGCGGACACATCTTCAGTTAAGGGCCCTGCTCGATAACATTTGCCCAATGCTCAGTTCAGGATTTCAAGGCCTGGTGTCGCTTTGTATATATGTATGTACATATGTTGAACTTCTGTCGCACCGTACGTAGCCAACCATGCTAAATGATCAGAACGCTGGACTCGCAATCCCGAGTTTGTGATTCGTGTCAAGGTTGGGGGTCAACTCAGCTCACCTTCATTCCTATAGTGTGAATAAAATGAGTAAATCTTTTTGGGAACTCAGCAATCGTCAGGGACTAGAAATACTAATCTCATCATATGAATGTGGAATGTAATCACTGCTCAGGATCGCCGACAGAGATGAGTGCCGCCCTGTGTTTGTTTTGGCGGAGAGACGTTGCGTCTGAGAGCGCCTCTTGACAGCCGGCTTATTCGTGTTGGTTCGTAGCTGATGATGTGCTTTGTGATGCATTTGTATCGTAGTGAAACACTGGACACAATGTCACGTGTCCCATCACTGCGTGCAGGGGAGGGCGATGGCCGGGAGTCATGTTCGAACGCCCAGGGTTCCTCTGGATACTCCTCACTCGGCCTGTGCCTCCCAGCCCTCGACTACCTCCGCCAGTGCTCGCAGGTGCTGCTCTAAACCCAACCAGATCTTCAGCCCGACCCAGTTCAACCCAGCTAAAGCCAGCCAGATCCAACCCGACCCAGTTCAACCCAGCCAGATCTAGTCTTACCCAGCTAAACCCAGCCAGATCCAACCCGACCCAGTTCAACCCAGCCAGATCTAGTCCGACCCAGCTAAACCCAGCCAGATCTAACCCGACCCAGTTCAACCCAGCTAAATCATGCCAGATCCAGCCCGACCCAGTTCAACCTTGCCAGATCTCCAGCCCGACCCAGTTCATCTCAGCTAAACCCAGCCGAAATCACACGGCCAGACCTCGTAAAAAAAAGTGTATATTTTACCAGGTAAGCCCGTTGAGCTACATCACTCTTTTTCAGAAGTATCTTGGCCACAAATGACAGCTCAACGAAGTGGCTTATCACGTGGAAATGTATAGCAGCCAAATACTCTAAACGCATGTGGAGGAAAAAACGGGAGAGAGAAAAATCCAGGCGATCACGGGGAGAGAGACATGCAAACTCCAAATATAGGTGTCAGGGTCGGGACCGAACCCACGACCTCCTGTATACCAGGCGAAGTAGTTAACATCTACCATATGGCGACCCACGGGTGTCAAGGACCATCACGGTGCCCCAGCCAGACCACAACCATACCCTGGCCAGACCCCAGCAGAACTGACAATAGCACCAGCCGCATCGTGGTGGTGCAGTGGATCGCACATTTTGCTACGTCTACTTAGTAAAGTGGTATCTTAACTTATCCAGCGCCTCCCCTAGATTGACTCAGATTTAAATGACACTTGGTGTTGTGTGAACAGAATCATTCGAGAGATTTAAGTCATCCAGAAGTCTGGCCAGATCATGCCATCATATGCCGAGTGAACCTTCGGAGATGCTCGCTAATGGCACTTGCCCCAACAGTCTGTTAAGGCTATACAGGGAATCTTTGTCTTTGTATATCTCTGTGTGCCACTGTGTGTGTATGTCGCAGTTAGCGTGCCGAACTACGAACTCGGTGACCCGCGTTCGACTCCCACTCAAGGTCAATACCAGTGATGGTTATTGGAATCAGTCTCGGGCCTTCCCCCCTAGGCTGAATTAAAGCAGTACCTGGTGTGATGTGTAAACATCGCCACTGGGGAGACAAAGGCGGCCGGGCGTGGTACTGGCCACCCACCCCCCTTGTGTGCCGTGCCAAGCTTCATAGGTTCTCGCTAACAGCACTTTCCCCAAAAGACTGTTAAGGCTACATGGCGGTGGGGGGGATCTTTATCTATGTTTTGTCTGCATGTGTGTATCAGCTGCTGAGTAAGATCTATGAGATGCCGTCGCGGCCGATGTTCCACGGCGCTCATCTCGCCGGCCTCACCTTGCACGGCGCGGAGACGGGCACCGGCACGTCAGAGGACAGCCCCGACACACCCGAGACGCCCGGCGAGTTCGACGACGGCTCCGGTAACGCGCCACGACCACCGGACCCTCCCCGATTCCCCTTCATACCTCCCTGGAGCCCCCGAAAGCTTCCTGCCTGGCTGGGCGACTCCCTTGGATGTGAATCCCACTCGCGGCTGACAACGATGGCGAATATTGGAACCGCTCCTTGGCCTCCATTGTGCCACCGGAGATGGCTGAAAAACAAACATGCGTTCACTAAGAGCACGTGCCCCCAACATTATGAGAAACTCCATGGGACGTGTTGTGTGCGCGTGTGACTATCAGAACAGGACCTAGCGCAGTGTATATCACCACTGGGGAGACAAAGGTGGCCAGGGATGGTGCTATCCACGATGCCAAGTTGGCCTTGGTAGCTGTTCGCTAACAGCACTTGCCCCAACAGTCTCTTAAGGCTATCGGCCGATCTTTGTGTACGTATGTTCGTGTGTGTTCCTGTGCTCAGGCCTCGTTTGTGTGTGGAGCCTGCTGCTGGAGCACCTGGCGTCCGCGGTGTCCGCGTGCCCTCGGCAGAACCAGCCCCCTACCCTGAGCCTGCTCTTCTACCTGCTTAGAGCCGTCGCGCACCTCCCAGGTATCTCCCTCTCCCGGGGATATCACTGTCATAATTTAACATCCTCCCGGGCATTAATAGCCTCCAGGTATCTCTCTATTAACCTCCTGAAATTATCACTAACCTCCTGACCTCGCTAACCTCTTCTTTGTATCAAGACCGACGAACTGTCCCTAGCTCCAGTTACGAGCATCGTCTGCCGTGCCGCCTCCCCCCCCGCCTGCCCCCCCCGTCCCTCCCCCCCGCCCCCCCCCCCGCCCCGCCCCCCCGCCCCGCCCCCCCGCCCCTCCCCCTTATCTCCCATCGTGGTGGACAAGGCCCCAAGTTTGGCATGTACGCGGTGACGCACCTGCTGCTACCCGTCATGACGCTGTGGCTCCAGCGCTCGCACAGCAGCCATGCCTACTGGGAGGAGGCGGCCGCCAACTTCAAGCACGCGATCGGCCTTTGCTCCGAGCTCGTCGTGGAGCATGTGCACAACTTTACGCAGATGGGTGAGCGTGGGGCGCGCGGTACGGGGGGGGCAGGGGGGTCGGGGGCAGCGGTGTTGTGGCCATTGAGTGTTCCTTTGGGCTACCAAAGGGGCATTCGATGGCCGCAGGGCCCCCCATATTCCTCCTGAGCGGTGAATCGCTGTTATCGTGGCCTCCTGCCACACACAACAGCTCTCCTGCCCCCCATCCCACCATCCGCGAGGAGCTATAGCTGGTGCTCGTTAGGGGGGCGGTGAGTGTGGATGTGCATGCACCGTCAGCGAGTGTGGATGGATGAGTGGTGAATGTGGAAGGGATTAGTAGGGAGATATTGGGCAGGGGAGTAGAAATAGGTGAATGGGGGAGATGATAATACAGGGTGAGGTGAGTATAGATGGGTGAGTCGGGGAGATGGTGGGCAGGGTAATGGTGAGTGTGGACGGGTGAGTGGTGAGTGGGAAGAAACTGTGAGTGAGGGAAGGGGTGAGTATGCATCAATGAGCAGGGATGGGACTTGGTGGGTGAGTGTAAGAATGCATCGATGCAACGATCAATATTTCCTCTTCATGCTCATGGTCCACGCGTTGAATTGTGTCGGTAAGAAGCAATATTTTCAGATGTTGCAAACCATGTGTTAACATAGGCTTATTGAATGAATAAAATAATTCCTTTGATTCTGTATCCGTACGCTGCGTTGGCTGTTGCTGCTGCTGCAGAGATCGGCTTTGAGGGCATGGTGAGCGCGATGCTGCGCCAGCTCTTCCGCCTGCTCGTCGCCTGCATCTCCGAGCCCGCAGAGGCCATCTCCCGCGTTGGCTGCTCCTGCATACGGTGCGTGGAAACCGCCAACTTAGACAGCCGCAGCAGCGGCCGCTTTCTATTCCCACAGATTGGTGGGGAGCGGTGGTGTAGCGGTTAGCGTGCTGCGATACAAACCTGGAGACCTGAATTCAAATCCCGCTCAGACCCGCCAACACCGGTGACGATTATCTAAAACGCTCCTGGGCCTCCCATAGGTCGACTCAGCCTCAAATGAGTACCTGGTGTGGTATCTAAACATCACCACTAGGGAGACAAATGCGGCCGGGCGTGGGTCTGGCAACCAACCCCCTCGTGTGTTATTCCGGCCTTCATAGTTGCTCGCTAACAGCACTTGCCCCAACAGTGAGTTAAGGCTATACGGATGATCTTTGTGTTTGTGTTTTTTTGGGAGCACAGCAAGCTGGCACAACGGAGAGCAGTTAATCCATATCACTTTGGTGTCCCGTGAACTCCTGCCAGCGAGCCTTCGCCACATCACCTGAAATTTTAGTCTACTTCTCTTGGCACAAGCGCTGTGGTTATATCACCATCACTTAGTGTTGACTCAACGCAGAACATCCCTGGTTTTGATCTTCCACGAAGCTCATGGTCCACCCGAAACTACATCTGCACAAACCATGGCAGATGCAGATACCTTGAAAATTAAAAACTCGCCAGTAGCGTGCGACTGTGGACATCCAGAACAGACCGTAGAACGTATAACGTTGCAATGCCCAATGCACAAATAAGAAGGAGACATCACAGCTGCTCCTGACATGGTTGTCTGGCTTGACCACCCGAATGTGAAATTATAGTTGTTCCTCTGCATCTACATCAGCCATACGAAAAGGAGAAGAAGAAGTGTTGAACGGCAGCTGTTGTTATGTGGGAAGCAGTGGTGTAGTGGTCAGTGCCCTGCACTACTAACCCGGCGGATCGAGCTTGATTCCCCGCCATGGCTACCACCTGTGACGATTATCCGCAATAAGCTCGTCATTGCCATCCTGATAAAGATGTCTTCTACTGTCTCTCTGTGTTCTGCTCTCTCTCATCCCCCCCCCCCTCGGGTGCGTGGTGGCGCAGCTACTTACTCGTGTCTGCGGGTCCAGTCTTCACGGATGAGATGTGGAAGCTCGCTTGCTCCGCTCTCCAGGATGCGTTTGCAGCCACGCTGCAGCCCGTGAAGGTACCACTCCCCTGGCTGGGACCTCTCAAATGCCACACGGTCCACGTCATAGCGGGTTTCCTGCTAAATTAAATGCGTATACGTAATCGATCGTCGCCGTCATCATTTTTGTTGTCTGTGGCCGCCTGGAACGCGCTTCCGTCCGATATTAGGAGGCTGCTGGAGCTATGCACTTTTAAATCTACATTGAAAACTTAATTTCTTCAGAAGTGCTTTTTGTGTTGAGTTTGTTGTCCATCCCCCACACCTCCGATTAGCACGGTTGGCTATGTACGGTGCTAAATAATTTATACATAAATATATTTTCAGCCATGTTCAATCCACTGCTGGGTGAAGGCCATCGCCATCCCACACAGTGCAGCGATGCAGCAATGAACTCGGCACCTGCACTACAGCCAGCCGATCTCATCACCTCATCTCCGTTGCAAGTGAATGAGGACCGAGTTTCAGGCTGCGTTACCACTGGATAAAGATATTAAATTGTGTGGGTGTATAATGAAGACAGTGTGCATGTTTTTCCTATGTACATGTCATTGTGCCTGTTTGTCCAAATGTGCACGAGTGTACGTCCGTGTGTATCAATGGAGAGCGGTAGTGTAGCAGGTAGCATACTGCGCTACAAACGTGGCGACACGGGTTCGATTCCCCCTCACGGCTAACACCAGTGATGATTATCGGAACCAGTCCTAGGCCTTCCTTAGGTCGACTCAGCCTCAAATGAGTACCTAGTGTGGTGTGTAAACTTCGGCACTCGGGAGACAAAGGTAGCTTGGTGTGGTGTTGGCCATGTACCCCCTCGTGTGCCGTGCCGGCCTTCATAGGTGCTCGCTAACAGTACTTGCCCCAACAATCTGTGAAGGCTATACGGGGGATCTTTGTCTTCGTATGTGTGGGGAGTGATAGCGAAGTGATTAGTGCGCTGCTCTTCAAACCCAACGACCTGAGTCTTATTCTCACTCGCGGCCAACGTGTGTGACAGATATCCAAATTAATCCTGGGCCTCTCGTAAGACGACTCGGTCTTACATGAGTACATATTTAAACATCAGCACTGAGGAGACAAAGGCAGTCGGGCGTGGTTCCTGGCCACACCACCGCCTGGTGCGCCGTTCCGACCTTCATGAGTGCTCGCTTACGGCACTTGGCACGACAGCCTGTGTAGGCTGCACGCGGGACCCTCTGTGTAGGCTGCACCCGGGATCTCTTTCTGTGTGTGTGTGTATCTGTACGCTCTTGCCGTTGGCTGTCAACCAGGACCTGCTCTCCTGCTTCCAGTCGGGCTCTGACAGCTTCGGCGGGGACGCGTGCGAGGTGAAGGTGGCGGCCCCTCACCACTCGGACAGCGTCGAGGCCGAGTACTGGAGGATCCGCGCCATGGCTCAGCAGGTGGCATTCCAACCTCGGAAGCACACACAGACACACACACGTCTATACAAACAAAGCTATAGATCCCCCTGGTAGCCTCAACAGACTTTAGGGGCAAATTCTGTTAGCGAGTAGCACCTATGAAGGCCGGAGCTGTATACGACGAGGGGGTGGGTGGCTAGGACCACACCCGGCCTCCTTTGTCTCCCCAGTGACCATGTTTACACACTGCACCAGGTACTCATTTGAGGCTGAATCGACCTAGGCGAGGCCCAGGACCGGTTCAGATAATCGTCACTGGTGTTGGACATGAGCAGGAATCGAACTCGGACCGCGGAGTTCATAGCGCAGCTTGCTAACCTCTACACAACCGCTCCCCATTCACAGGTTGTGACACACAGATATACAAAGACAAATATCTCCAGTATAGCCTAAACAGACTTTTGGGGCAAAGTGCTGTTAGCGTGCACCTATGAAGGCTGGCACGGTATACGAGGGGGTAGGTGGCCAGTACCACGCCCGACCACAGATATACACACACGCACACACACACCTGCCCTAATCCGGATTGCCCCCTACTGTGATCGCTGCGCCCGGCCCCAGGTGTTCCTGCTCGAGAGCCAGTGTGTGGCCAAGACGCCCAGCAGCAAGGAGGGGCTGGAGCACGCACAATCGTGCGTGCTCATCATCGAGGTGCTCTCGCACGCCGGCACTCGGGCCTCCCTGCAGAAGCGGTGAGAGGACCGCCCCTTCGCTGCTACAGCTCACAGCAGCTATAGCAGCAGCTATAACGTTCTGACCCCGTGCCCCTACTGGACACCTGTAAAAAAGAGCTTCATAGCTCATCGGATTCCTCCCGTGTCAATCAATATTCTGATTCTGATGCAGCAGCAACAGCAGGAGACTTTGTCATGGGGTAGTGTGGAGATACGCGGGGCTCATGGGTATGGATGTGCCCAGACCTTCCCAGTGCCCCTGCCTTGGCTTCTCTGTGTCACGTGACTAGGGCTGCAGTGATACTATTATTTTTAACGACACGATACTGATATTAAGGACACCATGATCATCACGATATTAGTTTTTCACAACTTTTTCGTTGTATTTTTACTGTGTTGTTTGTGCGGTTTTCCGTGTGCATCCAGCACGAGTCAAAGATATATTGTTGTATCGGCAGTGACCCAAATGGTAACCTGTCGGGTCAGGTTAGGTCAATTTCGGTGTCTCATCGCTTGGAACGGGTACTGGGTTTGTCCTCCAGTCTTGGCTCTTGTTATTTGGGGAATTTCTGCAGGCACTCTTGATTTCTTACCACGCACACATAAAGAAAAACAACTCGTTAAGAAATGTCCAAATCTCTGGTCAGTGTGGGGTTGGTCAATAAATATTGTGCCAACAAATCTCAGCTGGTTTTTCAAAGGCCAATTACTCCTATATACTACACTATTTAACTGTTTTTATTTTACCAGGTAAGGCCCACTGAACTATGTAGCTCTTTCATAATCGAGCTGGCCACAAGTGACAGCTCAATGAGATGGCTTATCATCACGTGGAAATTTACCACAGCCAAATTACTTTAAACGCATGTTTCCAAATGTGGAGGAAAAATCCGGAGGACCCGGAGAAAAATCCACACAACCATGGGGAGAACATGCAAACTCCAAATATACAAGCGTTGGGGTCGGGATCGAACCCACAACCTGCTGTAAACTAGGCGAGGTAGTAAACATCTCGCCACTGTGACGAGATATATTGTATGTCCATCAGCCTAACGAGCCCAATGAGCCCAATGGGCTCTTTGACCTAGTAAACAAACAGAATCAGACTGGCCACGAAATTATTGTTCCAAAATACATAAATGATTGTTGCTATATACTTAGCTCAGTCATATGTAATTAACTCGCTTAGCTTAACTCACTGCACTTGACTCATTTAACTCGGTCACTTAGCTCTGGCTTTAAAAAAAACACATTAAAGGCAGCCAAGGAGTGTACCTACATCATAAGAGCTGTTTATTTTTTCACTGACCTTTCAGAGGAAATAAATATCACCCCCCTATGCTGCTGCATTACCATTCTTCTGACTGATTTATCTGCCAGATGATATCCCAAAACACCTGCCTTCTAGTAAAACTAACCGTTATATTCTAAATGAAGTGATTTTATCATAAATAACATAAATATTTGCCATTTGTCTACTCTGTGCAAGCAGAATTAGCACAATGTATTACCGGTACTACAATGACCGCTGCGGCTGCGTTCTCGGTTGGCGATGCCTCCCCATCGCTCGCACCGTTGTCTGACCGCACGAGCCCCATCGCTTCACCCGTGCTCGTGATGTCTCCACAGTCGTGTCTGTGTGTGTGTCGTGCTGTGTCGTCGAGAACTTACCCTGTGTTTGTGTTGCTCCGTGCTGCCTCCATCGGGACAGAAAAATAGGGTAAGGGCTTGAGAACGTGCACCCCCCTTCCCCCTCCTCGTGTCCCCCCCCCCCCACCACCTTGCCCCTCCCTCATCCCCCCACTCTCTTTCATCCCATAATCAGGGAAGTCGTTTTGGAGCAGCCGTTGGTGGTTACGTTCTTCGTTTTTGGCCAGATGGCCGCAATCACTGTCTGGGCTTACAGGTTTGTCCTGGCAGTGGCAGGGATCGTGTGGACCGATTTGTCAAGGCATGTGTCCCTGTCTGCACTCAAACCCGTACAGGAACACTGCATTCAACACCCGTTTCTCTCATATGTCAGAGGTTTCACCGTTCGTTAAAGAGTTTGTTTTCCCATCAAATCACATTCGTAACCCTGAGCCAAAATTCACAAATAAGTGGAAATTTCATAATTTACATGATGGAGCTCAGTCTCTCCCCACCGATAACACTGTTGACAGAAAACATCAAAAGGCACTGTCCCTACATAATTCTAATCTCTTTATGTCAGCGGATACAATTTTAGTAAAACAACCCCCCCGTTACCTCTCATTCCTGTCATACAAGAATGAAAGCAAGCAGAAGAACATTATTCTATCGATCGTTTGCTATACCCATTGGTTGCAGCAGCTGCTTTGCGGTAAGTGTAGCGCGCTACGGACCTGGCAACCCGAGTTCCGACTCCTAGCCAGGGCTAAAATTGATCGCCGTGAAACCGGTGGTGACTGCTGACGCCAACACGCACGCCCCCCCCCCCCCCCGCCCCTCACTGTGACTGCAGGATTCCCTTCCGGAGCATCGTGGTGCGGCTGCTGTCGCACCAGGTGCTGCTGCAGAACCTGCTGGAGCTGCTGCTGCTGGACGAGCCGGCGGTCCCGCCCGGCTCGGGGTCGCGCTCGCTGGATGGCTCGTGTGACGATCACTCGCCCGTCTCCGTGGTGGCTCCGCTGCAGGTCGGGTTTTGGCTGCGATGCGAAGGGCACCTCTGTCTACGACAGGGCGCGCGAGGGAGTGCAGTGAGAAAGAAAGGCATGGCTGGCTACGTGCAAAACTAAAACTAGGCTCAACTATTATTATTTTATTTTCCAAGTAAGGCCCACTGGGCTGTGTAGCTCTTTTTCAGAAGCGACCTGGCCACAAATGATACCTCAACAAAGTGGCTTATCACCTGGAAATTGACAGCAGCAAAATATTCTAAGTGCGCGTTGATTCTAAATGTGGAGGGAAAAACCGGACGACGCGGGAGAAAAATCCACGTGACCATGGGGAGAACATGCAAACTCCAAATTTACAGGAATCAGAGTCATGATCGAACCCATGCCCTGTATACCAGGCAAGGAAGTTAACATCTTGCCACCGTGGCGAAAGAAGTTCAACATACCTACAAGGGACTGCAGTTATAAGCACAGACGGTCCCCGCTTTTACGAAGCAATGCGTTCCCGGAAACGCCGCCGTAAATTGGATCGTCGTAATCAGACCCTGTTGTCCCATAGATAATATAAACATCCTTTTATCGGTCGTATTGAACGGGGTTTAATGGGTAAAAATTCACAAAAAAAATTGAGAATAACAAAAGCTCCACGCCAAGTCACATTGGAAATCAGACTGACTGTTCAAATGCATTCGGAGTTATGTCGGAAGATGCATCGTAATTTGATCCATGGTGGCGTTGTGAGTGTGGATTGCTGTAAATTGGACTGTCGTAAACCGGAGACCGCCTCTAGTTCTGTGATGGTAACTTGTGGAGCCTGCTTGCTGACGAGAGGTGATGTTCAATTGCCCTCTGCTCGTACCGAATAGAGACGTCTTCATCTCATTAGCACAGGACACCAGGAGCACAATTACAATATATAAGTAAAGGTGGAGTCTTGCAATTGCTTACTCACTCCACCACTGGCAGAACAGTGTCCACTAGAGGGTGGGGGGGGGATGTCCAGAGAGCCCCTCTAGTGACATTGGCCTACTCTTACCACGATGGCCCGGCGTCTTGTACGTAGATGGGGTGGCAGTTGACCCCACCGCACTTGACCTGCAAGGTGAACTAACTTTGGTTCAGCCATTTATATTTACTACTGGGTGGACAAAGGTGGTGGGTTGATTTAAGAAATGTGTCCATTGTTTCACCTTCCCCGTCAGTTTATTCCAACTGGCCGCCTCTGGAAGTCCGTTACGCTAACCGATAAGCCATGGCAGCATCCACGATTCTAAAATTATTTATTTGAAAAACAAACCCAACAAAATGAACAAACGACAAACTCTGTGTGTGTGTGCAGTAGTTGTAGTGATGAGCGTGCTGCACTACGAACATGGAGATTCGAGCTCGATTCCCGCTCATGGTCAACACCAGTGACAAATATCTTAACTGGTCCTCAGCCTCAAATGAGTATCTGTTGCGGTGTGTAAAAACATTGCCACGAAGGAGTGTTGTATGTGTCGGAGTTATGAAATTTTGATGAAAATAATAAAAATTAATAATTTTCCAAAAAATGCGCAAATCGCATTAATTATGTTAATGTGTGTATTAACATGCATAAATTATGATAATGCATGTGATTATATGCATATATTATGATAGTGTGAGTAATCGTATGCATCAATTATGATAATCGCGGAGATAATCGTAGTAATGTCTGCGGATGCTTGCGATGATGTTAATGTGAGCGGTTGTGGTAATTAGGCTCAGCTTCGTTTATCCAGAGTTATGTCAATCAGGATAACACGATGATCAATGATTAAACGTTTACCGATTATCCTAGTGTGTGTTATGATATTTAGGTCTCCATTTTCATATCTCATCACAGGATACAGTTATCAAAAATAAGATGGTTTTGCATGGACTTGGAAAGAAGCACTCGAACAGTTGGTGTCAACCAATTTTATTCTAACAAGCATGTGACATTCTATCATGCAGGTCGAACATGCGTCAATAATTCATGAATAACCAAACCCCTATACATTTGCGATATCATGCATTCGATTAATATGAATAACTAAAATTCTTATGCAATTACGATATTAAGCATTGACTAAAATGAATGAATGAACACTTATGCATTTACTAAATTGAATAACTCAAAACTCTTATGCATTTTCGATATTGTGCATTTAACGAACTGAATGACCAAAAATTATTATGCAATCGTAACCTCTACCTCTCCACCAGGCATCTCATTAGTTCGTTTTTGTATCGATCACCATCGGCGACTGGCCGAGTTTGAAAACAAGCATGACACATTTCGTTTTGCGTTAATAAAAGCACTTATTCTCTCCCCGAGGCGAAAGTATATGTCAATAGATTCATCGGTAAGTATAATATTCTTTTAACGGAATGTTGGAGTCAATGGTGGGTGAGGGCGTGTTGCGGGAGAGCTAATCTGGCTCTGTTTTAATTAATTCTTCGGCGAGGCTCTATGACAAAGGAAACTGGTTTGACAAGATTTTCTCTGTGTTTCCTCGAGTCTGTATGTGGGGAGTGATACAACCTCTCTGCCGTCTGTGCGAGCGGCAGCTGACACTTTCTCCGCGATGAGGTGAGCGGCGGCGCTTGGCGGCGCTTGGCGGCCCTCGGTAGCTGACGGCGCGGTGGCGCGCTCTCGGTAGCTGACGGCGCGGTGGCGCGCTCTCGTAGCTGACGGCGCGGTGGCGCGCTCTCGTAGCTGACGGCGCGGTGGCGCGCTCTCGTAGCTGACGGCGCGGTGGCGCGCTCTCGTAGCTGACGGCGCGGTGGCGCGCTCTCGTAGCTGACGGCGCGGTGGCGCGCTCTCGTAGCTGACGGCGCGGTGGCGCGCTCTCGTAGCTGACGGCGCGGTGGCGCGCTCTCGTAGCTGACGGCGCGGTGGCGCGCTCTCGTAGCTGACGGCGCGGTGGCGCGCTCTCGTAGCTGACGGCGCGGTGGCGCGCTCTCGTAGCTGACGGCGCGGTGGCGCGCTCTCGTAGCTGACGGCGCGGTGGCGCGCTCTCGTAGCTGACGGCGCGGTGGCGCGCTCTCGTAGCTGACGGCGCGGTGGCGCGCTCTTTCTCTCCACTGCTGGATGACGAGTCGGTTCTCGTTGGTTGTCGCTCTGGCAAAGAACGATGCTTTCGCTCGTTGCTGATATTGACGTTGGGTTGAAGTTGTTGGCTCGAGAGTGATAGCTGGAATCTCCGTCCGTTTCACTCGCAGCTCGGCGGCTCAGTGTAGTAATTCTTCTTAGGTGGTGCAGACCTCGGCTTGTAGCAGCACGTCGCTACCTCGCGATTCTCGTCATGCTGGATGACGAAAGCTTCTTGACGATCTGTGGTGGAGTTGAAGCCCTGGCGATGTGTGGTGGAGGGCCAGGCCCCTGACGAAGTGAGTTGAATGGATTTTTCCCCGGCTTATGTTGAGAAAAATCCCTCCGTTTCCCGAGTTGTTCAAAGTCTGTCATAAAACCTTCCTGTGTGTGTGTGTTCGTCCGTGTGTTGCGTGTTTGTCCGTGTTTATTAGCTCTGAAGACACAGCTGTTGTCGTTCTGGAAGGGGGGGGGGCTCGTGACGGCGCCAACGAAGTTATACATTAGCCAGACCGATGATTCGCGTTGAGTTATATATATATAAAAGAGATATTCGAATCCATGTTTTTGTTACTGAATAATATTTGTCGCGACAACCTACGCGTTAAGCGAGCTTAATTATTTCCGCCCTCGCTCGGGGATCATATCTTTTGTCTCACACAGCTTAAGTTGTTTTGGTTTGGAAGTTGAAATGCGACTTATTCCATTATGCCCCAGTTATGCCGAAACCGTGTTCCCGATGTTTCATCGTGACCCGATCTCTCATGGAGATGTTATTCCTTGCGTGTGCAATTTTTGCTGTCCGTGTTGTGGGAAGACAAAGACGGTTGTTTTCCACGGTGGAAGCGCCCGGCGCATGCGCTTATTTATTTATTTCTGAGAGCGTGTTAATTTCCTTTGAGCCATTGCCCGGGAGTTTTATTGGTGTCATTTCCCGGCTTTGTGCCTGCGTGTGGAGATCCTCTCGGAAAGACAAAGACGGTCGTGTTGCTGCTGTTGTTTTCAGGGGGTTGTTGTGTTTGGTTAATTTTGAGAGCCTTATTCACCGTTAGCTCCTAGGATATTCACTTTAATTCCGTACTTATTATTTGACTTCTTGTGATTATTTAATCTGCTATCCCGGCTAAGAATTTTGTTTTGGAGCGAAATATATGCCATAATTGTTCTTCGATGCTTCGGCCCGGCCGTGTAGAAATTCTATAAAGGTAAATAATGTCAGTATTTAATTAACAATGATGGGTCGCGATTCTGGTGCAGACTGTAGTCTGATTTTCAATTGTAGTGAGGATGGATACTGTTTGCTTACTTCATGGCTAAGTTGTACTAGTTTGTCTAACATGGTTCAAAAACCGTTTGTGTTTTTTGTTAATGTTGTTCCTTTGTTAAGAATATAATTATATATTTCGTGGCCTGGTTTTGTACTTATAAAAGGGTTTTTTTTTCTTTACGAGCGGATGTTTCTTCCAGAACCCCCCCGGCTACCATTCCCCCCTCCCTTGTTCCTCTTGTGTGAAATTCGGGGAGTTTTTTTATGATCTTGATTACCCTTCTTTCATGCCCTCTTTCCTTTGAAATGAGGTGTGCGCACATCTGTGTTAGTGTGTGGGGGCCTCTGTGGGAGTGTGAGGGCGTGTCCGTTCTCACGTTGCCCCGTGTATATTAAAAAACGATATTATCTATGTTGGCAGAATAATTCTTAAAAAAAAAAATAATTTTTAAAATTAAAAAGGGGGGCATATATTCAACAGTCCGCCCTTTTGAAAATTATCAGGGGTCGATTTGGCCACTGGCGAATTTTCAAACAAAGTAATGCCCCCTTTTTATGTCATGCATCCCATCAGCCGCCCTTACTCTCGGCGGTTATTTCTTACAACGCGCGTGCACGTATTACAATCTTAATCTGGTTACATCTGAATTAGCAAAGGAAATAACAACCGTTAACATCGATATTGCGTTACATTGGTTCTCGTACATCATAATTCCGACGAATATTCATTTTTGTTTTTGCTTACCATGGTTACATTTGAATTAAGCAAGGAAATTAACAACACGTTAAAACATCGATATCATCAGTTACATGGTTCTCATACATCATAATTCCGACGAATTTCATCTTTGTTTTTGTTAAATCCTGGGAAACGCTAGGTAGCGGTTTCGAACGCATTTATGCGTCACCTTCCTCATGTTGCCTGGTTTACCACTTATCACTTTGATAATTCGATCACGGTTTTCGGGTTCGTTTTTGTAATTTTCTCTCTCACTCTCTCGCGTCGTGGGAGTGTGTGGTGAAAAATTGTGCTGTACATAATCAGAATTCGCGCACACAACCCACTTTGACACTTGGTTCGTGGCATTCGCTCTCTCTGCGATTACATGCACATTTGCCGAGTTTGTGTGTCGATTTAATTCTGTCCCTCGTAATGTTGCCCTCTTTGTTTTTACGAGTGTGTTAGATTTTAACACCATTCCCGATATGTCATGAACATTTGTCTCCATTTTAGCACTCCGATCCACGTACATTTTGGTTTCCCTTGGATATTTTTCATTCAAAGGCTCACGCCTGCGCTCCTCAGGGCGTGTCTCTGTGTGCTCTCTTTGTCTCTGCTGTCTGTTATCTACTGTCCGATCACGCCTCAATGCAACCCCGCACCCGATCCGCGCGCCTTTCACAAGAGCACCGCCCGTGTTTTTGCCCGCCCTGTCACCTGCAGCCTGCTTGTATTTCCCATTGAGCTCGGGGTTTAACAAAACCTCGGCGGGTGGTTCATCATGTATTTGTACCGCATTCTGTGTTATTCCTCTATTCCCTCCTGGTATAGCCGGTGGAGGAATTGGTCGGAATTGGATCGATTGTGTTTGACCTCCCCTCTTGCGATTCTCCTGAATGTTCGCATCCATACTTCCGCGGTCTGTGTAACACCTTCCCGCTAGGTGGTTATCTCGCCATCTCTGTGCATAATTTGAGCCTTGCGTGTGTCGTGGGATGGGGTGTTGATATGGTTCTGTTCTGAACCTCTCCCTCCTACGATTCTCGTACATTTTTGGCCCAGTGTTTTTCCCATTTGGGTGCCAAATTTTTTTTGGATTGTTACTTCGCCATCTCTGTGGGTAATTTTGACCTTGTGTGTGTCGTGGCATGGGGTGTTGGTATGGTTCTGTTCTGAACCTCCCCCTCCTGCGATTCCTCTGAATGTTCGGCTTTGTGCCGCTCTCATTCTCGTGCCAACCTCTCTCTGGGTTATTTTGCCACAGGTGCGTGTGTGTTTGCTCTTCTAGGCATTGTGGGACTGTTCGGTGATTTTTATTCCTCTCTGAGAGGCTGGGTTCCTTATCCCTCTCCCTGTGTTCTGGATCCGAATTCTGATTCTTAGCTCTGTACAACCATGCCATGTACGCCTTGCTCTCTATGCGGCGTAAGGATGCGGTTTCTGGATTCAAAACCATTCTCACCCTTTCTGTAATCTCTGGGCTCAAGGATTCAAAAAACATAATTTTGAACATTTTATCTCCTTCGTGGTATTGATTCACATCGCCTGCGTAATACGCTCTTTTAAATTGTACGAGGTAGTCACGTGGATCTTGGTCCATGCCCTGGGTCATCGATTTTACAGCATAAAACCCTTCAGTGAGTGTCGAATATTCTCCAAACTTCCGAATCACTGCCAGGCTCAGTTGTTTAAAATCATTTCTAACCTTGTGTGGTAGTGACTTTACCCATGGAATAGAATCTTTATGTAAGCTTCGTTTCAACAAACTCGCTTTTTCATCCCGTCTCATCAGCCCTCTAATCATTGCCTCCTCTTCTATTGTTGCGATATGTGTGTGGATATCCATAGTCTTATTGTGGGGGTCAAAATCGGGAATTCTGATTAGAGCCTTGTCCATCAATTTAAGGGTTTTACTGGTGAATAGGTATTCCGAAAGTTGATTGCCGACAGCGTCATCATCAAACAAGTTATCATCAGGCAATCTGTCACTTTTATCTGTTCTGTGTGGGGCGTGATTAAGCGGTGTGCATTTCCTGTGTGCGCGCCCAGTGCCGTGTCGCTCGTGTTGCCATTTCCCTTCAGTTTTTGCCTCTGCCCTTAGTGGAGCACGTCCTGTCGACTTTACTTTAACATTTTGCTTCCCTCTATCTGTGAAGTTGTCAATCTCACATGTTTTTGTTTGCATATGTATCTCTCCATCCCTTCTCTCGAATTGTGAAGGTTTCTGTTTGTCAAGGATTTTTTGTTCGATATCCATAATTTTTTTGCGATTAGTCCCTGGACTCTGTCCACGTACCCAAGAGTGTGATTTAATGTTACTTCCATATTTATTCTGTGGATCCACGTCTGTGAGTTTCGCTGGTGTCGCGAGCCCTGATTTCTCCTCCCTTACGATGGTGTGAGGACATTTTTCCTCGTTTATTAGAGACGATTTCTCTCCTGTTTCCATTCCGAATTTTCCTTCATTCCACCATCCCTGTCTGTATGCCTGTGTGAAAAGGCATGAGTCCTGTCCTGCCTTCTCTGCAGCTTTTGCATCGTGTTCGCCTTCCTTACATTTTATCCAGTCAATTAGTTTCCCCCGAGGTGTGTTCGTGTTATCGATACAGCTCCCTTCCCATATGTCTCTCTGACTGTACTGCTTTGTAACAGATTGGTCGGTACGTTTTAATACGAGTTCCCCGTACCCCGTAACCCATTCAAAAATTATTCCTAATCCTAGCATCTTAGGTATGGCAAGAGTTACTTTGACAATTCCTTTTAGAGTGCATATAAAACAATTATCTCACAGAGTGTAGTCAGTTTGACTCGAGCTATTGTTATTTTCCGATTCAGAGTGCGTACCTCTAACACCATTTATCACAGGGTGCAATCGGTTTGATACGATATTATCTTAATTCCACTGTCTCTGTTTCAACCTGCTATTCTGGGTTTTAACCTTAGAGGGCGTTTTTTTTGTTTTACGCCCGTTTACAATCACAATGCAATGTTTGGTCACGATATTCTGGTTAACACGAAGTGATTCATTCCATCATCCATGCAAAACACTGTCTGTGAGAAATCCCGGACGACGCCACCCCATTATGTTGTATTTGTCGGAGTTATGAAATTTTGATGAAAATAATAAAAATTAATAATTTTCCAAAAAATGCGCAAATCGCATTAATTATGTTAATGTGTGTATTAACATGCATAAATTATGATAATGCATGTGATTATATGCATATATTATGATAGTGTGAGTAATCGTATGCATCAATTATGATAATCGCGGAGATAATCGTAGTAATGTCTGCGGATGCTTGCGATGATGTTAATGTGAGCGGTTGTGGTAATTAGGCTCAGCTTCGTTTATCCAGAGTTATGTCAATCAGGATAACACGATGATCAATGATTAAACGTTTACCGATTATCCTAGTGTGTGTTATGATATTTAGGTCTCCATTTTCATATCTCATCACAGGATACAGTTATCAAAAATAAGATGGTTTTGCATGGACTTGGAAAGAAGCACTCGAACAGTTGGTGTCAACCAATTTTATTCTAACAAGCATGTGACATTCTATCATGCAGGTCGAACATGCGTCAATAATTCATGAATAACCAAACCCCTATACATTTGCGATATCATGCATTCGATTAATATGAATAACTAAAATTCTTATGCAATTACGATATTAAGCATTGACTAAAATGAATGAATGAACACTTATGCATTTACTAAATTGAATAACTCAAAACTCTTATGCATTTTCGATATTGTGCATTTAACGAACTGAATGACCAAAAATTATTATGCAATCGTAACCTCTACCTCTCCACCAGGCATCTCATTAGTTCGTTTTTGTATCGATCACCATCGGCGACTGGCCGAGTTTGAAAACAAGCATGACACATTTCGTTTTGCGTTAATAAAAGCACTTATTCTCTCCCCGAGGCGAAAGTATATGTCAATAGATTCATCGGTAAGTATAATATTCTTTTAACGGAATGTTGGAGTCAATGGTGGGTGAGGGCGTGTTGCGGGAGAGCTAATCTGGCTCTGTTTTAATTAATTCTTCGGCGAGGCTCTATGACAAAGGAAACTGGTTTGACAAGATTTTCTCTGTGTTTCCTCGAGTCTGTATGTGGGGAGTGATACAACCTCTCTGCCGTCTGTGCGAGCGGCAGCTGACACTTTCTCCGCGATGAGGTGAGCGGCGGCGCTTGGCGGCGCTTGGCGGCCCTCGGTAGCTGACGGCGCGGTGGCGCGCTCTCGGTAGCTGACGGCGCGGTGGCGCGCTCTCGTAGCTGACGGCGCGGTGGCGCGCTCTCGTAGCTGACGGCGCGGTGGCGCGCTCTCGTAGCTGACGGCGCGGTGGCGCGCTCTCGTAGCTGACGGCGCGGTGGCGCGCTCTCGTAGCTGACGGCGCGGTGGCGCGCTCTCGTAGCTGACGGCGCGGTGGCGCGCTCTCGTAGCTGACGGCGCGGTGGCGCGCTCTCGTAGCTGACGGCGCGGTGGCGCGCTCTCGTAGCTGACGGCGCGGTGGCGCGCTCTCGTAGCTGACGGCGCGGTGGCGCGCTCTCGTAGCTGACGGCGCGGTGGCGCGCTCTCGTAGCTGACGGCGCGGTGGCGCGCTCTCGTAGCTGACGGCGCGGTGGCGCGCTCTTTCTCTCCACTGCTGGATGACGAGTCGGTTCTCGTTGGTTGTCGCTCTGGCAAAGAACGATGCTTTCGCTCGTTGCTGATATTGACGTTGGGTTGAAGTTGTTGGCTCGAGAGTGATAGCTGGAATCTCCGTCCGTTTCACTCGCAGCTCGGCGGCTCAGTGTAGTAATTCTTCTTAGGTGGTGCAGACCTCGGCTTGTAGCAGCACGTCGCTACCTCGCGATTCTCGTCATGCTGGATGACGAAAGCTTCTTGACGATCTGTGGTGGAGTTGAAGCCCTGGCGATGTGTGGTGGAGGGCCAGGCCCCTGACGAAGTGAGTTGAATGGATTTTTCCCCGGCTTATGTTGAGAAAAATCCCTCCGTTTCCCGAGTTGTTCAAAGTCTGTCATAAAACCTTCCTGTGTGTGTGTGTTCGTCCGTGTGTTGCGTGTTTGTCCGTGTTTATTAGCTCTGAAGACACAGCTGTTGTCGTTCTGGAAGGGGGGGGGGGCTCGTGACGGCGCCAACGAAGTTATACATTAGCCAGACCGATGATTCGCGTTGAGTTATATATATATAAAAGAGATATTCGAATCCATGTTTTTGTTACTGAATAATATTTGTCGCGACAACCTACGCGTTAAGCGAGCTTAATTATTTCCGCCCTCGCTCGGGGATCATATCTTTTGTCTCACACAGCTTAAGTTGTTTTGGTTTGGAAGTTGAAATGCGACTTATTCCATTATGCCCCAGTTATGCCGAAACCGTGTTCCCGATGTTTCATCGTGACCCGATCTCTCATGGAGATGTTATTCCTTGCGTGTGCAATTTTTGCTGTCCGTGTTGTGGGAAGACAAAGACGGTTGTTTTCCACGGTGGAAGCGCCCGGCGCATGCGCTTATTTATTTATTTCTGAGAGCGTGTTAATTTCCTTTGAGCCATTGCCCGGGAGTTTTATTGGTGTCATTTCCCGGCTTTGTGCCTGCGTGTGGAGATCCTCTCGGAAAGACAAAGACGGTCGTGTTGCTGCTGTTGTTTTCAGGGGGTTGTTGTGTTTGGTTAATTTTGAGAGCCTTATTCACCGTTAGCTCCTAGGATATTCACTTTAATTCCGTACTTATTATTTGACTTCTTGTGATTATTTAATCTGCTATCCCGGCTAAGAATTTTGTTTTGGAGCGAAATATATGCCATAATTGTTCTTCGATGCTTCGGCCCGGCCGTGTAGAAATTCTATAAAGGTAAATAATGTCAGTATTTAATTAACAATGATGGGTCGCGATTCTGGTGCAGACTGTAGTCTGATTTTCAATTGTAGTGAGGATGGATACTGTTTGCTTACTTCATGGCTAAGTTGTACTAGTTTGTCTAACATGGTTCAAAAACCGTTTGTGTTTTTTGTTAATGTTGTTCCTTTGTTAAGAATATAATTATATATTTCGTGGCCTGGTTTTGTACTTATAAAAGGGTTTTTTTTTCTTTACGAGCGGATGTTTCTTCCAGAACCCCCCCGGCTACCATTCCCCCCTCCCTTGTTCCTCTTGTGTGAAATTCGGGGAGTTTTTTTATGATCTTGATTACCCTTCTTTCATGCCCTCTTTCCTTTGAAATGAGGTGTGCGCACATCTGTGTTAGTGTGTGGGGGCCTCTGTGGGAGTGTGAGGGCGTGTCCGTTCTCACGTTGCCCCGTGTATATTAAAAAACGATATTATCTATGTTGGCAGAATAATTCTTAAAAAAAAAAATAATTTTTAAAATTAAAAAGGGGGGCATATATTCAACAGGAGACAAAGGTGGCGGGGCGTGGTGCTGGCCACCCTCCCCCTGGTGTGCCGTGCCGGCCTTCATAGGTGCTCACTAACAGCACTTTGTCCCAACAGTCTGTTAAGGCTTCACAGGGAATCTTTAAATTTTGATTTAAAGCTTTCGTGACTGCAGGGATTCATATTCTTGGTTCTTTCGGTAAAGTCACGTAGAAGGGAAATAATAAAATAGTATAAATATAAAACAATACAAATTCTCACGACGTTTTGACTGCAACACAAGCAATCGTCATCAGGTGTGAAATCCACAGCAATACAATTTGAAAAAAGTGTCGGTTTTTCTTTATTTTTGTTTTCCGTGTGTTAGCATCCCTCATCCGAGAATGAGGTTTACCGCAGCCTTTGCTTGGAGGTTCGGAAATCCGTGCAACGCAACAGTCTGTTAAATACTTTACGGGGGAGAGGGGTGGATCTTTGTCTTGTTTTTTTTTACT
This sequence comes from Lampetra planeri, assembly GCF_965212315.1. Classification (NCBI taxonomy): domain Eukaryota; kingdom Metazoa; phylum Chordata; class Hyperoartia; order Petromyzontiformes; family Petromyzontidae; genus Lampetra; species Lampetra planeri. The sequence continues at coordinate 2,129,253 of NC_136153.1, forward strand.
GTCACAGGTGGTGACATCGGCCCCGTTCCTGCGCCACATCTCCATGCTGAACCTCTCGCTTGTATTCGACCTGCTGCTCGACTCGTACCGAGCGGCGCGCGACTTCGACACGAGGCCTGGCCTCAAGTACCTGCTCATGAAGGTGTCGGGCATGGGCGCGCCCGCCAACCTCTACCGCCAGGCGGCCATGAGCCTGGGCGTGTACGGACAGGCGCTGCTCGCCGCCCTGCAGCTGCTGGCGCGCGATGACCTCAGTGCCGAGCAAGTGAAGCGCATCGTGGCGGAGCTCGAGCAGGTGCATGCGCGGGTGTGCGTCTCTTGTGTGTTTACACAGGCGCCGCAGTGACGTCGCCGTCGCTTAAGTGGCGTATCGTGGGTATCGGTATTGGTGTGTGTATGTGGGGAGCGGTCGTGTAGTCGCGGTGAGCACGCTGTGTCCACGAACGCGGCAACCCAGGTTCGATTCCCGCTCACGGACAACACCTCGGCCATGCCACTGGGGAGACGAAGCTGGACGGGCGTGGTACTGACCACCCACCCCCTTGTGTGCCGTACCGGCCTTCATATGTGCTTGCTAACAGCAACAGTCTGTTAAGGCTATATGGGGGATCTTTGTACATTGAACTTCTTTCGCACCATACATATCTGACCATGCTAATTGTAGGTGCAGGGGAAGGACAACAAACTTCTGAAGAAATTAGTTTTCAATATAAATTAGTTAAAAGAGCATAGCTTCAGTGGCTTCCTAATATCGGAAGAGCATTCCAGACGGCCGCAGAAATGCGTCTAAAAGCGTGCGATGCGGTGACCGTCTTTGTCCGATGATTAGCCAAAAGCTGCTGCTGCGAGGGTGACCGGAGTTTGCATGATGGTTTATGCTCCTTGATGAGATCAGCAAGGGTGGTGCTAGTATACGTGCCCCGTGTCGCTTGTGTCAGGGGTGAAGCCTTCATAGGTTCCTCGCCAACAAGACTAAGCACAACTGTCTGTGTGACTAAATGGGGAATCTTTGTCATAGGTAAGCGGTTAGCGCACTGCGCTACGAACCCAACGACTTAAGTTATATTCCCAATCGTGCGTCACATTATTGGCAAGAATCATAAATCGTCCTGGGCCTCTGAGATTGAGATGAGATGTGGTGGCAAGATGTTAACTCCATCGCCTGGTATGCAGGAGGTCGTAAATTTTATCCCGACCCTGAAACGTGTATATTTGGAGTTTGCATGTTTTCTCTGTGGTCAGGTGGATTTTTCTCAGGGTCTTCCGGTGTTTCTCTTCAACATTTAGAATAAACATGCGTTTAGATTATTTGTCTGCTATAAATTTCCACATGATAAGCCACTTTGTTGAGCTATTATTTGTGGCCAGGTTCCATCTGAAAAAGAACCTGTATAGCTGAGTGGGCCTTACCTGGTAAAATAAAAATAGCTTCAGTTTATTGATTTTAAAATATATGCTGAGGCAATTAAACCCCCTATAAATGCCAATCATTATCTTTGCAATCAAGTTAAAATCATGGTCGGAAGTTGACTCAGCTATTCATCCCCTGATGCTTAAAAACAATATCCCAATTCTAATAGTGCATTCGACGTGATGTCATGAAAAGAATGCATTTCTATTGGGAACTCTTGCAGAAAGAAGATCATCACCCTATATTATCGAGAACGGCCTCTGGAAAAATGACATCATAGAACTGCTTCGAAGTTGGCGCACCCCCTCTCGTGTGTCTTGCTGCAGAAGTTATTTTATTGCATGGCAAACACATTTGAAACATTTCGTTTCTCAGAAATGGAATTTGCCAACTTATTTAAAGCTAAATATTACGTGATGTTTTTTTGTGCAGTGATTTGTGACCAGACTCGGACCTTCAACTTGCTTCACTCAGATCCAGTTTAATGACGGGTCACAAAAAAACCTGGCTCGGTTTTGTGATGTGACATTTGTCCCATGATTGACCCAGACTCCTCTCGGGGTCAATAAATGCACGCTGCATTGTGGTGAAGTCAACAGTGATCGTCCTACGGAGAGACTGGAATTGTGGAATTTTAACCACTTTAGCTCAGGGACGCCACTGGGATGTAATGCTACTCTTTACTCATTTGTCCAGGGAAACACTGAGATTTGTTTTCATTTATGCAATTAAAATCGAGAGTTCACGATTATTAAATATGCGTGTAATTTTACCGACGTGAGAACAATTTGCAGCAATGCAAATTTCACAGGACGGACACTTTGACTCTTGACTTTGTCTCAGGAGGACAATGAGAGCTCCGACTCATCCCTGGGATCTCCATCGGAAGAGGATCATCAACAGCAGCAGCAGGAAGAGGAGGATGAGGAGCATGAGCAGCCACCAGCAGCCCCGATCATCACCACATCTACCACCGTGGTGACCCCACTCTCCGTATTGGCGGCAGCACCGCCACAGCCACCGCAGCCACCGCAGCCACAGCCGGCTCGGCGGCAGCGCGGGGTGGGCTCGCGTGCCACGCCGCAGCACCGGCGCGCGCCCTCCCTCGGCGTGCAGCCCGCGAACAACGCCGACTGGTGCTGGCTGGTGAAGCGGCTGCACCGCCTGTGCCTCGAACTCTGCCAGACGTACATCCAGATGCACCTGGACCTGGAGGGCGCCGCGGACGGGGACGGAGCGTCTGGGGCGGCGGGGGGGGGGCGGCAGGGGCGCGGTGGCGCCCGAGACGCTCTTCCTGCTGCCCGTGTTCCCGCTGGAGCCCGCGGCGTCGTCCTTGTCGTCCACCAGCAAGGAGAGCTTCTCGTCGGGCGACACGGTGCGGTCGCTCGTCACCGAGGAGGTGGACGCCGAGAGAGCCGGTGGGGGTGGGCCGCCCACGAGCCCCCGCGCCGTCGACGCCGACGCCGACAAAGAGTGAGTGATAATGGGTTTGAGTTTTTTATTATCGCCCGCACCTGGTATGCTGGACGTTATGGGTTTCCTCCTGACCCTGTTGACGCCTGTTGTATATTTTCGAGTTCGCAGCAGCTCTTTCTGCCCGTGGTGATCGCGTGGATTTTTTTCTCCAGGTCCTCCGCTTTTTCCCCTCCACATTGTCCCCTCCACATTCAGAGTATTTGGCTGATATGAATTTCACATGATAAGCCACTACGTTGAGCAATCGTTACGCTTCTGAAAAAGAGTTAATAGCTCAGTGGGCTTTATCTAGTCAATAAAATAAATAAAATAGCCAAAATTATTGCTGAGCACAGGGCTCAAATGCTCTACCCGTCAAGCAACCAACAATAAACACGACTTAGATATGTTATAGATAAGAATGTAACACATGTATTGCATTGAGCAAGGTTATTATAAGAACTTGAGGGGGGGGGGGAAAGAGACGATGGTGGAGGGAATTCCAAACTGTGGAGCTCTGCGATGAAAGAAGCAGAAAGAAAAGAGTTGTTGCCTGCAGTGCCGGTAGCTGATGAGACAACACACAAATGTATTTTTACGAGTTTGTGTGTACTTGCGTGGGGAGCTGTGGTGTGGCGGTTAGCGCCCTGCATGATGAACCTGGCGTCCCGAGTTCAATTGCTGCTCACGGCCAACATCACTGACGAATATCTAACCTAAATCGATTCGGCCTCAATTGTGTACCTGGTGCGGTGTGTAAACATCGCTCCTGGGAAGACAAAGGTGGCCGGGCGTGATGCTGGCCACCCACCCCCTCGTGTGCCGTGCTGACCTTCATAGGTGTTCGCTAACAGCACTTGCCCCAACAGTATGTGAAGGCTATACGGGGATGGGGGAGGGTCTTTGTTTATTTTTTGCCGTGTCTACACGCACACGTATGCGCAGCGGCAAGCGGCGGCAGCAGCGCGAGTGGTGGGAGAGCACGGGCGGCAAGATCTACACAGTGGCTACGGATCGCACCATCAGCAAGCTCGTGGCTGAGTACAAGAGGCGCAAGCAGCAGCACACGCTGACGACCTTTGTGCGCGAGCCCACGCGCCCTGGCCCCGCCGCCAATGCAGGTGAGCACCTCCTAGCATCGCGACGTCCAATATACACTGACGGGTCGGTGGGTGGGTGGATGGTGGGTGAATAGATGGATGGATTAGTGAGTAGGTGGGTGGGTGTGTGGATGAATTAGTGAGTGAATGAGTGGATGGGTGCACAAGTAGGTAGGTGAATGGATGAGTGAATGAGTAGATGGGTAGGTGGGTGGATAAATGGATAGATAAGTGCGTGAATGAGTGGCTGGGGACATGGGTAGGTGGATGGATGAGTGGATGGATGCTTGAGTGACTAAATGAGTGAGTGGGTGGGTGGATGGATGGGTGGATGACTGATACGTTGTGTAGATGGGTGAGTGAGTGAACGAGTGGCTGGTTAGGTGAGTGAGTTATGCCAATTATATCCAAGATCCAATTGGAATGTGTGGGTAGTATTTGTGTAAACAGTGCCGCACTCTCCACCACCACACACGGCGTGCGCTGAGTATCCTACCGCTCACTCTTTGTACACTGGTGATCTTTTTCCTCCTCCACAGATGGATCCTCAGTGAAGAACCCGTGTCAGTCTACAGGAGGTCAGAGGTCGTCACTGGTGCTGAGCCCACGGCCGCAGCAGCAGGCAGAGGGCACGACGGGCCCTGTTGCCCCGCTAGGAGGCATGTACCCCACCTTCTAGCCCGCCCTGCACCATCCCACGCTTTGTCATTATATGGTGAATTGTCATGATTCAAGAATCATTTTGTATCGATCATTCTTTCCTGTATATACAGTTCTGTCCGAATTGTCTTTCTCATTTGCACTGCCAGTTTGATTTGTATTTCCTCAGTCATCATGTCTGTACCATCTGTCTTGTTTGTTAATTTTTTATTTGTATCGTTTGGAACCATCTCATTCACATTTGCACCATCGGTTTCATTTGTCAATTGGACCGTCTGAATCAATTGCGTCATCCTTGTATTCTGGATCACTTTCGCTGCCCTTTTCACACGTGGTTGTCTCTTTGGTAATGCCTATCGTCTACCTTATCTGTGCTGCGTTTCGTTTTTAGTGTCTCTGTCCTTTGTGCTGTCCCATTTTTTCGTCCTATTCACATCCTGACGGTTATTGTGAAGGGGAAGGATGGGCAAGAACACATTTCAGTGACTGAAATCATCCCACGAATCAATTCTCCCACTCGCGGCTCGACGCCTGTACCGCTGCTCCACTAATCGACTACAATCGCTGAAACCTTCTTTTTTCCAGGGCCCGGGCTTCCGTGTGAAGGCGTCCGTCCCGCCGGCCTGGCGGGGCTGCCGGGCCCAGGGGGGCTGGGCCCGCTGGGCGAGGGGGGGCCGCTCCCCCCAAGGCGATCTTCGTCCACGAGCGGCCCCGAGACTCCGCGCTCGGAGCGCTTCCCGCGCAGTCGCTCAGCGAGCCAGAGCTCGGCTTCTCCGTCCGGAGCCTCGCGGGACTCCGAAGCTCAGCTGCAGGTGAGGGCGGCGAGGGGGCGTGGGAGAAGTCGGGCTCGGGTGGAACGAGAGTGTTGAACACGGTCTCTGTCGTTGAAGATTTGATCACAAAAAGCAGTTCTAAAGAAAACGAATTTTTCTAGATCTGCTTTTTGCATTTAGTTTGTTGTCATTCACTGCACCTCTGATGAGCACGGTTGGCTACGTACGGTGCGAAAGAAGTTCAACATACGTTCATAGATTTGTATTGCTTCTGGCCGGGAGAGCTCTGCTTGGTGAGATAAGATTGTGGCTCACAATCAAATGGTTTGCGATCGACATTTAGATATAATTACATAAAACGTATATATTGACATGTAAACATATAGAAATGTAGAAAGATAGGCAGGTGACGAACAGAGAACGCATCTTCTTCATCACTGAAACAAAATGGTCTGCTAACCACAAGGCCCTTGGAGACCAAGTAATTATGTTATTCCTTTTGGGCCTGAAAGTAATTATATACTGTGCAATCTTTGTTTTGTAATCCAAGGCTCTTTGCAATTGAGACTTGTGTGTCAATTGAATCTCTCTTTGTTCGTGTGTGTCGTCACGAGATGGTAGGATTATAAGGTTTGAGAATGTTTAATGGTGTCATGTGAGGGTGCAACGTTCGTTTGGTGAGCAGTCAGAACAAAGGACTGGAAGCGATTGGCGTAGGTGTTGCATGTGGATTGAGTCACTGCGATGTGCCAGTCTGCATGAGTTACAAATGAATGAGGGCACCACAAGTCTCTCGGTAAAAAGAAAGTGTTCAGCACGACCGATTCGATTATGATATTGGTGATGGGTTGCGAGACCCAGGGATGGATCTGAAAAGGCCAGGCTCAGGACACTGGGAGCAGAGACCACAAGGCCGCAGTGGGGATAGCAGCTGGTCGTTGAACATTGCTCCTCCCAGAGCGGCTCTGGCGCAGAAGAAGCGCGTGAAAGGGGGTCTACGACTGAGACCGGCCAGTAAGGATACGGCACAGGCTGGGTGATGATGATCTCTCCTGCCTGCAAGCGATCCGGAAACCCTGTGACATGGACCCTTTTCTTAGTTCATGTATGGGGGAGTTATTCATTTAAACGGGGCAAACTTTGGACCAGTTTTGACTTCGCTGATCCTCCTTTATAGTAGCGTGTGGCCCGTTAAACAAATGTTGCTGGGTTGACCGATTTTATAGACACGCACACTGGGGCCTTAAGGCACCCTCGATTAGTACAGTTGGCTACGTACGGTGCGAAAGAAGTTCAACATACATACACAATGCATATTCAACGAGCGCTCTGATACACGACCACCATGCACAACAGGTCGTCGTGGGTGATGACGTGGCCAAGTGGTGTCGTGCATTTTCCGCTTGTTTCAGAGGTTTGTGGTATGAGTCTCGCGAACCACGCTAGTTGATACTGTGAGTGGATAATTTAGCATCACTGTCTGGAATTTGATTGGAAAAAAATACTTTCTCAGGTAACTTAAATACTTTATTGGGAAAACCCTAAATGGCAGAATAATTCCCGTTTGTAGGCAGGTGATGGGTGTACAACTTAAGCCACACAGGGACAGTTTCCCCCTTTTGGGATTCCCTTGGCTCGACTGCAGCATAGCCATTGGAGTGGTTCAGATGAGATGTGGTGTGAGGCGCTTTTGAGTCTCCGATTTGAAGTCAATCAAGCCACCCATTGTGTACGTGCAATCCCTTATCCTTGAACGGTTGCTGACGCGGAATATCTCCGCGCTGCCCAATTCTCAGGCGTGGACCAACATGGTGCTCATGCTGCTCAACCAGCTGCTGGGGCTGCCCGAGCCGGCGTTCGTTGCGCTGCAGCCGGCCATCTTCCCCAGCCTGAGCCAGCTGACGTGCCACGTGACGGACTCGCGCGTGCGCCAAGCCGTGCGCGACTGGCTCGGCCGACTTGGCCGCGTCTACAGCATCATCGCGTAGCCTCTTTGCCCCCGCCACCCCCACCGTCCTCTGCTCTTTTAACCCCATTCCCGTTTCCCCACGCGCACACACGCACGCGCGTACACCTACACACACGCGCACTGCCCGGAGGGGTTCTGAGCCCGTTTGCTGGGCGTGTTGTGGCATGCGCCTCGTATCAGCACTTGGGAGGCAGGGGTTTGCGTCTCTCGTATTCAGTCTCAAACCCTGCTGAGCTGCGAGGTGGCCAGAAGGTGGTCGTACGACAAGGTGGGTTCGTGAAACCATCGTTGCACACAACTCGGTTATTCTCTCGCAAACGTTGTTAGCAAGGGGTTGGCCAAACATCTCTCAATGCCAGGACCTTCCTGAAACTTCCTGAGACTTCCCTGAATATATATAGGATATTATTATTGCATTAATTCGTAGAAATTCCACTGCATATATTGCACATAAAGCACACTTTCCCCAAAAATATAATATTTTGGATTTATAACAGATTACTTACAATAACACTGTTCGTGGGGACTCAACTAATAATGAACGAGCAGTTGTGTAGTCGTAAATACAGGTGCAACGGAATCCGCTTTACAGAAACGGCTTCCCCCTCATGGACCCACTTGGCGGATCCCGTGCGGGGACGACCCCACACTGATGCCTGCTGCCTCATCGGGGATTCTGAATGTGCAATTGAGTTGGGTACCTCCTTTGGGTAAAGAGGAGACTGGGAAAGCAGCCACAGTGTTATGTATAGATACACTCGTCGTAAAATATCGGATAAGGACATTTCTGTCGTGAAGAAAAATTGCAGTTTTACATCGCAAATCCCAAATCGCAACTGGAATTTGGTGGGAAGCACGATGATGAATTAAGATTATAAGAATACCACTTTGTAGGAAGAGTTATCATGAAGCACGACACTTGTGTCGTCAGTCTGATGCAGTTGAAACTGCCTGGGCTTTCCTGCGTTGAGCCTTGAGATAGATCGATTGACGCACTTTTTCAAGTTTGCCAGGGGTGGTCTCTTGCTTATGTAGTGATGCCGACACACTCTCTTGCTTTACTGAGAGCCTTTATGTTGGACACAACACTTGATGGATGTGAAAAGTTCCCATTTGAGATGCCACATCTCCATACTCCGTTTTTCAAAGTGCACAGTTTTCAATCATACAGTTTCAAACACGTTGCACTGTCTAAAGAGACACATTCTGCATGTGTCTCAGCAATGTGCTGTCCACCCGTCTTCTGGATTTATTCTTTTAAGCTTTGTAACCACGTGGAAAAACGTGGCCGTGCCCTGAACAATTTAGCATTTTCGTATCGGCCACCTAATCATGCCGTCCGTGCTGTGGCAAAGCATGACGCGGGCATTGAATCGTTCTGTAGCGGCGGCGCATTTCACTCGGAATCCATCCACGTTGAGCAAAGCCACTCCTGGGGACTGGCAGTGGCTTCGTGGCCTCTTGTGATGAGTAAGGGGGCTCACTTTCCACAGCAACTACAACTTTCCAACGTTGTCCACCCCCACCTGTGGCTCGGGCTGCCTACTGATCCAACCCCACGCCCACTGTGACGACTTCAGAAACACGCGTTTGGAGTATTTGGCTCCTGCTGTAAATTTCAACGTGATAAGCCACTTCGTTGAGCGATCATTTGTGGCTAGGTCACTTCTGATATATAAAAAGCTATATAGCTCAAGGGGCCTTACCTGGTAAAATACAAATTGTCGATTTCAGTTGTGTTTCTTTCTGTTGAACGATTTGAATACGTACAAAACAGCAGAGACATTTTATGAAGTGAATAATGCACGTCACTCCATGACATTCTTACTGCGAACCACCAAATAGCGATACACACGTTTACTGCCTTGTGTTTACTGCCAGTGCAGCAACAGCAGCCGTGTTGCTTGTGTGTAACAAATTACCTTTGTTATTTTTTTTTATTGTTACACGAGGTAATCCTCATTTAGTCTTCAAAACTGACGCTGAGGGATAATAATTGGGCCGTGGGACCAATTCCTTGAGTGTTTTAATACACGTTGCATAAAAAGGGGAGTTGTGAGGAGAAACCAGAGGCACGTGAATGGAGAATGCTCAATATCGCATGGACAGCCGGTCGTGAACCTACTTGCTGTACTGCCCCCCCCCCCCCCACGGGCACAATATTACTAGCCAGAAGGTGGGTGTCTGCTCTCAAAATCCAGAGCCAAATGCGATCGAACAAGGCCATAGAATGTTCAGTATTTCCTCGTCGTGTAAATTTGGAGCCACAACTAAAATGATCATGGGTTAAGGTGCAACCTGGATTACATACATCTCCTGCCTGGCTATATCCTGTGAGTGTGTGCACGAGTGTGTTTTCCCATGACAATGCAAAAATCGGTGTTATCTTAATTACCAGGGTGTCTTCTGCTGTAAAACGGTCGTTAAAGATGCTGAAGATCCCTTAATATCAAGTACTCTCTGTACTGCGGTGTCCCTTAAGTAGATTCTTACCACTGTATGAAGTATAAGTTAACATCAAAGCAACAGATTTTCATTGATATAGTCAAACCATTGATTTGGTTACAGGTCATTGGCAATCGCAGCCAGGAAAAAACATGGAATTTATTTGATATCAGTGCATACGAATGCATACGAGAGAATGGCTTGACGACACAAGAGGGGTCGGTGTCAGAAAGATGTGGCCACTACTTGAGCATATTGGCACAAGACAGAGGAAAGTGGAAACCAGTGACGAAATGTGCAGTGGACACCTCCGGAGCTATCTCCCATGGATCGCAATGAGGCATACGAATGTGAAAACATAGCTACATTGGAAAAAAACACAAAGCACAAACTATACCGTTCGAGCTTGCACGAGCTTACGCTGCGCCGATAATCCCTAGTGAGTGTGAAGGTAGTATACATGTGCCGTGTTGAGTTACTACTGCCAAGGAATATAAACCCAACGGAGCTTCCTGTGCCTTTTGAAGCTGGTGGCTTTAAATCGGGAAGTGTGCACGCATATTCTTAAACCATTAGGCTTACAAGTTACACTGGGGTCATTTCCTGTAATCTAATCCATTTAAAACAAGACCGAAAGACCCAAAGAATATGACTTAAATGCGCAATAAAAAGCTGTGAAACTCCCAAATCCCATTTGGGTATGGCCAGGCAACGGCAGTACAGCAAATGGGTCGTTAACTTGCCCGTTCAGATCTTTTTGCCGTTATATTCTTGTAAACGTGGGGTTTTTTTGTCTTCTGGGTACTCAGGCTTTCTCGCATACATAACATACATTCAAACACTCCTAACCGTGGAAATCGACAAACATCCTCTCGTAAAGATGCTCCTGAAAAGTCTTGAGGCTTAGCGATGCTTTCCTTTCATACGTGAATGCCGTACATAATAATTATTACATATTTTGGCTCTTGTCGTTGGGGTATGTATTCCGTCGTTTAACCTTTCTTACCGATTGCTTGTCCAGCGGTGCCAATGGAAGGAGCCTTCCCATAGTCGGACAGCGCTTGAAAAGGGCAGCAGTGCCGAGCATTTGCCCACATTTTAGAACGGTGCCAAGTCGGCCCCGGTTTTTCGGTGTTTTTTTCTTGTTTGGCAGCGTTTGGTATCTCATCATTATTTGGATGAACTTTTGCTTTTAATTTTTTTGCATTTGTAATGTTTTGGTCGCGCATCTTTACTTTTCGTGCTTAAGCGGATATATGTGACGGATTCGGCTTTGTCTTTAAAATTATTTTTGTATCGATGTTTTTTTTTCATCGGAGGTAATTTCAATTGGCTAAGCTGATTTAGCCATTTCATGAGTTTCAATGTTGTTGAATAATTCATTGGCTTGTCTTTTTTTAATGTGCAAGGTCATTTTGGTTTGTGTGTTTTATTTACAGCTTTGTATTTAAATAATGTTTTATGCGAACCTTAAATGTGCACGTTCCATCATCTGATAACTTATTTTTAAGACAGATTTTACTGCAGCAGAAACAAAAGGAAAATGTCTCGAAATCAATTACATTCATTTTCTGAGCTGGCAGTGTTTATATAGTCCAGGGGAACTTGTGGTTATTAATGTTGAGTATGTAGACCATTATAATTAATCAGTATTGATGGTGTCAACCAATGCCTAGCTTTGTAACGATTGTTACTTTAATAATTTTCACCCTGCACAAATATCGTTTTAGGAAAAATGTTTATGTTCCCATTTCTTCACCCGCTACCCCCACCCTGACCTTGCCAAGATTTCTGGCCAGAAGAGGGTGCACCATGCCTGGCTTGCACGCTCTGCCGCAAAAGGTAGGGGGGTGGGTAGGGGCAGACAGCGATATGGGTGCAGAGTTGGAAATTATGGGACCAAAAAGTTTTGATTTGATGGAAATATCGGCTCCAGGTTTCGGTAAATTAACGTAGTAGCGGTACACCGCTAGTGCGTCGGTATTAAAAAAACAAAGAAGCTAATTTTTTGTAATAATTATTTTTCCGTGATTCGCAACCCCGGTCATAAAATCTTGCGGGATGGTGCGTCAAAATCAGTTCTCGTGATGTCGAAGCAGTCAGAAGAACGCGAAGGTCCAGTCTGTCGCCGTACAGCAGCACCCAGCCTGGTGATTATCGGATCGGTGTTCCAAAGGCAAGATTTGACTCCTGGTGCCCTAGACTTGGTCGGACGATTCCTCGATTAATTTCCGGAATCATCTCTTTTTGTGCGGACGGTGGCATCAAAAGATGATGACTCGTAGTGTCACGTTGGAATGGGGACAGCAGCTGCTGAATCTGAGTGCAACTTCTGATGGAGAGTCCTGGAGCTTGCTCAAGGGCAACAGCGACATCGTCGAGACTGTTTTATGAGGACCGGTGTGTTATGCTGCACCGGTGTACTGCCAATGCGTCCAAATTGTTTTTTTTTTAAGAAAAAAGTTGACCACTCATACGTGGGTTATCTCCATGCACCCTGTTTTCCCCATGCACTATATTACTGTGGTAAAACAAACTAAATATCTCCAACAAACCCCTCCCCAAACAGCATTGAGAATTCGGTGAGGCTCTGCTGGGTTAAGATTTAAAAGCATAACTGTATGTACGTTGAAATTCTTTCGCACCTTACGAAGTCAACTGTGATAATCGGAGGTGTGGGGGAAGGACAATCAACAACTAATTTAGTTTAAATAATGTACTGTATGCTGTTAGGTTCCCTTTTTACTCCGTCACATCCTATTATTAAATAGCGTTACTGTATGTACATAAGTGAACAGTCATTTTGTTTGTATTGTCCATGGTTGTTGGTAAAAGCAGTGCTACAGAAAGACATGAAGTTGAGTTTTAACATTACATTAATTTATTGCTATTATGACAACCAATACGTTCAATGATTTAAGGCATGTCGATACTCCTCTTCTTCCTGTTGATGACAACGTTTCCCAGACGACAATATCCTATCCTACATAACTTATACAGTTGTCAAAACACAAGACAAAGCTTACGAGGCATGCACGGAGGTGTATCATCCGTCTCTGAATGGCATAGATGGCAATAGTGACCGGTTGGAATCTCGGCAACACGTCCGTGATATCATTACGTTTCCAAAACAGAAAATCTTGCGCGGCCTTTGGGAACGCAAACGCACGGAAGCATTCAAAGCGAACTCCAGCCGAGATGTTGGCAAACGAACTACCTGGGGCGATGCACGATCCACGAAGCCATCGCCATGGTGACGGACATGGGCAGGTGTAGAAGAATTCAATTATAAGTCATAAAATCTTTACACAAGTTGTGTGTGTGTTTAGTTTTAAATGACTTCGCTCAAACTGGCAACCCGAGTTGACGATAACCGGAGTTTACGGCAATTCCGGTTGTCGCCAGCGCAGAGTGTCCCCGATCGTTCCCAGGCGCCGAGACTTCGAGGCCACGGCCTCCGTAGGTTTGCGCCGTTCGGCAAAATCTACACGGAGCTCTGCTGCCGGTTCACTGTTAATAGATTGTCAGCCTGATCTATGGCAGCTCGCAAGGCACAAACGTAGCGCTTTCGAGTGATGGCATTAGTGCCATAGGAACGGTGCGAATACCAAAACGTACTTCACTGCCACACCTTTACGGACATCAAACCGCGATGTATATCAAACTGCGGTTTACATAACTGTCTTCATCCGGTGACCATGGATTCCATACTTCATCAGTGTTGATCCGGTACGTGGGAATTATTTTTATGTTCGAAAACCGGGTAGCCACGGGGACCCATGTATAATAATGTGAGGTGGTACGGAACATGACCTCCCCCCACTGCTGAAAAGGTGACCAGTGCCACCTGCCCCTGCATTCCTGTAAATGTTTATTACCATGATACATGTTTATTAACATGATGGCAATGCATTCCCATCATGTTTATTAACATGATGGGAATGCAGTGAATGTGTTCATGATCAATGAAATCATTATGAAATTTGGAGCTGTGAATGAAATTGTAGGGTTTGTGAGCAGAGGCTGACTGGCTGGCATAAGCCACTCGTCTTGTGCGTCCACAGTCACACATCCGGCCATCTCGTCCTTGTGGTTGCACCTGAATGCTGCCGCCCGTGCTCCGTGGGATATGAGAGTTGTGAGTTACCCGACCGAGAATTATGTTAACAATGTCCTGTGACGGCAACAGAGCGTGGTGCTGACCTGCAGGTCCGTGTAGTGTTCCTTTTGAGGACTGTCACAAAGGTGGGCTGTTTGTTCACTCGCCCTCCCAAGCGTGTTTAGGTCACAAGTTCAGTTCCCAAGCTGACAGACCCAGCTGAGTCACAGCACGTGGATAATGCCAGCTCCTGCAAGGCCCATGATCGTCATGGGTTTCCTCTGGCAATTGTGCCATACGCTGGTTTGTTTGTCGTGCCTTGCAACGCTAAACATTTTATTGGCACGCTTTACATCATGTTCATGAATGTTATCGATGAAGTGGATTGCCAAGTAAGAATATATATATCTGATTTACTCAGTTTTTCCAGCGACAGGTTCGACCGGTTATTCTTTTTTTGCTTTTAAAAAAATTATGTAACGTGCGTCAAATGAATAAAAACGATAAAATCAAGTGCTGGAATAAATCCACCTACAGATGCCCCTAATCCCAACATTGACCACGGAGAAAAGACATTATGAGGCGGTGCACTGCCATGTTCTACATTTCCTACAACAAATACAGCAAGAAAAGACGTCCTTGATTCAACAACTGCCACGTTCTGTTCTCTTACAATTGGTCTAACAATGTCCACGTGCTTACGTGGTCGTCGTGCTTTGTGAAAGGGTTACGAATGGCCTTTTGATGAAAAAAACTATTTAGAACACATCTATTCGTTAACAATCGTAACTTTTGTCGACTTTTATACGGCTTGGCAAACTAAAACAGAAACTGGAGCGCCAGTGCCTTATTTTTTTGTCTGACTGGCAAGTGGCACTTTTACAGTCTTAATACGTGAGACCGTATTTACGTGTGTGGATTTACGTTTTCCCCGATCGGCAGTGCTGCTTCGTTGCTTCCAAACCACTTTTGATTCCACAAAGCAGTTTTTTTTAATATGTAGAAAGGAATCGGACGTTTTAAATCGAGACTTCATATACAGTCAGCTAGCAGAATTTCTAATTGGCTCTTCTCGGTCATGGGATCGTATTCCTCAGGTTCCTGAACACTTCACTGCCGTTGATTGTATTTGCATGAAGTGCTTGTGCCTGCTGGTCCTTAATGCTCTGTTTAGTCTGCTGTGGCCTTGTGTTTTTGATGCACTCTTTTTTCCCCCCTTTTTGCTGCATCGTGTTAGGGGAAACACGCTTCCGGACACAAATTGAGCCGAATGTTTCGGAGGCCTTTCAGGATTTGCGGGGTGGGGGGGCACACCAGAGCACGGCGTATTTCCTTATCATATGGCCCAGGTGTTATGGAAGAAACTGCCTTTTTTTTATTTCACCTGACAAACTTTTTCATGGCATGAATTTTAGTATTCTTAGCAAATATGTTGGACTACGGTTACCTGCATTGTGAAAGAGGTGGAAGGGATTGTTTAGTATAAGAGTTGGGACTGACAATTGTAATGTTAGACCTTACTCTCTCCCAGGACGTTTGGCCACCGTTGGGGCTTTTCTAGAGGTCCCTCTAGTGGAGGCCTTTCTGGCAGCAATGGCACGAATAAGAAATTCCACGGCTGCACCTTTAACTTTCATGAACATAGTGCATTGCTTTAGCTTAAAAAAAATACTAAATGGAAACACAGTCCGTCCTAATACGTACCCGTTTATACTGACAGTCTCCTCAAGTCCTCAACCTTAAGTCTACTACCAATGACAATAGGTTTTTCCCCTTCTGTTTTTTACTGCCAATGTTCACTGCTTGTGCAAACATTTACCTGGATCACGTGGCACATTTGAAACAATTTCAAGGACCTTGAAGTGACATTGTTTACATGAACGAGCTTAATGTTGGTAAGAATCGGCGAGAAAATAACGTGTGCATTCCTAGACTTAAATATTCAATGCACTGAATGTAGAAATACGTTAGGTCACGAAGAACGACGGCAAAAATCCCACAATACCTTGCAAATAAAATGGGTGGTGGCACTGTGGTGAACCTTGACAGAGTGAGACCGGGGCAGATTAGCTTCACTAACATCAAGTGTCTAATGGCACGCTGCAGGTTAGTTCAGACTGCTTTGCATGCATACACCATCTGTGGGATCAAGCTTTTCCCACAATACTCTGGCTGTTTCTCATCGTACGGAGCAATCTTAAGTGTTTCTTTTGCACATTTTGTGTGCGTTTGCATAACAATGCATTGCAAGTTCTTACGCGCTAAAATGCGCCACAAGGTACGTGACCGATATAGAAAAAAAATGCTATCTTTAAAACAAGGCCTTGAATACCAAAATATTGCCTCAATCTGAGTCTAAGGTGTTGTTGATCGTGTCTGTGTTAAATCTAACACCGCCGTGTTTAGAATTTGCCGTTTAGTCGGGAGTGTATCCTAGGATAAGCACAGCGTTGTACAGTGGTAAGTGCTTGCTTGCTTCGCTCTCATTTGTGATCATCGGAGCAGAGAAGCCCATCGTGTGTGTGCGAGCGCACATTGTATATGCTGTAGATATCCTACAGTGTTCGAGCCATTGTCTTGTACTCTATGGCATGTGACTAACAATGTGCTGTCCTCTATATGCTTTGTAAGTGGTTTTAGTGTCATAGATTGTAATGATTTGCTGTATTTATTTGGTGGCTATGTGTACTCCCAGCGGAGTTTATTTATTGCTATTTATGAAATAAAGATATGTGGGCATGTCAAAAGGTTTACTTTGTTCTTGATCCAAAGCCTCTTTCATCATTCTAGTAATACTCTCCATGGACCATTTGATATCCACCACTTACACGATCAATTAGGCTGGCTTGGAGGTCATGTGGCAGAGCAATAGAACCACTAATTACGAGATGGCAAGATGTTAACCACCTCGCCTGGTATGCAGGTGATCGTGGGTTCAATTCCGACCTGATGCCTGCTGTATATTTGGAGTTGCTTGGTCACGTGGATTTTTCTCTGGGTCCTCCGGTTTTTCTCTCCAAATTTAGAATCAACATGCGTTTAGTATATTTGGCTGCTATGCATTTCCACATAACGATAAGCTACTTAGTTGAGCTATCATTTGTGATACCCAGGTCACTTCTGAAAAATATATATATATATCTCAGTGGGCCTTACCTGATTAAAAAAAAATAGTTTACTTTACTTTAACATGCTGGTGGATAGGCAGTTACCCTTGATTTTTGGTGGAAACCGAATAATTGGAAAATATTTGAATAATCTCGTGGCAGATATCAGCACACTCCGAATTCTGATTCTCAAACTCCAGTCAGTTTTTTTGCCACCACAGAAACCTACAAAATACAAAACGCTCCCTGAGACAATTTGGTATCGTCACTCCGTGCAATGGAACCTCGGGCTCCCTTCCCATCGTCCCTCATTGTTTCTGATTTCCGGGGACCCACACATAGGACCTTTTATCACTGCATATTTTAGACTGGTGTTCCTCAAACTTTTTGGGCCCGCAGACCACTCAGCCGATGAAAACATTCCACGATTAAACGCATTCAACTTATCTCTAAATAACAGAAATACACAATTATTCATATTAGTGGAACATACATTTTTTTTTTACGCAGCTATACGTTTTTTTATGGGGGTGGGGCATTTAGATCCAAGGACGTGCAGTGAGGTCAATGGCTTGGGAGGCACTGGCTACTGACGGGGGCGTGTCTGACACGCCCCCCTCTGAGGCAGATGTGATAGCTGCCTCCCCTGGTGCTTTTGCATTGCAGTTTTATGACGAGACCAGCGAGCCTCAATATCTTTATACACATACATTAAATAAGTTACCTGGACAATGGAAGGCGAGGACATGAAATGAAGGGGTCTACAAACATTACATTGGTGACATACGGAGATAGTAAAAGGCACGCGCTTATTGCCCACGCTCCATTCAGTTTCTGAGGGGTTACGCAATCAGAAGGGAGGCTGAACTCGTCGCTTCCTCACCTCCCTGTATTTGCAGCGGAGCTCCGCAAATTTGGCGATTTTGACTATAAAAATGATTGGAATCATACAGAAATTACAGTTATAACACAGATCAGTGTAAAAATCTTAATGTTTTATTTTATTCCTAGCGGGAAGTACCCGGCGTTGCCCGGGCGTAAAAGGCACGCACAAATCGACATACACACACACATATGGACTTACACAAACACGTGGACGCACACACACACAGACTAACACACACACATGGACTAACACACGCATCGACTTACACACGCACATATCAATGTACAGACACAGCAACTCACACACAGACTTATGGACTTACGCACACACACATCGACTCCAGACACACACCGCACACACACACATGGACATACACAAACAAACACAGCGGTTGTCACACACAACAACAACAACCGCCATTCGCCGCTAAGTGGTGGTGACGTCACCACGTCGCTTGTGCCAGGCTATGTGCACCTTGAGGCCACGTGGTAATGGGGCAGACACAGATGCCAGAGGTCGACTGACTGAGACGACTGGCTGACACACCACCTGTGCCCCCTACTGTGCCAACTTGCTGTGCTTTAGCCACCTGGCGCTCGGCTCGTTCTTGTGATCGTCGCTCCTCTGCCCTCCGTTGTTATTGGAGGGCGCCTGCCTCCAACTGCCCAGTAGCGTCCTTCACGAGCCTCCTCCACAGAGACCGATCTTGACACCGCTGGTACCAGTCATCGGCAAGCCCACTCAGCTCCATTTCTTCTCTAGCCCATGCCGCGCCCATTTAGCCCCCTCGATCCGGCCGAACAAAAGCTGTTTCGGCATGCGGTGGCTGGGCATGTGGGCTACATGGCCCAGCCAACGCAGCTTTGCCCGATGGAGGAGCTCAACGATGGATTTGTGAGCTCCTCACACAATCCAGCCTGGTTAAACCCAGGATGGATCGTAGGCAGGCCAGCCTAAATATTTCTAACCGGCGAATATGTTCCATTAGGGGGGTCCACGTTTCGCAAGCGTAGAGAAGGGAGGGAATGACTGTGGCCGAGAAGACCTGAAGCGTCGTGTGGAGCGACAGACCAGGTAGCTTCCACACAGCATTACGCAACCGATCAAAAGATAATGCCGCTCGACTGATTCGGAGTGAGAACCCTCTGCTGTTAAACCGGAGCCGGTCATGAGCTGAGCACACTGCCCAGGTATGGGAAAATCTCTACCCTCTCCACAACTGCCCTATCACCAATTGGGAGTTGTGGGGGTGGAGTGTCCGATGGTAGAAAATACCCAGGCAGGTGCTTAGTTTTGGTGGGGCTGATGGTAAGTCCCCACCTCTTAGTGGCAAGCTCCAGGTTCAGCAGTAGCGCCTCCAACTCGTCCTCTGAGTGAGCAGCAATTACCAGATCATTGGCATACATAACATGGTTGAGCAATAGGGAGCCATCACTTGACCGCACCCGGGCATCGATCAGCCTCCTATTGTATCTGTACCAGATGGAAATTTCTCCGGCACAGCTATTGAAGGCTTCACGAACTACGTGGTCGAAATATATGTTAAATAATGCGGGAGCCAGAGGACATCCCTGTCGCAGCCAAATGTGTACAGGGAATGGCTCCGACTCCCGTCCACGTAGTTTTACCCGGGCCCACTCACCATCATGAAGGTCCTTAATGATCATGAGCAGAGGGTCAGGGACTCTGAAAGAACAAAGAACAACCCAGAGCCCAGGCCTACTGATGGTATCATAGGCCTTGACCAGGTCAATTAAACAGAGATGCAGGTCTTGTTGGAATTCCTCATACCTCTGCCGTAGCAGACGGACGGAAAATATGGCATCTGTCCAGGACCGCCCTTTCCTGAAACCACATTGGGGCTCCGCAAGCCTCTCCTCAGCGTGCCTAGCCAGGCGATGTTGAATAATCCTCGCCAGAACCTTTCCCGGCACACTGAGGAGTGAGATGCCCCTGTAGTTGTTACAGTCTGTGCGGTCCCCCTTCTTACAATGGGGGACCACCAGGGCTTCCTTCCAATCCTGTGGAACCCGTCCAGTAGTCCAAACTGTTGTTATGATGTCATGTAGGGCAGACTGTGCACAAACGCCACCCTCCCTCAACATTTCACTTGGGAGATCATCTCTTCCTCAACAGATGGCACCTCAGCCAGCCACTCAATGGGGTGACTTCCTCTTCCAATATTTGAGACACCGCAGCCTCAGCAGGTTCATCCCCACTTTGTCCAACTTTGTTATCCAGGCTGAGGTATGTCCTCTCCACTAGGACCTTACAGAAATGCTAAGCAAATCTGCAAACCTGTTCCTGGGGTTTGAGATTGGATCATCGTTCTTTCCCCTAATTATGGTAATAGGTGTGGTGCTGCAGCTTACTTTTTATGTAATTAAAGAGGGATTTGTGATCGCGGGCCATTGAGGCAGACTCCATCTCCTCAGCAACCCGCGACTACCACCCATCCTTGCAGCGCCTCACAGCTCTCCGAACCTCCGAGCGAAGGCTGCGGTAAGCCTCCTCATTCTCCGACGTGGGATGCTGTAGCCGATTATAGTGGGCCTGTCGCTTTTTCTCAGCCAGCTTGAACACCTCCTTTGTGAGCCAAGGTCTCTGGGGAGGTCTGGACCGTGTACCCAAAGCAACCATTGCAGCTGCCACAGTCCTAAACCTCGCCCATTTCCCCTTGATATCAGGAGGAGTGGGGGATAATTCCCTCCCTTCTCTACGCTTGCGAAGCGTGCACCCCCCTAATGGACCATCTTCGCCGGTTACAAACATTTAGGTGATGTGTGTGGGTCGATGTCTGTGTGTAAGTCCATGTGTGTGTCTGCCTTTTTCGCCCGAGCAACGCAGGGTACTTACCGCTAGTTAGAAATAAAATAAAACAAATCACGACGTTTCGATCGCAACGCAAGCAGTCATCATCAGGAAAAGGAGTCAGCCTCTAAAGGCAAACTGTTTATAAAGGTTTGGGGATGGGCATAGCCCAAGTGTATCAACAGCACCAGGAGCATGGGCGGTGCACGAGTGCCAATGCAGCAACAATGCCAATGCAGCAACAATGCCAATGCAGCAACAATGCCAATGCAGCAACAATGCCAATGCAGCAGCAATGCCAATGCAGCAACAATGCCAATGCAGCAACAATGCCAATGCAGTGGGCGAGGGAGCTGCCGTGGCAAGAGGTTATACAGGTAAGAGAGGGGGGGAGGAGCAAGGGGGAGAGAGAGAGGGGAGGGGTGTGGGGCAGGGGGATGGGGGGGGGCATGAGCGCTAGGGGGAGAGAGGACGTGAAGCGGGGGGGAGTGGGGGGGGAAGTGGGGGGGAAGTGATCGGGGCTGAAAGTGGGAGGCTGGGGACGATGGGGATGCGGGGGGAAATTCACTCTGAAACATAGACTAGTACCCGGCAGATATGATGGAACATCCATAAACAGTTAAGGTTTTACCTGGTTAATAACATCCTTCCAATGATTGCTCAATTTGTATCCATCTACTCGGTTGAAGTTATGTTTATATATCTGGATGGCTTCATGAACAAACCTTTGATAGTAGCCCGAAGGTTTGCAGAGTATCTTGGTCTCGGAAAAAAACTATATCATGCGAGCCCACAGCATTCTAACAATGGTCAGCCACGATAGAGGTATTGGTTCTGCCATGTTTCAGATCTGCCTTGTGTTCGCGAACACGGTCCGAGACATGTCGTTTCGTTTCCCCAATGTAACTGCTACCGCAGGTACAACTCAGTTTGTAGACTCCAGGATATTTCATGCTACCAGACCATCTTCACCAAGACTATCTCTTACTATAGAGTAGGGAAACCAATAAAAAAATTTAAACAGCCAAAAATGTGTACTGTGAATCCTTCATATTAGGACAAATGTATAACTTTAGTTCATCGTCTCCTTGTGCAATAAACTACTCGGTAGATGGTGGCCTCTTAAGATGTGTATTCTTTCAAGAGAGTACAAATGCTTTTAGAGAACATATAACCAACTCTGCTGTCACTTCGACAAAGAAAAATCACACTCGAATCTTTAGGTGTATCTCTGTTCGGAAACAAACCCTGAAATACGCTAAATGTAAGCAACAGTGCAAATGAGATGCCCAAAGCCCATAGGGCAAAGGCATTTGAGACTAGGCTCAAAAGAAAGCTGTCTCTGGTGTGGACCAATCAGTTTCAAAGACAATGCATATATTATCAGAGTATGTTTTTGTTTGCATTCTGACCACAAGTATTGTGGTTAATGCAGACATGATTCCTTGTAAAAGGTTTCAGTTTGATGGTTTAACACCTTAACACCTGTTTTGTTGCCAGAAAAAAAGGGGAAAACCTATTCTCGCATTTAACTGAGCTCTTTTTTTTATTCTAACCAGGTAAGGCCTCCTGAGCTATATAGCTATTTTTCAGAAGCGACCTGGCTATCACAAATGATAGCTCAACGAAGTGGCTCATCATGTGGAAATGTATAGCAGCTAAATGCTCTAAACGCATATTTTGTTAATAAATGTGCAGGAAAAAACCGGAGGACCTGGAGAAAAATCCACGGGACCACGGGGCATAACTCCCTATCACATTCACACACCGCACGCAAACAAGCAGACAACCGGACCGATGCAAACAAATGGCGTGGGAGTATTTAACATTCTGAAAAACCCGTGAAACAACATCTCGCTGGAGCAGTGGCGGCTCGTCAATAGAGGGCGCAGGGGCGCCGCCCCCATCAAGATTATACATATACAAAAATTATATAAAAATACATAAATAAAATATTTTTTTCATACGATCTGCCGGCTGGTAGTAAGAAAAGCATCAGCATTTAATAAAAACTGGCTTTAATCGGTCAACTATTTTCTATGTTTTTCAATGTGTTTCATGCGGGGCGCCGGACAAATGGATGTCTATGTGAGACTTTAAATTTTCGGACAGCATGTGACCTGAAGCTGGTCTCTAATTGGTTTCTTAAAGATTCTCCTCGGGGCGCAAGTCGTTGCATCCCTGGCCAATCAGAATTGGATACATGTTATTTTATCCAATCTGATTGGTTCTCGTCACCTGTCATTCAAATTTACGCTCTGGGCCACTACTGCGAGTGCGCAGGCGACACCACTTTGACACTTGCTAGGCTGATCAAATTTTTTGTGTAAACAATGGCAGCAGTTCATCCAAATTCTGTAATTTATTTACAAAAAAACCCTTTCACAAGGCTTTCGCTGGAAGAAATAAAAAAGATAAAGGATCTCGGACCGGACCAACCCGATTTACAAATCCAGCAGCAGGCCAGTGACAGAGGACGAAGCTACACACGAAGCTTCACCCGCGCTTGTTATGAGAAACGGAGGTGGCTGGCTGGATGTGATGTTAGCAATTCTCTTTTTTGTTTTCCCTGTCTTTTATTTCAAAGTGTCGGCACTGAAGTTTTGTGGACAACGACGGGGGTAAGAGACCTCAAACATCTCTCTGACAAATGCAAACGTCATGAAAGTAGCCGCAGCCATATTGATAATAGCATGAAACTAACGTTTTTATGTTCAAGTAGGAAACATGCTTTTTGGTACTTTGGTCTGAAATGTATATAAAAGAGAAACATTTATGTTCAAGTAGGAAACATGCTTTTTGGTACTTTGGTCTGAAATGTATATAAAAGAGAAACATTTATGTTCAAGTAGGAAACATGCTTTTTGGTACTTCTTTTGGTCTGAAATGTAAATAAAGATCATCAAAATTTATATTCAAGTAGTCAAAATGGTTTTTGGTACTGCTTTATATTTATTTGCCCCCCTCAATAAAATAAAAAAAATGCGCCCCCCCAAAAATAAATATCACCAGCCGCCACTGGGCTGGAGATCAGGTTTTTATTTTATTAAGGAACATGTGGTTAGTACACCCTGCTATGAAGAGGCAAGCGGTGATGTGTGTAGTGGTTAGCGCGTTGTGTTATCAACCCGATAAACGTGAGTTCGATTCCTTGTCACGGTTACAGCACTGGTAAGCGATATCTAAACCAGTCCTGGATGCCCTCCAACCACCAACCTCTAACGACCACAGAGTAAATTGTGATCAAACAGGCCCCATTACCGACGTGATAATAAGGAGGTTTTCATCCAGCAATTTATTGGCAAAGCTGTGAATATTTCGTGAACAGCACTTGGCCTAATGAGCAGGAAGGGGAAGGGAACCCACACTTCACCCGTCCATGTATGTACTGTATATTGAACTTCTTTCACACCGTACTTAGCCAGCCCTGCTAATCGGAGGTGTTGGGTAAGGACAACAAACTAAACACACACAAAGATTGTGTCTCTGAGAATCCACGATTTACTGTGCAAATTATATGACAATGTGTCTTGATGATAATAGAACATAAAAACAAGGCAAGAAAAATGGGAGATAAACAATATAACTGAGAAAGTACGAACAAGTGAGCAAACGATCGTTGAATCAAATAATGACCCCAAAATATGTTTACCTTTGTCATTCTTCTACATCCTTGTCATTTCTCTGCTGGATGAATACCTCCCCATACCTTGGTGGCCATGGGGATTGTTTTACCACACTTCACCACGCTGGTCAATGTGGGTTAATGAATGGCGGGTGGGGGAGCAGAATGACAGAATATAGTTAAAATATTGATTTTAGCCACGGCCCGGATTTGAACTTAAATCGCAGTGCCGCGAACAACTGCGCCACTGCACGACTGCACGACTGCACCGTCTGAATGTCACATCACGTAGTTTGTGTGTTGTGTCAGAAAAAGGTGACAAAGACGCGTGAACGGTTGCAAGTCCTTCCATCAGCAAGTTGAGCAACATTGTCCCCCAGGCTGGACACGTCATTGGTTTTCTCTTATGCAAATTATACAGGCAGAGACGAATGACCTTTCATCAGCGAGTTCCACTCGACCGGCTTTTAAAGACGTGAAGGTTCGATTCCCACTTCCGCCAGGTAACCCCTCTGCCTGTCATAAGGAAAGTTCCACGTTTGAAAAAAGCAGGTATCGAAAGTCAGAAAGACGCTCCAAATCTGTCTGACACACAAATGCTTTAATCTGACCGATGGCTTTATTACAAAACACGAACATCACCATTGGCCAAATAGAGTGATCCATAATTGTTCTGAGACGTGTTTTTCCCCATCACACACGACCACTCACCTCCACCCCACTGGCTCTTCACAACACCACCACTCACCTCCATACCACTGGCCCCGCACAACACCACCACTCACCTCCACAACATTGGCTCCTCACAACACCACCACTACCTCCACACCACTGGCTCCTCACAACACCACCACTCACCTCCACACCACTGGCTCCTTACAACACCACCACCCACCTCCACACCACTGGCTCCTCACAACACCACCACTCACCTCCACACCACTGGCTCCTTACAACACCACCACCCACCTCCACAACACTGGCTCCTCACAACACCACCACCCACCTCCACACCACTGGCTCTTCACAACACCACCACTCACCTCCACCCCACTGTTTCCTTACAACACCACCACTCACCTCCACCCCACTGTCTCCTCACAACACCACCACCCACCTCCACAACACTGGCTCCTTACAACACCACCACCCACCTCCACACCACTGGCTCCTTACAACACCACCACCCACCTCCACAACACTGGCTCCTCACAACACCACCACTCACCTCCACACCACTTGCCCCGCACAACACCACCACCCACCTCCACCCCACTGTCTCCTCACAACACCACCACCCACCTCCACCCCACTGTCTCCTCACAACACCACCACCCACCTCCACAACACTGGCTCCTTACAACACCACCACCCACCTCCACAACACTGGCTCCTCACAACACCACCACTCACCTCCACACCACTTGCCCCGCACAACACCACCACCCACCTCCACACCACTGGCTCCTTACAACACCACCACCCACCTCCACACCACTGGCTCCTCACAACACCACCACTCACCTCCACCCCACTGTCTCCTCACAACACCACCACCCACCTCCACACCACTGGCTCCTTACAACACCACCACCCACCTCCACACCACTGTCTCCTCACAACACCACCACTCACCTCCACCCCACTGTCTCCTCACAACACCACCACCCACCTCCACAACACTGGCTCCTCACAACACCACCACTCACCTCCACCCCACTGGCTCCTGACAACACCACCACTCACCTCCACGCCACTCACCCACCCACCCCCATACAGCGCCCACAATCCCCTCCACACCAACCAGAGCCACCACACACGACCACCATCCTGCACAATCACTGCCCACCATTCACACACCACTCGCCCACTTTCACACACCTACCACTTAATTAGAAGAAGAAAAAACGAACAAACATGCCCACAGCATGTAACTCAAGAAGACAACACCCAACCCTACATTATCCATGCAACCAGCCACTGCTCGGATGGTGCGAAATAAAAAATCGCACCCCACATATTGGGGATCACAAAAGCCTGAAAATAAGAGCTCAGATTCCCGAGTATGAAACTGATAACCATCACGTCTCTGTAGCGGAGTGGAGTGGGGGATTACATGTCATCGAGTTGTGATTTTACAACAATTATGACACTTTTCATTTAATATACTTAATTTTTTGCAATCGAAAGCAATGACAGATAATACAAAGAAATGTTAATATTATTTATACATATGCATTTAAATTAGAAATATGTATACGTGCGTTATCTTTTTACATATATACATCAATTTGAAACGGCAATATTAGTACGCTTGGATACGTACGGTGCAAAAGAAATTCAACATACAGTTCATACACACAAGGCAATCATTAATAACCAGAGCTTTAATTGCATTAACCAAGTCCATGTGGTGCA
Source organism: Lampetra planeri (assembly GCF_965212315.1). Classification (NCBI taxonomy): domain Eukaryota; kingdom Metazoa; phylum Chordata; class Hyperoartia; order Petromyzontiformes; family Petromyzontidae; genus Lampetra; species Lampetra planeri. Next base: position 2,156,012 of record NC_136153.1, read on the forward strand.
GTGAGCAGAGCAAATTATATGGCAAGGTGTCTTAATGATAATAGAACATAAAAACAAGGCAATAGCATTGGGAGATAAATAATATAACTGAGAAAGTAAGAACAAGTGAAAAAACGATCGTTGAATCAAATAATGACCCCAGAATATGTTTACCTTTGTCATTTATCTACATCCTTGTCATTTCACTGCTGGATGAATACCTCCCCATACCTTGGTGGCCATGGGGATTGTTTTACCACACTTCACCACGCTGATCAACGTGGGTTAATGAATGGCGGGTGGGGGAGCAGAATGACAGAATATAGTTAAAATATTGATTTTAGCCACGGCCCGGATTTGAACTTAAATCGCAGTGCCGCGAACCACTGCACGACTGCACCGTCTGAATGTCACATCACGTAGTTTGTGTGTTGTGTCAGAGAGAAAGGTGACAAAGACACGTGAACGGTTGCAAGTCCTTCCATCAGCAAGTTGAGCAACATTGTCCCCCAGGCTGGACACGTCATTGGTTTTCTCTTATGCAAATTATACAGGCAGAGACGAATGACCTTTCATCAGCGAGTTCCACTCGACCGGCTTTTAAAGACGTGAAGGTTCGATTCCCACTTCCGCCAGGTAACCCCTCTGCCTGTCATAAGGAAAGTGCCCTGTTTGAAGAAAGTAGGTGTCGAAAGTCAGACAGACGCTTCAAATCTGACTGACACACAAATGCTTTAATCTGACCGATGGCTTTATTACAAAACATGAACATCACCATTGGCCAAATAGAGTGATCCATAATTGTTTTTGAGACGTTTCGTTCCCCATCACACACGACCACTTACCTCCACACCACTGGCTCCTCACAACACCACCACTCACCTCCACCCCACGGTCTGTCTCCTCACAACACCACCACTCACCTCTAAACCACTGGCTCCTTACAACACCACCATTCACCTCCACACCACTGGCTCCTCACGACACCACCACTCACCTCCATACAGCACCCACAATCCCCCCCCCACACCAACCAGAACCATCACACACGACCACCATCCTGCGCAATCACTGCCCACCATTCACACACCACTCGCCCACTTTCACACACCGACCACTTAATTAGAAGAAGAAAAAACGAACGACCATGCCCACAGCATGTAACTCAAGAAGACAACACCCAACCCTACATTATTCATGCAACCAGCCACTGCTCGGATGGTGCGAAATACAAATTCGCACCACACACATTGGGGATCACAAATGCCTGAAAATAAGAGCTCAGATTCCCGAGTATGAAACTGATAACCATCACGTCACGTCTCTGTAGCGGAGTGGTGTGGGGGATTACAGGTCACCGAGTTGTGATTTCGCAACAATTATGACACTATTTTAATTAAATATACTTAATGTTTTGCAATCGAAAGCAATGACAGGTAATACAAAGAAATGTTAATATTATTTATACATATGCATTTAAAATATAAATATGTATACGTGCGTTATCCTTTCTACATATATACATCAATTTGAAACGGCAATATTAGTACGCTTGGATACGTACGGTGCAAAAGAAATTCAACATACAGTACATACACACACGGCAATCATTAATAACCAGAGCTTTAATTGCATTAACCAAGTCCATGTGGTGCAGTGAGCAGAGCAAATTATATGGCAAGGTGTCTTAATGATAATAGAACATAAAAACAAGGCAATAGCATTGGGAGATACATAATATAACTGAGAAAGTAAGAACAAGTGAAAAAACGATCGTTGAATCAAATAATGACCCCAAAATATGTTTACCTTTGTCATTTATCTGCATCCTTGTCATTTCACTGCTGGATGAATACCTCCCCATACCTTGGTGGCCATGAGGAATATTTACCACACTTCACCACGCTGATCAACGTGGGTTAATGAATGGCGGGTGGGGGAGCAGAATGACATAATATAGTTCACCAAGTCCATGTGGTGCAGTGAGCAGTGCCGGATTATCATCGTAGCAAAGGTATCATAATGCTACGGGCCCTGCACTTTCAAGGGCCCCGCACTAAAGGCTTTCAAGCTATCAGTTCCGGTTCAGTGATTCTGCACTTGCTATATTACTATAGTACTATACCGCCTTAAACGTGTATGAACGACCGGGTGTTTAAGGTTAGCGATTTGTCGTATTATCTGGCCGTATATCAAATTAAAAAATACAATTACTTTGCTATGCGAGTAAAAAAAGTTGTGTTTTAATTTTTACGTGGATTTTTAAAATTCAGGGCCACTTTATAACATATACTACAGGCCCCACAAGAGCTTCATCCGGCACTGGCAGTGAGCGGGAAACCCCCCTGTGTCCATGACCCGCGGGAAGTATTGTGCCCCGAGACGTCGCCAAAGACGGACCTCGAAAAACGACGTGGACAATTGTCAAGAGACACCAAGGAGACCTTCATCGAGAGAAACTGACAACTATGGAGCCGCGGATGAATCTTGTTTTTGAGTATGTGTGTGTGTGTGCCTCCTTCCTAACCTTATTTTTGGTAAAGACTGCGGATGGCCTTATGCCTAGCGGTCATCCTTGCACTTTTCTGAAACTAGTTAGGTGGGCTTTCTGCGAGATCTACTCTCAGGCATCTCCAGCCACTCTAACACTCCACTGAGATCTACTCTCAGGCATCTCCAGCCACTCTAACACTCCACTGAGATCTACTCTCAGGCATCTCCAGCCACTCTAACACTCCACTGAGATCTACTCTCAGGCATCTCCAGCCACTCTAACACTCCACTGAGATCTACTCTCAGGCATCTCCAGCCACTCTAACACTCCACTGAGATCTACTCTCAGGCATCTCCAGCCACTCTAACACTCCACTGAGATCTACACTCAGGCATCTCCAGCCACTCTAACACTCCACTGAGATCTACTCTCAGGCATCTCCAGCCACTCTAACACTCCACTGAGATCTACTCTCAGGCATCTCCAGCCACTCTAACACTCCACTGAGATCTACTCTCAGGCATCTCCAGCCACTCTAACACTCCACTGAGATCTACTCTCAGGCATCTCCAGCCACTCTAACACTCCACTGAGATCTACTCTCAGGCATCTCCAGCCACTCTAACACTCCACTGAGATCTACTCTCAGGCATCTCCAGCCACTCTAACACTCCACTGAGATCTACTCTCAGGCATCTCCAGCCACTCTAACACTCCACTGAGATCTACTCTCAGGCATCTCCAGCCACTCTAACACTCCACTGAGATCTACACTCAGGCATCTCCAGCCACTCTAACACTCCACTGAGATCTACTCTCAGGCATCTCCAGCCACTCTAACACTCCACTGAGATCTACACTCAGGCATTTCCAGCCACTCTAACACTCCACTGAGATCTACACTCAGGCATCTCCAGCCACTCTAACACTCCACTGAGATCTACTCTCAGGCATCTCCAGCCACTCTAACACTCCACTGAGATCTACTCTCAGGCATCTCCAGCCACTCTAACACTCCACTGAGATCTACACTCAGGCATCTCCAGCCACTCTAACACTCCACTGAGATCTACTCTCAGGCATCTCCAGCCACTCTAACACTCCACTGAGATCTACTCTCAGGCATCTCCAGCCACTCTAACACTCCACTGAGATCTACTCTCAGGCATCTCCAGCCACTCTAACACTCCACTGAGATCTACTCTCAGGCATCTCCAGCCACTCTAACACTCCACTGAGATCTACTCTCAGGCATCTCCAGCCACTCTAACACTCCACTGAGATCTACACTCAGGCATCTCCAGCCACTCTAACACTCCACTGAGATCTACTCTCAGGCATCTCCAGCCACTCTAACACTCCACTGAGATCTACTCTCAGGCATCTCCAGCCACTCTAACACTCCACTGAGATCTACTCTCAGGCATCTCCAGCCACTCTAACACTCCACTGAGATCTACTCTCAGGCATCTCCAGCCACTCTAACACTCCACTGAGATCTACTCTCAGGCATCTCCAGCCACTCTAACACTCCACTGAGATCTACTCTCAGGCATCTCCAGCCACTCTAACACTCCACTGAGATCTACACTCAGGCATCTCCAGCCACTCTAACACTCCACTGAGATCTACTCTCAGGCATCTCCAGCCACTCTAACACTCCACTGAGATCTACACTCAGGCATTTCCAGCCACTCTAACACTCCACTGAGATCTACACTCAGGCATCTACAGCCACTCTAACACTCCACTGAGATCTACTCTCAGGCATCTCCAGCCACTCTAACACTCCACTGAGATCTACTCTCAGGCATCTCCAGCCACTCTAACACTCCACTGAGATCTACACTCAGGCATCTCCAGCCACTCTAACACTCCACTGAGATCTACTCTCAGGCATCTCCAGCCACTCTAACACTCCACTGAGATCTACTCTCAGGCATCTCCAGCCACTCTAACACTCCACTGAGATCTACTCTCAGGCATCTCCAGCCACTCTAACACTCCACTGAGATCTACTCTCAGGCATCTCCAGCCACTCTAACACTCCACTGAGATCTACTCTCAGGCATCTCCAGCCACTCTAACACTCCACTGAGATCTACACTCAGGCATCTCCAGCCACTCTAACACTCCACTGAGATCTACTCTCAGGCATCTCCAGCCACTCTAACACTCCACTGAGATCTACTCTCAGGCATCTCCAGCCACTCTAACACTCCACTGAGATCTACTCTCAGGCATCTCCAGCCACTCTAACACTCCACTGAGATCTACACTCAGGCATCTCCAGCCACTCTAACACTCCACTGAGATCTACTCTCAGGCATCTCCAGCCACTCTAACACTCCACTGAGATCTACTCTCAGGCATCTCCAGCCACTCTAACACTCCACTGAGATCTACTCTCAGGCATCTCCAGCCACTCTAACACTCCACTGAGATCTACACTCAGGCATCTCCAGCCACTCTAACACTCCACTGAGATCTACTCTCAGGCATCTCCAGCCACTCTAACACTCCACTGAGATCTACACTCAGGCATCTCCAGCCACTCTAACACTCCACTGAGATCTACTCTCAGGCATCTCCAGCCACTGACGCACACACGTACTGAGATGTTATTCTCAGGCGTCTCCAGTGTCAGACTGGATACCGCTGAGAATAGATCTCAGTATAGCATTACAGTGTCAGTGACTGCAAATATCCTGAGAATAAAACTCAATGTTAAAGTGTTGTTACAGTGCCAGGAATAGGATACACCTGGGGACCTATCCCCGAGTGCAACTCAGCTTTGTAACCTTGTCACCTCTGAAACTTTGCTTGGTACGTACCCGAGACTGCAGGCGCTGCGGTGGCGAGATGTTAACTACATCACCTGGTATACAGGAGGTCGTGGGTTCGATCCCGGCCCTGACGCTTGTATATTTGGGATTTGCATGTTTTCCCCGTGATTGTTTGTATTTTTCTCCAGGTCCTCCGGGTTTCCCTACACACTTAGAATCAACGTGCGTTTAGAGTATTTAACTTCTGGAAATTTCCACTTGATAAACCGCTTCGTTGAGCTATCATTTGTGATAGCCAAGTCGCTGCTGTCAAAGAGCTACATAGCTCAGTGGGCCTTACCTGGTAAAATACAAAATAGTTTTGTAAAAAAATAGTTTCGTTTATTTGTACCCTGTGGACTCATGACCTTACTACCCTCTGCTCGGCTTGTTCCAAGACACACGAGTCTGCTACCTACGGCGACCTCTGTTTGACCTGCGTCTGCGACTTTGCGACCCCTGCACCTTGCTCGGCTTATGCTAACACCTGCTGGTCGGCAACATGTACAGAAGCCCTGACCTGACACGTGAGTTTGCAATAACAGCAGCCTCCACTTGTTCCTATGTAAAGGACCCATGACGTCTTGTAAGGGCTGTCTTTATTTCGATCCTCGTGGCGTACACAGTCGGTTTCCCCCTCTGTTCCCTCTCCTTGTCTATGCCCCACCCACCCTTTTCTCGTACCTTCTCCAACCTTCCCCCAACATTATGTGATCATCGTTCCTTCCAACTTTCAATCCCCCCCCCCCCCTGGGTTTTCCAAACTCTCTCTCCCTCGGGCTCCTGCCCTTACGAGCTCCTACCCCTTATCCCACACCTCCCGCTCACACTGTCAATCCATTGAGTGTTCAGCTATGGTCAGTTGCATCAGATATTAGTTGCGACTGCAAGCGCCACGGTGACGAGATGTTAACTAGCTCGCCTGGTATACAGCAGGTCGTGGCTTCGATCTCAACCCTAACGCCTGCTGTAGATTTGGAGTTTGCTTGTCCCCCCCCCCCCACACATTTAGAATCGACGTGCTGTAGATTTCCACGTGATAAGTCACTTCGATGAGCTATCAAAAAAAGAGCTACATCGCTTAAGTGGGCCTTTCCCGGTCAAATAAAAAAAAATTCGTTTATAGTTTAACAGTTGTTGCAGGCCGACAGCCAGCGAGCCCTAAACATATGCAGCCGAACCCCATCAGTTTAGGGTCACACCCCTGCTTCCGTGACTTGAGCAATGGAATCTGGAAATTCATCATCGCTTGCTGGTAGGACTGCCTTGACCTTGTTATAACCTGACCAAGGAATCTAGCCTGATGACAGCACTGCTCTTGTTTATCTGACTTGTTATCTCATTGCAATGTAACCCCTGGTATGCATTGCATATTCTCCTATTTTGTCTCTTTGCCTTCACCCACAGACCTGGAATTTTATTATCTTGATAGATCGAGCAGTCCACGCTAAAAAAGCAACCGAGACTTTTTACAATTTTCTTCGTGGTTTATTTAGAATTTGGACTGTGACAATTCAGGAACCAAGGTTGAGAATAGATCTGCAGGAAAATGAAGCCGTGACTGGACTCGTGTGTGCATCGGTGGCTGTTGGGTTTGTCTGCACTGGTGGACTCCCTTTAGATTAAGTTTTGGCTTTCGGCATTTACAAGTTTATGCTTGTTTCGCCTTTTAGAGGCAATAAACCCCAACCTGACCCTTACAAAAACATATACGCAACTCCATCAACCACAAATACAAGAGCCATACGTTCCAACCTCTCAAACAAGCGTACACGAGCACACAATAAAAACAACTCACAACAAATGCTCAAATACACACACAACAACAGGCACAACAACAAACAACAGCATCATTCACAAGCACTACTACAATTACAGGAGCACTCATCTGAGCTGTCTCGGTCAACCCACCTGCCATGGGGCCAAATCAGTGAGAGTGGTACTGATCAACCAACCTGCCATGAAGCTACATCAGTGAGAGTGGTACCGATCAACCCAAAGTGCTGTCCCACTTTAAGAGGCATATCTTATTTGTTTGTATGTCCTGTACGTTGAACTTCTTTCATACCGTACGTAGCCAACCGTGCAAATCGGAGGTGCTACCTTAATTAGTGTTTGACGTGGAGACTTTGGCGAGCATTCTTATTCATCATAAAGGTTTTTTTTGGGTTAGATTGCGTTAATATAAATGCGATTTCGCCCCATGATGCTGGATATAATTACCAGCGAAACGTCACAGTACTCAAATTGTAAATGTTGTGGATTTACATTCCAACACACCGGTGTGCTGTACTATAAACTAATTGGCACATATTTTTTACGAGACAAACCTTACTAATTGGCTGTGTTGGGTGGTGGCGGGTTAATGACACACATACTCACGCGATCTAACCCAAAAAACCTTTATTATGAATCATTATTGACTCAAAGCTTTCGTGACTGCAGGAATTCATATTCTTGGGTCTTTCGGTAAAGTCACGTAAATAGGTTCAAAGAGAATAACAGTTTTCTTTGAACCTAAGTAATAGTAGTGTTTTGTAAATTGTATTTTCTTTGAACCTATCTACGTGACTTTACCGAAAGACCCAAGAATATGAATATATTTTGTTGAATATCTGCCTTTATTTCCCTTTACGATGGGTCCTATACCGTGCCCACTTTTCTTTAAATTACAAAGTGAGACAGATAAATACACACATTGGAAAACACGCACAATTTAATGACAGACTGTATCTTATATCAAGTACTCGAAAAGGTTTTTACGATGGTAACGATACGTCTTAAGGTATCCGGTAAACAGGGAAAGGGAATAAGGAAACAATTTAGCTGCTGTAATGAGCAATCTTTTCAGGTTTAATGATTACTGTACATCTGTGACACTACTAGACATCTGTGAAAACGAGCTTTATATCTCATCAGATTCCTCCAATATAAATAAATATTCTGATTCTGAGGTTATGCAATTTGTTTTATTGCGCAAGTCGTTTCTTTACTCAAGCTGTGCCATACCCAGAACCCCACCTGACTGGTTTTCACCTCGCAAATAGGGGGCCCTGCGAATACAGCGGCTTCAAGTTTCCTCGTTTGAATTGTGATGAATCCTGTTTGCTAACTTGGTTTTATTTATATATATTCTATAGGTGATTAATCACTGACCTTAACCCTTTGTAAAAAATAATAATATGGGGTTTGCACCGTGGATGTCGTAATTTGCCAATTATTGGTGTGGGGGGAAGGTTAACAAACGCGTACACACATGCCACACATTGCTACACATTGCTACACACTCCACTTTATCTACAAATTTATCTAAAACGTAGAGTGGCGAACAAACTGGCTAGGTTTCTCAAACAACTCTCTGATATCAAATTAAAAAAAACCTGAAACACGACTTATATTCACCCGCAAGCAGATTAGTATGACATTCACGCGAATGTGTGTGTATTAAATAGCTGCTTTATATTCACAACACGTCCGAGCGTCCGATGAGCACGGTTGGCTACGTACGATACGAAAGAAGTTAAACGTACACGCGTACAAACGTGAAATTGTTCGCGTGGAACATTTCACTGACAATCTACATGTTTTCATTTGCTGCATCCGTGACCCCTTTGCACGCTACGACATCCTCAACCGCTGTGCCGTGTTAACTTCACTCACGAGTCCCAGCGGTGGGGTGGCGCTGCGTTCACCGCTCGTTGAAGAGGTTCACGGTTCGAATCCAGCGGCCACCCTTGGTAATTGCTGTGGGTGTAGTAGCCGTAATATGCGCGGTCTACTCCACAGTGGATGTTAATCTAAACTTTTTTATTTTACCAGGTTAGGCCCACCTGGCAGCCACAAATGATAGCTTAACGAAGTGGCTTATCATCACGTGGAAATATATAACAGCAGCCAAATACTCTAAAGATTCTAAATGAGGGGAACAAACCGGAGGACCCGGAGAAAATGTTACCAAGGGTGGCCGCTGGATGATCAGGCGAGGTAGTTAACATCTCATCACCGGGGGTTTGATAAATGTGACGTCACATCAAATGCGCAACTTCATATAAATATAGACAACACGTTCTTCTTAATTAAATATACTTTTTAATAAATGTTTTCTCCTACAACATCAGAGTGCAGCGCCACATTTAATACGCACTACAATGACAATAGTTTAAAGCGATTTGAAGCATGCTTTATATATATTTTGGGGGGGGGGCAGAGTTTTGTGACGGCATATTTGAGGGGGGGGGGGTCTGACTTTTTGTGACGCCGTGTGACGAGGGGGGGGGGGTCAAAAATCGTCCAAAATCGCGAGACGTCATTTATGGACGGCCCCTACGGTGCCTGACGTGAGCTTACACAACGATGACAGAATGGAATGATGTACAGTAGTTTACAGGGGCGTGCTACAAGGATTGAGGAATGAGTGACAGTGGCAGAGCGTGCTTAGGGATTACAAGAGGGTAGGGGAAGGACGAGAAGGAGTGGAGGGGCGAGATAAGAGGAAGAGAATGGGCAACAGACAAGAGGTGAGGCTTTAAGAGAGTAATGAAAGGAGGTTAATGAGGGAGACAGATTAATTGTTTCCTGATGTAATTCGCCAGAGTAGGCTATTGTGTGCCAGCAATAGGGTCTACATTTGCTAAAAAATATACACATATCAATCATCACCTCCTACTGGCAGAATAATGCCTCAGGTCACTCTTGCAAATAAGACTATCCTCGTCTATAGAGTTATAAGAGACCAGGAATGAACGAAACTTGACACATTCCATTACCTTCCCATCATTCACAATCGAAATGTTTTGAGTCAAATTCTCGATTTCTCAGATGTCAACTAAGACAACTTCCATCCCTTCAGGACGGTCAGCGGTGTTTGTGTCATGGAAAAAATACTAGCTCATCATAGGAATATCGAATTTCCACCACTGCAAATGAATACTGATAATGTCTCATTTGATTAGGGAGACATTATGAATACATTAACTGTATTGTGTCAAAATCAGTTATTCAAATTCAAGGCAAGAATATTGACAAATCATGAAAAAGTCGTGATGCACGCTTGCATTTAGAGGTTTGCAATATTTGGCATCTCCATTTTTCCCCCATCACTTTGCAATATGAGCAGAGCAAGAACCCCACTACCGTGTGCCAATAGCTTCGGGCAAGCCTGTGGCAGGTGACTTGACGTCGTGACCGAGCGCTGGCACGAAGTGAGTGGGCACGAATGTTGACAGCCACACTTTGCTTCGGGTGGCAAATTTAAAGAAAAACAAACGTGAGCTCAATGGGCGTTACCTGGTAAAATAAAAATGGTTTATCGTAGTTTTTTAGTTTATTTAGATCAATTGTCTTGCTGTAAATTTCCACACGATAAGCCCACTTCGTTGATCTATCATTTGTGATAGCCAGCTCGCTTCTGAAACAAGAGCTATGCAGCTCAGTGGGCATTACATGGTAAAATAAAAAAAATAGTTGAGTTTATAGTTTAAATTCGACGTGACCTTCGGAAGGATCTCGAGTAAGGGGAGGGAACCGAGGCAAAGGAGTGGCCTAAACGTAATGGGTTTATGTTTCATAGTAGCAGACAGTGCAAGGCATTGAAACAAATTCTTTCAAATCTTTGGTGCTTAATATCTTAGGATCTACGAAGCCTAACGAGCTGAAATTTTGTACACAGACTCGTCGTTTTGCGTGACAATTCAGATGTTATTTACATAGCCGGCCCAGGTCTCCACAAGCCTGGGCCTCTTTGTATGTTTGTTCTTACTCTTTATCCTTTCACAGCCCTCTTACAGAAGACACAGTCTCCTTCGGACAACCACCGACGAATTGTAACTCAATCTTGTGAACCGCAGGGGGACGATGTTGAATGCCATGAAGGCAATTGTGATAAGCCTTTTGTATGCTCTGTGTATGAGAGGTGACACCGTCGTGTCCCATTTGATGTTTGATATTTGACACCACTGGAAAAGCTGGCCGTACCAAGCCCCACAAGTACTGCAATCCACACCTGTGTCAAACACCATGCACTGCATTGTGGAGCCTTGGATTTGTTTAAGTAATATTACTACACTTGTTTAATTTATGTTACTACATTTGTTTAATTTATGTCATGACACTTTTTTATTTATGCTATTACACTAGTTTAATGTATGTTACTACGCTTGTTTAATTCATGCTACTTCGCAGCTTAATTTATATTACTACACTTAGTTACCCAGGAAAGTCTAACTTATTCACCATTCTCTTTTTTTAGGTGGGTCCGGCCAAGATTTATTTTCACAGTATAATGGTGTTGTAATCGGCAATGCCAATATTTAAACAATGGGATGTTTGGCTTATACTAAAAAAGAAATGTATGTTGAACTTCTTTCGCACCGTACACCGTACGTAGCCCAACGGTGCTAATCGGAGATGCGGGGGGGGTGACAACAAACTAAACAAAAACGTTTTAAACAAATTAGATTTCAATCTAAATTTAAAAGAGCATATTTATACTGTATGGAGTATTTTTTTGGTTATGGGATGATACTGTTGAAACCTGGCGGAAACCTGAGAGAGAACATACAGACCCTGCTTAGAAAAACGCCCAAGTTAGGAATTTAGAATCAGAATGTTTATTCATACTGGAGAAATACGATTAACTACAAAGATCTTTTTCACAGATGTCCAGTCGGGGCGGGTAAGAACGTTACAACAAACAATACGAAAACACGATAGCAGTGCAACGTACAAGGCAAATAAGTCACCCAAACACAGACACATGTAACTAAACCATCTCCATCCTACCAGACAAAGCCCCCTATTCTCTATTGCCCATCCCCTGTCCCTTTTGTAACCTACGAGTATTCTCCCCATAGCCGTCCCTCACTCCTCAGCCCTTGCACGCTCCTACCATCTAAATCAGTCTTTTATTACGAAAAGTAAGATTAGGTTTTACCCTGTCTCGCAATAAAACAGGTGTTAAGCTATTCAAACACCAAATAGATATATTGTGCAAGGCATCAAGTCTGTATTAACCTCACGTAGCAAAACATGCAAACAAGCTCTGATAATATACTTGAATTGTCCTAGAAACTGATTGGCCTACACCCGAGACAGCCTCCTTCATTGCCCAGCATCACCACCAGTGTCTGCCCAGAGAACGTCAAACTGTGAACAGTACAAAGACAATGCACGTATCAGATGATTTATAGCTCGGGGTGAGCAGCTATATAATGGGAACTTTTTGCCAGTATCAAAGTATTAAAAATAAGAATAGGTATTACCGTACCTGGCAACAAAACAGGAGGTTTGACGTTTTTGTGACTGCAGGGATCCATACTCTTTGGTTCTTTCGGTAAAGTCACGTAGGTATAAAATCAAATAAATTAAATCACGACGTTTCGGGCGCAACACAAGCGTCCGTCATCAGGTGGGACAACCGCAGCAAGAAACAACTGCAACAGCCGATGGTCAGGCATGGTCACACGAGAGTGACGGCCAGGAATGGAACAGCAGTTGTTTCTTGTTGTGGTTGTCCCACCTGATGACGGACGCTTTTGTTGCGCCCGAAACGTCGTGATTTCATTTATTTTATACCTACGTGACTTTACCAAAAGAACCAAAAAGTATAAAAGAGGAGGTGTTCAAATGTTCAAACAACAAATGGATACCTATTGTAACGAATTAATTACATGTGGAACGTCTTCAGCACATAGATCACGTAGCACGTGATCCCTCATGCCGGTGAGGAACTCTCTCAACAACTTTGTCGTCTTCGTTCATTAGCCATGATCGATCCGCTGCTGAATGAAGGCCTCCCCCAAGTCACCGCCACCTCTCATGCACCTGTGGTGCAACAAATCAACTTGGCACCTGCACACCCAGCGGACTTCATTGCTTCGTTTCCTCGTTCCATTCCAGGCCGTCACTCTCGTCACCATGCTTGACCATCGCCATCGTTCATTCCGGCAACGCGTCCCGCCCCAGCGAGCACGACTTTTTCTTAACAGTTTTAACTTTGCCTAACCCCGTGCATTTTTTTTATTCCAAGCGTGCATCTCGTCCGCACGTTGCTTTGTGCAATTTTCAGTTTCGGTTTCTGAAAAATGATTCGATGTATTGTCATGGTAGATGGTATGCACTGATGAACCACTGCTTCTTTCTGACATTGCTATGTTTATTGTCAAGATAAGCTTTCCTGAAAGTACTCGTTATTTAATCTCTTCATCGTTTTTGACTTCGGTTCAACCTTCAGTGGGTGTCCTGCGTTTCCCAGTTGTGTCCCTCTAGAAAGATATCGCCAACTTTTTAAGTGAACTTGTTGTCCGTGACATTTGTTTTGCGGGTATTTACGCGAAACCAAACTTCTCTATTCCATTCGTAAACCCATTTCCCGCTGTTAATTCAAACTATACGTAAAAACATGCAGCTGGATGCTTCTTGATGCTACCCACGCGCCTCAAGTCTTTGTTTGTCCTGTGTACGCATCTCACGCGTTATCAAGGAATGCCACTACCGCGTTTTATAGGTAGAACATACCTTACAGGTGTTCTCTTGAACAGATCTGTTTTTGCTTCACAGTCAACATGACGTCTTTAACTTGCGTCTCCTCTCTGATCCATTCGCTTCTCCTTCTGTTTCTCAGCATCATTCCAAGCGTGCATATTTCTACGCTTCTTTGCGCATCTGCCAGCTTGCCTTTTTGTAATTTTCCATGTTTCCTATCCATCCCGTATCTCTTGTCTTCCAAGGTCTCTCTATTCTTTGTTTACCCGCTTTGTGAAGAGTCACCGGTGGCTGAGCTTTCAAAACAGTGACACCAGCTTATGGTAAATGTAGACTTTACACCACTGTGCTCAGGCCTACTGACATAGTTTAACTCTGCAAAAGCCCAATTTTAGCAGAGAGGAAATTTAAGTTTGATTTGGAATTGTAAGTGGCTTTTCAGTTTCATTTATTTGGTATAGCCCTGTTAGCCATTCGGCTCTTGAATCGGGTGCAACCGCAACAAACAAAAAAACTAAAACATGAAACAAAAAACAAAAACATGAACAAGAAAACATCTTAAAGTGACTATGCGCAAACAGAAAAATCCAGGATGTGGTGGCTTGAGAACACTTGCATTGCCTTGTCCAGGTAATGACAAAAGGTATCAAAACAGGTGAAGGCAACATGAGAGAAAAAATACTTCAGTAAATGTCAAGTTCATGACATCATCCAAGGAACGAGTCAATTACAAGCCAAGGTAATTTAATCACATGACAGGTCGGGTGTTTTGCGGTAAAGCATTCTGACTGACTCGACCATGCAAATAAAATAACCCGTGATAGGACACGTCATAAGAACGGATGGTAGCCATTAGTCGTAAATAACAATGCCACCAATTGCGAGGATGTGTCCGAGGATCAAACACCTTAGCTGAAGCGATGAGATCGGCTCACGTGCAGGTGGAAGATGGATTGTGGCATCCTTGGGGTGGCCTATATCCGGCAGCATGGTTTGTGGCTGATGATGTGCAAGCGTTATGGCTTCACGATTCCCTGACACAAAAATGTACTTACTGTGGCCTGCCAGAAAAAAAAGTTTAATAACCCGAGTTGATACTGTTTGTTTGGTGATGCTGCGTTGGAAGTGGTGCATGAGCACAACAACAACAAAAAAGTCAACACATTCGTCAATAACACTGTAGCTTCATATGACAGGTGCCACGGTGGCGAAATGTTAACTCCCTTGCCTGGTATGCAGGAGGTCGTGGGTTCGATCCTGACCCTGGTGCCTGTATATTTTGAGTTTGCATGTCCCTCTCCCCGTGGTCGCGGGTATTTTTCTCCGGGTTCTCCGGTTTTTCCCTCCACATTTAGAATCAACATGCCTTTAGAGCATTTGGCCGCAATAAATGTCCATGTGATAGGCTACTTCGTTGGGCTATCAATTGTGGCCAGGTCGCTTCTGAAAAAGAACAATGTAGCTCAGTGGACCTTACCTGGTAAAATAAAAATACATAATAGCTTAATTTTAGTTAAGTTAAAAATTTCTATATTATTGAGCGCTCAACAAAACCTTATCCCTATTTCACAAAAAAATCGTTCCTCACCTTTTATTCCTCACGTTTCCGCGGCTCAGAAATGCAGCGCAGTTAATTTCCTTTTATTGAGGTTGGCGATTGGGCCCCATAAATGCTTCGCTAAGTGGATCGCGCCTCATGTTCCTCACCAGAATAAATCCTCCCACAATGCAGTGTGCCAGCAACATTTATAATTTTCCTTACAATATAAATCAGATTATCTAGTAGTAATGTTTTAATATGTTTATTGAAAGGTTTGCCTGTTACCCAAAGCCTACTACTATTATATATCTATGTACATGCCAATTTGAAAACGGGTCATCAGAAACATTGTTATTGAAACGTTATTCTTATCAGGTCCCATGGTGATGAGTGCAGTGTCCACCAAGGGGTGTAGGGAACTCTGGGTAGAGGTAGTACATTTCGATTTAAAGCTTTCGTGACTGCAGGGATTCATCTTCTTGGTTCTTTCGGTAAAGTCACGTAGAAGGGAAGTAATAAAATAATACAAATAAAACATAATATTATTTTATTACTTCCCTTCTACGTGACTTTACCGAAAGAACCAAGAAGATAGAGGTAGTACCTTTGTTTTCTGGTAGCTGCACTCAATTTTTGAGTGGACGGAAACACTGGTCCTCATCCATCTCCTAAATCTCTCACGTCTGGCTCCTAGTGCCCCACCCCGGTAAACCGCTTCAGCTGACGGGCTAAACGATGTGAGGGGGTGATGTCAACACTGCATCACTGGGCGAATGAACTCCCACGACGAAGTAACCGGCCAGGGTGGAAGGGTCTCGTTAGGACCCAACGGCCAAGTGTTCGGGACCAAGGCGCGCCACTTCGTTACTGTGGACTGCGGCTGTGGCCTACCAGCTATGGTTTGAAATAGCAGGGAAGGTGGATCTCGTCAGCCTTGGAAGGCCGTCTCCCTAGGTCTAGGAGAAGGAAACTCTGATGTAAAACCTACGGCCCGAGGACCTCGCTGTCACCGTCCCAGCTTGCTAGGCCATGGCAGATGAACCCCGGGTTTAAAGGGTGGGGCCAGTTCTGTACACACTGCACTCCACTTGAAAGATCCTTTGCGCAGGCAGGAAGAAAATCCTCACGTCTACTCCCCCCCGGTCTCACTAAGCCCTGTAGCGATGGGAAAGGGGCGAACTCGGCAGGTGTAAGATGACACTGACAGCTGCCGTCTCAATCCTGCATGCAGGCGGCTCAGGCGCTAGTGGTTGTCTGATAATGACCTGGAGACGACATCATCACCCGGCAGCACCCTGAGCGACCAAGCAGCCTTTTCTAGGGACAGCACTGCTTGCTCCACACGGAGAGGGGCCTCGAAGAGGTGGCCTAAACAAAGCTCGTCTCCTCCTCCCTCAGTTGGCTTACCGCGGTCAACGGGCATCTTCATATGTGGTCGAACTATATCAAAGAATCAACGGCGCATCCCACTCGCCTTAAAAGGTGGGAAAGGACTCAAACTGGCATGCTGGAACATCAGAACCATGCTAGACTCAGCTGACAGCACTCGACCTGAGCGACGATCTGCTGTAATTGCACACGAACTCGCTAGGCTGGATGTTGACATTGGCACCCTCAGCGAAATCTGCTTTTCAGAGGAAGGCAGTCTAAGGGAGCATGGCGCAGGTTACACTCTCTACTGGTCAGGCAAACCAGTGACAGAGAGACGCCGTTCAGGTGTCGGCTTCATGATCAAGGACTCTATCGCTACCAAGCTTGCATGCCTGCCAACTGGCCACTCTGACCGCATCATCTCAATGCGTCTACCACTTCGTGACCAGCAACATGCAACACTGCTCAGTGTGTACGCTCCAACTCTCCAGGCAGATCCTGCTGACAAAGACAAGTTTTACTTCGACCTACGCAGCCTTCTGCAGGATGTCCCAGCTGACGACAAGATTGTCATCCTTGGCGACTTCAACACCAGAGTGGGCAGAGACTCGGAAACCTAGAAAGGCGTACTTGGAAGGCACGGTGTGGGCAGCTTCAACAACAATGGACGCTTGTTACTTGAACTCTGAGCGGAACAGCAGCTTTCCATTACCAACACCATCTTCCAGCAGAAAGACAGTCTGAAGACAACCTGGATGCACCCTCGGTCAAAACATTGGCATCTCATAGACTACATCCTAGTGCGCCAGCGTGACCTAAAATATGTCTTTCACACCAGGGTAATGCACAGCGCCGAGTGTCACACAGACCACCGCCTTGTCCGCTGCAAACTCAAACTCAGCTTCCACTTTAAGCCCAGACCAAGGAAAGGTGGCGCCCCGAGGAAGAAGCTCAAAGTCTGCAGCCTTCAGTCTGCCGCAGTCAAAGCAGTTTTCCAGAAAAGCCTATGATCTAGGCTAGAGGAACCGAGCTGCCTAGCAGACTCGCCTCCGGTTCCTGAAGTGCTGTGGGACCGCATCAGAACTGTTCTGCAAACATCTGAAGATACCCTCGAATTATCCACGAAGAAAAACAGAGATTGGTTCGATGAGAACAACTTAGAAGTCCAGGAGCTGCTGTCAAAGAAGAGATCAGCACACCAGGCGCACCTGGCCCAATCATCCTGCCCGCATAAAAAAGCAGCCTTCTGCCTGGAATGCAGCACCCTCCAGTGCAAGCTTCGAGAGATTCAGAACGAGTGGTGGACCAACCTCGCAGTAAGAACGCTGGTTTGCGCTGATACTGGCGACTACAGGGGATTCTACCAAGCTTTAAAAGCGATATATGGCCCCTCGAACCAAATCCTGAGCCCTCTGCGGAGTGCATACGGGAAAGAACTGCTCACCAAAAAGGAATCAAACCTGAACTGCTGGTCTGAGCACTTCTACACACTCTTCAATGCTAGCCGCTCAGTCCAAGAACCAGCAATTGACCGCATCCCACAACAACCAGTGAAAACTGAACTGGATGTGGCACCAACATTACAAGAGACTGAGGAAGCCATTAAACAGCTGAAGAGTGGTAAAGCTGCAGGAGTTGATGGCATCCCTCCTGAAGTATGGAAGAACGGAGGCCCAGCACTGCACACCAAACTCCATGAATTCTTCGTCTGCTGCTGGGAGCAGGGTAAACTCCCTCAAGACCTCAAAGATGCAGTCATCATCACCCTGTACAAGAACAAAGGGGAGACATCAGATCGTTCCAATTATCGTGGCATAACACTTCTGTCCGTCGCTGGCAAAATCCTCGCAAGAGTACTGCTAAATAGACTGGTACCCGCAATAGCTGAAGATCACTTCCCAGAGACCCAGTGTGGCTTTAGAGCCAACCGGGGAACCACAGACATGGTGTTTGTCCTGAGGCAGATTCAGGAGAAGTGCCAGGAGCAAAACAAAGTGCTGCACGTCACCTTTGTGGACCTGACAAAAAAGTTTGATACCGTGAGCAGGCAGGGACTTTGGAAAATCCTGGAAAAGCTAGGCTGCCCACTGAAGTTCCTCACCATGATCGTCCAGCTTCATGAAGACTAGCTTGGACAAGTCAGACATAGCAACGACCTCTCGCAGCCCTTCCCTATTGCAAACGGCGTGAAACAGGGCTGTGTTCTTGCTCCCACGCTGTTCACCATTTTGTTCAGCATGATGCTCCAGCAGGCTACAGAGGACCTCGACGACGCTGATGGCGTATACATCCGTTTTCGTCTCGACGGGAGCGTGTTCAACCTGAGGCGTTTGCAGGCCCACACAAATACCATGGAGCAACTGATCAGGGAGCTGCTGTTTGCTGACAATGCCGCCCTCCTTGCTCACACAGAGGCAGCTATGCAGCTAATTACGTCCTGTTTCGCGAAAACTGCTCAGATCTTCGGTCTTGAAGTCAGCCTGAAGAAGACTGAAGTTCTTCATCAGCCCGCACCCCATGAGGAGCACCATCCACCAAGCATCTTCATTGAACAAACAGAACTGAAAGCTTTCCACCAGTTCAGCTACTTGGGGTGCGTGATCTCGTCTGACGCCAAGATCGACAACGAAGTCGACAACAGGCTGGCCAAGGCAACCAGTGCATTCGGCAGACTATACAAACGTGTCTGGAACAACAGCAACCTAAAAAGAGACGCGAAGGTCAACGTCTACAAAGCTGTTGTGCTGACCACTCTCCTGTATGGCACGGAGTCCTGGGTCACGTACCGTCGTCACCTAAGTCTCCTGGAGCGTTTCCATCAGCGCTGCCTCCGCACAATCCTCAATATTCACTGGAGTGACTTCGTTGCCAACACTGAAGTCCTCGAGGCAGTGGAGGTTACCAGCATCGAGGCCATGGTCCTTAAGATACAGCTTCACTGGGCAAGGCACATCGCCAAGATGGAGAACCACTGCCTACCTAAGATTGTGCTGTATGGGGAACTGTCCTCTGGCTATCGCGACATAGGGGCACCACGAAAGCGATACAAAGACTCCCTGAAGAAGTCCCTCACTGCTTGCTGCATCGATCACCGTCAGTGGGCAACACAAGCAGCTGATCGCAACTCCTGGCGGCATACAGTCCACCAGGCCACCTCCTTCTTCGAAGATACCCGCAGGGCCTGTATGGAGGACAAAAGGAGAAGGAGGAAGAACCGTGACCCCTCAGCACCCATCCCAGATCAGACCTATACTTGCAGCCATTGTGGCAGGACCTGCCTGTCCCGCATAGGCCTCGTCAGCCACCAGCGTGCCTGCAGAAGACATGGATGTCCTTCCTAGATCTTCGTTCGCGAAGCCGAGCCATGACTGACACCTCCTATCGTCCACTCTATCTCTCTTGCCTCTCTGTTAATGTGCTATGATGAAAGCCAATGTGGACATGTCTCGCCTATTTGATATTTTTCCTTTAAGGCCACACGGTGTTATTGATGAATGTGTTACACTTCTGTTAGTTCATACATCCATACTGTATGTATGTTGAACTTGTTTTGCACGACTGTACGTATCCAACCGTGCAAATCGGAGGTGAAAGGATAACAAAGTAAACACAAAAAGCAGTTTTAAAGAAGACACATTGTCTATGACACATTGCGCCAATAAACAATGTCCTTCGGTAATTGCAAGCGAGCTACTGAACCACCATCTGTGTACCAACTTGGCTCGGTGATGAATGTCCCAAACACTGAATATCATACCTGTCAACCCCTTATTAGTGCCTACCTTATTACAGACCAATTCAGACCTTGTTGGTCACCCCGTGCCGTTATGAATATCAACATTCATCTTACAAAGTCTCATCACAAGGGAGATACAAAAATAGACGAAAAAAATGTTGCCCGTATTGAAACGGCTGCACGCCCTATAGATCTGAAAACTCAATTTCCCTGTACAAGAATACGGGTAAACTGTGTAATGCGAGCAAGAACAGGGTGGGTGCTGGCCTCCGCGCCACTCACGCGGGCCGGAGTATTGGGGGGGGGGAGCCTGGTTGACGGAGCGTGTGGGAGGAGCCACCGCACACCTCGGCTCCAATGAGAGTCGGGGCGAACGGGGGGTGGAAACGGGGGCAGTACAGGAAGGAGGGGTCAGGGTCACGTGATAGGGAGGATATAGGGAGAGAGCCGGAAGTGATCTGGGAGTTGGAAGAGAGTGGAAATCGGGGAAAGCCACGCTGGGCGGTGGCGGAGGAGTGGCGCCATTTGCGACGTGGTCGGAGTCCACGGCACCATCGGCCAGCGGTGTACGTGGGGTGGCCATAGCTAGCGGAGTGTAAGGAGCTAGCGGAGTGTGAGGAGTTAGTGGAGTGTGCGGGGCACACGGAGCAGCGGTGTGGCTGCGGGGTGTGCGGGGCACACGAAGCGTGCATGGGGTGCACGGCAGAAGAGGTGCGGGTCCGACCATGGACACCGCGGGGTGTGAGACAAGAACCCAATAAAGGACGAACGGAGACCTACATCAATTCTAGATTTGAAGCTTTTTCTGACCAACACCACCTGACTGATGAATTAAGACATGTACATCGGGCCCTCAGGATGAACGGATACTCTGACCGCACTATCCGCCAAGCTGTCTCTCCCACCACACAGAAACAACCACATGAAACTCTGACCAAAACTATCACGTTACCATACATAGCAGGCGTGACCAAAAAGATCTCCAAAATTCTAAACAAACATAAGATCCAAGTCCGATTCAGTACAGTGCATAAAATCCGTGATCTGATTCCATCTGTGAAGGATGTCGTTCCTGACTTACAGTATCCTGGAGTCTACAAATTGAGTTGCATTTGTGGTGATTGCTACATTGGAGAAACAAAACGTCATGTTGCTGATCGTGTCCGCGAGCACAAGTCAGATCTGAAACACGGCAGAACTGATTCTTCGGCCGTTGCCGATCATTGCTACAACTCGGCGGGCTCTCATGAAATTGTCTTTTCCGAGACCAAGGTTCTCTGCAAACCTCCGGGCTACCATCAAAGGTTTGTACACGAAGCCATACAAATATACAAACACAGACATAATTTCAACCGTGATGATGGGTACAAACTCAGTAATCACTGGAAAGATGTTATTAACCACGCAAAAAAGACTTAATTACACTTTTTGGACCATCTTATCTGACAGGCACTATTTTAATTTACTTCACCGAGTGTTAACATCCACAGTGTTTAACAGTAATCTCTTCATTGTTCTTTGATCACCGCTCGCCACGTTTCCATTCATTGTGTTGAGCACTACGTGATGTCTTTGATCACCGCTCGCCCTCCGTCCCGGCGCGTCTCCATTCATTGTGTTGAGCACTGCGTGCAGTCTTTGATCGCCGCTCGCCCTCCGTCCCGACACGTCTCCATTCATTGTGTTGAGCACTGCGTGCAGTCTTTGATCACCGCTCCTCCTCCCGATACGTTTCCATTCATTGGCTACCACAGCCTGATAAGCTCCCCCCCTCTCCACCTCCCTTCAACTTGCTTATAAGGGATTACATCTTGAATCATTGCTTCACTTGATGCAGCTAATTCGGCTGTGACGGTCCCACCTGATGACGGAGACTTGTGTTGCCTCCGAAACGTCGTGAATTTTATTTTGTTTTGTTTTATTTTACTTTCATTAATTTTAATGTTTTTACCTACGTGACTTTACCGAAAAAACCTGAGAATATGGAGACCTACATCGCCTGCAGAGTCCTTTATTACAACTGTATGGGTTGATAGGTATGGAATATTCGCAAACAGACTCAATAATAACACTATGTATGAAAATTTTTGTTCCTGGGTAGTAAGTGTTATTTCATAATTGATTTTGCCTAAAAAGTATAGAAATGACTATTATTCCCTACAAACTTTGCTTTTGTGACCAGGACAGTGATATTTTGAAATGTACCTATTTTCAATGAGAAAAAGGGCGAATTTGTGTCTTTTCGTTGACATGAAGTCAGAAAAAAAACATATGAATCAAAAATAACATGTATGTATACTAAAGTAATGCAAACATGACTATAGTTTTTCGAGATTGACAATTATACTGTAAATCACTTTCGCAAATCAGCCCCCAAATGTAGTCTCCCATCATGTTCTTGTTATATTGTCCTTGGTAGCGTTCACAGTCCAGTATATCCTGGTGGAAGCGCTCACCTTGCTCCTCCGAGTACGCTCCCATGTTCTCCTTGAATTTTATTAAGATGAGCATCAAGCATATGGACTTTGATAGACATCTGACAGCCAATTGTGCCGTAGTTCTTCACCAGAGTCTCAACCAGCTCCACATAGTTTTCAACCTTGTGATTGCCCAGGAAGCCACGAACCACTGCGACAAAGCTGTTCCAAGCCGTTTTCTCCTTACTAGTGAGCTCCCAGCCATACTCATCATACTTCAAGGCGTCCAGAAAGGTCTTGAGGCTGTTGTAATCCTCTTTGAGGTTGACTGAGTGAGCCAGGGGAAGAGATGGGTACTTGTTACCATTATGGAGCAGCACGGCTTTGAGTCTCCTGGATGAGCTGTCAGTGAAGAGGCACCACTCATTCTGGTTACAGGAGATTCGGATTGCCTCGAACAAACTGGTCACAATGTGGCAGAAGCAGAGCCCATGTTGACGGGTGAAGAAGCTGCAAAAAGGTTGGTGACGCTTCCTCTGATCTGCGACTTGCACACTTTCATCCAACAAGTTCCACTGCTGAAGCCTAGATGTCAAAAGCTCGGCATTGGACTTGGTGAGACCAAGATCTCTGATCAAGTCGTTGAGGTCTTTTTGGTTGGGGTAGTATGGGTTTCTCTCTTCAGCTCCACCTCTGAAATTGTCATCTGGATCTACAACATCTTCCTCGCTCTCTGACTTGCTGCTCTCTTCTAAAGACGGCTCCTCTCTCACCAGAGGAGTGGGTACGGGGAGCTCATGGCACTGTGGCACCGGGGCAATGGATGAAGGAAGGTCCGGATACATGATAGCAGGTGTATTCTTGCCAGCTCGACGTTAGGAAGGGTCCACCATGCAGAAGTAGCAGTTGCTTGAGTGGTCAGTGGGTTCCCACCAAATTCTTGGCTAAGCGAACTTCATGGCTCTTTTCCCATCTGTACCATCCCACAAAAATACATTTATTTCACCCATGACTAATATGTAAGAGATTCTCGCAACATTTTTTCACATATGATATACATTGAAAATTGTTAAACATTTAGAAATTAAAGTCTTTAACAAATACATTTTTTTTTTACAAATTTTATAACATAAAATTCCGAGCAACAATTGTCCATCTTACCTTCCAGAGTTTTTTTGCATTGTTCGCACATGAAATGAGGTGCCCAGGGTTTGCCTTGATCCCCGACAGGCATGCCGAAATAAGCCTTGTAGGCCTCACACATTTGAGCAGATGCTTCCACAGAGTACTTTTTCGCTCTTGTCTTGATAAATTGGCCGCAGACATAGCAAAATGCGTCTGCCGGATGCTTGCAGCCTCTTGATGCCATGTCAGAAAAATGCAGATATGTATCCACTTAGGCAGCTGGAACTAAACTGAACTGGTGGGCTGAAGGCCCCTATATTTTACTACTATTTATATTACTGGAAAGTTCTAGAATGTTCTAAAGTTTATCCATGTTTACTGAGCACTGGATCTATCTGGAATGTTCTGGAAAATAGATGCATTTCAAAATATCACTGTCCTGGTCACAAAAGCAAAGTTTGTGGGGAATAATAGCTATTTTCTGTACTTTTGAGGCATAAGCAATTAGGAAATAACACTTACTACCCAGGAACAAAAAAATATTGTTACACAGTAATAATACGGAGCTGAGGGACGATTAATCGATTCTGCAATTTTAAGATGATTCTTACTCTCACGGTACATGGAATCGAACCACGCGCGAACTAATAATTAATTTCCATACGTACAGCTTAAATGCTCATAGTTTTAGACCACTACAGTATATATTCTTGCCACTATAGATTCAAGAGAATCGATTAATCTAAACCATGACTAGATCGTGAACATTAAAAAAAAAAGTTGGTGAATTGTGCCTGTCCCGTTACGTAGTGACCCACGGAGAGGCCGGTGGCGAGTACACTGTCACAAGGGCTTTATTTAAACAAGCAGCGTGTTATACACACCAAAATCCTAACAAACCAAGCATGTGGTGAACGTGTCTGTGCACTCGAGAGTATTGAACAATATTTGCGTGTGTGCTTCCCGCAAATGATTCGCATTTTACGTCTCGGCGTTTTCACCTCATTTTGTTCCGGCTCGTCCGCGTCATTAGCACGGTTGGAAGCGAGTAAAAAAAATGTATCAAGAGCATAGGAATGTGGTTCACTCAGTAATCGCGTTGGATTACTCAGTAATCGCGTTGGATTAGCTGTGCACGACAGAGCTACATACCATTACACCCCACGGTCCCTCCCATGCCCCACGGCCAATACATAACTTGACAATTGCCAGTTTACAAATTTTACAAATACTCACGGCCTATAATTTGCATACAAGCGATCCTGACGCGTGTTTATTTGGAGTTTGCATGTTCTTCCCGTGGTCGTGTGGATTTTTTCTCCGGGTCCTCCGATTCCCCCCCCCCCCCCCACATTTAGAAACATGCGTTTAAGAGTATTTGGCTGCTACAAAGGTCCACGTGATGATGAGCCACTTCCTTGAGCTATCATTTGTGAAAGCCAGGTCGCTTCTGAAAAAGTTCGATGACATACATCTAAATAGATAAATGTCCTTGTCATACTGATGACAATACCATATTCTATCATAAAAAATCCAAAACATATACTTTTTAACATGTTACACGCTTGTATTTAACTTACTCTGTGTGTTGTCGTATCCTAAAATCTTGTAACTCAATTTCAACCGTATTCCCAATGTCGTATCGACTGCAAACTTGGTATAGGTATGTCATACTGATGACAATACTATATTCTATAATTGAAATTTCAAAATATATATTTTAAAGGATATTTTGTACTGCTCTAATTGTCCACGCTTAACTGACGTTGGCTGTAAATCACCGCGTGGTCCCTGACGTCACGGAAAGCCTCGGGGAGCCACGCCCAGGGGCGGGGGATGTGGAAGGAGGGGAGGGGCGATGGAGGAAGGGGGCAGGGGGAGGGGCAGCTCGGACAGAACATTTAAATTAAAGCGTGTTTTTTTATAAAATATTTTTAAATATTTTATTTGTTTTAACGCAGTTGCTGAGTACAGGCCCAAATTCCTTAAAACACCAAGCGGCTAGCAACAAACAGCACTGTCAAAGTTGTAATAGGTACGAGTGTAACACGCTTCTTTAATTGAGCCAGGTCATCATTATTATTGGAGGTTGTGGGAAGAGACAATGGGAGGCAATTCCATAGTAGTGCCGTGGAAGGGACGAAGCAGGGGGCAGTGCCATGAGCTGTGACTGTGGTACGTCCGTACGTTGAACTTCTTTCGCAGTGTACGAAGCCGCCCACGAGAGTTGGTTGGCGGTTGAACTCGGTTTGGGGAGACGAGGCGGGTCGATCCCAGTGCGTGGCCGTCACACACCGGTGCGTCGCGGCAAAGTCCCAGGCGCGCCGCGGAAATTTTCAAATCGATGAGGCACACACACAACACACGGTTGAGAGTAGGTCAATTTTACATTGCGCCATTCACACAAGGCATTGACAGCGCTTTACAATACAATCCCAGTAAAAAAGCCCTTAACATTAAAATGGAGACGGATATGCAAGAGAAAATAAATGGGTTTTCAGACGAGCCTTAAAAACCTCGACTGATGGAGCGTCCCTAACAGACTGGGGCAAGAAGTTCAACAGACGAGGCGCCTGACGACTGAAATAACAAATACACAAAGACAAATATCCCCCGTTTAGCCTAAACAGACTGTTGGGGCAATTGCTGTTAGCGAGCACATATGCAGGCCGGCATGGCACCACGCCCGGCCACCTTGTCTCCTGAGTGACAATGTTTACACATCGCACCAGGAACTAATTTGAGGCTGAGTCGACCTAGGGAAGGTGAATGACCAGTTCAGATAGTCGTCACTGGTGTTGGCCGTGAGCGGGAATCAAACTCGGGTAACTGGGTTTGTAGCGCAGCGTGCTAACTGCTAAACTACCACTCCCCAAAAAATTAACCAACATAGACACACAGACATCAATAAAACAAATGAACAGATATGCATTGAAATGAACGCAGCAGACAGAAATCCAAATGAAGCCATGACATGAGTGAATAGATGGCCATCCTCACAGTTGCCAAATAAAACACACAGAGAAACACACGCACACTGGCTCACCCGGACGTCCCGGGTGAGTAACTAAAACTCGAACCTCACGTGTTTGCGGTTCGAATTGAGTTTCGACGAGTCCTCGTGAACAGGCGGTGATCGAGGGACGAGTGACAGACGCGATAGTGGAAAAATACTACTACATTTGCATAACAACCAAAAAAATAAACAATTCTTATTTTACCAGGTAAGACCCACTGAGCAATATAGATCGTTTTAAAAAAGCGACCTGGCCACTTGACAGTTCAACGAAGTGGCTTATCATCACGTAGACATTTCTAGCAGCCAAATACTGTAAGCACGTGTTGATTCTGAATGTGGAGGGAAACTCCGGAGGACCACATGATAAGCCACCACTTCGTTGAGTTATCAATTATGATTGCAAAGTCGCTTCTGAAAAGAGCTACATAGCTTGGTGGGCCTTACCTGGTAAAATAAAATCTAAAAAAGTTTAGTCTTACTGCATGGCTCATTGAGTAGGTAACCTGATTTAGTCTCCCAAGATGATTGCTGACCTTTCTGTGAAAAGTGTGTATGTGTTACTCCCAACGGTAGTGCGCTTTGTAGTATTTACCTTCTGCGATTTGTGCACAGAAAATACGTATTTAATTTGTATTTTCATTTTGGATGTAGAACCATACAATTTTCACCTGACATTTCGCACTTGCAAATACATAATCGCGTGTAAGTACAAAACAATGTGTTGGCTCTTGTCCCAAAGGACCAATAATCTAAATGAGAATAAAACACTAAAACAACAAACTATGTTTGCACTGCAGGCATTTCAATACGTTGTGAAATAAATTACACCACAGCCAGCATTCCTGTGACGCCAATATCTTGTTTATTGTTTTTATTGCATCATTCAACACCGTTGGCCAATACATTCCAGTCGCTATGTTTCTGTCTCTGTGTGTCTCCACGTCTCTGTTTCTCTTTATCTCAGAAGCAGAAGATCGGTGCTGGATACAGCAGTCACATTTGTCAATGCGATTTTTTACTTCGATTATTACACGTGTAGTATCAATAGTGCAATGTTAATGTGCCATTTTATTGAGGACTACTACTGTGTGTTGTTATTATGGTGTGGTCTGGTACTGCTTGCTGTTTTTGCAGCTTTGACCAATCTTGATAAATCAGACATCATTTAATATTTATTTATATTCAGTGACTTTCTTACCATTTTTCTACTTTGCACTCCCAGATTTTTTTTTGTATTTGCTGTTGTAACTCGCTGACCCGCCAATACTGGACATCTGTGAAAAATAGCTTTATTGCTCACCGGATTCCTCCTCCAGCCAATAAAAATTACTCTGATTCTGTCTCACCTTTGTCTGTGCAACTCTGTGTCCACGTTTCTCCACGTGTCTCTGTCTCTCCTTGTCTTTCTCACATAGGCGGAAGGAAGAGACAGAGAGGGACAGAGACGCACAATTTACACACGCATTTTAAACACAATGCTGTGATCCACAGTCCTCAGCTGCACTCTCAGGACTTCCACATCTGCACATTTTTTCTGCGAATATGTGAAGTCCCCCCCCCAGTAAACTACAGTAAACTCTAGATTATCCGTTGTGCGGTTAATAAGATTTTCGGATGAACCGCGCACCTGAGGTTTTTACATAAATTAATAACTCATAGATTTTCCCTTAAGCCCAAATGAATAATCTAAAAACAATTATACATTGTTATTATTGGAAATGTTTATTACAAGTCATATGCTTAAACCGAACAAATATGCTGCTCTGGTTCATCCGAAATCAATGTGATCGCCTCTACAGTACAGTAGTTGCATATCTTTACAACAGTGGGTGGAGTCTGATTTTGATTGGCGTGTCTGCTATCCACTTTAGTGGGTGGACTCTCGGACTCTTCTGCATGGGAGCAGGAAAGTAGAGATCCACGGAAAATTGTTTTATTTTTTGGATTATCGGCGGTTTTGAATTATCCACAGCCGTGCTTCCCCACCATTCACGTGGATAATCGAGAGTCTACTGTGCTTACATTTACCCGTGGGTTGTCTGTGGGCATGGGCCAGCCCTAACCACTGCATTATAGCTCCAAATATTTGCATTTTTGTGGATAAATGGAGTGACGTGACTAAATATTCCAATAATCCACAAATTATTCAATATTTTTGCCATGGAAACGTTAAGTAAATTTGCGGATAAACCCACGGATGATAGGATCCGCAATGTTGGTCCACCACATCAAGACGGATAAGAGGGATTTTACCTATGTTAAAAAAAAATACTTACGATTTAATTAAAGATAAGAAAAAAAAATTGGTCACTTCAGCAATTGTTTTTCTTGCTGTGGTTGTCCCACCTGATGACGGACGCTTGTGTTGTGCCCGAAACGTCGTTATTTAATTTATTTTATTCTATACCTAAGTGACTTTACCGAAAGAACCAAAGAATATAGCAATATTTTCTTTTTTACCAGCGTGAGGAAATAATTCATGACAAATCAGACCAAAAACGTACCTAAATGTGGTGGAATTTACATTATATATATACGTGGTATATAGAATATATAGGAGTAATATAGTTCTGACTTCACAAACGTCAACGTGGCATCCCGCACTGGTTTCCCTAGCACAGATTACTTCATACGACCCTGGCATTTGGGCCCATCATTCAGGTCACGTAGTTCATCCTTAAAACCAGACGTCCGGACGCCTTCGCCTTTCCCTGCGGCTGAGTGTCAAAATCAGATCCGGAGCAAAAAAACCTGAGCGAGCGAGCGAGCGACTGTGCGTGCGTCTCTTTGCCTGAGGGGACACCCACGCCCGACCTGGCGCTCCTCACTGATCATTGCACACGATGGTGATGGTGCGGGGCCCTGCCTAGCCATTAGAAAAGGGCCCCATTCATGGCTTAAGCAATGACGACAACACCGCGACAGCGAAAGCTCTGTTAGATTCGTGGGGAATCGAGGGGGCCGGTTAGTCAACTATGCCCGTTATCTGAGAGTTAAACTTACGGTTCAACGAATTTTCCAAGGACAGTACGTTAACATTTTCAAGAAAGAACCTATGCCAACGTTTTAACGATGATTTGAGAAATATGAAATATGAAACTCTTTTACAGAGGCTACTCACCATTCAGTTGTAGAGCATTACAAGTTAATTGCAGACAAGCAGTGGACATACCTGTCACTCCGTTATCAGTGCCCTCTACCTTATTACAGACCAACTCAGACCTTATTGGTCACCCCGTGCCCTTATAAACCTCAACATTCATCCTATAAAGTCCCATCACAAGGGAGAAACACAAACAAATAGACATTGTTTTTTTGTTGCCCGTACTGAAACGGCTGTACGCCGTATGAACCCTTTAAACTCAATTTCCCTGTACAAGAATACAGGGTAACCCTATGGGTTTACTGGTATTATTGGGTGCCATTTAGAGTCCAATATACAGTAGCATAGTACAGCATGTACAGTACAGACTGCCGCTAGCACCACTACTCAGCAGTGTCCCGAAGCTCCCATAAACAACGACGGATCTATGAGAAGCGCGCGGCAAGACGCCAGATAGCTGTCGCATTTTTGCCAGATACATGAAAGAATATACGTATTGCTATCTATGATTGATACCGGTTAATAGTGCCGATAACAGAGGTTTTGCTGTTCTGTAATAATATCTATGTATACAATCGTGAGATAATGAAGATGTTGTCAGGATCATAAACTATTCGAAACTACAAGTGTAATCTGGATTAATAAATGTACAGATTCTTTCAATGACAACTTAATCTTCTGCACCCAGTAGTATTTAATATGTGAACGGTATTTATTATTTCATTTTGAATATCTGCCAAAATAATTACTAGATTTGCTTTCACATGCATTAAAATAGTGTTCCAATGCAATACAAACAACAGTGCGCCCACTGGCAATTGAGGTTTGGTTGACACAATCTCTATTGTTCGGCTTGAGCCAGTGGTGGAAAATCCACATTTCTATGGTGAGAGCAGACGTACAACTTAACACACACCATCAGTCGTTAACTTCCTTCCAAGTGGCGCAGCCTCATTGAAAGGTACTCAATTTAAGGATGCCTGCAGAGATGACGGGATGGCGATGATGATGGTGAGACTAAGTTGACTTGGAATAAGACGAGAACTTAACGACTCCATCCAATTATTGGAAATTCTGGCCAGATTTTCCAAAAAATACTTGTATAATTAAAATCTCAAAATTGCTACTTTAGTTATTCTAACATTACAAGCATCTATAAATGTTCGTTAATGTTCGAGTATGGTCGCACACAAGCTTGGCTCCCTTTATTTGTGTGTATTTTCATTTTCCAAACTTGCGTGTCATTCTTAGTTTCACCCTTGGGCCACAACGTAGGAATGTGGAATTTCTACAACTGGATCAGGCCAGCAATAGCAAAGGGCACCACCCAATACTCGTTTGAGCAGTCAGACGCTTTGGCATCTTTTATGGCATTTGTAGCCTCAATCCATACACCGTAAAACTATCTTGCTGTTTCCCCAGGTTACTGCTAAAAAGACTTGTCATTGGTCTCTCCCCAGTAATACACGGACAGATGTATGTGTGTTGAACTTCTTTCTTCGCACCGTATGTGGCCAACCGTGCTAATTGAACGTGTGACAGATCCCGAGTAATACCTTGCACTGCTCTCTTCGTCCTCGGTTTTACTGGGCTTTGTCCGTGGATGGTTTTGCCCTTATCCGCAGTGCCCATTTACTGGGCTGCTGCTGCTGCAAAGGACTGTCACTCACTGATGTTAGCTGGGGATGAAACAGAATACGCAGCTAAGCCAGGGGAATTAGCAGTGACAAAACAATCTTTGGGTCATCTCCCAGGTGTGGCCATGACATTAGTAAACTCAGAAAAAACGATTGTTCATCTGAGCTATGTAGCTCTTTTCCAGATGTGACCCTGGCCACATATGAGAGAGCTCATAGAAAGTGTTTTTTTAAAAATAAAATGTTAGAATGTATAGTAGCTGTCAAATCATATAAAAAAAAACTTTCTAAATGTGGAGAGGGGGCCAAAACCAGAGGATCCTGAAGAAAAATCCACGTGGATAACCACGGGAGGAGAACACGCGAACTCCAAAGGTACAGGCACCGTCAGAGTCAGGCTCGAACCCACGACCTCCTGCATGCTTAACCAGGCGAGGGAGGGCAATAATATTTCGCCATTACCGACCTGCAGACATAAAACACGTTTGGGAGTCACCCTACAATTAGAGGTTCGTTGGTGTTGTTTTAGATTGACTGTCTGCATTCTGGGGGTTTCCCCATTTGGAGGCACTTACTCCCTTCCTAAAAGCCACCGTAAATGCAACCGACAGACAAGGGGTGGTTTATAAACAATAATAGACAAGGATTCCCATGCTCATGTAAGAATTTTGAGGTGCTTATCCCTGCCGATCTGAATTCAGTGTAACTTCCACACTGAAGAAGTTATGTTTCTCCATGGGATCACTTCATCAATATTCTCTACACGTGGGAACAAGCATCCCTGAATATGCGCAACAGATATGTTCCTGAAAAAATATCCAGGAAGTTAAATTCTGTATATCGAACCGTTTTTTTCCATTTGCTTCCATTATATTATCAGAGATGCATTCCTACGGAAGATTTTTCAGCCCCAAGACATAATAAAATCTAACTTAATAATGCAGCAAAACCTTTTTCAAGCACATATTAATGTAAAAACCATAATATTCTGATAAAATATTAATACACTGAAGAATCAGTCACTAAATAAAAAAAATACATACGGTACTTACCAGACGCTGTGGAGATCACCGCGTGAGGTGGTGGAGTGCCAAAATGCGGTGGAAACCAGCACAGTATAAAATACGCCATGGTGGCGAGATGTTAACTACCTCGCCTGGTATACAGGAGTTTGTGGGTTCGATCCTGAACCTGACACCTGCTGTATATTTGAAGTTTGTATGTTCTCCCCGTGGTTGCGTTACATTTTCCTCAGCTCCTCCGGTTTTACCCTCCACATTAAGAATCAACAGGCGTTTAGAGTATTTGGTTGCGATACATTTCCACGTGATAAGCCACTTCATTCAATCGTGGCCAGGTCGTGTTCTAAAAATAGCTATATAGCTCAGAGGGCCTAACATGGTAACAAAAATGGAGTGGAAGGTGGCAGCCTTCACGTGGCCCACTTCTGGCGAGTGAAAAATCACGACCAATGCGGCGACCCAACATCGATCGTCGTCGATCTCCAGAGCAACAACAAAGACATGAGCCATGCCACCAACAACACAGGCCACGCCACCTGAATGCTTTGCATCTACATCATCCATACACAAAGACAGAAAGACCGGGTCGGATAAAAAAAAGTGTTTATTTTAAAAGCGCGCCGTACCAACCACCAGGAGCAGAATGATAATGCACGCTGGACAAACGACAGACCATGCATAGTTGCTTTTTTTCCCCAATTTTGTTTCCGCAATTAGAGATTTAAAATTTAACGCATGCAAATTTAAGTAGCCTGCATTGAATTTGTTCCCTAATGTATACGTTATATTACAGCGGAATTCCCTACACCGAGTTGCCGTAATGACTGCATCTTTATTTAGCCATGTGATGGACCATCGAGATAGTATCTCCGAGGGAAAAAGTAAAACGTTTGAAAATCAAACCAATTGATAACATACTTCGTTAGACAAAACTAAAAATATTTTGCACCAACGCACATAAATGGTAAAACAATAGCTTGCCCATTGATGTTTTAATCGAGATTGAAGTTTTATTCTGCACCGTGTTTTGTATGTATGTTGAACTTCTTTCGCACCGTACGTAGCCAAACGTTCTCATCGGAGGTACGGGGGAAGGACAACTAAGCACAAAAAGCAGTTTCAAATGAATGAGTTTTAATTTCGAGTAATTAGTTTTCAATCTAGTGTACAGCTCGTTGAGATTCATATTTAAAGGAATCGAGCAAGGTTATTGAAGAGCTCACCACCGAGCCAGTTTGTGCGAAGTCAATTTCTATATTCCCACAGTGGGTCTCAAACGTGGACTTGAACAGGGGCAGGATGTCGGCTGTGCAAATGGGTGGGAGAGGGATTTCAATACCATGGTTGCAGGAGCAGCAGAGAAGTAGTAACCCTGCCCATTCAGAGGAGGCCGACTCCTTAAATCCTGGAGCAGATAGCATGTAAAAAGGGAATAGGAGTGAGAAGAGAGGTGATGAGAGGACATGCAATTTAATCAGAGCAAAATTGAGATTTCATGCAGCATTGTTTTAAGTGCTCTGTATAAGTTGGCCAGGTGGCAGAGAAGTTCGCTCAGGTTACCAAGAATGTGTGAGTCAGAAATTATGAATGTAGCTCGTCCAGGGCTCCAGGTATTTTGGGGAATTTCAATAATCACCTCGATGCAAATAAAGCAAGGAAATTGATCTCCCTCAGAGGAAAGATGCAACCAAAATCATAAATGCGTGCTTGGGTGGTCACCAACATAATTTCAAGCCATGGCAATGCAGCAGTATCTATCTCCTCCTACAAATATGAAAAATACTGTCAAATCTATGAACGAAACTACTATTATTATTTTACCAGGTAAATGTGGAGGAAAAAACCGGAGGGCCCGAAGAAAAATCCACACGATCACGGGTAGAGAAACATGTAAACTACAAATATACAGGCGTCATGGTTGGGATCGAACCCACAACCTCCTGTGTACCAGGCGAGGTAGATACAATCTCGCCACCGCGGCATGCTGTTTGACCAAATGCCACGATTGTGAGTTTCTCTCGGTGTGCGCCGACCTCTGTTGGCTCGGTACAGACGGCTCCTATCACGAGTGGTGTGACACAGAGAGCGGTGTCACAAGCCCTGCCAAGTCATGTTGCAGTGACGCCACAGGGGTGTGTTACCACTGTGGCAGTTCAGCTAAACGTAACATATCTGGGGTTTTTTTATGGGGGGGGTTTTCCACAAATACATTTCCAAAATTATATAAGACGGCCTAGAACTTACTACCTGGATATGCATCTACAAACAACGGTGTTACTCTCAGCAAAATATGGGCAGTTTTTTGTTTTATTGAACTGCCTTGTTGAAGTAAAATACTACTTGAAAACACTGATATCGTTTAATAATTGTGTTTATTATAATCAATAATGTAGTAAATTTGGTATGTTTCACCATTGTATGGTTCAGGGTTATCGTGTAGGCACTTAAGTTTAACGCGAAGTAGTAGGCTTTCGCGAACAATATTATCCATAAGAGGGTTTTTTTGGGTTAGGTCGCTTAAAATATAAATGTGTCGTTAAACCCGCCACCAACCCGACACAGCTAATTCGTAAGATTTGAATTGTAAGGTTGGTTGTAATTACTGGCGCAACATCGTACTCGAATTTTAAATGTTGTGGGTTTACTCTCCAACACACTTTTGTGTTGTACTAGTAATGCAATGGCATGTTTTGTTGACGTGACAAACCTTACTAATTGGTTGTGTCGGGTGGTGGCGGGTTTAACGACACATTTACGTGAAAAAACCTTTGTTATGGAGTCTTGACCTGGCAATCTCTAATTTTTGGATGTAATTCATGTCAACAAAAACATTTTACGGATAATGTGAAAATGGGGGGCTTGCCTGTTGAAAACTTTTGAAAAAAACTACGTACTTAAAACCATCCCTTCGCACGCTTTCGCCGAGTGTGCCTTAGGCAAATGTTCCAGTGTCGGCTGTACTTGAATGCAAGCTGGGAATCAGGGTTTCAGGGGGAGAAGACAACCATAGCCACCCACAGCCTATGGCAGTCCGTGATACATGGCAAAAGTACACAACTCACCGAGCGTTAACAATACACGACACAAAGCCTTATTTACCCGTCCCACCCCATACACAAACAGATGCAGTATTGTTCGCGAAAAGCTGTTAACAGTGAAGCTAAATAGAGACGTGTGTAACGGCCCCTCACACCCAATACACTATGGAGGTTGCCTTTCCAGACTAATACGCCTCTCACTGGCTAACCTAACTCTGTCTTGGGTGATGCTTGGTCTTCACTGGTATAGCTAGAGCCGACCCTAGCCAGGGGTATGACTCTGCCCTTGGGCTGTTCTCTTCTATCTTCACTGGTTAGCTCGAGCCGACCCTCACCAGGGGTACGGCTCTGCCCGTTGGGTTCTTCTCTTCTGGAGGCTCTTAAAATCGTCGGGTGAACGACGACTCATGGGACCGTTCAGGGGTCCGGCTTTTATGCAGGGCCGTGGCTCGCCCCACCACGGCCACACCTTCCTTCCCGAAACTTCCAGAAGGATTTGGGAGTGATGTCATCTCCCAGCCCCCCTACTGGGGCCTGGGATATATCCCTTTAAACATACCGTTCCATAGGGTAACCGTTGGGCCCTCATGGGCCTTAGTCTCTTAGCACTGGGGCTCAGCCCCTCTTCTGCCCCCTGTTGGCATGTGGCCGTTACTAC
This sequence comes from Lampetra planeri, assembly GCF_965212315.1. NCBI lineage: Eukaryota > Metazoa > Chordata > Hyperoartia > Petromyzontiformes > Petromyzontidae > Lampetra > Lampetra planeri. The sequence goes on from NC_136153.1 coordinate 2,192,457, forward strand.
TGGCTAACTGCATGGGAATGCGCGTCTTCGCCCAATTACACCTTTACAGGTGTACACCCAGGATCCCATTCAAACCCATAGTGGCCTGGTCTCAGCTAGCTGATGAAAGTTGCAAGCGAGAATTTAATCATTGCTTGCAGCTGGGGCTGGCATCGTCCCCCACTCCTCCTGATGTCGAGGGGAAATGGGCGAGGCTTAGGACTGTGACTCATGCAGCTGCAATGGCTGCAGTGGGTACACGGTACAGACCTCCCCAGAAACCCTGGCTGACAGAGGAGGTGTTCAGGCTGGCTGAGAAAAAGCAACAGGCCCACTCTCATCGTCTACAGCATCCCACGTCAGAGAATGAGGAGGCTTACCGCAGCCTTCGCTCAGAGGTTCAGAGAGCCGTGAGGCACTGCAAGGATGGGTGGTGGTCGCGGGTTGCTGAGGAGATGGAATCTGCCTCAGTGGCTCGCGATCACAAGTCGCTATTTAATTCCATCAAAAAAGTAACTTGCATTGCCACACCTACTACCATCATCAGGGGAAAAAACGGTGAAGCAATCTCCGACTCCCAGGAACAGGTTTGCAGATTTGCTGAACATTTCTGTGAGGTCCTGGGGGAACGGAAATCCCTCAGCCTGGAAAACATCAAGGGGAGAAGTGGGGATGACCCTGCTGAGGCTGCGGTGCCTCAAATATTGGAGGAAGAAGTCACCCCTTGTGAGTGGCTGGCTGAGGTGCCATCTGTTGAGGTAGTACTGAAGGCGATCCAGAGTCTGAGACCAGGAAAGGCACCGGGCAGAGATGATCTCCCAAGCAAAATGCTGAGGGAGGGTGGCGTTTGTACACAGACTGCCCTACATGACATCATAACAACAGTCTGGACCACTGGATGGGTTCCGCAGGATTAAAAGAAGGCCCTGGTGTGGGCCCTATTTAAAAAGGGGGACCGCACAGACTGTAACAACTACAGGGGCATCTCACCCCTCAGTGTGCCGGGAAAGGTCCTGGCAAGGATTATTCAACATCGCCTTGCCAGGCACGCTGAGGAGAGTCTTGCGGAGCCCCAATGTGATCTTAGTTGCCCCAATGTGGTTTCAGAGTAGCCCCAATGTGGTTTCAGGAAAGGGCAGTCCTGCATATATGCCATATTTTCTGTCCGTCTGCTACAGCAGAGGTGTAGGGAATTCCAACAAGACCTATATGATACCATCAGTATGCCTGGGCTCTGGGTTGTTCTTCATGCTTTCGGAGTCCCTGACTCTATGCTCATGATCATTAAGGACCTTCATGATGGTGAGCGGGCCCAGGTAAAACTACGTGGCTAGGAGTCGGAGCCATTCCCTGTTCACCTTGGGGTGAGACAGGGATGTCCTCTGACGCCCACATTATTTAACATCTATTTCGACCACGTAGTTCGTGAAGCCTTCAATAGCTATACCGGAGGAATTTCTATCCGGTACAGATACAATGGGAGGCTGATCGATGCCAGGGTGCGGTCAAGGGATGGCTCCCTATTGCTCAACCATGGTATGTATACTGATGATCTGGTAATTTCTGCTCACTCAGATGAGTAGTTGGAGGCGCTGCTGCTGGACCTGGAGCGTGCCACTAAGAGGTGGGGCCTTACCATCAGCCCTACCAAAACTATGCATCTGCCACTACTCCCAATTGGTGATGGGACAGTTGTGTAGAGAGTGGAGAGTCTCCCATACCTGGGCAGTGTGCTCATGATTGGCTCCGGATTGACAGCAGAGGTCTCACTCCGAATCAGTCGAGTGGAATTATCTTTTCATCAGTTGCGCAACGCTGTGTGGAAGCTACCTGGTCTGTTGCTCCACACGAAGCTTCAGGTCTTCTCAACCACAGTCATGCCCTCCCTCCTCTACGCTTGCAAAACGTGGACTCCCCTAATGGAACATATTCGCAGGTTAGAAACATTTAGGCTGGCCTGCCTACGATCCATCCTGGGTTTAACCAGGCTGGATTGTGTGAGGAGCTCACAAATCCTTGAAAGATCTGGACAAAGTCTCATCGGTGAGCTCCTCCGGCAGGCAAGGCTGCGTTGGCTGGGTCATGTAGCCCACATGCCCAGCCACCGCATGCCTAAACAGCTGTTGTTCGGCTGGATAGAGCGGGCTAAACGGGCGCGACATGGGATGGAAAGGAGATGGAGTGATGTAGTACAGGCGGATGTGGAGCCGAGTGAACTTGCCGATGACTGATACCAGCGGTGCCAAGATCGGCCTCTGTAGAGGAGGCTCGTGAAGGATGCTCCTGGGAATTTGGAGGCAGTCGCCCTCCAACAACAACAGAGGGCGGAGGAGTGACGCTCACAACAACGAACGGAGTGCCGGGTGGCTAAAGCACAGCAAGTTGGCACAGTAGGGGGCACAGGTGGCGCATCGGCCACTCATTTCAGTCAGTCGACCTGTGGCACCTGGGTCTGCCCCGTGACCTCCTGCCAGCGGGCATTCGACACTTCACGTGGCCTCAACGTGCACATCGCCTGGCACAAGCGCTGTCGTGACATCACCGCCACTTAGTGGCGAATGGTGATTGTTGTTGTTGCTGGTGGGAGCAGTAATGTAGTGGTTAGCGCGCTGCACCACAGACTCGGCGACCCAATTCCCGCTCACGGCCAGAACCGGTGACGATTATCTGAATCGGTCCTAGGTCTCCCCTAGGTCGACTCAGCTGCAAAATGAGTACCTGGTGCGGTGTGTAAATATCGGCCCTGGAGATGCAAAGGCGGTTGGGCGTGGTGCTGGCCGTGCCGGCCTACATAGCACATGATGCAAAACGTCTGTTAAGGGTACACGGGGGTAGAGCCTCAGGTCCAGTTCACGGGTGTGAATGTGTGTGTACATACAGCATTCCGACGGGTAATCATGCAAAATAAACGTTTTTTTTTTCAAATAATACGATTAAAATATATATTTAATAACATGTCAAATGCATCATCGGCAGTTATGGTCCCATCCGCTCTGAATGAAGGACATTCCTCAATCCACCACCGTCTCTCAATTCCTGCGATATAATTAATGATCCAACACGTGTCGTGTCCCTCATGGCACTGCAGCCAACAGTCCCATACTTTTCAACCCGTATTCTTGTACAGGGAAATAGAGTTTTCAGGTCCATACGGCGTACAGCCGTTTCAGTATGGGCAACAACAAAAAACAATGTCTATGTGTTTGTGTTTCTCCCTTGTGATGGGACTTTGTAGGATGAACGTTGAGATTTATATGGGTACGGGTGACCAATAAGGTCTGAATTCGTCTGTAAAAAGGTAGGCACTGAAAAGGGGTTGACGGTTATGCAGTCCCAAAGTAGTCAATGATCCCGAGTACTGTGGTAGCACCTTCACGCGAGCAGATTCATTCGCTCCATCTCCTCGGTGGGCATTTTCCCTGGGATGAGTATGTTATGTACACTGTGTGTTGAACTTCTTTCGCACCGTACGTAGCCAACCGTGCTAATCGGAGGTGCTACTGTAGCATCATTATTGTTGGACATCTGTCGTTATCTCTCTTTGCGATGGGTCCTGTTTGAGCCCACTTTTATTGGAATTACAACGTGAGGAGACCGATAAATACGCGGATTGGCAACACGTTAATTTTAATGTACAGACTGTGCATCTTCCAGTAGGCAGTCGAAAACACTTTACAATGCTAATGACATTAATCTTAACGTATCTGATAAACAGGAAAAGGCAATAAGGATACAATTTAGCTGCTGTAATAAACAATCTTTGCCACGTTTAATGATTAATGTATAGTACTTAGAAATAAAAACATGTGCGCCGTTAATGATTAACCATGCAAGGTGACGTCACCACGGCGCCTGTGCCAGGCTAGGTGCACTTTGAGGCCACATGAAGTGGTCGCAGGCTCGCTGACAGGTCTCGGGACAGACTCAGGTGCCATGGGTTGGCTGACTGAGATGACCGGTAGATGTACCAGCTGTACCCCCTACTGTGAGCGTCGCTCCTCTGCCCCTCCGTTGTTGCTGGAGGACGACTGCCTCCAACTGCCCAGTAACAGCGTCCTTCACGAGCCTCCTCCATAGAGGCCGATCGCATACCTATCAACCCCTTATCAGTGCCTACCTTATTACATACCAATTCAGGCCTTATTGGTCACCCCATGTCCTTTAAATCTCAACGTTCATCCTACAGAGTCCCATTACAAACAAGAAACAAACAAACATAATATGCCCGTATTGAAACGGCTGTACGCCGTATGGACCTGAAAACTCAATTTCCCTTTACAAAATACGCGGTAAACCGTGTGGGTCGACAGGTATGCGATCTTGACTATGAACCTACATTGACAAAAACCAGTGTGTGTGTGTACGAGTAAAATCTTTGAATTGTGGAGTGTCTTTTTTGCGAACGCATATCAACAATACAACACATTGCCTTCAACATTTGAGCCATGCGTGTGTTTTCTTTAAGAGGATAACATTTTAAGAATTCATGTTGAAAGTTTTTTGTTCTTATTCAAAACTTGTTTGAGTTAATAATAATAAAAATTCTGTAATTATTAATAACTTCTTAAAGAGGTCTTTCTCAGTTGTATTCCTAGGCAAGCACAGTATATAAAGTTGCACAGTATTTCGTACGCTGTGGTAACAAGAACGGGTTAAAGGTTACAGGCCGCTGCTGTTATGGGGCCGTCCATAAATGACGTCACGCACCTGCGGGGGGGTCAAACATTTGTGACAATGTGTGACGAGGGAGGGGGGGGTGAGAAATGTGACGTCACATAAAAATGCGCAACTTTAAATAAATATAAACAACACGTTCTACTTAAATAAATAGACTTTTTAATAAATGTTTTCTCCTACAACATCAGAGTGCAGCGCCACATTAAATACGCACTACAATGAGAATAGTTTAAAGTGATTTGAAAAATGTTTTTTTGGGGGGGGGGGCAGAGCATTGTGACGTTATATTTGAGGGGGGGGTCTGACTTTTGTGACGCCGTGTGACGAAGGGAGGGGGGGTCAAAAATCGTCCAAAATGGCGTGACGTCATTTATGGACGGCCCCCAAGAGAAACAAGAAATACGTGTTTGGTAACCTGCAACATCGAATTTGCGTAAAGGGTAGGCTCGCTTGTATATTAAGGCAGCAGCAGCAGCTCCAGGGTGACGGGTCTGACTGACATCCAACTGGCCTGGTAAGTTGTGTTGTAAATCTATTCCATATACATGCGACGTCTCTTTTTGCCTTAGGTATATGGCATTGTTTTAATTCACGCAAAAAAATATAGACTCGGCTTCGTGAACCATTATTGGTCACTCTCAGTGTTAAAAGAAACATGAAATTACGAAGCTTTGCCGTCGAATCTGAAAAATTCACCCCATAGCTGTCAACCCATACGGTTTACCCCCTATTCGTGTACAGGGCAATTGCGTTTTCATGTCCATACGGCATTTAGCAGTTTCAATATGAGCAAAAATATTTCTGTTTGTGTTTCTCCCTTGTGATGGGACTTTGTAGGATGAACGTTGAGATTTATAAGGGCACAGGGTGACCAATAATGTAATAAGGTAGGCACTGAAACGGGGTTGACAGGTATGTCACATCTGACGATGGCATGCTATTTTGAATGTTTGAATTTCACTGCCCTAACAGGGGGGATACTGATTAAGGTCACTTTAAATGTCGTGGTGTCGGTCGCTGCTCTACTTGACTCACAAAGTTAAAGTTCATTCGTTCATACCCCAGTTGAGAAGTCAACTCGGCTCATCGTCCCTCTGGGATCGATCAACCATGTTGACTCAGGCCGATGAGAGCTGCCCTGAGCGTGTTTTAAGCTTCTTGCTAACTTCACACTTTTGGGCGTGTTTATGCGACACAACTTAAAGCGATATGCCTGTAAGAGATGACTGGACTATTGGTTGCGGATACACCGAGTGTATGTTTGTATGTATGTTTGCATTTTGAATTTTCATCTCCCCGTACGTAGCCAACCATGCTTATCGGAGGTGCTGGTGTGAGAGTTTGTGGGAACATGTATTGTGTGTCGATGCAAACGCTGACGTTGTTTAGAGACCAAATACTGGAGCAAGCACCTTTCAATAATTCTTAAACTTTCTGTCTAAAATTGATTTTGTAAATACATACAATGCTTACTGTTAACCTTTTCCCAACAAACAAAAAACCGTTCAGAACATGCTCTGTGAACCATTTAACCTGAATAAAAAATATATGAAATCTACTCTGCAACACCTCAAACGTTATAGAAAATTGAGGTCAGAAATAATTTCCGTGCAATACCCCAACTATCCTTGGTATTGCATTTCCCTTTATCTGTTATCTCTGCATAACATCGTATCAACATCATAACATCGTATTCACATCATATCATTATATGAACATCATAATATCATGACATAAACCCACTGCTGTTGAATGTCGCACTGTTTTATATTTAGCAAACTCTCACTCATGCAAGCATCATTCACATCCAGACGTTTATTTTTAAAGTATTTCTGTAAACTTCTTGTTTCAGACAAGATAACTTATAAATGTGAAAGTGTTACTATTTAAACTACGTGCTTGTTTCAAAAAAATATTTTCTAGTTTCACATTCATGGACCATATATTGACGGGGACATGTGATACACTCATGTTCCAAAGTGACACATTTTTCGTTAAGTTTTTACTCATACCTATCCACGAAAGCTTAGTCAGCGATAGCGGCAATGTTTTATTTTATTCGTCTGTGGAACAATGCCAGTATCGTCCTACCTGTTCTGATGCAGAGCGCTGCCTTTTTTCATGATATAATCCATACTGTTGTTAAATTCAGCATTGCCTTCTGCAGCACATGGCTTTGCTGGTCATTCATGATAACTTCTTGTATGCGCAAAATGCTGCTGCCCATGGAACTAATAATACCAAACTGGGCATTTAGATCGCAAGTTACAATTTAACTACCCTCGCTGGTTCTCCCCTTAAGAAGTAGGTCATATAATTTAACATTTTCCAAAATTGAATTGTTTGCATTTGAAGGTCACGGACTGGCACCATGAGCTGTGAGTAATGGTGCTGTTTTTACAGTTGACTCTCAAACCTCAACTCTGAGCGTAACTGGACGGTGATCCATCTCACGTGCAGCTCATTTTTGACGTAAAACCAATTCACCACATCCCAAGTGAATGTGTTCAGACAAAGATGCGGTACAGAGGGTGTATAAATATCCTGTTCGCGAGTAGGCTGTGCGTTTTTTCAAAGGATGCATATATCTGTGTCCACCTTGAGAATAGGTTTTCCCCTTTTTCTGGCAACAAAACAGGTGTTAAGATGTTAAAACACCAAACTGAAACCTTTTACAAGGAATCATGTTTGCATTCACCACAATACTTGTGGTCAGAATGCCACCTTGTCGGAATTAAAAATAACGTTCTATGTTAATACTGTCATGTCACTTATTTGCATACAACATTCATCTGAAACACGTTCACTGGCAGCCGAGGTGATGTGGAATAACATAGGTCTCCTTAATTTTAAAACCCTAAAATAGCTTTGCACTTCTTGTCTTTCAACACAGTTGCTTCCCGCGTGCCCTATTCACACACAGAGACGCAGAGATTCACACAGAGACCCATAGTTTAATCTTGATTTGAAGCTTTCGTGACTGCAGGAATCCATACTCGAAACGTCTTGATCTATTATTTTTTCTACCTACGTCACTTTACCGAAAGAACCCAAGAGTATGGACCCATAGTTTGTTGTCCTTCCCCCGCACCTCCGATTATCGCGGTGCAAAAGACGTTCAACATACATCCACGTACATACAGCACGGTTGGCTACGTACGGTGCGAAAGAAGTTCAACATACAAACGAGTCAAACTAAGTTTACCCTGAAGCTTAACAGAGATAAAACCTCATACGTGTTTTTAAAGCACATCTTAAGGTGTATTGTTTAATCTCAAAATTCCTTAATTGGTGTAAGTTTTGAGTTTTTAGCACGGTTTGTGCGAAAAAAACACCACATACGCATCAGACGATGATAAAACTCGGCCGAAAACTCCCAGCAGTTTTTCAAAAGTGTCAATATTGACACATTACAGGAGTGCAGGAGAATTAAATACACCTTTAAAAAAATCACGGCCCTTATAAGTTACGTTGTGGAGTTCTTTTCCAACCTTTTCATTTCATGGCCCTAATTTTCTTGCTTAATCGATCAACTCGGCACACTGAACCGACAACTCACTGTGATACTGGGGTGGGTGGGTAGCAATGTGCTGTACCTGGGAGAGGAGAATTCCAAAACCCATGCTCGCACTGATCTCATCGAAAATAAAAAAAACCCAAGCGGAGCACAAGTCCATGACAAGACTTTGCCCAACTGCGTGAGTGTATTTGTATGTCTCCATGGTTATGTATGCGTCTCCATGGGGAGTGGTGGCACAGTGGTTAGCGTGCTGCGCTCCGAAGCAGGCAACCCCAGTTCAATTCCCAGTCACGGCCACCATCAGTGACGATTACCTGAACCGGTCCTGGGCTTTACCCTAGATCGACTCAGCCTCAAATGAATAAATGTTGCGGTGTGTAAACATCGCTACTGGGGAGATGAAGGCGGCTGGGCGTGGTGCTGGCCACCCACTTGTATACCGTGTCGGCCTTAGTTTAAACCAAACGTTTTGTTATTTTACCAGGTAAAGCCCAATGAGCTATGCAGCTCTTTTTTCAGAAGCGACTGGCCGCAAATTATAGCTCAAAGAAGTGGCTTATCGCGTGGAAATGTGAAAGCAGCCAAATACTATTAATAGGTGCTCGCTAACAGCATGTGCCCAAAACGTCTGGTGAGGCTCTGGGGGGTGGGGGGGTCCGTGGCATGTCTCTGTGTGTGACTCTGAACGTGTCTCCGTGTCTATTTGCCCAACTGCATTTACGACCGAGGGAGTTGAGAGGGTGGGGAGGTATGGTCTAAAACTCTCTTCGCACCTCCGATGAGCATGGTTGGCTACGTACGGTCCGAAAGAAGTTCAACAGACATACGTAGCCAAGGAAAGGGACGCATCACAGGGAAATGTCCACCGTACATGATTTTGAAACGACAGTACCGGATTGCGAAGCACTGATGTCGTGAGTGTAAGTGTTATGCCACAAACGAATAATCCTGTACGCTCTTTCTCTTGAGATATAAGAGTCGGTGATAATAATGTCAATTAATAAATGTCCCACCAGCTATACTTACTTGAAAGAACAATAAACTATGAATAACAGATGGGTTCTGATTAAATTAAATGGAATACAGGTATAGTACATTGAAACTCGTGCATTGGTTAGTAAAAGGAGATATTTGTTTCTGAAGGCATAAAGTGTGAAACTAATAGTATTAGCATGCTTACACGTGCTCAAGAGATCCATCATCAACTGCCTGACTTGCACATCAGAAGCAGCTGCTGTCTCTTTACAGACAAAGACCTCCCCATTGCTAATACCACTGCTCATCATTCTTATCAGCTCCAGATATTTTCCATCCACTCCACCATCAGGGTCTCTCTATGCTGATGCACTGTTTTGGCGAGCAGACCTCGACATTGGCATTTACCTCCTGGACATAAAAGGTATCCCTCGATTTACGAAAAGGGATGCGTTCTTTAAAAAAGAAAAACACGCGTGAAACTACATTTCCTGAATCCGAATAGATTTTTCCTGAACAGGGATTCCTCCACTTACGAACGAGTTGGGTTCCAAAGGTCTGTTCGTAAGTCGATTTGTTCTTAAGTTTAACTTTACTCCTGTCGATTCCAAACATGCTGTACGACATGTACACTAAACACGGCGAATGGCTTTAAAAGTTGAATATCTCGTGTAGATGTAGATGCCACTGGTTCTTCACGTTCTGCAGATGTAGATAACACCACCACCATATATTGCGTGGCGGTTGAACTTACGATTCTCGGTCCGAACAGGCAACTAGACATACGGACAGGTTTGTTAGTATCTCTGGAAGTCCCTAAGCCGAATGTTTGTAAATAGAGGAGTCCCTGTAATTAAATTATAAAAATTACGGACGAGTTTTGGACAGTCATTTTAAATCTACTCATAACCTACAATTATACACCACTATCACTTCGCAAAGCCAAAAATTCAACAAAAACATTAATTTATTAAAAATTGAATTAATCTTTTCAGGGAATTCACCAATAGATTTGAAATGTTGGAATGCGTGGAAAAGCGACTTGGAGTCGTCACTTCTGCTGCACTGCAGGGACACACGGCGACTCTTGAGCGGGTGGATAATTCCGCAGTCTCCCGCGTGGCTGCTCGTTCGACGATCTCGCGGCGGGCGTGGCTGGAGTGAAATTTCGTGACAATGCGGAAAATTCGATGTCGTTCATCGAAAAATGTGTCAGTTGCGTTCACACAAAATTTTGGAAACCGAACGCTCGCAAATCCAAGGATTCCTGTGCTGTATTGTCATACATGAGAATTTACTACTATGATGTCTGTGTCCCGCGCGTGACGTCACTCCACATCGACCAGCCCCCCTCATTAATAATCATGAACAGGTTACGTCCTCCACATGGACCTCCCCCCCACCAGGATCCGGTTACTGAGCCAGCACATCTGCGATTCTACGTTGATAAACCCCAAATATGGTTTCCCACCTTGAAAACCTCTCCACGATGACCAAAGACCTTCGGCGTAGTTTGATACATTTTGTGGGGGGGGGGCAAGGGTTCGCTTTGTCTCTCACATTAGGAATCGCGGGTGCATATAATTGATTTAATTTTTTTATCTTAATCGTAAGCTCGTGAAAATACATTAATAAAGGTGTCCAGTCTTGGAGGGGCGTTACCCCGTGCCCCGCCTGCAAACTCTGCACATGCCAAAGACTCTTGTTATCTCCAAGGGAGCTGGAGTGTCTATGTAAACTCCGATTACACCAAACCCCTTATTACCATTATCCAGGAATGTCCAGTTTTTTTCCCATTCTGCATTGTGGAATGGCTTCCTCTTACAGTAATACCCCAATTTACGTCTCTCCCCACTTTTAACGTCGGTTCGAAAATACATCGTCACTTTATGATTAACACCGCCACCCGATTAGCGTCGCCTCAACCCACACACTAACGTCGCTGACGGCACCGTCCTTCCTTTCTCGTTATCCGTCGCCTCCCAGGCTTGAACCTCCACCACCCACGACTACTTCGTAAATCCCTTACATTTTACGTCGTTTCGATATTCGTCGTCGCGCCTTTCTGGAGCGCATCCCCCTGGCATATACCGGGGTTTATTACTCTATCTAAATAGACTATTTTTCGCAGATGAGTGGAGGCACGTGGCAAATTCTTCCCACTATGTATGACTATCCTCAATCTCTTTTTGCGGATAAGTGGAATACATTTGCGGATAACATCACCGATAATAGATTATGCGACGTGCATCTTCCACACCATCGTGGTATAGGGAGTTTGATTGTACTTGTATGTGTTGTAGGTTTTGCTCTCAATCCATTCTACGTGTACTGAAGGTAGAAATGTTACATGTGCATCGCTGGACTCAGCACAATGGTACAAATCGTGTCGAATGCAGTGAAACATATCCTTGCCTCCCCGATAAAGAAGACCCTTTCTTACATGGGATTGGCTCTGCGTGTAATCTGCATAAATTCCAGAGCTCTGAGAATGAAAGCATCACTGTCAGTTTTGAAATTGCAGACGCGGGTGGGAAACCGCAACCTGATAAAATTTTCACCTGAGGTCACTTAGAGGGATCTAAGAGGTAGTGCTATATTATCTGCTTCTGTGGGCTATTCTCCGATGCAAGGGGTCGCGCTGCTCTGCCAGAGGACTGATGGGTTCTTCACGTCATGACGTGACGCCGACGGTAATACTATCGGAATAACAATGGGGGAATATTACAAAAGAAACAGTTGTCCCTCCTACAAAAAATGCAAAGTTGTACAATTGTACCGATATGCATGAAAATGTTATTTCTGCTATCCCTGTCATGGTATTGTAGAATTACAGACACTGTGGACTGCCCAACAGGTCTGAGCACCTCATTGCTTACATTATCAGGGAGACACTCGAATTTCGTGTGATTTATTTTCCATGAAAACCATTGTTGTTTAGCTCTAACGTTGTGACAAATAAAACATATCCTCCCACTGTTTGCAATCGCATTTTATTTCATTTGTTAACAAATTCAGAGAAGGATCACGACCTACAGACTGGATTTTCAAAAAGAAAATAAGTTGTAAGTATTTTTTTTTATTATTATTAAAACGTATCCTAATTTATTAACACGTGCTCATCTTTTTCAGTAAAACACAGAGTATAAAAGGAATCAATTTCAGACACCGATCAAGATATGGGGTTCCTTGGAAGCCTCCTCGTGGTGGCTCTTCTATGTCAAGGTAAGCTAACAGATTATAACTCCACCATGGATGGCAACCACCCCAACTCTTACAACGGAATACCTGGGGTTCCCTCGGTTAACGATATTAATTGGTTCCACGAAAACTGAAATTATCATTTAATCGAATCGAAGAAATGCATGTTAAAGGTGCTTAATTTGTTCCAAGACAATCTGAAGTTGTCCTTTTATACCCTAAAAACACCGTTTAGAATATTTAAACAAACAATTGTAATAAATAAACGTGAAATGAAAATCAAAAGCATTAATATGAACGTGGATAAATAATGAATAAATGTAACTTAAAACGGTGCATGGGAAAAAATTATCACAAACATCGCTCCCCCCTTGTGAAAAAACTTGGTAGGAACCACCTGAAATAGGGTAAACAAGTGTAATAATAATACAATTATTATTGTCAGGCGGAGTTTGACTTCTATATCTGGTGGGGGGCGGGGGTTCGCTTTTTCCCTCACATTCTTAATCGCGGGTGCATATAATCAATTAATTAATTCGTCATCTTTATTGTAAACTACTGAAAATAAATTGATAATTGTGGTTAGTATTTGTACGCGCGGCAGTGATGTGCATTTTGTGTTCATTGTTCGATTTGTTTTCCCTAGTATACAAGACATCAGCTACAATCAGCACAACCATAACACCACCATCACGACCTGGATCATCTGGTAAACTGAAGCAAGATTAACAATGTGAATTACATTTCAAAACGGCAGACTGTACATGTGTAATGCTGCATGTGTAGTGACTGACTCAGAGGCGCTCTGTTTATTAACAGCCTTAACAGTTCACACTTGGTAACTACAGCTCCCCGTCAGGAGAGCTGGCAGACTGCCTGACTGACGACGACGAGATGGTGAAGACGTAGATGGCGACGAAGACTCCAGCCGCACGACGGGATCCCACTCCAAACGACAGCCCCGAGCTCCCGCTCGCCCCCCCCCTTCTTTTATCCTCCCAGCACGGCCTCGCTTCGCCCCAGCCACGCCCCCTTTCTAGAACCTACCAGCAGGTTCCCAGGCTTCCCCCACGTGCCCCTTCTGTAACGTTTCCCCTACATGCCTCTCTCTGGTCTATCACGTGACTTGCTGTCAGTCAGGGCTGCTATAACTGCAGATCCCTTCCCTGCCAGCAACAAGCGCTATGCTGCTAAGTGACCGATTCTATGTCACTACAAATTAACAATGTACATAAATTATGTATGTTTATTAAATTCGAATAACCCAACCAAGAATAAAGATATCCATTGTAATTATGACATCACATTCACCCCTCTATTTAAGACCGAAACAGGAGGATGATTTGTCCACAATTCTGGCTATCACCTGATGAGGCGGGTTGCTGTAATTACTCGAATTATGAATGTTGTGGGTTTACTCTCCAACACACCGGAGTACTAAACTAGTAACTAATTGGCATGTTTTGTTTACGTAACACATCTTACTAATTGGCTGTGTCGGGTGGTGGCGAGTTTAACGACACATTTATATATACGTGATCTATCCCAAAAGGACCTCAATTATGGATACATTTCTTACACAGCACAGTGAAACTCGTCTGATCCACGTCTTCTAAACCCCGACTGATAAACATTCGAGGTGCCCCCCACGATCTGCTAAAACTAAATTCCACAGCGGCAAGATTCACGTTAGGGGACAATTTTTTGCCGTGAGCTTGATGAGTTGCAATAGCTAGATGTTCCTCGTTTGCGACACGAAGCCGCCATCGTGCGAGTAGCTGAGACAATGGCGCAGTTCGCTTACGACTGCATTACCTCTCCACCCAGATGTCACAACACGGTACGAGAGGGCGCACCTCAACTTGTGACCTCGCCGCTGGGCGGCGCAGTGGGGAAATGTTAGCTACCTCACCTGGTATCCAGGAGGTCGTGGGTTCGATCCCGACCCTGACGCCTGCTGTATATTTGGAGTTTGCTTGTCTCTCTCGCCGTGGTCGTGTGGATTTTTCTCCGGGTCCTCCGGGTTTTCCCTCCACATTTAGAGACATGCATTTAGAGTATTTGGCTGCTATATATGTGCACGTGATAAGCCACTTGGTTGGCCTATATCATTTGTGATGGCCAGTTCGCTTCTGAAAAAGAGCTATACAGCTCAGTGGGCCTTACCTCGCCAAATACAACGTTTTAAATAGTTTTGTTTAGTAGCAATGAAGCGAAAACGTCAGTACAGGTATCCCTCGATTTATGAAAGGATGTTTTTCAGAAAACACACGTAAAAATAAATGTAAATTGAAATGTTTTTCCCATTAATAAAAAAATAGATGTGTTTCTTACGCATGTCAAAAGATACACCTATATCACTTTAGACACTAAAAAAAAATTGTAATAGATGCCACCACCGCCATCTATTGCACAGCGGTTGAACTTACGACTCGGTCTGAACAGGTTTGTTTGTATCTCTGAAAGTTCCTCAGTCGAATGTTCGTAAGTAGAGGAGTCCCTCTAATTTAATTCTAAACATTAGGGGACGTGTTTTGGACAGTCAATTTAACTCTACTCCTAACCTACAAATACATCAATTCGCAATGCAAAGATTTTTAAAAATAAAGAACATAAATACGAAAACGATTGAATAATAATTCATTTGAAAAAAATATTAACCTTTTGAGGGAACTCACCAAAAACTCGTGCTGCGATGTGGACCCCGTGACTCTGTCACGGGTGGATGATGCCGCAGTCTCCAGGGTGGCTTCTTGTTAGATAATCTTACGGCGCCCTTGGCCCGAGTGAAATTTCGTAACAACGTGGAAAATTCGATTTCGTTAATCGAAAAGCGTCCATAATATTTAAATCGCCTGAAAGCGAAATTTTTTAAAGCGAACGTTCGTAAATCGATGGATACCTAGGTCATCTAGAATACACTTGCATCAGCATCACAAGGCTTCACATAGGGGACACATGCCTCTATCTGGCTTAAAGTTTGGCAATACCATTTATTTTCTTTCTGGTTACTTTACCAACCTTGCAATCACGGAATGTATCGGTGAGGTTAGTCCGTTAGCAACAATTAAGTCTGTATTAATGAACAGCAAGTGCAACCACAAGTAGGCCTCGGCAAGGTAAGGTAATTTACCCTTTTTACCGGGTGTCGACATGCCAAAGGGTAAGGTAAAGGTTAGGATAAAGGTAGCTCGGAAGAATTACCTGGTAGGGTAAAGGTAGCGCAAAGTTTTACCCGGTAAATACGGTACCTTGTTTACCGCTAAAAGCTCCGTGGCACAGTCCGTGCCCTCCATTTAATAAGTAATATAAAAAAAACACGCTTTTATGAAATGTACGAGTAATGGCAGAACTCCACGACTCCAGGAAGTGGCCCCGAAGCTTGCCATAGCGTAAGGGACCGTGGCCAATTACAGCCAACGTCAGTTGACCGTGGACAATTAGACCCAAGCCGAAACATAACATATAAAAATAATGTTTAAAAACTTTTTTTTTTGATAGAATATAGCAGAGGTGTGGACTCGAGTCATGTGACTTGGACTCGAGTCAGACTCGAGTCATGAATTTTATGACTTGCGACTCGACTTGGACTTGCATAACAATGACTTTGTCCCACCTATGAGATGTGGACTCGAGTCATGTGACTTGGACTCGAGTCAGACTCGAGTCATGAATTTGATGACTTGCGACTCGACTTGGACTTGCATAACAATGACTTTGTCCCACCTCTGGAATATAGTGTTGTCATCAGTATGACGTAAGTATACCAAGTTTGCAGTCGATACCACATTTGGGAAGTGGGTTAAAATGAGTTACAAGATTTGAGGATACGACAACAACGACAACGACAGAGTGAGTTCAAAGAAAGCGTATAAAATTGGAATCGAGAATATTCTATATGTATAAAGTGCTCTACCTCGCATTTACCGTTATAAAACTTTTTAATGTGTAGTACCCCAGTAATTACCCTGTAATCAGGTAATTTGTATGGGGTAAGGGTAAAGGTAGGCTCGTTGCTTTTTACCTTTTACATTTGACCTTACCTGCTAAAGGGTAAAAGGTAGGATAGAGTGATTGTATTGTGGTAAGGTAGAAGGTAGGGTAAAGGTAGGCTCGTTGTTTTTACCTTTTACCTTGCATTGCCGAGGCCTAACCACAAGTGACAAAGTCTTCCAGAAGGCCGCACCTCGACGGTGCTGTCTAACATGACGCACGAATGTACATTGTCTCACAATGCACAACGCGAGCGTTAAATTGCATAACCTCCGGGCGAGTTAACTCTCCACAAACCCCTTTGCCCCACCGCCGTCTTAATCAGGTATGCCTGGCCACAACCTGACGTTCGCCACCACGACCTACCCCGGATTGAATTACACCACGAGCGGCATGTGGCCTCCGTTCAACACGACGGAGCCTTGGTTCGACATTACGGAGTCTCCGAGCAGCTGCGGCCAAGCCCTGAACGCGTCGCTCGGCCAGTTCATGTACTCCTACTACATGGGGGAAACGTGCAACTGGGAAATCTCGGTGCCGCAAGGAATGGTGGTGACCATCAACTTCCAAATGTAAGTATTTTTGTTGTTGTGGTTGATAACACGCATTCCACACATCCATCGTAAATATCTCCTCATTAGTATGGGTAGACAGTTCGGGCAAATACTGGTCGCAAGTGTAAGACAACTTACAATTACCAACGTGCTAAAGTAGGTGCAGGCGTTTTCTTACCAGCATTTCTTTAGTCAGTGAAGGCAGAACTATGGTGTGAGTTGGGAGTGAGCCGTGCGCTACTGTTGTTCGCGTTTTTCATTGTTATTAAAGCATTTGTTACCGGACCATCCTGGGTGGGATCATCACACACACCACACACATTTATAAGGTACCGAATTAGGAATTAGACTCGACAAGTAACGAATAGGAGCAGTGTGGCGCAGACGGAGAGATTGCACAGTTCTGCCATCTGCCTGGTCACATAAGTCGCCATTGTTCACATTCATTCCATTTCTGGTGATGTTCATGTTTTTGTTTTCTTGCGGTTGCAACCGAGTCAAGAGCCGCATGGCTCACAGGGTTATACCTAATAAATGAAATGGAAACTGAATGTTTGTTTGCTCCTGGGTTGTTCACAGTTTTGATCCGCTGAGTCCTTAATTTTTCTTGTTTGTTTAGGAGGTTACGCACAATAAAGTTTTCACTGATGAGTTGTTTTGCATACATTTAAACTTCAATATAGGCCACGTAAGTACTTTAGATCACTTTAGGTTTGTGGCAGAGATTTAAGATAATTGTAATAGGCAGAAAATGATTTCTGTCCTATGAGTGGAATAGAAGCAAGTCCAATATACATTTCTGCCATTTAACCGTTTACTTTTCCTCCTACTTTACTAACACCATACGTATGTACACACTTAAATGTAAGAAGTCTAATAGGTTTGAAGCTACAAAATTTGATATTAGAAATTGAACTGGATCCAAAATCCATTACCATGTACCTTAAATCTTTTAACCTCTGCCATTAACCTGAGAACATAACCTTCTTGTCCCAGTGAAATACAAATTCTAGAAAAAGCCCTCGCTGCTAGATATAATACTTACAACTTCTCCAAAGAATTATGGTTTGTGTGTATCTTCGGTAATAACATCATTGATAATTGTTTGGTGGCGTGTATTCGATGGACTGCATTTCTGCACTTGCCCCATACAATTTTTGTAACAAGGTAAATTCTGCTTAAATGTATTGCAGATGATGAAAATATAATTTGGGAAATGTCTTAAGAGGCTGAGGATATGGAATCTTTCAGATCATCTTTAAATAGCTTATTTCTAAATTCCAATAATGCTCATTCACCCTTCCAAAAACGTCGAGAAAAAGACAGAACCCACGGTTTACACCTCACTTAGCTGACCTGCATCGAAGGAACAATGCTGGGGAATTAGCCAGGAAAGTCAAGATGGTGGATTTGGCTGAGGGTTCGTTATGTAGAAATATAAAACATACATTTGCCACAGCATTAAGTTGCGTTAAGGAGTATGGGCAGGCCCCGACCCAAGAACGAGTGCCGTTCCTGAGACCCGTTGGTAAGTCAAAAGGTTCGTAACTCGGAAGACAATGTCCTAGATTGAAATGCCCCATACGGTCGGTGTTACGGTAAAAAAAGAAAAGCATTGTGCATGTAATATTGTGATATCTACTGTATAGAAAATAAAACATAATATAAAGTAACATGAAAATATAATTTAAAAAAAAATTACCTTGAGTCTTGATGCTTGTCGGAAAGAGTGCAATGAGTCACCACAAATGCACACGCGTGCGCAGACACGCAGATCCCTTGTGTAGCCCTAATAGACTTGGGGCAAGTTGTTAGCGAGCAGCGCCGATGAACGCTTCACCAATTTGCGTGTCATCCGATGAAGGCCGGCATGGCACACGAGGGGGTGGGTGGCCAATACCACGCCCGGCCGCCTTTGTCTCCACAGTGGTGATGTTTAAACACCTCACGAGATACACCAGACACAGTTGATCATAAGCAGGAGTCGAACTTGTGTCACCGGGTTCGTAGCGCAACACGATAACCATTGCACGATCACTCCACACACACTCACAAAAGACAAAGATCCCCCGTATAGCCTTAATGGACGTTTGGGGCAAGCTCTGCTGGCAAGTAGCACCTATGAAGGCCGGTACGGCACACGAGGGGGGGGGGGGGTGACCAGCACCATGCCCGACCGCCTTTTGTCTCCCCAGTGGCGTTGTTTACACAACGCACCAGGTACTCAAATGAGGCTGAGTCGACCTAGGGGAGGCCCAGGACCGGTTCAGATAATCGTCACCGGTGTTGGCCGTGAGCGGAAATCGAACCCGGGTTGCCAGGTTCATAGCGCAGCGCGCGCTAACCGCTACACTACCGCTCCCCCGCACACACTTTCACACTCACGCACAGACACGCATCAATGCTGTCTTCCAGCAGGATGCTGGGACTCATTACATCTCGTGAAGGATCGCTCCGCTGAACAAAATAGTTCCGCGGTTCGGTTCGCAAGTAGGAGCTCGCGTCTGCACGTTGGATGGTTATAACAAAATTTATATCTTAAGGAATCTCGTTCGTAAGTGCGGGTGTTCGTAAGTCGGGGACTGCTGGCGAAACCTCTATCACATAGTAACAATGTAGTGAAACTAATTTTTGTTGTGTTGCAGGTTTAACAACGACAACAACAGCATTCGGATTTATGACGGCCCACTGAATCATGTCACAGACCTACCAGGAAATGTGTATTTTTACAACTACGTGTCCTCCACTGAATCGGTGCGGGTTGTCGTCACAAAGACAAACAATGGTTGGCTGTACCTACATGGATATTTCTATGCTACACCAGGTACCTATGCCACTGTCACATTGGGTGTATAATTACAGTGGTAGGGAAACAACATGCGCATGAGCAAATGTAGCTGTCTGTCCTGGTGGTCCTACGTTGGCTTTCTTCTTCACCTCATCTATTTGGCTAACACACTCCAAATCAGGAGTCTTTCAAACTGCAGCAGACTGAATATGATGAGCAGGGTAGACTTCAAGTGTGTGTGTGTAAAAAACGAATACGTTGGTTTCCAAAGAAGCATATGTTCTGCAATGGCATTTGAAGAAATGGAAATGACTTATGCCATCACACCCAACGATTAAAGGAACCTTAAACCTTAATTTAATCACATGCAATGCTTGTGTTGTGTTTCAGCTGAAAGCCACTGTGGAGGCGTTTTGGATATAGACAGCAACCTGTTAATTTTGTCTCCAAACTTCCCCAACAACTACCCCAGCAACCTGGAGTGCGTCTGGATCTTCAAGGCACCAAGCCGTGGCATCTCACTGTCATTCATGGATTTCAGGTGGGTAATGCCGATGAGACCGTGTGTCATACATACGGTGCAATAGAAGTTCAACTTACATATGTAGTGACGTTAATGGTGTCACTATGGTGTTAGCGCCAGCCACTGTCACAAGAGTGCTACTGTGCGTCTGGGACCTCTCTCGGGGGCCAGAGTGAGTACAGCATGCGAGGAGGCCCTAGGGGGCATAGTCGTGGTGACGACCTGAGAGAGGGCAAGTGAGAATGGGGTAGTCTGGGTGAACCCGAGAGGGCACGTGACCCGGACAGGGTAGCGAAGGGGGCTTGAGGGACACGTGATGCTCGGTCGGGATCCTTCGGGAAAGATCCCGAAGGGTGCGTGGCCGAGGGCGGAGCGAGGCCATGCTCAGGAGCATAAAGGGGCAGTCCCGAGAGCGTTCTTGGCTGTTCTCTGGAATCAACCCTCGGCGCTACTTCTCTCTGGTCTTCGGTCTTCGCTCTGCATCATGGGTCAGTCAGGACGTTGCTGACTGACCCGGTTATGTAGTGAGCCTGTTGGGGTCTAGTTAACGTGTGTACGTTGTGTAGTTAAGCCGTTTGGACTGTGTAATTAACGTATTGCCTTCAAGTCAAGTGTGTGACTGCATGAAGAACTTTACAAATACATCGAGGTGGTCTATAGAAGGATGTCCAAGTCATTGCAGTGTTCAAACTCAACTATGAGCCAGTCTCAGCTGAGGACCACTTGTTGAAAATGCAGCTTGTACATCTTCCAGTTAAAGGTATATTACACGATACACAATTCAGAAAATAATATTCAACATACCTGTTACTAATGTCAGTCTCTCCATACCACTCATGCTGTTGACTGCTCAAAAAGTTGTACTTGTAATTATCAACCCAAAAAGGGAGATTATCTGGGCTATACCTTGACTTAATGGTGCTGGCCACCCACCCCCTCGTGTGCCGTGCGAACCTTCATAGGCCCTACTCGCTAACAGAACTTGCCCCAACAGTCTGTTAAGGCTACACGGGGGGTCTTTGTATTTGTCTTTTTGTGCAGGATGGATGCTGACAATTCATCACAAGGGCAGAGTCACAGCAGATGCGTGGGAGATTCCTTGACCATGTACAATGGAGAAAATGTGCACTCCGTGATCCTGGACTCACTGTGCAGCAACCGCCCTCCCAGCCAGAGCCCGCAGTCCCATGGCAGCATGATGGTGGTGTTGAGATCCGGTGAAAGGAATTCTTCTGGAGCTTTTGCTTTCATTGTTTCACAAAACTGGTTCCAAGGTAATTCACGTTCCTTTGCAGTCGGTTATCGTCGGTGATATTGAGGCAACATTATTCAAAGTCAGGAATATGGCGAGGTGGCACTGTGGGCAGAGCATTTTTTGGCTCGACAATCATAAGGTGGCAATCTCAACAGGGGCCAAACTCAACCGACTATCCCTCGCTTGTCCAACACCAGATGGGAACACCTCCTTACTGCAGACAAGTGTGGTTTGTCACGTGACAATAATATATTCTGCCCGGTCTAAATATTTGACCTGCAGTGCCGCACTCCGATGCACTGCAGGAATGGCACCCAATACTTTCTCCCTGCCTATCCCCTCCATTGGAACTGCCCCTCTAATCGCCAGCTAGCTACCCCACACCACCTGCTTTTGTTAATCCGGGTCTGCCAGTGGCACGGATCAGCCCCTAACATAAACCAGCCCTCTGCTTGGGTGGATTTGGATCGATTACAATTGATTCTCACGTTTTAATAGGATGAGGTAGCATGAGCTAGCACGAAGGTCACCGCGGTGGCGAGATGTTATCTGCCTCGCCTGGTATGCAGGAGTTCATGGGTTCGATCTTGACCCCGAACCCTGTATATTTGGAGTGTACAGGTCTCCCTCCCTGTGGTCGTATGGATTTTTCTCCGGGTTCTCTGGTTTTTCCCTCCACATTTATAAACATACATTTAGCAGTGTTTGCCTGCTATAAATGTCCACGTGATGCTAAGCCCACTTCGTTGAGTTATTGTGGCTAGGTCGCTTCTGAAAAAGAGCTGGATCGCTCAGTGGGCCTTGCCTGGTAAAATTAGAAAAATGAAAATATAGTATCATCAAGATTTTAAAATACTTTATGAACGTGGTTATCAAAGTACTGTGTTGTGAATTTAAACTGCACTTTTAAAATAACGGTTTTATAAGTTCCAATAATTGTATAATTGGTAAGGTTTACCACTTTGTTTTTGTTTTCTCTAGGGACTTGTGGAGGTGTATTTAATGGAACTGAAGGTTTCATTTCTGGGAATGATTCCTTCAGTAGCTACAATTGCTACTGGCTTATTGAAACAAGTCCGGACAAAGCTGTGCTCTTGAATGGAACCTTCTGCGGGTAAATGCACTTCAGTAGCTGATTTGTTAATATACTCGTAGACAGTAACCAGTACCACTGGTGAGTGCATCAAGATAGCAACATACAGCAAGGATAGCAAATTCATCAACATTTTGATTGTCGTTATCAATAAAACAAAGTCTTAATGTTGAACCACGTGGAAGATGGCAGCCTTTACAGGGGCTCACTCTATTACATGAGCGATCACGACTAATTGCATCAACCTGGCGATTGGTATCAATGATTTCCCAGTCTCCAGAACATCAACTTGAGCCACCACAACGGTCCCCTCCAAGGCCAAGCAACACGCCAGATAGATCCTCTAACTCAGTGGTTCTGAACCTGGGGTGCATGCACCCCCTGGGGGTGCGAGATGCTCTTTCTGGGGCAGATTTTTTTAGAAGGTAAATCATCTAAATACAAATTAAGCACAGGCATGTAAGTACAACTACTTTGGTTCATCAAACCCTATGTATTTATTAACATAAAAAAAATTATGATGGAAACCCAAAGGGGGGTGCAAGGCTGCATTAAAGGTTAAGAACCACTGCTCTAACTCAACGCAGAGGGACTTTGCTGGGTAAAGTGCGAGTATCTTGCAAACATTTTGAAGATGAATAACATCGACGTCCTCATGAAGTGATTGAAGGCATTTATTTTGTGCAATGAGATACAAGAGAAATACAATAGAGAGCACAGACAAAGCACCAAAGGAATAACTTAACTGAATTCCATACAATCCATAATTATTGTATGTGCATCACTTTAATTTCTAGTGCATCTAAGTATATCATCTACAAAATGCAGCCTAATTAATGCACAGACAGTGTTCAGGTCAGGAAGCATTTCGTCTTACCCCGAATTCTGACTTACTCGAGTAAGGCTTTATAAAGTTATACCGTATATAAAAAGTATGGTAATGCGAACAAACTAATCTTCATTTTGCATTTCAGGAATGCTGAAATCCATGAAGGCCAGTCCATCAAAGGGCCGACTTTGGCCATTGTCAATAATTATGACTGTCAAAACATAAATGTCCTCTCCTCTGGAAATAAAGTCGTATTAATCACATATGGACCATTTAACGTGACTTACAAGGCTTCAGGTTTGCTTTTTGTTGTTTTGTTCATGTACTGATTGATTTGCGTCGCGAACTATATGAGTAGTGCAATGGCAAATAAACACTGATGCCGGAGCAAAAAACAAAACCTATGAGAGGTGGTGGGGTGGCTCAGGGTGAGAGCCCTGAGCAGGCATCACTGGATGACGAATGGCTACACATTAATTTCATACATATTTGTGTGATGCACAATGCTTAATTCAACTAATTTGTTTAACTTGTCCAGCCCCCTTTATTTTCTTATATTAATGGGTGTTTTCCAAACTGGTGAACTTAAAAAAAACGCTACTCGGTTTTTAATATTGTTGTAAAAAAATATTTTACTAAGAATTTAGAATTTGGGGCCCCGTGGTGGTGAGATGTTATCTCCCGCGCCTGGTATGCAGGAGGTCGTAGGTTCAATCCCGACTCTGATGCCTGCTGTTTTTTTGGAATTTGCATGTCTCTCTCCCCATGTTCGAGTAGATTTCCTTCGTGTCCTTCGGTTTTCCCTCAATTAGAATCGACATCATGCGTTAACAGTATTTGGCTGCGAAACATTTCGATGAAGTGAGCCACTTGGTTGAGCTATCATTTGTGGTCAGGTTGCTTTTGAAAAAGAGCTATCTAGCTCAGTGGGCCTTACCTGGTAAATTGAAAATAGTAATAGAAGGGGGGGAGGAGTTCAGCATGTTCCCTCCAGCTCACATGACGCCATGGCTAAAGGAGTCGTACGTTGTTGTTGATAGTGCGGGATCAGCCGCTTTGTTAAATGGCACAGCGCCTGGTCTAATTAGCACTGTCAGTGTGGCCTCATGGTGAATTGTTCGTACAGGTACCAGAAATGCCAACAATGAAAACGAAGATGGTCTGAATTTACAATTAAAGAACTACATTTTGCGCAACACTGACCAAATGATACGAATGTTCCTGTTGTATGTATGTTGACATTCTTTTGCGCCGTACCTAGCCCACCGTCTTAATACAATATTTATCTTCTTCTTCTTAGAACCGTCAACATCACTCGGCTGTGACTTTGAGCAAGGATTCTGTGGATGGCAAAACAAATACGAAAATGCCGTTCAGTGGACGACAATTCAATACAACAATGTCAACGTATTGCCAATACTGAGTCTAATTCCACACAGTGGGTATCTCAATGAATGTACACCACACACGGTTCATATACAACATGCTATAACGCTGT
Source organism: Lampetra planeri (assembly GCF_965212315.1). NCBI lineage: Eukaryota > Metazoa > Chordata > Hyperoartia > Petromyzontiformes > Petromyzontidae > Lampetra > Lampetra planeri. The sequence goes on from NC_136153.1 coordinate 2,217,342, forward strand.
AGGAATGCTTCAATGTAATTGCTGTAAATCCTATTCTGTGTGAGAGTACTTAAGTGTGTATCACTTGACCATTATTATCCTCCTTCAAACACTGGTTGACCAGAACACATCCCAACATTCATATTTATAATGCTAAAGTACGTATAATACTGTAATCTACAATATTTACAGACAAAATGCATGCAACGTGAAACGAAAAAAAATATATTTTTAAATCTGTACACTTGATACAACTCAAGCTTTTGCACGGTAATACATACTATAACTCCTGCACATTACTATTCTACTCTTGTGTATGGCACTGGGCTGCCACAGAGAAGGAAACAACGATGGTGGTATCTGCAAGATTGTTCAGGTGGAACGCACCTGTGGTGGTTTTGGAAGGATTTGGTTGGAGTGTCTCTCCAGCGATGGAACCATGACTCCAATAACTATTAGATCAGCTGTTAAAGAGTAGTGGCAATGTCTTGAGGTTCGTGCCCTGGGCCAGCAAGGGTGATGTCATCATATATTAACTTGTTAGATGACATACATGGCAGATCACTTGTGTTAAATGACTATACTAATGCCAAGGCTCGAGGGAGGCCATTGTTGATCATTCTCTTGCGGCTGTGTTTACCAGCGAGGTGTATACTCTTGAGAGGACTGTTGCTGAGCATCTGATGATTTTGACCAACTCCCGCAGCAGGCAATGGCGCCAAACCATGCCATAGGCAGCAGGGAGGTCAAATCGTTGTTATACAACAGTTTTCTGTAGATGCTGGAAAAATCATATTTTACGAGGGCAATGGCCCTTCTTCAAGGCACATGATACTTTAAGTGGCTTTTAAGAAGCACGTGGGAAACAATTCCTGGCATTGCCCAAAACGTTGCCTGTTATGTACGCATTTCTCCAACGAGGCCACGGTATTATAGTGGAATGTGTTGAGATTTCTCACTTCGCTTCCGAGTCTTTTTTTGTTGTCATCCGGGCAACGATCGTTTTCGTAAAGTGGCGGAGGCCCGACTCACTCTCACAAAGAGCGGCGGGTGAGGCCCTGCTGGCTGGCGACAAATTCTGCAAACAGCCTCTGTCCGTCTCGCTTCCCACAGTGTCACCACTAGAACCGTGCATAAACCTGCCCTCTGTGATGTTAGATAACCTGTTCAAAAAGTACGCTCATAGTAGTTTTCAAATCTAATCCCTGTTATCAAGGTATATCTCTGTGTGTATATATATATATAATTGTGGATATTTCAAACCATGCCTATTGTGCTGTATTATACAATGTAAAAAAAATATAAAAAATTGCACTCTTTTTCCAGGTCGTGCTTTCCTGGGCATCAACCAATATATGTACAACTCCATGTCTACTCTGCTGGGCCCTCTCGTGACACATCAGAACGGCCCCAGGTGCCTGAGCTTCTGGTTCAGCGTTGTTGCAAATAGCAACTCCTCGCTTGCCTTGTACGCGACGGACACAGACTCCGCGCAGCGCTCTCTCCTGTGGGAGGCCTCCCCCCTCTGGGGCATGAATGCACGCTGGGGCAGGGCACTTGTCAACATCAACTACACCAACTACCAGGTGAGAGTTAGAGAGCCGCGCGAGTCTGAGGCTACGAGGGGGCGCGCTTCCATTACTAAGAACGCAGCAAACCCTCCCCTGTATGCGCGACTTCTGGAATTAAAGAGTTTTGCACATTTCTCCGAGTGACTAAATGCGTACTAATTCCCTACTCGCGAAACCCGCCGGACTCCAGTGTCCACGAGTGAATGAAACCATGGAGGTGCACGCAGAATTTTACATTTGAAACTGCCCGCGATGATTAGGCATGCCACCTCGGCTCCCCGCTTAGTCCTCAGTCTCTCGCAGTAATCCCGCTCTGAACTCGCTATTGTGCATTTTTACTTTACATGTACTGACAGCCGACTCGTTCATACATTTTGGTATAAACGAGTCGACAATGAGGTCCATTAAAAATAACGCGAATGCAATCGGGGAAAGTGTTGCGGCTCGCGTTCCCCAGAGTGCTAAAATTATAACAGCTGTGCGGCATTGTTATCAAACACCTGCATCTCCGATAGGTCATCCTCCTGAATTTCTCACCATCACCACCACCACCTTCATAGTCATCATCATCAAAGTTTATTTTTAAAAACACGTTCTTAATAATATATTGTTTGTTGCAGTCGTTATTAAACATTTATCATTCCCCTCCCCCCCCCCCCCATATCTTCACTCGTAACAGGAACATAACCCAATTTTTCCCACTGGAACTAGCTTTCTGCGTTCGTGAATTCCGTATTCGCAAATGCGTTCGAGGAGGTAACCCTCGCGAATAGAGAGGGTTTGCTGTGTACACTCACGGCAACGTGTGTTTGTGCATTCTCATTGCAGCTTGAGTTCGTGGCCGACACACACATGCAAGCAATCTCCCTCGTAGGCATAGACAATGTAACCCTGTCTGATGGAGAATGCCCTCAAGGTTTGTTCAACAATTTGCATTCAGCTCAATACGGGATTGTCACATTTTCTTGCATCTTTCTTTGTATTCATATTGGCTAACTTGCCGAAACCGGTAAACGATTCTGAAAATAATTGCCGGTTTACCAATTATCCATCCAACGTACGATCCCCGCAGACACGCTGACACAGACAGCCATCCATACACACACCTCCATAATTTATTTGAACACAACGTGCTCATTCAGATGTACTGTACACGCTCAGATGCATGCATCAGTCGTTCTTAACATGGGATGCACGCAACCCCTGGAGATGCGAGATGCCCTTTTTGGGGCTGCGAGACATACAGAAAGGATAGCAAATACATCAACATGATTGTGGTAATCAATAAAACTAAATTGGCAGTCTTAGTGTTTAACCAAGTTGAAGATGGCAGCCTTCAAATGGGCCCACTCTATTACGGACTAATCAGTTTCAAGGACAATGCATATATATTCAGAGTATGTTTTTGTTTGTATTCTGACCACACGCATTGTGGTTAATGCAGACATGATTCCTTGTAAAAGTTTTCAGTTTGGTGTTTTAACATTTTAACACTTGTTTTGTTTCCATAAAAAAGGGGAAAACCCTCTTATCACATTCATCGATATCACGGTCTTAAAAGGAAATGTACTTGATGATGTTTCAGGAAATTGGCCTTCAGAGCACATAAATAGTGAGGCCAGAGTGAGTGGATATGGTTTGGAGAATTCCCTTTACACCATGAGGTCTGATAAGAATAACATGTATGTGTATTGAATGTTTTTTAAATCGCATTTAAATACTTACCTATTAGTACCTATTTATTAACAAATCCTTCAATAAAAAGAAAAGTATTACAAGATTCCAAAGAACACAGGATGAGATGTTACTATCCTTTGTGCAAGCACTTCCAAGAGTTCATGAACAGTGAGCCTGGTGAAATTTGGGGAGCGCATCGTCAGTAGTGAACCTTTGGTTCCTAGGGTGTTTCGGCCTTTCATACTATACACCCTCCCCAAAGGCGGCCAGCGACAGGGTGATCAATCCTACGCTTGCGTCCCATTCTCAATTAGTCATAGGAGTTGCCTTGTTGTTGATAGCCAACATCCCATGGGACTATGCATGGCAGGGGCGTCCTCCTCCCTGAGTCAAGCATTGTTGACTGCATACCTCCTGGCCCTCTCACTTTGGGGCCCAGCTGGGGTCTTTCCTCTTCATCCAGAGCCACTGACTGCTGCCTTCTGCCGCCTCCGATACAGCTCTGATTGCCGAACGCTGGCTCTGGCCCTTAATTCCCAGTTCTCTAAGCAGTCTGGTTGTAGATGTTGCCACAAAACCTCTGCAGCCCACCTCCACTGGTCGGACTTCTGTGTTCCAGCCATTAAGCCGTGCTTCGGCAGCTAGATCGGTATAGCGCAGATGTTTTCGCTCATAAGCCTCATCTACTGAGTCCTCCCAGGGTACTGTGAGCTCAATGATGAAGACCTTCTTGAGCGAACGGGACCAGAGCACCATGTCAGGTCTTAGGGTGGTGGTTGCGATCTCCGGAGGAAACACAAGTTGCCAGCCAATGTCAGCTAGCATTTTCCAGTCGCGGGCCAAGCGCAGCTGGTCTCGCTCTATTGGTATAGAGCCGCTCTTCGGTGGTTTAGACCCTTCGCGGACAAAGGTCGTCCGTAAGGGGTGTGATGCTGCTGGGGGTGGTAGGGAGTTGGTGGCAGCTCGCTTGTCCTCCAGGGCGGACGCAAGGTTTTTAAGGACTTGGTTGTGACGCCAAGTGTAGCGTCCTTGGGTGAGGCTTGTTTTACACCCTGTGAGAATGTGCCTGAGATTGGCTGGCATGGAAAAGAGGGCACAGTCCGGATCTTCACCATACCATTGGTGAAGATTAACTGGTGTTGGAAGGACGTCATATGTTGCTCTGATGGAAAAGCTCAACCGCCTCGCTTCCATGGCCCACAGATCCTTCCAGCTGATCTTCCTCTTCTCCACACTGTCCCATCGAGTCCACTGTCCCTGTTTGGCAAGAGAGACTGCCTTGGCCCACCTTGCAGCCTCCTCCTGAGGGCGTACTTCCTGCACTACCATCTTCCGCCGCTCTGGTGCTGTGGCCTTACTCCAAGCAGCACGGCTACTCATTTGCATTAAAAGGGAAAAATATATAAAATGTTGATGGTACATTCCATGATGGGTACCGATTTTTGCAATGAGGTTAAACGTACCACTGTCCGCGTAATCCATTCCGCGATGCATTTCAGGGGCCCGATTGTCATTTAAATATAATTAGAGAGGCTGTCAAGAAATGTTCGGATCAAAAAGACTTTCAAACGTCCCTCTGATCATTTGCTAACCCTGTGCCTAGACTGGACATCTGTGAAAAAGAGCTTCATAGCTCATCGGATTCCTCCTCCAGTCTAAGTAAAGATTCTGATTTGCAAGCCCCTTTGATGCTAAAATGGTTCAGAGTGCAGTCTCCAACTTATATCCATTCCATCTCTCTGCCTCTCTATTTGTGTGCTTTGAAGAAAGGCCATTTCCATAAAAACGTCACCTATTATATATTTTACTTTTAAGGACATAGTGTTATTGACGAATGTGATTTATGTTTTGTAATTTGTGCTTGTGCACCACTGCCAATGCAGAAGCGATCAATACTTTGGAGCCTGCAGATACCAATACGGATGGATAATGTAGCTGCAGATACTATCAGTTTTACACTGTGTATGTAATGCATGCCATGAATGTTAATTCCTTTTATAAATATTGTCTAATTTCTGTGATAAAATCGGAGCGCATGATGCCAGCCTCTTGTGTTTTTTAGCTCCCCGTCCGTGCTACGAATTCATCAGTGCCTCCGAAGGACGCCTGGAGATCCCCCACGTTTCACAAAGTGACAACGACTTCTGCCTGTGGGCTATCAATGGCAGCTACAACGAGAGATTCAGCATTTTCCTGGAATTAAGCGGGTTAGTTTTATTCGACTCACACTGGAACCACTATTATGGATGCAGATATGAGGAACACATCCATGTGAAGTGCTTTAAGTTGAGGTCTCACCCTGTTTCTGTCGCTAATGCCGCTGTTGCGTTGCATCTTTTACAGCCCATCAGAGCAGAACGGCACGGAGGGTTGCTCCTCGAGCAATTTGGTGGGTGCTGTAATGTCAAATACATACGGCACCCAGTTGAATATACAGAACTCTTTCTGCCGCATCGGGTCTATAAACATGACCCTGCAAGGCAGTCCTGTCGTTGCCATTTACCTTCCAGGGCTTCAGCGAAAAAATGCAACATTTAGTGGAAGGTTTGAAGGTATTACTCAAACGTCAAGATTGCACTCACCGTCTTCAAAATCCTCAACAGACTCTCTCCTACCTCATCTCGCTTTGCTCCCCTCTATGCGCTGTCTGCTACAGCAACCAAGGTGTCCTGCTTTTAAGCCTCCAGTTGCAGCTGCGAGATGTTAACTACCTCGCCTGATATACAGGTGGTCGTGGGTTCGATTCCGACCATGTCGCCTGCTGTATATTTGGAGTTTGCATGTCTCTCTCCCTCCGTGGTGGCGTAGATTTTTTTCCGGGTTCTCCAGTTTTTTTTCCAGGTCCTCCGGTTTGTTTTTTCCTCCTCCACATTTAGAAACATGCATTTAGAGTCTTTGGCTACCGCTATAAATGTTCACGTGATGATAAGGAGGTGGGCTCATTCCTCTCCACTGCCCTCATTGACGAGAATGTCCTCCTCTGTCGTCGATTCGCTGCCCGCCGTTCAAGTCCAGGCTCAAGACTTTCATTTTTCCTTTGTCCATGACCGACTGCCTCTCCGTAAAAAAATCTCATTGTTCTGCACCTGTCCTGACGTTCTTGGACAAGGCATACATTCAAATTTGTATTGCAATTTATATATTTAAATGTGTAATGTTTTGTATTTTATATAGGTGGGGTTTGGTGGTCTCAAACAGAGCAAAACACTTCACAGAGGGATCACAAATATAGTTCCTGTCACTCGATTTTTCTTAAACAAATATAGACAGGAGAACTATAATACAATACATCTTCACTTATCTGTGACGATATACTTGACTATCGCACTCAAGTATTTTACAAAAAGAAGGGTTTTTATTATTTTATCTAGAAAATATCTCATTTGTATATAAATACTGCCTGCTTATGGTATATTTATACTCTACACACTCATATGTATTGTATGGTTAGACAACTGAATGTGCTCTATTAGGCTTGCCGTTAAAGGTTTTCGTTTTTTTCAGCATCTGTTTGTAGAAAACAGTTAAATGAGACCAGTGGAGTCATTTCATCACCGAACTACCCAAGTGTCTATGACAACTATGAAGACTGTGCTTGGCTGATCCACTCTCCAGCAAACAAACAAATCAGGCTCTCGTTTACAGACTTCAGGTAAGGTGTTGTTGGCACACGACGTTTGTCATTTATTTAACATGGGTCATTAACTTACATTTAAACACAACCCCTGTATGTTATGTGTCGTCATAATCCAGCGCTAATTCCAACCATGTTTGAGATGTGACCTTATTGTGGCTGAAGAGGCATATTTCAGTAACTGCAGAAGTAGTTCTGTGATGATATCTTCCGGGGCCGTTCTTTGACGCAAGAGTCGTGTTATGCTCACTGTGAGATGTCCAACAGCAATGTGTGTTCGCTTGATGATACGACACTGATTCTATAACTGGAATATAATTTGTAGAAAATAATAACAATTATTATTTATAGTGGCTTTCATGCTGCAAGCTTCAAGGCACATGACACATTCTAATCTAATGTATATTTATAGAGCGCTTTCACTCAATGCGCTTGACATAGCTTACAAAACGATGACAGAAATAGATGAAGTACAGGGACTCCTCTATTTACAAACATTCGACTCAGGAACTTACAGAGATACTCACAAACCTGTCTGTATGTCCAGTTACTTAATTGGACCGATAGTCATAAGTTCAACCACTGCGCAATAGATATCTGTGTTGTCATCTACATTTGCAGAACATGAAAACCAGTGTCGTCTACATCTACAGGAGAATATGCAACTTTTAAGGCCATTCCCTGTGTTTAGTGTACATGCCATACAACATATTTTGAATCGACAGAAGTAAAGTTGGACTTACGAACAAATAGACTTAAGAACAGACCTCAGGAACCTAACTCTTTTGTAAGTAGAGGAGTCCCTCTAGTTGACAGGCGCGTGCTTCAAGGATTGAGGAATGAGTGACAGCGAAAGAGGGGTACTTAGGGTTCACGGAAGGGCATGGAAGGGACGGGAAGGAGCGGAGGGGCGAGGGAAGGGAATGGACAACAGAAGAGGTGAGGCTTTAAGAGAGGAATGGAAGGATGTTACGGAGGGGGACTCCTTAATGTACAAAGGCAGTGTGGAGTCCATGGGCAGTGTCGAGTCCATGGGCAGTGTCGAGTTCATGGGCAGTGTCGAGCCTACGGGCAGTATCGAATCTTTGGTGCAGTGTCGAATCTTTGGTGCAGTGTCGAGTCTATGGCGCAGTGTCGAGTCTATGGTAGTGTCAAGTCTACGAGCAGTGTCGAATCTATGGGCGTGCTGAGTTTTTGGTGCAGTGTTGAGTCTATGGTCAGTACTGCTCAATGTACAGGGGTAGTTTATTCCAGTGGAGGGGTGCAAGGAGGTTAGAAGGACCGAAGATGGGAATTGGGCACAGGGAGAAGAAGGAACAGAGAGACGGAGAGCAGATTTGGAATGAAGAGGATGAGAGGGGACGCAGAAGGAGATGAGAAAGGCGAGATGAGGTTGAGCAAGGCAATGGAGACATGTAATGACTTAGTGTGAGTTATTTGAAAAGAGAGAGAGAGAGGGAATGGACGTGAAGCCAGTGGAGTTGGAGTAGGAGAGGCCAAGTGCTGAAAATTAAAGGGCAGTGAAAATAACTTCATGCAGAATCATTTTAAATTTGTTGGAGTGGAGTGAGGGCAGAGGCAGGGAGACCAAGAAGCAGAGAACTGCAGGAGTCCCGATGGTTGAAGATCAGAGGAGGAACCAGGAGTTTGGCGGCAGGTTGAGAGGACCGATTGTCCTGTTGTTGAACAGAAGAAAGCGGTAGATTGCTAAATAGTAGCGGAGATGTGGGTAGAGAAAGTGAGAAAGGAGTCAAAGGTGACACTTCGGTGGAGGGCAGAGGAAGCAGGAGTGTGAGTGAGAGGAGGGAAGGAGATGGTTGGGATGTGAGGAGAAGTGCGAGAGGCCGGAAATATAATTTTTGATGCGTTGGATTGAGAGAGGAAAATGCTAAAACATTCGTATGACAATAAGAACACTATGTAAAGGGAAAATATAATGAAAAAGCCAGAATATAAAAAAAATCTAAAAGAAAATTAGAGCCAGAGAGCTTACTCTGGGCTGCATATTAGCTTTTTGTTTTCGGTCTCTTCAGCTGTTTTGATCTTTTACGCTAATTGCAAACTCTGATTAGCCTGGTTGGCTACGTACGGTGCAAAATCAGTTCAATACACATACATTACATGCCACTATATCTGCTTAAGTTAATATTTGTTCTTTGTCCTTCGATCCACCCATGAATAGCGATCCACAAATTGGCCACCACTGCTGTTAACACTTTAAAAGCAGTGTATATGAGCAAACCTTAATAATTGGCTCCTGTAGGCAGCATCCATAAGAGGTTTTTTTGGGTTAGATCGCGTAAATATAATGGCGTCGTTAAACCTGGCACCGCCCGACACAGTCAATTATTAAGGTTTGTCACGTAAACGAAACATGCCAGTTTCTTACTAGTACGGCATAATTCGAGTACGACGTTTCTCCAGTAATTACAACTAGCATCATCAAGTGACAGCCAGATTTGCGACACATATTAATGACACATTTATATTTACGCGATCTAACCGAAATACCTATTATGGATAATATTGGTCGCGAAAGCCTACATTTTAAACAGTATACAGCATAATTGTTAGTAATAACACGAATGTTAACTTCACCTGTTTCTTTCCCAGAATTGAACAAAATTATGACTATGTGACGGTGTACGATGGACCTTCAAGAGATTACCCCCAATTGGGTAGATTTACTGGCTTCACTATGCCCCAAGCCCTGATTTCATCTGGAAGCAACTTGTATGTCACATTCACGTCTGACGGCATCGTCGTATTAACAGGGTTCAGTGCAGATTATGAGAGTAAGTGCAACTTCAGCGTTTCAGTGGCCGTACGTCCTCGTGTTGTTTACCTGTTTAACATTTTTACACCTACACAACTGTTCACCGAGGACATTGATTTGAGACGTGTAAGTGAATCGATACGTTTTGGGAATTGGGAGAATAGTGCGAGAAATGCAGTGAGATAAGTGAAGACAGATAGCCAGTAGAGATAAAGGAGTAGAAGTCAACAAAATAATGAGATGTAGTGAAATTAAATACATATTTTCTTCGATATTTAAGATGATAGAAGAGAGACCAGCTTGAGCAAAGTATTAAGATTAGCAAAATAGTTAGATAAGAGAGAGAAATGTCATACCTACTACCCTTTCGTGATCCTGAAGCACCCTCTATAATGCTCACTCAATACTCAACCCTTGCACGCCCCTGCAATCTGAATTATTCTATTTTGTCACTGTTTTCTTTTTACTATTTTAAGCACCTTGAGTGACAGCTCCCGATCAATATGAAATAAGACAGGTGGAGTAAGATGAGAGAATATATATACGTTTTAGAAGACGTGTAACAGAAATAATTAACATCTATTCAGAAGGGCGCTATGAAAGAGATGGGAGAGATGTACAGTAGTCAGTTCTCTTATAACGCCGCGTGTTTTCATAACGCAAATTGGATATAACGTGATTGAGTGAACAGAACTACGTCGCGTGAGTAGGAATTGGCGTAGCATCACACAAGGTGGGATGCTGCTGGATGAGTCTAGATGCTACCCACGTTTTCTTTGGTACGCAACTACTATAGCATTCTAGAACAGACCGTAGAATCATTATGAATGCATATCGCAAAAAAAATTTACTTGGTAAAATAACTGCCATTGTGTACCGCCCGGGTATATAAAAAAAAATAAACGCCTGGTTATGAAAAGTGGACACCACATGGCTCAGAAGACAGAGCCCTGAGCTGACACTAATGAGATCCTCAGTGGGAATCCAGGCAGCCGGCCATGATGCAGCCGGGTTCCCAGGTGTAGTGAGTTGGTGGTCTCAGCCCAGTCGCCGATGATCAAACACCAAAGCCATCACATTCAATTTTACGTTGCACTCCGGTTTGGCTTTGATAATTTTGTATTATTTGGGCAGGTAGGGAAATGCTTCACCCTCTAGTTTCGAAATTTGAAAATTGATGTGTGTCGCAAACGTAGTTCTCTGACAGCTGCTTCTGCAGACTGCTATTGAATATTGAAGACTTTAAAATGGATTCATCTCCATAAGGCAACGCTAATCGCACAATGAGGATATCAGGGGGGAAATAATATAAAGAAAATATCTACTGTATTCATGTGCGTACCATACATCATACCGTACGTTATATAGGCAGTCAAATTCAGTATATACTGAGCATTTAACAAATATGTATTGTAGATCGATGTCTGCATTCAATGACTGATGTCTCAATGTCATCTCTATGAACTGTAATCCTTTTGACAGGCATTGATCGGTGTTCATTGAGTTTGCAAGGCGACTCTGGCAGAATAAACAGCTTTTATGACCTGGGCTACGCAACAAATATGCTCTGCACTGTGGACATTACAGTTCCTAATGGCTATTTTGTCAAGCTGCAATTTAACTACTTCAAGTGAGTAACACACAATTTTACACTGATATATTTACATTAATAATATTTATTTTTAAATGCCTGATTCCTGTAGAGTTACATACCACACGTTCGACAAATTGTGAAACTCTACAAGTTGCACAACATTTATTCTGCCCGATTCACCCTGACAGTTTTATTTTGGCTCGATTCCCACCATTCAGACTGGGTCAAGCCCTATCCTACGAACAACAGCAAAAAACACTGTGCATTCCATTAACATCCAGGGGAGTTTGAAGCAGAATGGAGGTGCGTGCGTTATCAGCAGCACGCTCGTTCCCTCGGTGGACACACCAATCGAGCTCCGTGGTGTTAACACCCACGGAGCTGTATAGCTATTTTTCAGAAGCGACTGGGCCTCAAATTATAACTCAACGAAGTGGCTTATCAATTGGAAATTGAGAGCAGCCAAATACTCTGAACACGTTGATTCTAAAATGTGGAGGGAAAAACTGGAGCACCCGGAAAAAAATCCACACGACCACGGCGAGAACATGCAAACTCGAAATATATAGGTGTGAGGGTTGGGATTGAACCCACGACTTCCATGAATACCAGGCGAGTGAGTTCAAGGAAGTTAACATCTCGCCACCGTGACGCCACAGTATTTGGCTGCTATAAATGTCCCCATGATAAGCCACTTCTTTGAGCTTTCATGTTTGGCCAGGGCGTTTCTGAAAAATAACGATATAGCTCAATGGGCCTTACTTGGTCAAATAAAAAATAGTTTAGTTTAATGTGGGGAGTGATGGCACAGTGCTTTGTGCATCACACTCTAAACCCTGCGATGTATTTATGATTCCTGGCGACAGCACAGGTGAGTGTGCTAAGACTGCCAGGAGAAGACGGTATAGAAATGGGTTCTTGAATCTGCGTGGACATTTGAGTGTAATTAGTTCAAAGTGTTGCCTGTTGGTACTGGAGTGCCACAGTGGCGAAATGTGAACTACCTCACCTGGTATACATAAGCACATGGGTTCGATCTCAACCCTGATGCCTGCTGTATATTTGGAGTTTGCACGTTCTCCCTGTGGTCGCGTGGATTTTTCTCCATATCCCCCAGTTTTTCCCTGCACATTGAGAAACATGCGTTTAAGATGATTTGGCTACTATAAATTTCCACATAAGCCACTTCATTGGGCTATCATTTGTGGCCAAGTTGCTTCTGAAAAAGAGCTGCAGAGCTCAGTGGGCCTTATGTGGCAAAACAAAAAATATTTTTTTTAAATAGTTTCTTCCCGCATGTGAAACAAGCTTCAAAACGAGTCCTAGAAGTAAGTGTGGCTTTCTCAGGAACACTTCCCGTTCTGCATTTCTTCATCTTCCTCATCGTCTTCATCAGCAGCGGAACCGAAATTAGCATTAGGAACAGCAATATGGTCATCATTATCATCATCATATGCAGCATAAGCACCCTTTAATCATCATCATTACCTATTTATCATCATAATCCAATTAATTTGCATTATTGTTATTATTATGTCATAATTTTCCATCACAACCACCGTCAAAATTATGTTCACGTTCGATCATAATTTACATTGTTTGCCATAGATAGGCGCTCGCAGTAGACAAAAGTGAATTTCAACCACGGCCTAAATTCCACCCACAGCGTTGAACATTGCCCTCCCACCGCTCGTTAGAGCAAGGAACTACCACGTCACTTTACACCCACCCCTCGAAATCACCCCAAAGACAAATTACAAACATCCCCCCATATAGCCTTAACAGACTGTCGGGGCAAGTGCTGTTAGCGATCACCTATGAAGGCCAGCACAGCACACGAGGGGGTGGGTGGCCAACCCCACACCCGGCCGCCTTTGTCTCCCCAGTGGCGATGCTTACAAATCACACGAGGTACTAATTTAAGGCTGAGTCAACCTATGGGAGGCCCAGGACCGGTTCAGCACGCTAACCCGTTACACTACCGTTCCCCACACATACGGATGGGGAGCACTTCCACGTTACGTCTTAACTTTTCTACAGGCCCAAAGTTACGGCACTCGCCATTTCATTTATTTATTATTAACCGTTCCTGACCAAAACAAACCGCTGTTTACACGGTTTGTCTCTTACCTCTCACCCCAAAAAAGGCTACCGGGGAGCGAGCTGTGTGGCAACAGCTCCCTGACCGTGTACGACGGCGGTGCCCAGCAGCGGGGACATTCACTGGGCAGATTCTGCGGCCAATCTCTGCCGCCGGGCGTGCGCTCCCTCTCCAACAACGTGACGCTCATGTTTCAAGTCTCGGACAACTTCATGCAAGGTATCCTTGTTTTGTACGCGTGTGTGTACGTGCGTAGGTACGCATTCTGAAAATGTTTCACAGCCGGCCGATGCTGATGGGAGGCGCCGGGTCTAAGGAGAGTTTGCAGGAACGTTTGCAGCGTGTTGATGGCAGATGCTCACTTTGTTTAGAGGGCAAACACAGACTCCAGACCATCTCTTTTGACCCATACTGGAGCAATAATTCTTGGGTATTACCTTTATGAAATGGAAAATAAAATTGTATTCCCATTAAAATGTGTTTGAACTTCTTCTCACACGAGCTTATCCTAACCCTAAACTGCCTGATCTCATTTTGCACTGTCAGCTGCCTCCCATCCATTGTGATGCGGTGTCACCACCCATACGTTGTGGGAGAGATGATATATATACACCACCATGATATATATACACCACCACATGTGGCCAGCCCATTAACTGTGTTGCACCACCCATTCACACCCCTCAATGTTTCAATTGTCATGGTGGAGTGCCCCAAGATTATTGTCACTGCCATAGCGGTGTGGCTCATTTTACCTCTTTTTTTTCCATTTCCCCCTCTCTTTTTTGTTGCAATATTTTACCCTGACGGTGTCTTATTATCCTGTACGCGATATTGTTGCTATGAAGGGCACCATACTTCAATAGGGATTATCGTTGGTACAGCTATTTGAATACACACAATGAACAGGAAGGACAAGATTAAAGTGCTCGCATAATGGCATAATGCACATGCATAATGTACGTTGACTCATTAATCTCCCCCCCCCCCCACTTTGCTCAAGAGCGCAGAAGTATGGTCACCACATCCATGCCTCTATATAAGAAACGAAACAGGTGGATTTCTCCACAAATATGTCTGTCGCCTGATGAAGCTAGTTGTAATTACTGGCGAAACGTCGTACTCAGATTATAAATGTTGTGGCTTGGCTCTCCAACATACCAGTGTGCTGTACTATTGACGAATTGGCATGTTCTGTTTACGTGACAACCCTTACTAGTTGGCTGTGTCGGGTGGTGGCAGGTTTTAACGACACATTTATATATTTTAATATATTTACACGATCTAACCCAAAAAAGCTCTTATGGATGATATTGGTCGCGAAAGCCTACGTGTTCATCTCGGTTATAACTGTTTTAGGTTTTTGCACTGTATGCGATATTGTTGCTTCTTTCTAAGACATCGGACTCAGTTATAGCTGTGTTACGTTTTGTATTGTACGCAATATTCACGTGAAATGTTTTCTCATTTCCTGTTTCAGAATATGGCTTCAGTTTGGAGTTCTACAAAGTTGACCCACTACCAGCCAGCAGAGGTATTGATTAATGCTTAATTTATCGGTTTACAGTATATACTGACCATCCTTTGGTTCATTCGCTTCTTGTAGAAATTCCGTGAGTAATACAAAAATGGGTACATTATAAATTTACGACAGTAATTGTAAGTTCGAAATGTCATTTCATGATCTACTATTGTTTTGCAAAATATAGTGCCTAGTGTAAAACTGTAAGCAAAATCGTTGTGCATTAGAGACATCTTCATCTAGCAATGAATAAACCATGGTTGATAAATATTAAAATGATAGATGAATCTATGAAGATGACAAACAATGATGATGACATTCTCTGGTCTGACACTGGTGAGACGAGACCCTAAAGAAGGCTGTCTCTGGTACAAGCAATGGACAGGAAGTACAAGATCAATGGGCTCGCATAATGCGCACGCATAATGTACGTTGATTCATTAATCCCCCCCCCCCCCCACCTTGGACAAGTAGAACGCACAAGTGTTGTCATCACATCTACACCTCTATATAAGGAACGAAACAGGTGGACTTATCCTCAAATCTGGCTGCTGTCTAATGAAGCTAGTTGTAATTACTGGGAAAAAATTGTACTCAGATTGTAAATGTTGTGGCTTGGCTCTCCAACACACCGGTGTGCTGAGCTAGTGACGAATTGGCATGTTCTGTTTACCTGACAACCTTTACTAGTTGGCTGTGTCGGGTTTAACGACACGTATATTTACGCGATCTAACCCAAAAAAACCTGTATTGTAATAGTAATTGTGTTTTGTTGTTTTTCAGAATGTGGCTGGATCCCTGTAGCAGAACGCAGAGTGAACAACCGGATCGTGGGAGGCTACGAAGCAAGGCTCGGAGAATGGCCCTGGCAAGCGAGCCTGCACAACTTCAACAGACTAACCTGTGGGGGCTCCCTCCTCAATGACCGCTGGGTTGTGAGTGCTGCTCATTGCTTCAATAGGTGAGCGTTGATGTTGCTTCACATGTCTTGTTAACACTTTACTCCGAGCTATAAATGGTCTGATATGTGCATTGTCCTGGTGCTGTTCGCCTTTTGATGTTCTCTGGTCTGACATTGGTAAGGCTAGGCCCTAAGGAAGGCTGTCTTTGGTGTAGGCCAATCGATTTCAAAGACAATGCATATATTATTATCAGAGCAAGTATGTTTGCATGTACACCACAAGTACGTGTGATTAATACAAACTTGATTCCTTGTTAAAGGTCTTTAAACATCTTAACACCTGTTTTATTGCCAGAAAAGTTAAAACCTATTTTTATTTGTTATACTTTAAAAGGATGCATTGTGTTAAATGCTACACACACAGCAGAAAAGTTTGATAATCACAACTTGCAGCCCTTTGTCAGATCGCTTTTGGGATGAAGGCCTTCACATGCCGTGTTGGTCTTGGGGTATTGTTCGACCATACCTCACCACACTGGTCACGAATAACGTTATCTGTGATTCGGAATCAAACTTGGGGAATTAAAACGTGGGTCAACAGGTTCATAAGTGCAGTGTGCTAACCAATGAACCACCGCTCCTCCCAATCGCACAATGAATCACAACACCATTAGAAGATATTTTTGTATAACTTTATTGCAGAAAGAGGCATGAATATAAGTGGAAGAGGCATTAAGCATCTCAGATTTTTTTCACATTCAGGTTGATTTTTCGTAGTGCACTTGCAATCGTGATGCGTGCCGGCGCCGCAGTCCAAATTTGCTTACTTGTAAAACTGACCCACACCAATTACTCAGTTGAGATTATCCAAAGCAGCAGTCATCACCCTTACCGAAACAACTTGGCAGGACCCTCCTGAAAAAGTCCTGAGACTTAATGAGGCTTACCTTGGAAAAAAAAATCTATAATGCCCTGTGGTATTTGATGCTGACTGTGGTGTCTGTGTATTTACCCCCCTAGTAACAACCCAAACACCTGGACGGTATACCTGGGCCTGCACTCTCAGAACGATCTCAGCGCTTCAACTGTCGTGGCCAGAAGCGTCAACAGAATCTTCATCCACGAACGCTACAACGGAAGCAGCCATGACTATGACATTGCTCTCATGGAGCTGTCAGAACGTGTTTCCTTCACCGATTACATACAACCAGTTTGCCTCCCACCTCGCTTTCAGAAGTTTCCCTACCCAGGGAAATCATGCTTCATTTCTGGTTGGGGAACCCTTTTTGAAGGTGGTAAGTCCATAGGTGAAATATTCCAAACCTGGGAAAACACGTGGTTTCAGAAGATTTTTTGACCACGAAATAGAGCATAGTTTGAGAGATTATTTAGTATCCATATCTCAGTGTCTATGGTGTAAGAACAAAGAAACCACAGTATTGTCATGTTTTGAGCCTCCACACTACCCGATTCATATTCTAATAAAATCGATCTTCTCATAGAAAGCAGTGCCCTTCTGTTTAAACTCAGGATTACAACCCTTGAGTTGTTTACGTTGTGTTCAATGTAGCACTTCTAATGTACAGCAGATACAACTATTTTAAAAAAATCCATTGTTATGACCACGATTCAAGGCATGTATCGTGATATTAATTTATGAATCGGTGCAATGTTATTTTCCGACGGCACAAGTTCAACATAATCGATAGTTGAACATTATTTTATTTTGGGGGAATGTTTGTATAATGAAAAACAAATATAATATACACATCTCTTCTACTGAATAATTCATTTGATTTAATGGAGGCCCAAATCTTTGTTAGGAAACTAGTTTTTTGTAAAAATCCATTGGAATGATGGCAGTAGGGTAGCAGAGCTCTCTGGTGCTCGAGGAATATCTGAAATAGGCATTAAGCTGATATACAGGTGCTATGTTGTTATCATTTAAATGTACCACGGTCTAAGTCTTGATGAAATATAGTACTTTAACAAGCAGAAAGGGTACACGGTTTCCAACACGATTTCTTGTACTTAACAGGCTACACACCCGACCGGCTTCAGGAGGCTTCAGTAGAGATCTTCAAGACATGCATCACTCCAGGGCCGCAAGCCTACAGCCCATCTCTAATCACCAACAGGATGCTGTGTGCAGGGTACCTCGAAGGAGGGGTGGACACCTGCCAGGTGAGCTGCGATAACAACCAACAAGACGCAACTCTATTGCCTAAAAACCATCTGGAGCACATGACGACTATGGGCCCAATTATGTTCCACCAGGGGAACTTGGAAAGCAAACTTCTCCAGTCAATTCACATACACATTTTGGTGCCAATTTACTGGAAGGAGTGTGGGTGGACCAACATCAACTGGAGCTTCAACAACAATGTCCTCATTCAGGATCCCAGTCCCATTGAACATTTCAAGATCTCCTCAGCTGTACTGCTCTTTGCACTAAACATTTAAACCTAATTATCGGGCCTTTTGACATCCCCTCTTTGGTATCATGACATGCCATTGCTTATACTGGATCACTGTAATCATCGCTCCATTAAGCCTCCTTGTTTGTCAGTCAACTTCTAACATTGGTGTTGTGTGTGTGTGTCTGTTGCAGGGAGACTCTGGGGGTCCCTTGGTTTGCCAGGACTCAAACGGCCGCTGGTACCTCTCTGGAATCACCAGCTGGGGCTATGGCTGTGCACGGGCTTACCAGCCAGGTGTTTACAGCAGGGTCACCAAATTCTTGGACTGGATTCACCAGAACATGCAGTAGTCTCTTATACCGTCCTGCACCGACAATACTATAGATCATGGATATTAATGATGGGAACTGTAAATCAAAATAATTAATGCAAGCAATCAATATGTAAAAAAATACTCATTGTAAATTGTTGTTAAAATGTTCATTTATATCGCTGAATACTGTATTTTAACTGCACCAGAATGTAACAAGGTTTGCAAGTCAATAGATGAACAAAGGTTTTGGGTCACATCAGACAACTCTGATAGTTTTAACATGGTATTTTGGTTTTGCAACACCTGTAATGGAGCCTGGCAGAGAAAAAAATGCATATGATGTGAAAACCACTTGACTAAGGTGGAAAGGTGATTGTTGGCATTGGCAGGAGATGAATAAAAAACTTTCTATTTTTCAATGTTGCTTAATTCTTTCAACATTGACACAATGGACAATTCATGGACTGTCTAAACTATTTGGCCCAACCTGATTATACGTGACAGCAAAATTAAGTGCTGTCTAAACTATGTACGATGCATTTATTTGTTATATTTTGACCTGTGCCATCAACTCGCGTCTCTTGTAAATTAATTGTAATGGCTGTTGAGCAGTAGGGGTACTCAGAGGCGATCTATATATCTTCTAGGGGACCATTGCAATGATCGGCGCATCCAGACGAGATGATGCGTTCCACAGGGAGATTGTCCTTCATTGAGGTTGTCTAAGAGTGTGTCCGTGGCAAGGTTGTCGGTGATTTACCTTCACCTTCCCTGGTCAACACAGCCCATGAGTTTGTGAGTTTTAGTTTAATAACTCCATAAAAACAATACTGGTTTTGCACAAGGAGGCTGAAAAAAAAGTTTGTGATGCAATTCGCTTGTTACATGTAAAGTTGCCTGAGACACCTCTGTGTAAATGGCCTGATATGAAAACCGTTATCATAGTGTGCGTAAAAAAACTATGGGAAAATGTTATGAAGAAAATACGTCATGGATATATATATACAAAAATGAACATTTTAACAGTGTTTTTGTGGTATTCCAAAAATAATTGCATATTTGATTGGGTAAGATGGTTTACTAGTTGGGGTGGAAAATGGCAATAATCCTTCATAATGTGAAAGACTGAAGGCTGCTCTCATGAAATTTTAACTTTCTTTTAAAAAATTGATTCACACGAAGTGACACTATTTGCCACAAAAACCCGTAATATGTCTAAAGCATTTGGAAATCGATGCATGCTTAATAGTAATCTGGTGAATAAAGATTTGAAATCTGTAAAGTATGACATGTGTGTGCCAGGGTGACTTTTGGTCAGATCTTGAGATTAGGGATCTTATAAAAAGTTATTCGACTTTCTATCAAAACCTCCGCCGCAGGGGCCGATCTTGACATTGCTGGCACAAGTCATCAACAAGTCCAATCAGTTCCAAATGGTTTTGTGCCACATCAGTCCATCTCTTTTCGAGCCTGTGCCACACCTGTTGAGACCCAACTAGTCAAACAGAAGCTGATTAGGCATGCGGTAGATGTGCATGCAGGATATATGACCCAGACAACTCAGCCCTCACTTGACAAAGGGGCTCACTGATGATGGGAATGCATCCAGATCTTTGAAGGATCTGTGAGCTCACACAATCGTCTGGTTAAACCTAGAATAGATTGTAGGCAGACTAGCATGAATGTTTTAAACCGGCACAGATGATCCATTCGAGGGCTCCACATTTCGCAAGCATAGAGTAGTGACGACATAACTGTGGTGGAGAAAACCCAGAGCTTTGAAGTGATAGACCAGTATGCTTCCACACAGCGTTACGCAGATAATGAAAAGATACTGCCGCTCGAGTGATTCGGATTGAGACATGGGCTCCCAATACAGGAGCTAGTCATAATCGCACTACCCAGGTATGGAGCATTTTATGAAATAAAATACCCAGGCAGGTGCTTTGTGTTTGTGAGGCTGATGGTAAGGCATCATCTATTCGTAGCGAGCACCTACTAAGGCCGTAAGTGTCCACAAGGGGGTGTTGGGTGGCCAGCACCACGCCGATCCACCTTTGTCTCCGCAGTCGCGATGCTTACCACACCAGGTACTCAGTTGAGGCTGAGTTGACCTTGAAGAGGCCCAAGATCGGTTCAGATAATTCCTTTGATAGTGCATTGTATTTGACCTGTACGCCTTTTGGCGTCCTCTGGTCGAGCACCAATTGGGTCGAGACTCAAAAGAAAGCCGTCCCTGGTGTGGACCAATCAGTTTCAAGGACAATGCAGATATTATCATAGTATGATTTTTGTTTAGCATTTTGACTGCAAGTATTGTGGTTAATGTAAAAAGGTTTCAGTTTTGCTGCCAGAAAAAAGGGGAAAACCCCTATTATTATATTTTGGTACTGGCAAAGGAGGTCTAATGATGTAGATTCTTGCCCCGAGCCCTCATTACTTTGATAGTGCATTGTCTATGAGCTGTACGCCTTTTGGTGTCCTCTGTTCGAGCACCAATTGGGTCCAGGCTCAAAAGAAAGCCGTCCCTGGTGTGGACCAATCAGTTTCAAGGACAATGCATATATTATACTGGTAGGAACGAAGTGGATCAGACCACCAATAGATTAATGTGTCCGTCCGTCCGTCCGTCCGTCCGTGTATCAACATCGCCCCCTACTGCAAACACTTGGCATGACCCTGTCCGACAAGATGGCTGCCCGCTCCCCCTGCGATCTGTCAACTAAACAAGATGGCCGTCGCTTCCGGCGCCTCACGGCGAAACTTTAAACTTCGCTTCAAATTTACTTTACTGAAACGCAGCACGTTTTTTTAAAAAATTTATTCACTGAAACGCAGCACGTTTTTTAACACAAAGACAAGATACATTTATTAACACAGAGACGAGATACATTTAATCGCCTTATTTGTGCACGAAAAGCACGGCGCGAGGCCTAGTGCGGCAGGCTTCGCGAGGCCTAGTGCGGCAGGCTTTGCGAGGCCTACTGCGGAAAAGGCATCGCGAGGCCTACTGCAGAGAAGGCTTCGCGAGGCCTACTGCAGGGAAGGCTTCGCGAGGCCTACTGCAGAGAAGGCTTCGCGAGGCCTAGTGCAGAAGACTTCGCTAGGTCTACTGCAGAGAAGGCTTCGCGAGGCCTAGTGCAGCAGGCTTCGCGAGGCCTAGTGCGGCAGGCTTCGCGAGGCCTAGTGCGGCAGGCTTCGCGAGGCCTAGTGCGGCAGGCTTTGCGAGGCCTACTGCAGAAAAGACATCGCGAGGCCTACTGCAGAGAAGGCTTCGCGAGGCCTACTGCAGGGAAGGCTTCGCGAGGCCTACTGGAGAGAAGGCTTCGCGAGACCTAGTGCAGAAGGCTTCGCTAGGTCTACTGCAGAGAAGGCTTCGCGAGGCCTAGTGCAGCAGGCTTCGCGAAGCCTAGTGCCGCAGGCTTCGCGAGGCCTACTGCAGAGAAGGCATCGCGAGGCCTACTGCAGAGAAGGCTTCGCGAGGCCTAGTGCAGAAGGCTTCGTGAGTGTGCCAAGACGTCTGTGCCACCAATCCCGGTGTGCCATTTTAGGCTGAGTCGACCTAGGGGAGGACACGAGGATCGCGGTGACGCGGGGTCGCAGCCGTGATAAATCCACTGCTGGATGAACGCCAACCCCACGCCGTCGCCCCCCCCCACGCCCTTATCCTGCTGCGATGTAATAATCCACCTATTATTGATCGACTGACTATGGGCGAACTCATTTATTCTGGTGGGTGAACAGTGGCGGGGAGGGGTGGAGGAGGAATTGATGATAAAAACAAACTTGCACCATCGCTACAGCTGCCGCGACGAGAGATGTGGGAGGAGAAGCGGCGACCGCTGCCTTGCAGGTGAGAGGTGCGTGCGTGTGTGTGCGCGTGCGTGTGTGTGCGCGTGCGTGTGTGTGCGTGCGTGTGTGTATGTGTGTGTGTGTGCGTGTGTGCGTATGCGCGTGTGTGTGTGTGTGCGTGTGTGTTTGCGTGTGTGTGTGTGTGTATGCGCGTGTGTGTGCGTGTCTGTGTGTGCGTGTGTGCGTGCGTGTGTGTATATGTGTGACTGTGTGCGTGTGTGTGTGCGTGCGTGTGTGCGTGTCCGGCCCACTCGAGCGGCGTGATGAATGGGCGCTATTGGGCTTCGGATCGTTATTCACGGCGAACTGGAAGCGTAGCAACACAACTTCATTACGTGTGTGTGTGCGTGTGCGTGCGTGCATGTGTGTGTGCGTGCGGTGGGTGTGCGTGTGTGCGTGTATGTGCGTGTGTGCGCGTATGTGTGTGTGTGTGTGCGTGTGTGCGCGTGTGTGTGCGGTCGATATCCCTGTACCGGTATTAGTATTATTCCTACCAGCCCACCCCGCAGGGTCCTGTTCATAGTATGATTTTTGTTTGCATTTTGACTGCAAGTATTGTGGTTAATGCAGACATGAATCCTTGTAAAAAGGCTTCAGTTTTGTTGCCAGAAAAAAGGGGGAAACCCCTATTATATTATCGCCTTTGCCTCCCCAATGGCGATGTTTAGACACCGCACTAAGCGCCCATTTAAGGCTGAGTTCACCAGAAATATCGCTACATATTACCTGGTGATGCCACACAAATAAGAAATAACTCATCAAATGAGGGCCTACTGCAAGATAAATTCGCCTCTTATATTTGTATGTATTTTCCATTTAAGTCCGCCGAGAGATTGACGAACACGTTCGTGTTTAGAGACCACCAGCCCTGCATATCCCGGCCAGGCTGCTCGTGGTGATGTGACAGACGCGCGCCTCCCACGTGACCCGTGGCGACTCTATTATGTCACGCAATGACGTAGGACGTGACGTAAACTCAGTGGTCCACCGTCACCACAGAAGCCGTTGGTTCCGAAGAGGAGGAGCTCAATCTGCTTCTACATCGCGTCTTGTAGGGATTTGGCTCTCGGACGGTGGGGTTGACGACGAAAACATTTTCTGGGCGGCACGCCCCGAGCTCCGCGGTGAAAATGGGCTATTCCGTTTTCCCGTCCCTAAACTTTAAAGTGGTTAAAATCGCGTTTTTGTGAGATTTCTCTTTATTTATTTATTTTGCCGCCCAAGCTGCAGGGGGTTGCTTCTGGCAACGCACGCGCGTCATCGGTGGAGGGTGGGGGGATTTCTCCTTCGCGTTCAAAATGCAAAAAATACACGCAATGCTGAGGTAAATTAATCAAAGTGTCATGTCCTCTTCTCTCCCCCCCACCCCAATGTATGCACTTACTATTATAGGGTCGGTAGATACTAAAATTATAGCGCTAATACAGGATTTTTGTAGCGCGGGGGTGGAGGGGGTAGCGGCCCAGCTGCCAGCCTCGCACAGCTGAGCAATCTAGGCGAGGCCGGGGGCTCTGCATGGGACTAAGCCTCTCTGTCAGGTGAGTACTTTGTGATATAGAGTCGATATATACTGCTACTAGCGGGAAATACCCAGCGTTGCCCGGGGCAAAAATAGATTTTAAAACTTCTGAAAACCTAAAAACATAACATACAAATGAAAATTAAACTCATTTAAAATTAAACCCAAACGTGCCAAGAATCGATTCTTTAAATCGCGCAAAGGAATCGAAAGTTGTAGATTACTTTAGAATCATCTTGAAGTGACGTCGCGCAACAGAAACATCCTGAATAAACCAGCAAATCTTACAATAAAACGTATTACAACGCTGTGTGCTCAAATCCCAGTGTGATGCAAGTCAAACAATAACAACCATCAGATATATTACCCATATGTGTTCTAAATCACCAAAATAAAGCTATAAAAACAATGTAACAACAGTAATAATCGGACCTGTGATTCTCATTTAACAATTAAAATATAATTCTAGATTTGAAGTTTTCGTGACTGCAAGGATTCATACTCTTTGGTTTTTTCGGTAAAGTTACGTAGGTAAAAAATATATAAAATAAATGAAAAAACTAAATTTAATCACGACGTTTCGGAAGCAACACAAGCATCCGTCATCAGGTATGACCGCTCCAGCAAAATTACTGTAGCGTATGAAGAGCGCTCTTCAGAGGGGTGTTAGGGGGGGAGGAGTCAAGGGGTCCGGGGAGGGGGGAGCATGCGGCAGGCCGTGTGGCGTCGCAGGCGGTTGGGCAGGGGATTAGCATGAGTTAAGCCGATAGATAACCATCTTTTTTCTTTTTGTGATGCCAGGGGAGGGGGAGGTTTGAGACGGAGTACAGTGCCGGTACGACGATTAATGGTGGTGTATCAGGCTGGGAGTAAGAAACTGGAAATATGGATATGGCTGTAAAATTATAAGGCAGCTAAGGTTTGACTTGGTTGATGACATCCTTCCAATGATTACTTAATTTAAAACCATCCTCTCGGTTTAAGTTGTGTCTATGTTTGTATATCTGGATGACTTCATGGACAAATCTTTGGTGGTATCCAGATGGCTTGCAGAGTACTTTGGTATTGGAGAACACAATATCATGAGAACCCGCTGTGTTGAAACACTGATCTGCTACGGAAGAAGAATTCGTCCTACCGTGTTTTAAATCTGACTTGTGCTCACGAATGCGATCAGAAATATGTCGTTTCGTTTCCCCGATATAGCAATCACCACAGGTGCAACTCAGTTTGTAGACACCAGAGTACTGTAAGTCAGGAATGACATCCTTTACGGATGGGATCAGATCAGGGATTTTGTGTACTGTACTGAATCGGACCTGGATCTTGTGTTTGATTAGAATTTTGGAAATATTTTTGGTAACGCCTGCTATGTATGGCAACGTAATGATTTTGATCAGAGTCTCAAGGCGTTGTTTCTCCCCGGTAGGAGCAACAGCTTGGCGGATAGCACGGTCCGAGTTACCGTTCATATTGAGGGCCCGATGTACATGTTTTTATTCACTGGCCAGGTGGTGTTGGTCAGAGATGCAGTGGGCCCTATGGTATAGTGTTTTGATGAGGGAATTCTTTTGTGCCGGATGGTGGTGGGAATCAGGCTTCAGGTAGGAATCTGTGTGGGTGGCCTTCCTGTAAACAGAATGTCCCAAAGAGCCATTGGGCCTCCTCTCAAACAGAACATCCAAGAATGGTAGCTTGCCATCCTTCTCCACTTCCATGCTGAATTTGATGGATCGGTGTATGGAATTGATGTGGTCTAGAAATTGGTTCAATGCTGGGAGGCCATGTGGCCAAATGACGAAAGTGTCTTCTACATATCTCTTCCACAGGGAAGGACGTAGGGTGGATGTATGGATGGCGTCTGTTTCAAATTTCTCCATGAAAACATTGGCTATCACTGGTGACAAGGGCGAACCCATTGGGGTACCCTCATTTTGTTTGTAGAAGGTACCATTCCAGGTGAAGTACGTGTTGGTGAGGCAGTGCTTAACCAGCGCAGGGACATCCGGGTTCAGTCCATGTTGGACTAAGTCTTCAATTATTATGGTGTCAGGCACTGGAACCTTGGTGAACAGAGAGACCACATCAAAGTTGACGAGGACATTATCAGGAGACAGTACAATGTCCTTGACTAGAGAGACCAAGTAAGTTGAGTTAAGTACTTCTGAGTGGTTCTTGCCAGTGAAGGGAAGCAGAGTATCAGATAGAAAATGGGCTAGCTTGTAGGTAGGTGAGTTGACACGATGTGCCATAGTGGGGTACCTTCTTTATGGATCTTGTGAAGCAATCATTGGAAGGATGTCATCAACCAAGTCAAACCTTAGCGTGCCTTATAATTGTACAGCCATATCCATATTTCCAGTTTCTTACTCCCAGCCTGATACACCACCATTACTCGTCGTACCGGCACTGTACTCAGTCTCAAACCTCCCGCCCTCCCCTGCCCTGAGGAAAAGCCGTGATCTGTCCACTGCTGCCCTGAGGGAGAGCCGTGCTCTGTCCACTGCTGTCCTGAGGGAGAGTCGCACTATCTCCACTGATGCCGTGAGGGAGCCAGACGTGCTCTCTCCACTGCTGCCCTGAGGCAGAGCCGTGCTCGGTCCGCTGCTGCCCTGAGGGAGACGGGTGAGTGACAGTGAGGCAGAGCCGTGCTCCATCCACTGTTGCCCTGAGGGACCCCCGTGCTCTCCACTGCTGGCTCGAGGGAGAGCCGCGTTGTCTCCACTGCTGACGTGAGGGAGCCAGACATGCCCTGAGGGAGAGCCGTGCTTTTTCCACTGTTGCCATGAGGGAGAGCCGTGCTATCTCCACTGCTGCCGTGAGGGAGCCAGACGCACTCTCTCCACTGCTGGCCTGAGGGACAGCCGTGCTCTGTCCATTACATTAGTACTGGACTTTATTTTGTGCTTAAATCCACTGCTGGATGAAGGCCCACCGCACAATCCTAAGGATTTACTTGACCAGTCTGTTGGGGGCCGCCGCACGCTATGGTTGTTCGGGGGCGCCATAGGTGCCATAGGCGCCCCCGAACAACCTAGTTTAACAATAAATGATATACATAACACATACGTCCAAACTTGCAACCATAGCTGGCAGCATGACACTCCCAGTGTATAATGTGTGAGTGAGTCAGTGGTTGTGTGAGTCAGCGTATGATGAGTGAGTCAGCGTATGATGAGTGAGTCAGCGTATGATGAGTCAATTTGTGTATGATGAGTGAATGGGTTGGTGGTTGTGTGAGTGAGTGTATGATGTGTGAGTGAGTCAGTGGTAGTGTGAGTGAGTGTATGATGTGTGAGTGAGTCAGCGTATGATGAGTGAGTCAGTGTATGATGAGTGAGTGTATGATGAGTGAATTAGTGTATGATGAGTGAATGGGTCAGTGGTTGTGTGAGTGAGTGTATGATGTGTGATTGAGTCAGCGTATGATGAGTGAGTCAATGTATGATGAGTGAGTGTATGATGAGTGAAATAGTGTATGATGAGTGAATGGGTCAGTGGTTGTGTAATAAACCCCGTTCAGACGACGACGTGACTTGAAAGTTCTTTATTCGGTTTCGTTCACAGCTTTCCACCACATTCGTTCACTCGGTTCCCTTGCTCCTTCACGCTGCTGGCTGACAGCGTGAGAGAGAGAGAGACTGCCGTGGCCCGCCACGTGGCTGGCTCCGGACCACGGCACCAGCGTGGCTTCCCCCTTCGTTCCTCCGCACACTGACCACGTGCTGTCTTTCTCCGCCCCTTTTAATCCCTGGCCCACGTGATACCACGCAGCCAATCCTCAGCCACACCCCTGGAACGAACTTTCCCGAAGATACTGTCTGGCTCCAGGGCCACGCCCTTGGCTCGAATCCCCATTGGTTGCGGGCTGAGGCCGGCAGAGCCTATCATTATCATCCAGGTGTACACCTCACATTACATCACCCCCCCCCCCCCCCCTGGTGTAAAAAGTCAGCCGTCTCAGCTGACAGAAGGGCGATGCATCAAACCCTCCAACTAAACATTTAGGGTGCCAATGACGCGCAACGAAGTAAGGTTGTTAGGGCGTTGAATAACGCGCGGTCGAAGGTAAAAACATTAGGGCACGGAACAATGTGCAATGTAAGATGAAGAACGCAACCTTAGGGCGCCAATCAAAGCACGGCATAACAGAGAGGATAACGGGCGCAAAATGACGCTAACGAAATGGGAGTGACTTCGGACGCGTGCGCGACGCCGGTCCCCCTTCTCCCATGGAGCGTGGTCGTCCCGCCGACTGCTCAGCAGGAGGGGGCAGCGGAGAAGGAGCAGGCACAGTGTCCTCCGTGGATGGAACGGGTCCTGTAGGAGGCTGCTCATCAGGGGACCCGACGTCCTTCAAGGCAAACAAGTCCCCGCTGGGGCTCAATCGGCGAGGCAAGTGGCACGTCAGATA
Organism: Lampetra planeri; assembly: GCF_965212315.1. Classification (NCBI taxonomy): domain Eukaryota; kingdom Metazoa; phylum Chordata; class Hyperoartia; order Petromyzontiformes; family Petromyzontidae; genus Lampetra; species Lampetra planeri. The sequence continues at coordinate 2,245,615 of NC_136153.1, forward strand.
CATCAGACCCCGGTAGGTCAGCAAGTGGGGATGAAAGGCCAGTGCGTGGTTCGAAATAAGGTTTCAACCACGACGAGTGCACATACCAACGACGCAGCCCATACTGGATGCGAACACTTAGGGGATTGCGGATTTCTATTAGTTTAACGGGCCCTTGACAAGGCCTGTGCAGTTTAGGGGATGTACCCACAGGCACCTGAGGGCAATGGAGCCACGCCTCGTCGCCCACCGCCCAAGGCATGTCACATCGCGACCGAGGCGCGTATCTCTCGTTCCGGGCCTGTGTCCGGGCTGTTGCACGCCTGGCGGTTTCTCGCGCCTCCGTAACACGCCAAAGCGAATCACGGACATGTTCAGGCAAGGAAGGGGAGGATTCCTTCATGGCCATACCCAGTTGCACATCAATCGGAGGTGCGTTCTCCCGCCCATACATGAGAAAAAATGGCAAATACCCCGTGGACGCGTGCGGGACCATGCGGTAAGCAGATAAAACGCTAGGCATGTGCAAGTCTCAGTCGGTATGCTTTTCACTCACCGTGTGACAAAGCATGGCCGAAAGGGTACGGTTAAATCGTTCCACCATTCCATCCATCTGTGAGTGGTAAGGGGAAGTGCGGATTTTCTTCATACCCAAAGCAGCACATACATCCCGGAGTAATTTAGAGAAGTTACGTCCTTGATCCGTAAGTAACTTCTCCGGAGCCCCCTTGTCCATCACGTATCGATTCAAGAAAGCATTGGTGATGGACGAAGCCGATTGGTCGGGTACGGGCCAGGCCATAGGCCAACGAGAAAAATATTCCACCCCGACCAAGAGGTACTTATTACCCATAGCCAATGGGGGAAACGGACCGAGGATATCTAGAGCAACCAGCTCATTAATACGAGATACCTCTATCGATTTCAAGGGCAGAACGTAATTTTGACGTGGCGGTTTCCGCTTCGCACAATCCTGGCATGCCCGGATAGTCCTGATGATATCCGCCGTCATACCTGGCCAAAAAAAATCCCGCTGCATTGTGAGCAAGGTCTTCTGTACGCCGAGTTGCATCAACTTGTCGGCGTGCAGCGCGCGAATAAGATCATGACGAAGGGATGTTGGCACAAGAAGGCGTGAACGGTCCGACAAGCTGTCTGTGCACATGAGCAACCCTTCCCGGTCGGTAAATAGCTGCGATTTCCCGCCCAACAAGTGAGATCCCGGCCTTTTGACCTGATTTCGCAGTGGAGCCAACGAGGCATCAGTCGTTTTCTCATGCAGCCACACCGAGTGCGGCAAGTGCAGCGTGCTATCAGCCCCAACAGGCGTACGCCGCCCGTCATCTTTCGGCACCGTGCCCATAACAGGACAGGGCGGGGGGGGGGGGGGGGGTAGCGCTGCGCAGCAATGTGTACCCGTCAAACAGGCACAAGGGGGGTTCAGGGGCAATCTGGAGAGAGCATTTGCATTGCCATGGCGGGTACACTTACGGTATGTTATGTCAAAAGAAATTTCCTGCATCAATTCCAACCATCCAGCCAATTGTCCAGACGGCTGTTCCAATTTCAATGAGTATTGCATGGCCGCATGGTCAGTGCGCATGAGGAATTTACTACCATACAGGTACGGCCGGTACTGGCGAACAAAATGGACGATCGCCAGTAACTCCCGACGAGTGACACAATAGCGAGTTTCGGTGGGAAACAAAACCCTGCTGCCATACGCCACAACTCGTTCAACACCGTCCTTCCGTTGAGACAAAATAGCACCGATGTCGGTGTCGCTAGCATCCGTGTCCAGGATGAACGGTTGCGAAAAATCCGGGTAATCGAGTGTCGGCGCGGTGGCCAATCGATCTCGGAGAGATTGGAAAGCTAGTTCCTCCTCCGGACCCCATTTGAATCTATGATTCTTTCCCGTCAGGACATGCAGAGGCTTTGCCAACGTTGCGAAATTCTTAACGAACCGGCGATAATAGGATGCAAAGCCTATGAACCGTCGCACGTCCCCTACAGAAGTGGGCGTCGGCCACTCACGGACACATGAAGTCTTGTGAGGGTCAGTGGAGACACCGCTAGAGCTGACAATGTACCCAAGGTAACGGACGCAACGCTGCAACAAATTACACTTTTTTGGTTTAAATTTGAGATCGGCAGACCGCATTCTTTGAAAAACAGCCTCCAGCCGTTGAAGGTGTTCTTCGAAGGTGCGACTGAAAACAATAATGTCGTCCAAATATATGAGGCACGTCTCCCACTGTAGTCCTGCCAGTACCAACTCCATCAAGCACTGGAACGTCGCAGGCGCGGCATTCAAGCCCATGGGAAGGCGGTTAAATTCAAACAAGCCTTGCGGCGTGCTAAACGCCGTTTTCAGCTTCGACGCATCATCGAGGGGAAGTTGCCAAAAACCCGATGAGAGCTCAAGGGTAGAGAAAAATTTTGCCCCCGACAAGGCGTTTAACGAATCGTCCATCCGTGGCAGGGGGTACGCATCCACCACGGATATTTTGTTCAGCCGGCGAAAGTCAACACAGAACCTCAATCCGTCATCCTTCTTTTTAACCAACACCACCGGTGCGCCCCAAGGACTGTTGGACGGCGAAATGATGTCGGCCGCCAACATCTCGTCCACCGCGCCACGCACGTGCTCCCTTTCCGCAGGACTCATACGGTGTGGGTTCATATCGGTCCTGCCGAACCGGTGTCAATATGGTGTGACAAGAGTGAGGTACAACCCAAATCAAAGTCATCTTTACTGAAGACGTCAGCGTATTTCGACAGCAGTGAACGCAATGCGTTTTGCTGCGTGGAGGTCAAAGACGAATTCTCACGGCACAATTCGGCGATCCATCGATCGTCCAAATTAGTGGCCCGAGACACGCCAGCAGCCAATACCCTCGGCTGGTCCCCATCAAGGCTAGTGAAGTCGGTAGTGGCATGGGCCAATACCGCACCCGCCGGAACGACTACTCGTTCCGGGCCCCCATTCAACACTTGCAAGAACGGGGCTTGTCCAGCCCGAACGATAGTTTGAGCCGCGACAAGAGAGAAAGCCTTAGCCAAGGAGTTTGATGGGGACAGCAACACACCCGCCGCCCTATCCGCGACCCTCAACCGCTTTTGGTAACGCAATGGGATGAGCATCTGCGTACCAGGGGGTATCTCCACAGTGACATTGGCAAGTGCGTGAACGGCGTGTCCCGGAGGTGGGCGGCCCCACAAGGACGGCAGGAAAGACATCCTACAGCCCCCTGGCATTTCTAAACAGCCCTGATCGACAAGGATTTTAACAGGCATCCGACGAAGAAAATCGGTGCCCAACAGACAGGGAACTGCCAACGATCGGGAGATAAGGACCGATCCCGACGCGGCAACATTCCCTATGGCAATGTGGACATCTACCTGTCCTATGATACCCATGCCACCCCCATTAGCGGCAATGCATGCGTCGATAGCCGGCTGGACCCGCGACGCAGGGATGGATAACAGGTGAAAAATTACATCCGAAATGATGGTTGCCGATGCACCGGTGTCCACCAAAACACACACGTCTACCCCTTGAATAGTGCCTGGCACCGTAGAAGACCCCAACACGGCTGCAACCACCCTCCGAGCCAATTTCTTCCACTGAGTAATAGTGTGCGGTACCGAATTAGCATGCCGACAATTAACATCCGATAAGCCTACGGGGTGCGAGCGGATGCATGAGGTGTTGAGGCCTGCCGGGTGCCCGATGCGTACTGACTTGCCCGAGAAAGATGGCGATCCGCGTCCGGTGGAGAAGATAGAGGAAGGGCTGACGGAAGCTGCGGAGGTCGGAACCGGCGCCGACAATCACGGGCGAAGTAGCCCAGTCGGCCACACTTGAAGCATGTGGCGGCCGCCCGACGGTCGGTCGCCTCGGCCCCCGCTCGCGACCATCCGGCCCCGTCGCGCTGCTTGTCCTGCTGGCGTTGTGGGGTCCAGCAAGGAGCAGCAGCCACCAAGTCGTCATCGCTGGACTCGTCCGGAATATGCACGACACGATGCGGGGCCCATCCCAACGGTTCACCATCCTTTTGGGGTCCCCCGTCCACGCCACCATTTGGTCCCAACGCCGTAAATTGAATTTGGCGTCCAAACACCGCGCCGCCCAGCGAGACGTCAACGGCTCATGGCTGCACACGGGCAGCGAGATGCCCAACTCTTGTGACAGCTCGATCATCCTTGTAAGAATGAGAGGGTCCAGAAGGTCGGCGGAGGACTCGGGGTAGGCGACCATAGCAAGCGTTAATAGCGCACCACGATATGCCAGAGGCGTTTCTTCAGGCGCCCGAAGTCGCTGCATGAATTTCCTGTGGGCGGCCGATGGCGGCTCGTAAAACTCCGCCATTTCAGCGAAGGCATCCGTCAGCGTCTTCTTTCTACTCACCGGGATGGAGCGGAAAACAGACAATGACACGTCATCCAGCAGCGTAGGTAAAGCCTCCAGCGCCTCGGACTCCGTCCACCGCACTGATCAAAAGGCGGATTCAAATCGCCATGTAAAAGCGTTCCAGTCGCCCCCGGCGACAAATTCTTTAATATTAGGGAGGCGATGGCTGCGGCCGCCGTCGTTGTCCCTGGGCGCGCTCGTTCCCGCCACCCGCGCAGCACGCACCTCAGCCAAGATGGTGGCCGCAGGCGGCGTGGCAGCGACCGCACCCAAGATGGCGGCCTCCTCCCCCACAGCAGGTGTAATTACGGCCGTCTCGGTCACGGCCCCCCATTGGAGGCCAAGGTCGTCCACACGCGGATGCATCTCTCGAGGCCGTCCCAGGGCGGCAGATGACGCGACCACCGTGACAAGATTCAGCATCACCGCGCGGAGAGACTCAATTTGTTCCGCCACTCGTCACCAAACCTCGTCCTCAGCCGGAGTCGCCTCTGCGCCGGCATGTCATTTCGGCGCGGTGTCGGGGAGAGCAGCAGTCGGCGGCAGCGGTCCCGTCGCACCCTGAGGTTCGTCATCATCGGCATCGTCGTCCAACGGCGGGTCCGGTGGGCTCTTCTTTTTGAGGTGCTTAGACATCGTGGATGATGGTCCAAGTGGTCTCAAAAATTACTTCTGGCACCAATGTAATAAACCCCGTTCAGACGACGACGTGACTTGAGAGTTCTTTATTCGGTTTCGTTCACAGCTTTCCACCACATTCGTTCACTCGGTTCCCTTGCTCCTTCACGCTGCTGGCTGACAGCGTGAGAGAGAGAGAGACTGCCACGGCTCGCCACGTGGCTGGCTCTGGACCACGGCACCAGTGTGGCTTCCCCCTTCATTCCTCCGCACACTGACAACGTGCCGTCTTTCTCCGCCCCTTTTAATCCCTGGCCCACGTGATACCACGCAGCCAATCTTCAGCCACACCCCCGGAACTTTCCCGAAGATACTGTACGGCTCCAGGGCCACGCCCCTGGCTCGACTCCCCATTGGTTGCGGGCTGAGGCCGGCAGAGCCTATCATTATCATCCAGGTGTAACCTCACATTACAGTTGTGTGAGTGAGTGTATGATGTGTGAGTGAGTGAGTGTATGATGTGTGAGTGAGTCAGCGTATGATGAGTGAGTCAGCATATGATGAGTGAGTGTATGATGAGTGAATTAGTGTATGATGAGTGAATGGTTCAGTGGTTGTGTGAGTGTATGATGTGTGAGTGAGTCAGTGTATGTTGAGTGAGTCAGTGTATGGTGTGTGAGTGAGTCAGTGTATGATGTGTGAGTGAGTCAATGTAAGATGATTGAGTGTATCACGACATCCTCCACGACATCCCGGCCTCCTCCCCGCCATCACGGTATGCTAAACATTTCGAACAGACACACATTCACAAATTTGCCTTTTATATATAAGATAGATAGAGTCAGCATGTACTACTGTAGTATAAGCAGGTACCACCACAGTCGGTATCCACTGCTGTAATCATAGCAGGTACCACCACAGCGGTATGCACTGCTGTAATAGCAGGTACCACTACAGCAGTATGCACTGCTGTAATCATAGCAGGTACCACCACAATATGCACTGCTGTAATCATAGCAGGTACCACCACAATATGCACTGCTGTAATCATAGCGGGTATGACCACAATATGCACTGCTGTAATTATAGCAGGTCCAACCACAGTCAGTATGCACTGCTGTAATAATAGCAGATACCACCACAGCAGTATGCACTGCTGTAATAGCAGGTACCACTACTGCAGTTTGCACTGCTGTAATCATAGCAGGTACCACCACAGTCAGTATGCACTGCTGTAATCATAGCAGGTACAACCACAGTCAGTATCCACTGCTGTAATCATAGCAGGTACCACCACAATATGCACTGCTGTAATCATAGCAGGTACCACCACAGTCGGTATCCACAGCTGTAATCATAGCAGGTACCACCACAGCAGTATGCACTGCTGTAATCAAAGCAGGTACCACCACAGCAGTGTGCACTGCTGTAATCATAGCAGGTACCACCACAACAGTATGCACTGCTGTAATCATAGCAGGTACCACCACAATATGCACTGCTGTAATCATAGCAGGTACCACCACAATATGCACTGCTGTAATAGCAGGTACCACCACAACAGTATACATAGCAGTAGTCATAGGATACCACCACAGTCAGTATCCACTGCTGTAATCATAGCAGGTACCACCATTCAGTATGCACTGCTGTAATCATTGCACGTACCACCACAGTATGCACTGCTGTAGTTAAAGCAAGTTCACCACAGTCAGTATGCACTGCTGTAGTGAAAACAGGTACCACCAAAGTCGGTATGCACTGCTGTCATCATAGCAGGTGCCACCACTGTAAGCATGCACTGCTGTAGTGATAGCAGGTACCACCTCAGTCGGTATGCACTGCTGTAGTGATAGTAGATACTGCTATCGAGTTGGTAGATACTGCTATATAGAGTTAGTAGATACTAAAACAGTCAGTATATACCACTACAGTCAGTCAATACTGCTACAGTCAGTACATACTACGACGGTGAGTAGCTACTAGAGTCAGTAGATACTACTATCGAGTGAGTAGATACTGCTATAAAGTTAGTAGTTACTACTATAGTCAGTGGATACTACTATAGAGTCAGCAGATACTACTATACAGTTAGTCGTTACTACTGTAGTATGGTTCCAGGGAGACTTGACAAGTAGTTGGAGGCACACGCTTATTTATTAACACCAGCACGTAACTCGGAAGCTTACAGTAACTGAAGGGGTATCGGCCCCTTCACCCGTCTAGCTACGGAACACAACAGCCTAGCTCACAGCTAGCTTACCCTAGGTTACGGCACCCCGAATACCCAGACCCCGCTCTTAGAAGAGCGTCGGTTCTGGGCTCTGGGGGCCACGCCGCTGGCTTGCCTGGTCGGTCCTTAAAAGGACAGTGATCCCAGGGTGTTCCAGGGCCGGTCTAGCTGGTCTTCTTTCTTCACTGGTTACAGCTTAACACTAGACCCAGAGCCCTTCAGCTCACCGCCTTAAATAGCCATTTCCCCCCGAGGAGAGGGGCTGTGGGGGATCCCAGCGTACGGCGAGGACGTCGCTGCGAGCACCTGCTCCGCGTACCGACGTAGCCACGCCCATTGTGTTTGTTTGCCACCCGCGGCAAGTCTAAATCAGGCCGTCTACAACGGCTACAATGGCTCTACACTACTATAGAGTCGGTAAATACTACTGTAGGCCCAGTAAATACTACTACGGTCAGTCGTTACTGCTACAATCAGTAAATACTACTAAACAGTCAGTAGATACTACTACGGTGAGTAGCTACTGCTATAGAGTCAGTAGATACTACTATAGAGTGAGTAGATATTGCTATAAAGTTAGGAGATACTATCTCGGACTCGCCGTGCGCTGCGTTCCACCGCTAGTCGAGTAGATAACCATGTGTTCAATAAACCCTCGGAGCCAGGATGACCGTCCAACTCCGATCGTCATTTATTGATTGTAACAGGTAAAACTGGTGAGAAAACACAGATACAGCATCTGTTATAATTCGGAAACACCCACACAATGAACACCACAGCATCAGAACATTGTCTCAGATAACAATAGATCCTGGAAGGACCAGGCCCCCACATTACCCCTGAACAACTAGACAAAGGCACAAGCTGGTGCGTTGCATACAGGCACATAGTGTATTCATCTCACTGCACCCCAAATGTACAGCATTACACTTAACACTAAACTGTGGATGAGATACTTCGTCATCACTCTCAGGATCGCAACATAGGCACAAGTCTGACTCGACCTACTAAATCACAAGTAACATCCACAATAAGGAAAGTCACAGGCTTCGTTACTAACTAGGCCTCGTATTTACTACAACAACTTAACGGCACCATAAAGGCATTTACATTGCTATAACGGTCATTCCAACATTACAACAGCATTTCCAATATTATAGGAATATAAACAACTTACAGATAATGCTTCTTAAGCTCCCACAATGGACAAGTGCGGCTGTGGTCTCACTGAGATGCGATGCATGCCGCCATCTTGACTTATCTGTGTAATGGCTGACGCCCGCGTGGTACAGTGGAAATCTAACATCGTCACTTCCTGGTCACGTGACCAACATTAGCATAAAAAACAGGAACTTCCTGTGAACGTACGCTCCCCATCTGCCGTGAGGCAAGACACTCCCCGTCTGGTATCTAGGAGATACCACCATTTATTTCCTATCTCATAAACAAGTGTATCACAACTTCAACGGGTCGACTTATTTGTCCATATCTTTGCGAGAGAGAAGTAGTACTATCTCGACTATGGGCCTGATGAAAGTTCTTGCGACTCCTTGCTTCGCAATCATAACCTCGACCTTTCGAACTTTTCCATCGGCACTTGGAATCGACTTGAGGATGCGGCCCATTGACCACTCATTCCGTTTGGCTTGGTTGTCCTTCAGTAGGACGAGGTCGCCTTCTTGGATGTCTGGTCTATTAGACTGCCACTTGTTGCGCACTTGGAGTGTCGTAAGGTACTCGTTTTTCCAGCGACGCCAGAACGTGTTCGCGAAGCTCTGCACTTGTCTCCATTGACGTCTGTAGAGGTCTGCAGTGCTGGCCTCCTCGGTAGGTGCTGTGAGCACATCTGTCTTCTGGGTAAGAAGTGTAGCAGGAGTCAAGATGAATGGTGACTCCGGGTCGGTTGAGACGGGGATCAGGGGTCTTGAGTTAATTATGGCTGAGACCTCGGCCATGAGAGTGGTCAAGACCTCGTGAGAGAGCCGTGTGGACCCGACATCACATAGCATGGAGTCGAGAATGCGTCGAGCAATCCCGATCATGCGTTCCCAGGCTCCACCCATGTGCGAAGAGTGGGGAGGATTGAAGATCCATGTGCAGCCTTGGTCACTAAGGTATTTCCTGACAGAATAATCTTCGACATTCTCCGTATTGATCTTAAGCTCTTTACATGCTCCTATGAAATTGGTTCCACAATCAGAACGGAGTTGCTTGGCTGGTCCTCTGATGGCGAAGAACCTCCGGAGTGCATTTATAAAGCTCGAAGAGTCCATGGACTCGATGACTTCGATGTGCACTGCTCGTGTACTCATACAGGTGAACAGCACTGCCCAACGTTTGCTGTTCGCGAGCCCTCCTCTGGTGCGGCGGGAGATGACTGTCCACGGTCCGAACACGTCAATCCCTACAGAGGTGAAGGGAGGTTCCACACTGAGTCGATCGGCTGGGAGGTCTGCCATTTTCTGTTCTTCCTGTTTTCCACGTAGCTTGCGACACCGGATACACTTGTGGATTGTGCTGGCGATGCACCTCTTTGCTCCAACGATCCACAGCCCTGCAGATCGGATTGCTCCTTCTGTGAAGTGCCGACCTTGGTGCTTGACCTTCTCGTGGTAGTGGCGCACGAGTAAGATTGCGATGTGGCTCTGGCTTGGGATTATGAGGGGGTTTCGTTCATTCTCATCTAATTTTGCATTCCCTAGCCGACCACCGATCCTGAGCAAGTCGTCTTTGTCCATCCCGGGGTTTAGCTTCCTGAGGGTGCTGACCCTAGGAAGGTCTTCTCCCTTGTTAATGGCCTTGATCTCACTTGCATAAGCTGCCTGTTGCACACAGCGGAAGATTGATTTCCTTGCTCTGGAAAGCTCGTCTTCAGTGCGTGGCACTGTGCAGTAATGCCATCCATTGCAGCTACCAGTGGTGCCTCTCATCGGGCGATGGAAGCAGTCTGCGATATGCGTTAAATGTGCTATCGCTCGCACGAGCGTCGTCCATTTCGAGAAATGTTCAAAATGGTGTGGACTCAGTGGACTTCTCGGTCGCACATTTGTTACGAAAGTTGTCACTAGAGGACGAATCTCCTTGTCGGACTCGGGCTCTAAGAGTCCAAAGGTCTCCTTGGTAGTACATGGGCCAACGTCACGTCGTAACAGGAACGCTGGACCCGTCAGCCAGATGGTTTGATTCAGCAGAGATGCAGGGACGGACCTAGTTGCGAGATCTGCTGGATTCTGGTCAGTTGGAACGTAATTCCATTGCTCCAGCTGTGTCGATCTCCTGATGCGCTCCACCCGGTTGCTGATGTAGGCGTAGAACCTTCTGGTTTGGTTGTTTATGTAGCCTAGTACGACCTTACTGTCCGTGTAGAACTTGACCGCGTCCAGTTTGACGTCAAATTCGTCTAAGATCAGTTCCGCCACCTCTGTAGCAAGAATGGCTCCACACAGCTCGAGCCTTGAGATGGTATGTTCCGGTTGTGGGGCCTTGCCGTGGAACTCCTTCCAGAATTCCCACTCGGACGATAGCTCCGAGTCGAGGAACGGAGAGGCCACGGTCACAGCGACCACCGCCACGACCACCAGCAGAGCGACAAGCAGCGGCTTCACCTTAGTCTTCTTCCCGTCAGTCAGGACTGGCTTGGAGAAACGTGGAGGAACAAACTCCAACGAAGACGGTGGATGCACAAGCAAAGTCATGGTGGTTTCTTCGTAAGTCTGCACGGTACAGCCTTGACTTCTCTCGCCGAGTTCCTCTTTCAGCGTGAAGTGGTTGGGGCACGGTTTGAAGAGCGACGTGCGTCCATTCGTGAGCACACTCGTTCTGAATGTGCTAATGTGGTCTGGTTTGTGTATTCCCTTCAGACAAACGTCACCTACGATGACCCATCCTAGGTCGAGTCTCTGGGCATAGGGAGCGTCGTGAGGTCCATTGCGTTGGTTACGAACCTTGTGGACTCTCAGCATGTCCCTGCCGAGCAGAAGTAAAATCTGTGCCGCGTGATCCAATGGCGGGATGAACTCTGCTATGGGTTTCAGGTGTGGGTGGTGACGTGCAACTTCGGGCGTGGGAATCTCACTCCTGTCGTCCGGTATCTCGTTGCACTCTGTCACCGTAGGAAGGGCTAGCTTCATGGTGCTATCTATGGTTTCCACCATGAGGCCGCTCGCTCTTCTTCCCGCTGTCTCCATCAGTCCTGAGCATGTTCTGAGCGTGTATGGAAAGGAATTCCCACCTACACTTAGCTGATCAAAGAACTCTGACCTTGCCAAAGACCTGTTGCTCTGGTCGTCCATTATGGCGTACATCCTTACTGCCCTTTCAGGATGTCCTTTGGGATAGACTCGGACGAGGCATATCTTTGAGCAAGATCTTCCTTTGAAGCCTTCTCCACAGACTTCTGTGCATTTGGTTGTGATTGACGAAGTGAGTGCGGCGGTCTCGCCTTGCTCCCCGCCGTGCTCTGCTTCGGGATCGGAAGCCTTAGTGCTACTGGGTTTCGAGTAAAAGATGTGCAGAGCAGTTGCGTGTTTGTCGCTGCCACATTCCTCGCACTTGCTATCTGCCTTGCAATTCCTTGCAAGGTGGTTAGTAGAAGCACGGCATTTGAAGCACACTCCAAATTCTTTCAGCATGTTCTTCCGCTCTTCCAATGGCTTCCTCCTGAACTCACGGCATTTCTGGAGGGAGTGAGGTTTATCATGCAATGGGCATTGCTTCTCTGGATCCTCTATCTTTTTCTTTGTGGTGGTTGCCTGGACGGAGTTTGCGAATGTCGCAGGAGAGACCTCAGTCTTGTTTACGGAAATTGGCACTCTCGCTGTTCCTCGTTTCGCCGTTGTCCTTTCCATTTTTGGGAGATCTGGACTGGAAATCCCCGTGGTGCCAAACATGAAACCCGGGTCATTTCTAGTCTTAGCCAGGTTGCGGATAAACTTTGAGAAAAAAGAGAATGGGGGGAATGCAACCTGATGCTCTGACTTGTATCTTGAACCCGCTGTTCTCCATTTTTCCTGCACGTCAAATGGCAATTTCTCTACGATGGGGTTCACGCCATGGTAGGTATTCAAGAAAATGAGACCTGGTAAGTAGGGATCAGCCTGGGCTGATTCAAGCTCCATCAAAAGATCTCCAAGCTCCCGTAACCTTTTATTGTCTCGACCAGAGATTTTTGGAAAGTTCTGCAACTTCTTGAAGAGAGCCTTCTCAATGGTTTCTGGGCTACCATAGCACTCCTCGAGCCTCTCCCACACCGCATGCAGGCTTGAGGCGGGGTCGTCAATGTTTGCTGACCGGATCCTCTTTGCGTACTCTGCAGATTCATTTCCTAACCATTTCACCAACAGGTCGAGTTCTTCACTTGCAGAGATGTCTGCATTTCGGATTGCATTCCTGAAGGTAGATCTCCAGGCTCGATAGTTCTCAGAGTGGTCATCAAACTTAACGAGTCCTGTGTTGATTAGTTCGCGGTGAGCCAGGTACCTAGCAAAGTCTCCTAGTCCTGCTGATCCAGGGTGTGTCCATACTGGCGCTTGTGAGGCGGCATTATTGGCTGTATTGCCTAGCATGCCGTCATTTGCAATGGCGTTGGACTGTGGGCCCAAAGGGTTTCGATCACGTTGGTTGGATCCCCTTATGGAATGTGGGTCTGACTTGGTGCATCCACGTCTGACCCCACGTGCGCGACGCTGAGTTGGCGACTAACTGCCAGAGCGGGATATGCATTTCCACCATTCCTGTAGACAGCATTCATGTTCATTCGGAGTGGAGATGGCAATGCCTGAACGTCCACCCTTTGTTCAGTATGGTTTGGTGGAGGAGCATTGATGCATTGTTCAGACCAGTCCAAAATATTTTTTCTGGTGAGTTGATCACGGTCCTTGACAGGTTTCTGAGTGCCAAACTCACTCCAATTCTCTTCCTTATCCAGGTTGGCTGCTGCCTCGAGCACCTCTGCCTGGGCCATTGCAGCAGCTGCTTCCCTTTTGAGTTGTAGGGTGCTTAACTTAGCATCCAGCTCAATTTTCTTCCGTGTGGCAGTAACCTCTAATGTACTCTCTTGCTCTTCAAGCTCTGCTTTTTCTTGCTCTGCTTTCTTCCGTGCGGCAGCAGTTGCTAAGCTTGCTTCTTCTTGTATGCGAGCCTTTTCAATTAGCATGGCTTCCTCTTCAGCCATGTAGGCGATACGGGCGTTTGCTGCTTCTGCTGCGGCGCGTGCCTGAGCTGCTGCGATACCAGTAGATGATATATGTGAGTGTGCTGAGGCTTTAGATCTTGTGGTGGACCTGGATGAGACAGAGTGCTGAGATCGTGTCTCTCTTAAGCCCTCCACACGGTCCATTGCATCTTGTATCACTGCCTGCACATTATCATCGAGCAGTTCGAGGAAGTGCTCTTGTCTGCGCACTCCCTCAATGCCCTCATCTGTTTTCACCTTCATCAGGAGGGAGATGTATCTATTTGCCAGGAGCTTGTAGCTTGAGCTGCTCACATTCACTCGCTGGATGGCCCGCTGAATTGAGGCCACTGTGTCTGAGGCATTTGAAGCTTCAGATAAATCTGCTTCGACCCGGTTCCATGCCCGTTGTATCCTGGCATCCAGGTCCTGTTTCTCAGCCTCATAGCTTTCCAAGGCCCGTTGCGTCAACCTGACCTCCCTCTGGGGCCTTGAACTCCCTTGGTCCTCTTGAGGCAGGATGGGAGATCCTGGATTGCTTGGTTCACCTTCTTCAGCATCTCTCCCTGCTGAACTGTGGCTTTCCATGCTGCGATGCTTGCAGCACGATTTTAATGTAGACTCGTTGCAGAGCTCCTTGCTTGTTGCAGGCTGACTGCAGGGCTGGCTGCAGAGCTGGCTGCAGAGTTGACTGCAGGGCTGGCTGCAGAGCTGGCTGCAGGGCTGGCTGCAGAGCTGGCTGCAGGGCTGGCTGCAGAGCTGGCTGCAGGGCTGGCTGCAGAGCTGGCTGCAGAGCTGACTGCAGAGCTGACTGCAGAGCTGGCTGCAGAGCTGGCTGCAGGGCTGGCTGCAGGGCTGGCTGCAGAGCTGGCTGCAGGGCTGACTGCAGGGCTGGCTGCAGAGCTTCTTGGGAGCTTTAAGAAGAATATCTTTTTACTATCTCGGCCTCGCTGTGCGCTGCGTTGCACCGCTAGTCGAGTAGATAACCATGTGTTCAATAAACCCTCGGAGCCAGGATGACCGTCCAACTCCGATCGTCATTTATTGATTGTAACAGGTAAAACTGGTGAGAAAACACAGATACAGCATCTGTTATAATTCGGAAACACCCACACAATGAACACCACAGCATCAGAACATTGTCTCAGATAACAATAGATCCTGGAAGGACCAGGCCCCCACATTACCCCTGAACAACTAGACAAAGGCACAAGCTGGTGCGTTGCATACAGGCACATAGTGTATTCATCTCACTGCACCCCAAATGTACAGCATTACACTTAACACTAAACTGTGGATGAGATACTTCGTCATCACTCTCAGGATCGCAACATAGGCACAAGTCTGACTCGACCTACTAAATCACAAGTAACATCCACAATAAGGAAAGTCACAGGCTTCGTTACTAACTAGGCCTCGTATTTACTACAACAACTTAACGGCACCATAAAGGCATTTACATTGCTATAACGGTCATTCCAACATTACAACAGCATTTCCAATATTATAGGAATATAAACAACTTACAGATAATGCTTCTTAAGCTCCCACAATGGACAAGTGCGGCTGTGGTCTCACTGAGATGCGATGCGTGCCGCCATCTTGACTTATCTGTGTAATGGCTGACGCCCGCGTGGTACAGTGGAAATCTAACATCGTCACTTCCTGGTCACGTGACCAACATTAGCATCAAAAAACAGGAACTTCCTGTGAACGTACGCTCCCCATCTGCCGTGAGGCAAGACAGATACTACTGTAGAGTTAGTTGTTACTACTATAGAGTCGGTAGATACTACTGTAGGCCCAGTAAATACTACTACAGTTAGTAGTTACTACAGTCACTAAATACTACTACATACCATTTGAACCTCATTTGCCAGTAAAAAATATGATAATTGTTTTTTTACCCTTCTATCTGGCAACAAAACTGACACCTTTTTTACAAGGAGTCATGTTTGCATAGACCACAATACCTGCAGTCATAATGCAAACAAAAAACATAACTCTGATAATGTATGCACTGTCCTTGAAGTTGATTGGTCCACACCTGAGACAGCTTTCCTTAGAGCCTAGTCTAGTCTCACATGGGTTGGACGCCTTTTGGCGTCATCTGGTCCATTTCGTGACTGCAAGGATTCATCTTCTTGGTTCTTTCGGTAAAATCACATAGAAGGGAAATAATCAAATAATAATAATAAAAAAATACAATTCTCACGACGTTTCGGCCACAACGCAAGCAGCCGTCCTCAGGTGAAGAACAGGTCTGTCGGAAAAACAGCGTCTGAATGAACACCACCAAGCTTGGAAGCGTATATTTAAGCTGGGTTAGAGGAGGAGGGCGCCTTGACAAAGGAAATTGCATATCAACAGAGACATTTAGCATATTTATGGAAAATGCAGATATGGGATTAGTCACTACTTGTGGAATGTGTAGGTTGTTGGGGGGGTCTCCAAGTCATATTAAGCTCATGTATTATTTAGGATTAGCAGTAATAAAGGGAGAAAGTAGGATTAGCAGTAATAAAGGGAAGGAATTTTAATAGTAAGGAGCTGCAGCAGCCAAACCACCACGTAAAAAACTAAAATATAAACCACATCAATATCATCAATATACTCAATATACTCTCCAATAAGCTGAGCTACTAACAGTAAGTCATACATTACAATTCTATGTCGCAAAAAATATAATATTCCTCCAGCTAAACTTTTTTCTTACATCTGGACTGGAAATCCCCGTGGTGCCAAACATCAAACTCTGGTCATTTCTGGTCTTAGCCAGGTTGCGGATAAACTTTGAGAAAAAAGAGAATGGGGGGAATGCAACCTGATGCTCTGACTTGTATCTTGAACCCGCTGTTCTCCATTTTTCCTGCACGTCAAATGGCAATTTCTCTACGATGGGGTTCACGCCATGGTAGGTATTCAAGAAAATGAGACCTGGTAAGTAGGGGTCAGCCTGGGCTGATTCAAGCTCCATCAAAAGATCTCCAAGCTCTCGTAACCTTTTATTGTCCCTACCAGAGATTTTTGGAAAGTTCTGCAACTTCTTGAAGAAAGCCTTCTCAATAGTTTCTGGGCTACCATAGCACTCCTCGAACCTCTCCCCCACCGCATGCAGGCTTGAGGCGGGGTCGTCAATGTTTGCAGACCGGATCCCCTTTGCGTACTCTGCAGATTCATTTCCTAACCATTTCACCAACAGGTCGAGTTCTTCACTTGCAGAGATGTCTGCATTTCGGATTGCATTCATGAAGGTAGATCTCCAGACTCGATAGTTCTCAGAGTGGTCATCAAAATTAACGAGTCCTTTGTTGATTAGTTCGCGGTAAGCCAGGTACCTAGCAAAGTCCCCTAGTCCTGCTGATCCAGGGTGTGTCCATACTGGCGCTTGTGAGGTGGCATTATTGGCTGTATTGCCTTGCGTGCCGTCATTTGCGATGGCGTTGGACTGTGGGCCCAAAGGGTTTCAATCACGTTGGTTTGATCCCTTTATGTGACTGTCTGGAATGTGGGTCTGACCTGATGCATCCACGTCTGATCCCTCGTGTGCGACGCTGAGTCGGCGACTAACTGCCAGGGCAGGATATGCATTTCCACCATTCCCGTAGACAGCATTCATGTTCATTCGGTGTGGAGATGGTGAAGCCTGAACGTCAACCCTTTGTTCAGTATCGTTTGGTGGAGGAGCATTGATGCATTGTTCAGACCAGTCCAAAATATTTTTTCTGGTGAGTTGATCGCGGTCCTTTACAGGTATCTGAGTGCCAAACTCACTCCAATTCTCTTCCTTATCCAGGTTGGCTGCTGCTTCGAGCACCTCTGCCTGGGCCCTTGCAGCAGCTGCTTCCTTTTTGAGTTGTAGGGTGCTTAACTTAGCATCCAGCTCAATTTTCTTCCGTGTGGCAGTAGCCGCTAATGTATTCTCTTGCTCTTCAAGCTCTGCTTTTTCTTGCTCTGCTTTTTTCCGTGCAGCAGCAGTTGCTAATATACTTTCTTGCTCTGCGAGCTCTGCTTTCCTCCGTGCGCAGCAGTTGCTATGCTTGCTTCTTCTTGTATGCGAACCTTTTCAATTAGCATGGCTTCCTCTTCGGCCATGTAGGCAATACGGGCGTTTGCTGCTTCTGCTGCTGCACGTGCCTGAGCTGCTGCCATACTAGTTGATGATGTCTGTGAGTGTGCTGAGGCTTTAGATCTTGTGGTGGACCTGGATGAGACAGAATGCTGAGATCGTGTCTCTCTTAAGCCCTCCACACAGTCCATTGCATCTTGTATCACTGCCTGCACATTGTCATCGAGCAATTCAAGGAAGTGCTCTTGCATACGCACTCCCTCAATGCCCTCATCTGTTTTCACCTTCATCAGGAGGGAGATGTATTTATTTGCCAGCAGCTTGTAGCTTGAGCTGCTCACCTTCACTCGCTGGATGGCCCGCTGAATTGAGGCCACTGTGGCTGAGGCGTTTGAAGCTTCAGATATATCAGCTTCAACCCGGTCCCATGCCCTTTGTATCCTGGCATCAAGGTCCTGCTTCTCAGCATCATAGCTTTCCAAGGCCCGTTGTGTCAGCCTGACCTCTCTTTGGGGACTTGAACTCCCTTGGTCTTCTTGTGGCTGGATGGGAGGTCCTGGATTGCTTAAATCACTTTCTTCAGCATCTCTCCCTGCTGAACTGTGGCTTTCCATGCTGCGATGCTTGCAACACGATTTTAACGTAGACTCTTTGCATAGCTGGTTGCTTGCTGCAGGCTGACTGCTTGAGAGCTCCTTTGCTTGCTGCAAGCTGATTGCTTGAGAGCTCCTTTGCTTGCTGCAGGCTGACTGCTTGAGAGCTCCTTTGCTTGCTGCAGGCTGACTGCTTGAGAGCTCCTTGCTTGAGGAGCTGGTTGGGAGCTCCAAGAAGAATGTCTTTTTACTTGCTGCAGAGCTGGCTGTAGCACTGGTTGGGAGCTTCAAGAATAATGTCTTTTTACTTGCTGCAGAGCTGGCTGCAGCACTGGTTGGGAGCTTCAAGAAGAGTGTCTTTTTACTGTCTCTGCCTCGCTGTGCGCTGCGTTGCACTGCTAGCTGAGTAGTTAACCTCGCGTCCAATAAACCCTCGAAGCCAGGATGAACGTCCGACTCCAAACGTCATTTATTGAATTTAACGAGGTAAAACTGGTAAGAAAACAGTACAGATACAGCATCTGTTAATACCCGGAAACACCAACACAATGAATGAACACCACAGCATCATAACATTGTCTTAGATAACAATATATCCTGGATGGACCAGGCCCCTACATTACCACTGAATAACTATACAAGAGCATAAGCTGCTGTGTTAAATAAAGGCACATCGTGTATTCATCACACTGCACCCCAAATGTACAGTATTACACATAACACTAAATTGTGGATGAGATATTTAATCATCCTTGCTCTCAGGATCGCAATATAGTTACTTGGGTACAAGTTTGACTCGACTTATTCAATGACAAGTAACATTCACCGTAAGGAAAGTTGCAGGCTTCGTTGTTAACTAGGCCTCGTATTTATCATAACAATTTAACAGCATTATAAAGGCATTTACATCATTATAACGGTCATTCTAACATTATAACAGCATTGCCAATATTATAAGAACATAAACGAACTTACAGACAATGCTTCTTAAAGTCCCACAATGGACAATTGCGGCTGGCTTCACTGGGACGAGATGTGTGCCGCCATCTTGAATTATGTGTGTAATGGCCGACGCCCGCGTGGTTGAGCGGGAATCTTAAATCGCAACTTCCTGGTCACGTGACCAAAATTTGCATCAAAAACAGGAAATTCCTGTGCACATACGCCCCCACCCCCCCATCTGCCGTGAGGCAAAACCCCTGCCGTGAGGCAGAACAGCTATGGTAAGTACAACTTCCTTGCTTACGCTAACAACTCAAGTCCATTGTTTACTATTGTTAAACACATTAGTTGACCAACATTACGATAATAATGTTTGTGTGCAGATAATAACTCGCGTTCATTGCTTACTATTATGAAACAAATAAGTTTGCCCATATTACAATCATTATGTTTGTGCCATCCCCTGTACACCTTGGGGCGCAACAGGGATGTCCTCTGGCTCCCACATTATTTTACATATATTTGGACCACGTAATTCGTGAAGCCTTCATTGGCTGTACCGGAAGAATTCCCATCTGGTACAGATACAATGGGAGGTTCATCGATGCCCGGGTGCGGTCAAGGGATGGCTCCCTATTGCTCAACCTAGTTATGTATGCCGATGATCTGCTAATTGCTGCTCACTCGGAGGAGGAATTCGAGGTGCCGCTGCTGAACCTGGAGCTTTCCACCAAGAGGTGAGGCCTTACAATCAGCCCCACCAAAACTAAGCACCTTCCTGGGTATTTTGTACCATCGGACACTCCACCCCCACAACTCCCAATTGGTGATGGGCCAGTTGTTGAGACAGTGGAGAGTTTCCCATACCTTGCCAGTGTGCTAATGACCAGCTCCGGTTTAACATCAGAGGTCTCACTCCGAATCAGTCGAGCCGCATTATCTTTTCATTGGTTGCATAATGCTGTGTGGAAGCTACCTGGTCTATCACTCTGCACGAAGCTTCAGGTCTTCTCGGCCACGGTCATTCCCTCCCTTCTCTACGCTTCTGAAACTTGGACCCCCCTAATGGAACATCTTCACCGGTTACAATCATTTAAGATGGCCTGCCTACGATCCATCCTGGGTTTAACCAGGCTGCATTGTGTGAGGAGCTCACAAATCCTTGAAAGATGTGGACAAAGTCCCATTAGTGAGCTCCTCCGGCAGGCAAGGCTGCGTTGCCTGAATCATGTAGCCCGCATGCCCAGCCACCGCATGCCTAAACAGCTTTTGTTCGCCTGGATCGAGGGGGCTAAATTGGCGCGGTACGGGCTGGAAAAGAGATGGAGTAATGTGGTACAGAAAGATGGGGAGCTGAGTGGACTTGCCGATGACTGGTACCAGCCATGTCAAGATCGGCCTCTGTGGAAGAGGCTCCTGAAGGATGTTACTGGCCAGTTGGAGCAAATCGCTCTCCAACAACAACGGAAGGCCGAGGAGCGACGCTCACAACAACGAGCGGAGTGCCGGGTGACTAAAGCACAGCAAGTTGCCACAGTAGGGGCCACAGGTGGTGCATCAGCCAGTCGTCTCAGTCAGTCCACCTGTGCCATCTGGCTTTGCCCTCTGACCTCCTGCCAGCGGGCGTTCGATACTTCACGTGGCGTCAAGGTGCACATAGCCTGGCACAAGCATTGTGGTAATGTCACCGCCACTTAGTGGTGAATGGCGGTTTTTGTTCAGTCTATGTATGTATGTGTGAGTCGATTTGGGCGTGTAACTATGTGTGTGTGAGAGTCCATTTGTGTGTGTAACTACATGTGTGTCTGCCTTTTTCGCCCGGGCAACGCCGGGTACTTACCGCTAGTACAATAATACGTTAGGCGATGACTATATATATTATATTATTTTAGTGCAACAGTGTGTTGGATTTATAGGAAGACAGTCTCATGGTAACAATAAAAAAAATATATATGTAAAGGTAACAATCCTCACAATCAAGTTATCGCGTGTCTTGCTTTCATGCGTATGTCAGTTAGCAAACGAGCCTGCTGGTGTTCAGGAACAACCAACCAGCAGTAGGGCTGCCATGCAAAATGCTAGCGTGTTATTTTCCCTCCCCATCAACGACAAAACCCTTACAAGAGCGCACGATCTGTATTCACATACGGAAGTGTCGAAACCAGCCCATTAGTGTTGCTCGTGAAATGTTATGACATGTGCATGCACTCATGCGTGCACACACACACTCACTCGCATGTACTCCTACAATACATTGCATTTTCTTCCTGATTGCACAATTTTTTCGAAGCACTGGTTATTACAAAAAAAAACGTTTCGCTCGAGTGATGTCATGTACTCGGCACCCACAGACGTTATCTCCTCGCTCAAAGCCCAACCACGAAGCTCGGCGACACTGCAATTGCAAGGTTTGGGAGTTCACATCCCTGGTTCCGGGTTGACTCGGCGCATCACCTCTCTGGGGTTAATAAAGCGAATACCACTTTGGTGAAAAAAAGTGTAAAGCGTTTGTCCCACGGATAGACTTGCCCTCGGCAGAGGAGTGTGTCATTTCCAGCTTTGACTCGGGACTGTAAACGGGAGATAAACAATGCCTCAATGGTTTTCGGAGCAGGTAAATTACATCGGTCATTCTTCACCGATGACTCTAGCTGGAGCTATGATCCGATGACTTAAGTAATCGGATTATTCTACCGATCATCAGATCGATTATTGGACTCATCTGAGGACAGAGACATTGCGAGGAGAATTTGTTTTTGTTTTTACCACCTGCTCCCAAGTGTGCCGCTGGACGGGAGGTTATGGGTGGAGCATGGGTACGTCATCAGCATCACTATCGACGTCGGCGTAACACATGGTGTGGCTCGTAGGGAGATTCCTGCATTTGGGAAACGAAATATAAACTGAAATATAATCTATATATATCAAAGTCAAAAATTGTCTGTGGGTTTGTTGGTGGGTTTGTGTCTTCGCGCTCTTGCGAACGATTTGCCTCTCCAACGGTGAGATTTACGTAAAACAAATAGCCAGGTACCAAGCCGTAAGCCCCTCGGTGAGCAAGCGCTATTCCTTTTTCATTTTTGTCAACTTTAAATTTGTTTAATTAGCAATTTAGTCCGATTTTTGTGCGCTTATCATTTGTTTTTATCTATTTATGACGCATGCACGACCATACCAACTCACGTGCCTTTGGTGGAGGGGACAGCCCATGCCAAGTCGCACGTCTTCGGTGGGAGTGAGGGGGACATTTTTTTTCGCGTTAAGAATGCTATAAAATACACTAAACGCTCACGTTAATTCTTCACTGTGTGATGTCCCCCCCCCCACCCCGATGCGTGCTGTTATTACTACTATACACTCGCTAGATGCTACCACTATAGGCCGTAGATATTACTGCAGAGCGACCGAGGAGATAGTGGCTAGGGGAGGGGGTCAGGGGTAGCAGCCCAGCCCTAGCCTGCCGAGGTGCCACCTCGGTCGGCTGGACAATTTAGGCGAGGCCGGAGGCTCTGCACGGGACTAGGCCTCACCACGCCACTGTCAGGTGAATACTTTGTGCTATAGAGTTGATAAATACTGCTATAGAGTCAGCATGTACTACTGTAGTGATAGCAGGTACCACCACAGTCGGTATGCACTGCTGTAATCATAGCAGGTACCACCATAGTATGCACTGTTGTAATCATAGCAGGTACCACCACAGGCAGTACGCACTGCTGTTAGATTTTTCAAAGTAGTTTTGAAATATTTTAAGACCCGGGCAACGCCGGGTACTTCCTGCTAGTGTCCTTATAAATCTCAACGTTCATCCTACAGAGTCCCATTACAAAGAAGAAACAAACAAAATATGCCCGTATTGAAACGGCTGTACGCCGTATGGACCTGAAAACTAAATTTCCCTTTACAAAAATACGGGGTAAACCGTGTGGGTCGACAGGTATGCGACCTTGACTATGGATCTACATTGACAGAAATCAGTGTGTGTGTGTACGAGTTAAATCTTTGAATTGTGGAGTGTATTTTTTGCGAACGCATATCAACAATGCAACACATTGCCTTCAACATTTGAGCCATGCGTGAGTTTTCTTTTAAAGGATGACATTTTCAGAATTGATGTTGAAACTTTTTTTTTCGTATTCAAAACTTGTTTGAGTTAATAATAATAAAAAAAAAATCTGTAATTATTAATAACTTCTTAAATAGATCTTTCTCAGTTGTAATCCTTGGAAAGCACAGTATATATAGTTGCACAGTATTTCGTACGCTGTGGTAACAAGAACGGGTTAAATGTTACAGGCCGCTGCTGTTATACTTAATTTTAAAACGAGACAAGACAATACGGACGAACCATCGGGGCAATCAAACACACAACCGGAGAAGACTGGCATCCCGTTGGGTCGAAGTAAAATGAATTGCCAGGAGAGAGAAAAAAACAATCGTAACCAAGAGAAACGAGAAAAACGTGTTTGGTAACCTGCAACATCGAATTTGCGTAAAAGGAAGGCTCGCTCGTATATTAAGGCAGCAGCAGTTCCAGGGTGACGGGTCTGACTGACATTCAACTGGCCTGGTAAGTCGTGTTGTACATATATTTAATATGCATGTGACGTCTCTTTTTTTCCTTAAGTATATGCGCATTGTTTTAATTCACGCAAAAAAATTTAGACTCGGCTTCGTGAACCATTATTGGTCACTCTCAGTGTTAAAAGAAACATGAAATTATGAAGCTTTGCCGTCGAATCTGAAAAATTCGGAAAAACCGAAATTTCTCACCCCATAGCTGTCAACCCATACGGGTTACCCCCTATTCTTGTACAGGGCAATTGCGTTTTCAGGTCCATACGGCATTTAGCAGTTTCAATACGAGCAAAAAAATATATGTTTGTGTTTCTCCCTTGTGATTGGACTTTGTAGGATGAACGTTGAGATTTATAAGGGCACAAGGTGACCAATAATGTAATAAGGTAGGCACTGAAAAGGGGTTGACAGGCTATGTAACATCTGACGATGGCATGTTATTTTGAACGTTTACATTTCACTATTCTAACAGGGGGGATACTGATTAAGGTCACTTTAAATGTCGTGGTGTTGGTCGCCGCTCTACTTGACTCACAACGTTAAAGTTAATTCGTTCATACCCCAGTTGAGAAGTCAACTCGGCTCATCGTCCCTCTGGGATCGATCAACATGTTGACTTAGGCCGATGAGAGCTGCCCTGAGCGTGTTTTAAGCATCTTGATAACTTCACACTTTTGGGCGTGTTTATGCGACACAACTTAAAGCGATATGCCTGTAAGAGATGACTGGACTATTGGTTGCGGATGCACCGAGTGTATGTTTGTATGTATGTTTGTAAGTTGAATTTTCATCGCCCCTTACGTAGCCAACCATGCTTATCGGAGGTGCGGGTGTGACAGTTTGTGTGAAAATTTACTGTGTCGATGCAAACGCTGACGTTGTTTAGAGGCCAAATACTGGAGCAAGCAACTTTCAATAATTCTTTCTGTCTAAAACGAATTTTGTAAATACATACAATTCTTACTGTAAACCTTTTCCCAACAACAAAAACTGTTCAGAACATGCTCTGTGAACAATTTAACCTGAATAAAAATATATTAAATCTACTCTACAACACCTCAAACGTTGATCGAAAATTGAGGTCAGAAATAACTTCCGTGCCATACCCCACTCTCCTTGGTATTGCATTCCCCTTTATCTGTTATCTCTGCATAACATCGTATCAACATCATAACATCGTATTAACATCATATCATCATATCAACATCATAATATCATGACATCAACCCACTGCTGTTGAATGTCGCACTGTTTAATTTTTAGCAAACTCTCACTCAGCAGCATCATTCACATCCAGACGTTTATTTTTAAAGTATTTCTGTCAAATTCTTGTCTTAAACGTAAGGTGTTACTATTTAAACTACGTGCTTGTTTAAAATATATATGTAGTTTTACATTCATGGACCAGATATTGACGGGCATGTGATACACTAATATTTCAAAGTGACACATTTTTCGTACAGTTTATACTCATAACTATCCACGAAAGCTTACTCAGCGATAGCGGCAATGTTTTATTTTATTCGTCTGTGGAACAATGCCAGTTTCATCCTGCCTTTTCTGATGCAGAGCGCTGCATTTTTATTACACGCTTTCACTCCACACGCTTTCACTCCACATGGAGTGAAAGCGTGTGTAATAAAAGGCTAGTAGAATATACTGATGCTAAGACCTACGTGCCAACGTTGCAACAATTCTTTTGCAATTTTCATACATCCCATGGTCAGTTCCCACCAGATCCGTATCGTGTACCTGTAATATAACACCACTTGAATGATAATCATTTCCATCCTTTGTTCACGACTATTGTCACTACCCTGCCTAGTGGAAACTGGTTTTCGTTTTACACGGAAAAGGTTGCTTCAAACCAGATTTGAAACTCACTTTTGTGGACACGAAATACTGGTTTGTTTGAATAGGACATTTGTTTTAAACAACGGAGGACTGGGCACGCAACAACTCACTGAAACATACATCCACATTAGCCAAGGTCATATCATCGAATTTTTTGACCTTCAAATGAAAAAAAACTTTACTTATATCGCACAATTCGTGCAAAGAATTGAATACGAAGTGCTTTACAGGCCTAAATGAAGGGACTGAGGTAATGTAAACAAAAATAAGAATACATCTAAAAAAATACACACATAATGAACTTCTTTGACTAAGGTAGTTTAACATTTCCTGTGGCAATGCTAAGCAATGCTTATTATCCCAGTTCAATTATACTGGAAACATGACAGCTAAATATAGTTGCTTAGTACCCTGAGAAATGTTTGTTTTTTAAGTGCGCTTTACCAATGTAAATTATTTCGATTTAAAGCTTTCGTGACTGCAGGGATTCATCTTCTTGGTTATTTCGGTAAAGTCACGTAGAAGGGAAGTAATACAATAATAAAAATAAAACATAATAAAATAATTCTCACGACGTTTCGGCCACAACGCAAGCAGCCGTCCTCAGGTGAAGAACATGTCTGTCGATAAGACAGAGTCTGAATGACACGTCCTAGGCTTGGATCGTCTATTTAAGCTTAGAGTCGCGGCATCTCTTCAGAAAGGTGAGAGACTCGATTAGCTGAGCCTTCTTATCACGGAGCTTGTTGAAGGATCTCAAAGTTACGTGGAATCCCTCCCCGTAGAGGCGGTTAAATTTCGATTTAAAGCTTTCGTGACTGCAGGGATTCATCTTCTTGGTTCTTTCGGTAAAGTCACGTAGAAGGGAAGTAATAAAATAATAAAAATAAAACATAATAAAATAATTCTCACGACGTTTCGGCTACAACGCAAGCAGCCGTCCTCAGGTGAAGAACATGTCTGTCGATAAGACAGAGTCTGAATGACACGTCCTAGGCTTGGAGCGTCTATTTAAGCTTAGAGTCGCGGCATCTCTTCAGAAAGGTGAGAGACTCGATTAGCTGAGCCTTCTTATCACGGAGCTTGTTGAAGGATCTCAAAGTTACGTGGAATCCCTCCCCGTAGAGGCGGTTAAATTTCGATTTAAAGCTTTCGTGACTGCAGGGATTCATCTTCTTGGTTCTTTCGGTAAAGTCACATAGAAGGGAAGTAATAAAATAATAAAAATAAAACATAATAAAATAATTCTCACGACGTTTCGGCCACAACGCAAGCAAGTGATAAGAAGGCTCAGCTAATCGAGTCTCTCACCTTTCTGAAGAGATGCCGTGACTCTAAGCTTAAATAGACGCTCCAAGCCTAGGACGTGTCATTCAGACTCTGTCTTATCGACAGACATGTTCTTCACCTGAGGACGGCTGCTTGCGTTGTGGCCGAAACGTCGTGAGAATTATTTTATTATGTTTTGTTTTTATTATTGTATTACTTCCCTTCTACGTGACTTTACCGGAAGAACCAAGAAAATGTAAATTATTATCATTATAGTTGTTTAACACAGTTGCGTAAAAACCACACGTTGTACAATGACAGGCAGATTTTGTGTAGATAAGACGGGGTCCTTCCTATCTCAATACAGGTTTAAGCACCGCTTGGAAACCTTACAAAAAATGTGCATTCCAAAAGCAGACGTGACATTCTGGTGGCTCACACCAGGATCGGGTTACTGAACCAGCCACTACTGGTGGCTCGCGTCAGAATCGGGTTACAGAGCCAGCACCTCTGGTGGCTCACACCACGATCGGGTTCCTGAGCCTGCTACTTCTGGTGGCTCGCGCCAATATCGGGTTATTGAGTCAGCCACCTCTGGTGGCTCACACCACGATCAGGTTACTGAGCCAGCCATCTCTGCGATTCTACGTTGATAAACCGCAAATAGGATTTCCCCACCTTGAAAACCTCTCCACGATGACCCCGCTATGACCTTAGGCGGAGTTTGACTTCTACATTTGGGGGGTGGGCAGGGGTTCGCTTTGTCTCTCACATTAGGAATTGCGGGTGCATATAATTGATTTTAAGATTTTTTTATCTTAATCGTAAGCTCGTGAAAATACATTAATAAAGGTGTCTAGTTTTGGAGGGGCGTTACCCCGTGCCCCGCCTGCAAACTCTGCACATGCCAAAGACTCTTGTTATCTCCAAGGGAGCTGGAGTGTCTATGTAAACTCCTATTACACCAAACCTCTTATTATCATTATCCAGGAATGTCCAGTTTTTTTCCCATCCTGCATTGTGGAATGGCTTCCTATTACAGTAATACCCCAATGTACGTCTCTCCCCACTTTTAACGTCATACGTCGTCACTTTATGATTAACACCACCACCCGATTAGCGTCGCCTCAACCCACACACTAACGTCACTGACGGCACCGTCTGTCCTTTCTCGTTATCCGTCGCCTCCCAGGCTTGAACCTCTACCACCCACGACTACTACATAAATCCCTTAGATTTTACGTCGTTTCGATATTCGTCGTCGTGCCTTTCTGGAGTGCATCTCCCCGGCATATACCGGGGTTTATTACTCTATCTAAATAGTTTTTTTTTCGCAGATGAGTGGAGGCACGTGGCAAATTCTTCCGACTATGTATGATTATCCTCAATCTCTTTTTGCGGATAAGTGGAATACATTTGCGGATAACATCACCGATAATAAATTAAGCGACGTTCATCTTCCACACCATCGTGGTATAGGGAGTTTGATTGTACTTGTATGTGTTGTAGGTTTTGCTCTCAATCCATTCTACGTGTACTGAAGGTAGAAATGTTACATGCGCATCGCTGGACTCAGCACAATGGTACAAATCGTGTCGAATGCAGTGAAACATATCCTTGCCTCACCGATAAAGAAGACCCTTCCTTCCATGGGATTGGCTCTGCGTGTAATCTGCATACATTCCAGAGCTCTGAGAATGAAAGTATCACTGTCAATTTTGAAATTGCAGACGCGGGTGGGAAACTGCAACCTGATACGATTTTCACCTGAGGTCACTTAGAGGGATTTAAGAGGTAGTGCTATATTATCTGCTTCTGTGGGATATTCTCCAATGCAAGGGGTCGCGCTGCTCTGCCAGAGGACTGATGGGTTCTTCACGTCATGACTTGATGCCGACGGTAATACTATCAGGATAACATGGAGGAATATTACAAAATAAACAGTTGTCCCTCCTACAAAAAATGCACAGTTGTACAATTGTACCGATATTCATGAAAATTTCATGCTGGTCCCTATAATGGTAATGTAGAATTACAGCTACTGTGGACTGCCCAACAGGCCTCAGCACCTCATTGCTTACTTTATCAGGGAGACAAACGAATTTCGCGTGATTTATTTTCCATGAAAACCATTGTTGTTTAGCTCTAACGTTGTGACAAATAAAACATACCCTCCCGCTGTTTGCAATCGCATTTTATTTTATTTGTTTACAAAGTCAGATAAGGCTCACGACCTACAGACTGGATTTTGAAGAAGAAAATAAGTTTTAAGTTATTTTTGTATTATTATTAAAACGTGTCCTAATTTATTAACACGTGCTCATCTTTTTCAGTAAAACAGAGTAAAACCGATCAAGATATGGGGTTCCTTGGAAGCCTCCTTGTGGTGGCTCTTCTATGTCAAGGTAAGCTAACAGATGATAACTCCACCATGGATGGCAATCACCCCGACTCTTACAACCGAATACCTGGGGTTCCCTCGGTTAACGATATTAACTGGTTCCACGAAAACCATCGTTGAACTGAAATTATCATTTAATCGAATCTAGGAAATGCATGTTAAAGGTGCTTCATTTATTCCAAGACAATCTGAAGTTGACCTTTTTCACCCTAAAAACAGTTTAGAATGTTCAAACAGACAAATTTAATAAATAAAAGTGAAATTAAAATTTTAAAGCATTAATATGAACGTATATATATATAATGAATAAGTGTAACTTAAAACGGTGCATGGGAAAAACATTATCCACAAATTTATTCAATTGGAATTATGGGTGGCAAACATCGCTCCGTCCTTGTGCAAAAAACTCGGTAGGAACCTCCTGAAATAAGGTCACGAGACTCAGCCTTTCGTGGGCAAACACGCGTAATAATGATAATAATACTATTGTAGTAGTAGGAGGCAACACGTATTTATTTAACAATAACGTGAACACACGGGGTCCCTAACATGAAGGGGTAATAGCCCTTTCTACCCGACGACCTGAGGAGGTATAGCCTCCGAGCTAACATGCCCTCGTCACTGGGACCACCTAATCTTAGCCCTCTGGATAACGGGACCTAGGGGAGGCTGACCCGACCCAGCCAAGGTCCTCGGGTCTTGACCACTGACCCACTCAGACCCGGCCCTGATAAGGATGCCGGGTCCGGGGATCTTCAGGGTCCTAGTCTTCAGGCGAGCTCTTCGGTCTTCAGCTTGATGCTGACTGCCAGAGCCGCTCTGGGGTCCGGCTTTTATGGGGCTCCCAGGATCACTCCGCCCCTGGCCTAGATTGTTGCGCAATCCCCCAGCGCCCATTGGGGGCCTGGGGTGTTCACCTCCGGTTCCTAACCGCCCCCCAGATTGCCTGACTTGCCAGTCCTACTTGGTACAGACCAGACCCGCTATTGCCCCCTGTTGGGCCCTGACCGTAGTGGTGACGGTGCATTACGCCTGACAATTACCCACCACACTATTATTATTATTTTCAGACGGAGTTTGACTTCTATATTTGGCGGGGGGGGGGGGTTCGCTTTGTCCCTCACATTCGGAATCGCGAGTGCATATAATCAATTAATTTGTAATCTTTATTGTAATCTACTGAAAATAAATTTATAAAAGTGTCCAGTTTGGGGCATTGCCTTTTCCTCCCACGATAATTGTGGTTAGTATTTGTAAGCGCGGCAGTGATGTGCGTTTCTGTGTTTATTGTTTTGTTTGTTTTTTTCTAGTATACAAGACATCAGCTACAATCAGCACAACCATAACACCACCATCACGACCTGGATCATCTGGTAAACTGAAGCAAGATTAACAATGTGAATTACATTTCAAAAATGGCAGAATGTACATGCATAATGTTGTAAGTGTAGTGACTGATTCAGAGGCACTCTGTTTATTAACAGCCTTAATAGTTCACATTTAGTAACTACAGCTCCCAGTCAGGACAGCTGGCAGACTGCCTTACTGACGATGCCGAAATGGTGAAGACGAAGACAGTGACGAAGACTCCAGCAGCACGACGGGATCCCACTCCAAACGACAGCCCCGAGCTTCTGCTCGGGCCCCCCCCCCCCCCTTCTTTTATCCTACCAGCGTGGCTTTGCTTCGCCCCAGCCATGCCCCCTTTATAGAACCTACCAGCAGGTTCCCAAGCTTCCTCCACATGCCCCTTCTGTAACCTTTCCCCTACATCACTCTCCCTGGTCTATCACGTGACTTGCTGTCAATCAGGGCTGCTATAACTGCAGATCCCTTTCCTGCCAGCAACAAGCGCTATGCTGCTAAGTGACCGATTCTATGTCACTACACATGAATAATGTACATAAATTATGTATGTTGATTAAATTTGAATGACCCAACCAAGAATAGAGATATTCATTGTAATGATGACATCACATTCACCCCCTCTATTTAAGACCGAAAAGGAGGATGATTTCCCAACAATTCTGGCTGTCGCCTGATGAGGCTGGTTGCTGTAATTACCAGCAAGACGTCGTACTCGAATTATAAATGTTGTGGGTTTACTCTCCAACACACCGGTGTGCTAAACTAGTAACTAATTGGAATGTTTTGTTTGCGTGACAAATGTTACTAATTGGCTGTGTCGCGTGGTGGCGGGTTTAACGGCACGTTTATTTTTACGCAATCTATCCCAAAAAGATCTAAATTATGGATACATTTCTTACACAATACAGTGAAACTCGTCTGATCCAAGTCTTCTAAACCCCGACTGATAAACATTCGAGGTGCCCCCCACGGTCTGCTAAAACTAAATTCCACAGCGCCAAGACTCATGTTAGGGGAAAATGTTTTGCCGTGAGCGTGATGAGTTGCAATGGCGAGATGTTCCTCGTTTGCGACACGAAGCCGCCATCGCGCGAGTAGCTGAGACAATGGCTTACCACTGCATCACCTCTCCACCCAGATGTCACAACACGGTACGAGAAGGCGCACCTCAACTTGTGACCTCACCGCTGGGCGGCGCGCGGGGGGGGGAGATGTTAGCTACCTCACCTGGTATCCAGGAGGTCGTGGGTTCGATCCCGACCCTGACGCCTGCTGTATATTTGGAGTTTGCGTGTCTCTCTCGCCGTGGTGGTGTGGATTTTTCTCCGGGTCCTCCGGGTTTTCCCTCCACATTTAGAGACATGCGTTTAGAGTATTTGGCTGCTATATATGTGCACGTGATAAGCCACTTGGTTGACCTATATCATTTGTGATGGCCAGTTCGCTTCTGAAAAAGAGCTATACAGCTCCGTGGGCCTTTCCTTGTCAAATACAACTTTTTTTTAAAGTTTTGTTTAGTAGCAATGAAACGATACCGTAAGTACAGGTATCCCGCGATTTATGAAAGGGATGTGTTCTTCAGAAAACACACTTAAAATTTTAAATGGTTTTTCCCATTAATAAAAAAAAATATATGTGTTTCTTACGCATGTCAAAATATAGACCTATATCACTTTAGACAATACAAAAATTGTACGGCGGTTGAACTTACGACTCGATCTGAACAGGTTTGTTTGTATCTTTGAAAGTTCCTCAGTCGAATGTTCATAAGTAGAGGATTCCCTGTTATTTAAATCTAAACATTAGGGGACATGTTTTGGACAATCAATTTAACGCTACTCCTAACCTACAAATATATCACTTCGCAATGAAAAGATTTTAAAAAATAAAGAACATAAATACGAAAACGATTGAATAATAATTAATTTTTTAAAATAATTTACCTTTTGAGGGAACTCACCAAAAGCTCCTGCTGCGTTGTGGACCCCGTGACTTTGTCACGGGTGGATGATACCGCAGCCTCCCGGGTGGCTTCTTGTTCGATAATCTCACGGCGCCCTTGGCCGGAGTGAAATTTCGTAACAACGTGGAAAATTCGATTTCGTTAATCGAAAAGCGTCCGTAATATTTAAATCGCCTGAAAGCGAAATATTATAAAGCGAACGTTCGTAAATCGATGGATACCTGTGTCATCTCGAATACACCTGCATCAGCTTCACAAGGCTTCACATAGGGGACACATGCCTCTATCTGGCTTGAAGTTTGTCAATACTATTTATTTTCTTTTTGGTTACTTTACCAACCTTGCAATAACGGAATATCTCGGTCAGGATATTCCGTTAGCAATTATTAAGTCTTTATTAATGAACGGCAAGTGCAACCACAAGTGACAAAGCCTTCCAGAAGGCTGCACCTCCACAGTGCAGTCTAACATGGCGCGGAATGTACATTCCCTCACAATGTACACCTCAAGCGTTTAATTTCATAATCTGCGGGCAAGTTAACTCTCCACAAACCCTTTTACCCCACCGCCGTCTTAATCAGATATGCCTGGCCACAACCTGACGTTCGCTACCACGACCTACCCCGGATTGAATTACACCATGAGCGGCATGTGGCGGCCTTCGTTCAACACGACGGCGTCTCCGTTCAACATGATAACGTCTCCGTTCAACAAGACGGCGTCTCCGTTCAACATGACGGCGTCTCCGAGCAGCTGCGGCCAAGCCCTGAACGTGTCGATCGGCCAGTTCATGTACTCCTACAACATAGCGGAAACGTGCAGCTGGGAAATCTCAGTGCCGCAAGGAATGGTGGTGACCATCAACTTCCAAATGTAAGTCTTTTTTGTTGTTATGGTTGATAACATCGTAAATATCTCCTCTTTAGTATGGGTAGACATTATTCTTTGGTTCTGTCGGTAAAGTCACGTATAAAGATAAAATAATAAATTAAATACTAGCATACGACGTTTCGATTGCAACACAAGCAATCATCATCAGGTATAAATTAAATAGAAACACAAATCTAGTATACTTAGAAATGTAATGTAATACAACAGAGAGTCGGATAACATAACAGTCAACACCCTATCTGGTTGATTACGTTCTTCCTGAGAATGCTATGTATCTCTGTGATATCTGTCTGCTTATATGTCTGTCTATGTTTCTGGTTCTGTGTTTAATCTCTCTCTCAAATTTAGCATTCTCAGGAAGAACGTAATCAACCAGATAGGGTGTTGACAGTTATGTTATCCGACTCTCTGTTGTATTACATTACATTTCTAAGTATACTAGATTTGTGTTTCTATTTAATTTATACCTGATAATGATTGCTTGTGTTGCAATCGAAACGTCGTATGCTAGTATTTAATTTAATTTATTATTTTATCTTTATACGTGACTTTACCGAAAGAACCAAAGAATAATTCCTGCAGTCACGAAAGCTCCAAATTAAGTATGGGTAGACAGTTCGGGCAAATACTGGTTGCAAGTGTAAGACAACTTACATTTGTCAACGTGCTAAAGTAGGTGCAGGCGTTTTCTTGCCAGCATTTCTTTAGTCGGTGAAGGCGGAGCTATGGTGTGAGATGGGCGTGAGCTGTGCGCTGCTGTTCGTGTTTTTCATTGTTATTAAAGCATTTGTTACCAGACCATCCTGGGTGCGATCATCATACACACCACAAAAATGTATAAGGTGCCAAATTAGGAATTAGACTCGACAAGTAACGAATAAGAGTAGTGTGGCGCAGAGGGAGAGATAGCACAGCTCTGCCATCTGCCTGGTCACATAAGTCGACATTTTTCACATTCATTCCATTTCTGGTGATGTTTGTTTGCTCCTAGGTTGTTCAAAGTTTTGATCCGCTGAGTCCTTAATTTTTCTTATTTGTTTAGGAGGTTACGCACAATACAATTCTCACTGATGAGTTGTTTTTCTTACATTTAAACTTCAATATAGGCCACGTAAATACTTTAGATCACTTTAGGTTTGTGGCAGAGATTTAAGATAATTGTAATCAGCATACAATTGTTGCGTGGTAAATGATGACGCTGAGCCAGGTCTTCAAGGGCTTGCACTGGTTTATTAACAAAAAAAAGTAGTTAACCACCAGGGATAGGTGTCCTACACTCGGTCCTTCCCTTGGACCCTTAGCTCTCTCTACTGCTAGCCTACTGGCTGTCTCTTCGCCTTCCGTAACTAAAGCGAGTTTCTACATACTTCTTGAGCTCTACCCCTGGCTGTCTCTTCAGCTCCCCTCAACCGCTCTCCATCCCAGACTCCCCCAACGACCCGGCTTTTGTAACGAGGCCCCCCTTAAGTACCCCCAGGTTACATGACGTCATCGCGTCTCACAGCGCAAATGACGTCACGTCCCCATATTACTTCTCTACATTACCCCCCCCCCCTCACGTGAAAAAAGAAATCAGCCGACTCGGCTCTGAATGATACGAAAGCGGAGCCCTGTTAACCCGAAGAGGAGACAACAACGGATAACAAAAACATTAGGGCAGCACGACAATAAGGAAGGCCATCATCACGTGGAGCAACGGACCAAATATGACGGTGACGGCTGGAGGCTGATGACAACGGTCCCAATAGCCATCATCGGAACCGAGCGCCCCTTGAACGCATGTGAGTTGCAGGTCCGCTCCCACATGCGTCATCGGTCATAGGGACAGGCAACGCGCCAGCTGGCGACTGGCTCGACATCGGGGCCTCCACAGGAAGAGGCGTCACCTCAGGAGCTACTAGTGGGGGCTCTGTAGGCACACACACAGGGTGGACATTGTGCTCAACATTAAGACCCTTAGGCCCAGTGCGTCGGACACATCAATCACCGGCCACTCAGGAAGTGGGGATGAATCAAGGAGGCTAGGTGGTACATATCTTTTCAGGCGCGATGGGTGTACGATCCAGTGCCGGGGACCGAAATGAATGCAAATACATTGTGGGCGTCGCACCTCCACGACCTCAACAGGGCCCTGCCAAGGGCGGTGCAATTTAGGGAACGTGCCAACAGGTACTTGGGGGCAGTAGAGCCACGCTTTCTGCCCCTTTTCCCACGGAAAACCGGAGGCCTGATGTTTCGGCAGGTGCTCGTTAGCCGCCTGCCGGCTGGCCGAATTGTCCACAGCCGCCTGCCGTGCCTCGCGCAGCCGGTCGAGCGTGGCCTTCATTGGAGCAGCCATTGCGGACCCATTCTTCGAGGATCCCAGGTCCATCTGTACCTGAATCGGGGGTTCCGGATTTCGGCCATACATTTTGTAGAAGGGTGAGAATCCCATTGAGGCATGAGGGGCCAGCCTGTACGCAGACAGGACCCCTAGAATGAACAGGTCCCAGTCCGACTGGGACGTGCTCACCTGGTGGAAAAGCATAGACGTGAGGGTGCGGTTTAACCATTCAACCATCCCATCGGACTGAGGGTGATAGGGCGATGTATGAATTTTCTTGGTGCCAAGGAGGTCACAGACCTCCTTAAGCAGTTGTGAAGAAAAATTTCGGCCCTGGTCCGTTAATAGTTGTTCTGACGCACCCTTGTCCAACACGTAACCCTGCACAAAGGCCTCGGTGATGGACGAGGTCCACTGGTCTGGCAAGGGCCATGCCATAGGCCAGCGCGTGAGGTACTCGACCACAACTAAGAGATATTTGTGTCCCCGTTGGGATGTCAGAAAGGGGCCCAAAATGTCAAGTGCCACGAGCTCATTTACACGAGCAACCCGGATGGACTGCAGCAGGGCCTGATCATGGCCAACCGGGGCCTTCCGCCGTGCACAATCGTGGCAACCTTTCAAAAACAGTGCCACATCACTCTCCGCACCTGGCCAGTAGTAGTCCCGTTTAAGGGTCAACAAGGTCTTTTTACAACCAAGGTGCATAAGTCTCTCGTGAATGACACGAGTCAATTTTCCTCGCAGGCCAGTGGGTACAACCATGCAATAGCGATCCAATTTGGTATCCCAACACATGAGGAGGCCGTCATGCACAGCGACAACCAGGCCCATCGACGGAGCTGAGCCCCGGGCGTTTAGCCCAACACGGCGTCGTAACCGCAGCAGAGAGGAATCCTCCATCTGCAAGTTGGACCAGACCTCTCAGGTGAGACCCAGGCCAAAGTCCATAGGCAAAGCCATACCCGGAGGAGGTCCGCTTCGGCCAATGCAACCAACTGGGCCACGGTGTCAACCGGGGTCCTGCAGCAACTGGAACCCAGGGTACATGCGCACCCGCCCTCCGTAGGCAGTCTGGACAGGCCATCAGCGTTACCATGCTGTGCCCCCTTCCTGTGGATGACATCGAAGGAATATTCCTGCAGCACCTCAAGTCAGCGGGACAGCTAACCTGAGTGCTGATCTATCCGCAGGGCATATTGCAGGGGCGCATGGTCAGTTCGAACGATAAACCGCCTGCCATACAAATAGGACCTATACAGCTGTACAAAAAGCACAATGGCCAGCAGCTCACTTCGGGTCACACAAAACCACTGCTCAGTGGGGGACAACACGCGACTGCCGTATGCGACGACCCTTTCCACCCCGTCGACCATCTGAGCCAGGACAGCCCCAATGCCCGAGTCAATGGCGTCAGTGTCGAGGATGAAGAGCTTAGAAAAGTCAGGGTACTCCAAGGGTGGCGCATCCACCAAGGATGCGCGAAGCGCAACAAAGGCCGCTTCCTCCTCTATGCCCCAACTAAATTTTCGTCCCTTTGCGGATAGTGCGTGCAGTGGCTTCGCTATAGTCGCAAAATCGCACACAAAGCAACGATAGTACGAGGCGAAACTGACGAAGCTGCGCACCTCGGTGACAGATGTGGGAGTCGGCCATGACCGGACACAAGCTGTCTTCTCCAGATCTGTGGCGACTCCTGATGCACTAACAATGTGGCCCAAATATTTCACCGATGGTTGCAACAAATGACACTTCTGCAGTTTGAATTTCAAGCCCGCAGCACGTACTTTGATGAACACAGCCTCAAGACACTGCAAGTGCTCATCAAACGTATGGCTGAAAACAATAACGTCGTCCAAGTAAATCAAACAAGATTCCCACTGCAGCTCCGCCAAGACCATCTCCATGAGACATTGGAAGGTGGCCAGGGCCGAATGGAGGCCCATAGGAAGCTGATTGAATTGGAACAGCCCCTGGCGTATGCGGAACACTTTGGTCTAGAGGCCCCGTCCAGTGGCAATTGCCAGAAGCCCGAGAGCAAATCTAAGGTGGAAAAGAACCGCGCACCCGAGAGGACGTCGAGAGAATCATCCATGCGGGGCAATGGATATGCATCAGCCACCGAAATTTTGTTTAACTTCCGAAAATCGACGCAGAACCAGAGACTCCCATCCCGTTACTTGACTAGCACAATGGGGGCACCCCAGGGGCTAGTGCAGGGGTGGGCAAACTTTTTCACTCGTGGGCCACAATGGGTTCTAAAATTTGACAGAGGGGCCAGGCCAGGAACAGATGGATGGAGTGTTTGTGTGAACTAATATAAATGATATGTAAAAATCATTACATGAAAGGATTTGGCCTTTAACAGGTAGCAAAGCATTTATTTGCAAGGAAATTTAACAAATTGCACGAACATGAACAATACAAAAACATGTCGTAACGTGACTGATGAAACATCATGAAAACATCTGAGACCTGCGCCCAAACCACTTACCTCACTTGAACTTCTTTATTATCTACATTAACAGGTTAGAGCAGCCACGCAGGCTGTGTAATAGAAATTTGGCTCCAACCTCGCTGCATCAACAGATCATCACTTTCAGTTTCAGTGGGAACAGTGTTGTTGATCTCCCATTTTTGCCATTGCATCCAAGTCTGGAGTTATTTTAGTTGTGGCAATTCTCAGGATAGATCTGAGGTGCTGATCCGTTAACTTTGATCTGTGACATGCTTTGTTGGCGTTCATGACGCTGAATGTCTGCTCGCACACATAAGTCGAGCCAAACAAAGTCAGTATCTTCTGTGCAGTCCTCCGGAGGTTTGGAAACGTGGCTCTGTTAAGTGAAGCATAAGTCATTCAGTTTAACAGAGTTGAACTTCTCCTTTAGGACGGAGTCAGATGAAGATCTATCAGTTCCAACTGCAGCTCCTGTGGTGCTGTTTCAGGATCTTGTGACAGGGAACAGGACACCAGCTGAAGTGACTGTTCAATGTTTTCAAAATCAGAAAACCTACGGCAGAATTCTCCCTGCAGGTCCTCAAGCGATTTGCTGTATTTTTTTGCGTTTCGCGGTGCCTATTCCTGCATGGCAAGTGTGAGGAAATGAGCGAAAGATTTGTTCGCATAATCATTCATAATCAACGTTTTTGGGTTTAGATCGCGTTATTTATAAATGTGTCGTAACCCTCCACCACCCGACACGGCCAATCAGTAAAAAAGTGTCACGTTGACAAAAGACAAATAGTTCACTGCTTTAGCTCACCGGTGTGTTGAAGCGTGAAACCACAACATTTACAATTTGAGTACCATCTTTCGCCGGTAATTGCGATTTAAATGTTTTTATTAACTTCTCAGCGGGTACAAGGAAAACCAAAGAGAGTACTGAAAACCACTCCTTCCCGGGCGCCCCGGTTGGCCCCTTCGAGTCTCCATCACATCCGCGGGCTCCACCCACATACAATGCAACAAAAAAGCTCGCCGCCATAACGCACACTGCCCCGTTCCCCTTATTCACATTCATCACCACCATTCACCCATGCGCTGCTCCATCACATCGCCTTCCCCCGATCGAACACGTACATTCCTCGCCCACACGATTTAGCAGGCCGGCTAAAATGTGCGTGGCCATCCTTCACTATCCCTTCCCTATACCCGCCGGTCCCCTCGCTACCCCACCCCGGGTAGGGGCCACTTCCACTTCACACCTGCGGCCTTGTATCCCAGCCTAACCCGGTCTACTTCCATCACCCTTTCTAGCAACCTCCTCGCCCAGTAGCACACCTCCAGCGGTGATATAGGGGACCCATCCAACTCTTTTCTGCGAGCTCCCCACAAGGCCTCCTTTGTCGCGCCTATTATGGCCCACGTTCGATCTCTGTCATCTCCCCGCACCTCCCTTAAGACTCCCCACATAATGTCCCAACTTATCACCTGCGACAAGTAAAACCAGGACAACAGCGGACTGCTCAGTCTCCACACTTCCTGTGTGAAGGGACACCTCACCATAACGTGCACCGCGTCCTCATCTGTGTTGCAGCCCCTCGGGCATTTGGGCGAACGTGCCATTCGGCGAGAAAACATGAAGCCCCTCGTCTCCAATCTATCCCACACCGCCAACCAGGACAGATCTCTCTGTTCTTTTGTGAGCGCCGTTGATGAAGTGTTCCTCCACACTTGACGGTACATAGTCCTCTTCGCACCCATCACCCCCTCGCAGGCCTCCCCTTCGTTTACTTTGGCCAATACCTCCTTGGAGTTCCACGGTCCCCCTCTCTGACTCAAATTGTACTCTTTTATGTAGTCACCCACCGCCGCATTCAGCCATCCTTGTGGCCAGGCCAAGGGCGTGCCCGCCGGTAATTGGGTCATCCCAAGCCCCCTCAGGAGCCACATCAGGTGATACCTTAAATAACAAGCGGCCTTCCCCTGGGGCTCTTTGGAAAAGAATAACCTCAAAGTGTTGCACACAAAAATTGAGGACAGCACACGTGCAATATTTGGGGCACCCCCCGTTCTCGATGCGTTTACACATCACCACCCTCTTCACTCTATCCATCCCGCCTCCCCAAATTAATTTAAACAACAGCGATTCCAGGATTCTTGCCTCCCTCCTACCTGGCGGGTACACATATGCGAGGTAGTTGAGTGTTGGTAAAACCACCACCCTCATTACCAGAATCCTCCCTTCCATCATGAGCCGTCTCCCGGCCCACTTGCCTAACTGTCCCTTTACCTGCTTTATCCTCCTGTCCCAGTTTCGTTCTGCCGACCTCTCTCGGCAAAAGGACACTCCCAAGACCTTGACTTCCTCCGTCTTTATCCCCAACTCAGGCGGCCGGCCCTCAAATAGTCTCGGGTCCCCGAAGGCCATCAATTCGCTCTTCCTCGCGTTCACCTTCAAGCCGGAGGCCAGGCCGAAGCGGTTTGTCTCCTTCATGGCCCCCCACACTGATGCCACGTCCCTACAGAGCACGACTACGTCATCCATATATAGCGCCACCTTCCCCTGTTCCTTATTCCCGGGGATGGTCACTCCCTTAATCTCCTCATTGTTTCTCATTGCCTGTGCAAGGGGTTCCATACACATTACAAATAGAACCGCAGACATCGGGCACCCCTGTCTCACCCCTGACTCTACTGGAATTGTCCCCGAGAGCTCCCCATTTATCAGTAGTCTGGTCTTGAGCCCTTGGTGAAGACGCCTCACCCAATCGACCAAGGGTCCCCTCACTCCTATTTTTTCCAACACTGCGAACATATACTCGTGCGAGAGGCAGTCGAAAGCCTTCTCAAGATCCAGGCTAAGAAGCCCTAGGGGGCATCCCCTCTCTCCTTCTACCTCTATTGCCTCCCTTAATAAAATCAGGGAGTCCGAAATCCTTCTTCCTGGCACCGCACACGTCTGGTCGGGTTCGACTACTCCCTCCACCACCTTCCCCAGGCGCGTCGCAGCTATTTTTGCCATAATCTTGTAGTCCGAGTTCAGGAGCGTAACTGGACGCCAGTTTCCCAACTCTCTCCGGTCCCCCTTCTTATACATCAGTATGATGAGCCCCTCACACATTTCTTCTGGCACCAGTCCGCCCTCCAGCATTTCCCTATACATCTGCAGCATGTCCCCTTTCATTAAATCCCAGAATGTAATATAGAATTCTGCTGGAATTCCATCCAGTCCTGGCGTCCTATTCTTATTCTGCCTCCTCACTGCCTCCTCCACTTCCTCCATCTGGATCCTCCCTCCCAGTACCCCTGGGTTCTTAACCTCATGTCTTAGCTCCCCTAGTAGTGCCTCCCTTATTCCCTTATCCGTTCCCTTCCTCCCATACAACTCCCCATAGTACTCCTCCGCTATCTCTATCATACCCTCTGTCGTTGCCTGCCTGCCTCTGACCGGACTCACCAATTCCCTATATGTGTTGTCTCCTGCCTTGCATTTCTTAAAGAAGAAACTCGTACATTTCTCTCCCTGTTCCGTTGCCCTGACCCTTGCACTGTATGCCATTTGTTTGACTCTTTTCTCCAATACCGAGGATAACCTTCCCTTCAATCTCCGTATATCCTCACCCACCGGGAATCCCAGCTCAAGTAACCTGTGCTTCTTCTCGATTCTAGCGTTCCACAGCTGCAGTTCCCTGTTTACACTCCTCCTTCTACTATGTGTCTGGAAGAGGGCCTTTATCCGGCCCTTCACCATGCTCCACCACTACACCCTCGTGGCAAAGCATTCCTGCAGGGTCGTCTAGTCTTCGTACTTCCTTACAAAGTCTTCCACAACCCTTCTGTCTTCCAACAGGCTCACATTCATTTTCCAGGTTCCCTTCCCCATCTTCAGGCCACCTGGAATACCGAACTTTGCCTTCACCAAATTGTGATCTGACAAGGGGAAGGGTTCCAGGTCTGCTCCATCCACCTTCACATTGGCAGACACAAAGATGAAATCTATTCGTGATTGCCTTCTACCGCCCTTATCCGACCACGTGTATCCCGGTCTCACCGGGTGTACCTTTCTGAAGGTGTCAGTCATTTTAAAATCCTCTATCAGCTCCTTCAACTTCCTAGAGGAAGGGTCGAGCCTCCTCCTCCCAGCCACCGATAATAGGTCTGCCAGGCACAACGGGCAGTTAAAATCACCCCCCATTATGACTTGCCGTCTCGTCACAAGCAGGGTCGCTACATTATTCCATAGGTCCACTCTTTCTGTGCACGTCGTGGGGGCGTACACATTTATTAGTCTCAGGTCTGCCTCTCCATAAGACACGTCCACATAATGGAGGCGGCCCGGGATCACCTCTTGGGACCCGACTATCTGTATACCCCTCCTGCCTAGGAGGGTAACCACCCCCGTGCATCGATTTTCATTACTCCCGGACCAAAAGTAGTAGCCATCCCAGCTCTCCAACAGCCCCTCCCGGCCCAGGGTGT
Organism: Lampetra planeri; assembly: GCF_965212315.1. Lineage (NCBI taxonomy): Eukaryota > Metazoa > Chordata > Hyperoartia > Petromyzontiformes > Petromyzontidae > Lampetra > Lampetra planeri. The sequence continues at coordinate 2,288,207 of NC_136153.1, forward strand.
ATGGTAGGTGGCATTCCTGGAGGAAGACCACATCCCACTTGGTAGCCTGTAGCAGTTGTATTATTGCTCCTCTCCTCCCCTTTCCCTTCAAGCTCCTCACATTTACGGACGCCACGGAAAGTTCCATGTTGGGATGTGTCTCAGTCCGAAGTGGCCTTCTCCGCTCGCCCTCCGTAACCGTCTTCATTCGCCAGTTCCCGCAATTTAATTTTGCCCCTTGTTCTCAAGGGTTTCCCCCTGCGCCGGCTCTCCACCCTTTCCTCCATCTCCTCCCTCGAGGCCTCTGCGTCCGGCGAGGAGTCCGAGGATTCCGTGCTGCCTGAAGGGGCGCCTCTTTTTGGGGCTCTCCGTATCCTCCTTTTCCTTCCGATTGTTCCCTCCCATGTCTCGCTACCGCCTTCCTCCTGCTGTCGTTCCCTTTTTCCTTCATCCTCCTCCACCGCCTCCGCCCAGTCTTCCACAGTCGTCTCGGAGATGCTGCCCATGCCGTCGCTCCCCTCCCCCGCCAGCCCCTCTTTCTGCTCGCTCGATGTCGATTCTGCTCTTTTTGCATGCCTCTCCCCTTCTCCCCCTCCGTCCGTTGCTGGTGGCTGCTGCTCAGCCGCCTCTCCACGTCCTTCCCTCACCAGTTCCTTATCCAGGTCCAGTTTGGTCCCACCCCCTTCCTCATCCCTCGCTCCTCCTACTCTATACGCCCTAACCTTGTTGGCGTACGACTCCGGACAATTCTTGTACAGATGTTCTCGGCTACCACAGAGGTTACATTGTGCCGGAACACTGCATTCTTCTACCTCGTGGTCCAGTGCCTTGCATCTATAGCAGACTTTTGTCTTGCACACTGCGGCCAGGTGACCGCTGCCCCCACACCTCCTACACAGTTTAGGTTGTCCGGCATACACAACATATCCCCGGTTGCCTCCTATGTTCAGGGCACTCGGGATGTGTCTCAAGGTCCCTCCCTCTGTTTTCAGCCGCACCCTCCATTGTCTTGCCCCTGTCCATATCCCCACTGAGTCCCTCACCTTTTTACAGCCCGACAGTACCGAGCAGTGCTGTCTTAGCCAGACCTCCACGTCGTGGTCATGTAGGGCTTCATTGTATAGGAAAATAGTCACCACCGTCGTGTCCAGCTCTGATAACAGTTGTAGCTTCATTGATATCAATGGCTTCTCCTCCGCCTTTTCCTCGGAGCGGGTCATAAATCTTTGTAGCAGTGGGCTTGAGTTGAAGCTAACAAACGCCCTCCCTCCCGGCAGAGTTATCAAACAGTACAAGTCTGTCGGCTCTATTTGTAGCAAGCCCATCATTATTGACCGTACAAAGGTTGCTCGGTCGATGGTCACTTCTGCTACCTCGTCCTTCATCATTACTCTGACGCAATTATGTCGTTTGACATGAGGTGGTGTCAGACTCACCCCTGCCCCGCCTCGCCATTTCCCGTCTCGTTCCCGGGGCCTCCCAGCTCCCACCGGTCCAGCGTCCACTGTCGCGTTCTCCCTCCGGGCCTCCCCCTGCCCCAGGGTTGCTGGCGTCTCCCTGGCTTCGTTCCCCACCCTTCGCTCGGGGGCGCCCGCCTCTCTGCTTCCGGACGCCATACCTTTTTCTCCTCGGCCTCCCTCACCCACTCCATCAGCTCCCACCCTCCCATCCAGTTCCTCCATCCTCTCCTTCTGCCGTGCCTCCGCCACATTCCCCTCCTTCCGTCTCCGTGCCTCCTCCACGCATCCCCCTGCTGCCAGCGGGTCAGTCTGGTTGCCCCAGTCCCCTCCGGCAGCACAGGTGGTGTCGGTGGCCCTCTGCTTTCGCCACGTCTTCTTCTTGTCTCCTGCAGTCACCGTCTGGCCGACTCTGTCGTCCCTGGCTCCCTCAGCAGTGCAGGTGGCATTCATTTCTCTTGGCGCTCTCCCTGCTTCCTTTTCATCTGCTGCGAGCATAAGCTGGGCGGCACGGTCATCCCGGTTTCCTTCAGCAACTCGGGTGGCCCTCGTGGTCCTTGACTCTCGCCGTTTCCCCTCTTCGTCTGTTGCGATTTCCGTCTCCATTCTCCAGCAGTCCCCGCTTCTTGGCAGCGTGGTCATCCCTGGCCACACAGTCAGGGCCCTCGCAGGCCTCGGGGCTGGTGGCTAGGTCTCACTTGAGATCCGGACGGGCTGGAAGGATCACCTCGATGCTCCTGGTGTCTCCCCTGGCAAGCCAGGGTGGTTTCCCCCTCATCGGGCAATTCACCAGAATGGTGAGGCTCTGCTGTGTCTCCCGTTCTTATATAGAGCAGCAGCAGGGTGACGTCATCATTAACTCATTAACTCATCAGGTGCAAAGATTTGAGGGGGGAGTTATTGTAATTATATACTAGATTAGTAATCAGGCTATTGTTACGATGCGAGTTATAGATTAGTAATCATTTGGAATGTGTTTTATTGTGATTATGCTACATTAGTAATCAGTTAGTGTTTGTTTCCCTTATAAGGAATTGTAATGTATCTTATTTAATAATACGCTTCCAGGCCGCACTAAGCCTGTAGCTGTCTGAGCGATTAAAGTTATTTCTGTTTCTCTCAATTTCAATCGATTCTCTAATTAGTCTTTGCCAGTAGTAACTAGTTTTACACAACACTTCAACGTTGTCAAAATCAATTGAGTGTCCCTGTTGGCATGCATGTTCTGCCACTGCCGACAGTTGTGTTTGTGATAATTTAATATTTCTCTGGTGTTCTTTTAGTCTTACACTAACGTTACGCCCTGTCTGTCCAATATAGCATCTGCCACATACACAATTAATCCGATATACACCTTCTGTTGATAATTTAGGTAATTCGTCTTTAGTGCACGTTACTAGTTATTGAATTTTGTGTACTGTACCAAATCTTACTGTAATGTTTTGCTTTTGCAAAACACGGGCTAATTTGTCAGTTACTCCTGAGATAAATGGTATTTTTATTGTTTTAATAATCTGATCGCTTTCAGCAGTGTTGCTTTGCGATCGTGATTTGGCATTTAGTGCTCTGTTAATTTGAGCATTATTGTAGCCATTCTGTCTTAGTGCTTCTTTGACATGTTTAATCTCTCTCACTAGACTTTCACCATCTGACACTGTTTTAGCCCGATGTATGAGCGTCTAGATAAGAGAGGATTTCTGAGCTGGGTGATTATGCGAATCTGCATTCAGATAGGCATCAGTGTGCGTTTGCTTTCTGTAAACGCTGTGTGTTATGTTACCATTTAGGCCATGCCCAAGTAAAATATCCAGGAACGGGAGTGTGTTATTCACCTCCATTTCCATGGTGAACTGAATGGCCGGGTTTTGTGCATTGAGATGATTTAGAAAATCGTTAAGTGTATCTTTACCATGTGGCCAGACAACCAAAGTGTCATCCACATATCTAAACCAAAAGGATGGTTTTAATGTGCTCGAGGCAAGTGCTCTGGTTTCAAAGTTTTCCATGTACAAATTTGCTATAGCAGGAGATAAAGGAGAGCCCATTGCTGCTCCCTCCCTTTGTTTAAAGAATTCGCCTCTCCATAAGAAGTAAGTGTTATTTAAACAATGGTCTGCGAGTTTCGGAATATCTTTTGGTAAACCTGTATTCTTTACCAGTGTATCAAGTAATTTAAGCGACTCGCTCACTGGAACCTTAGTGAATAGCGAAATAACATCAAGACTCACCAAAATATCATGAGGGTTAAGTTTAATATCTTTGATCATATTCACAAGATGTTCTGAATTTCTTATGAATGATGATGTCCTACCGATGTAAGGCTGTATTTGTTCGCAGTTTGTCCGGAGAACAAAGTGAGCTTGGATTTGAAGGCTTTCACATGTTTGTACATGTCGTGAACAAACTGATCTTTCCCCTGCAGTTTCACATTCAGCTCATTCATGTGTGAAAATATGTCCACAGCAAACGCAAAGTCACTAAGCCAGTTCTTGTCGCTTAGCTCAGGGAATTCGTCAGATTTCCCTATCAACTCAAAAAATGTGATGATGTCCTCTTTCAGCTCCCACACTCGTTGTAACATTTTCCCCAAACTTAACCAGCAAACACGAGAGTGGTACAGCAAGTCCTGATGATCCGCATCAGTTTCCTCCAGGAACGTAATAAACTGATGGTGCTGAAGTCCCCTTGCTCGTGTAGGGCTGTTACGGGAGGGCTGTAAGTGCATACGATCCAATGGGTAACAAACACAGTGGGCGGAGTTACGGGAGTACACGGGGGGGGTGCCCGCAGCGACGTCCGCATCAGGCAGCCTGGGGGGTTGTGATCCTGATGGGGGGGTATAAAGGGGGAGGACAAAGAGAGCTCGGGGCTCAGTCTGGGAACGAAGGAGGAAGAGTGAAGATCCTCTAGCTAGAGCCCTGGACTCCCCTCGACGCCGCCCTTGTCAGGGCTGCAGAGGAGCGAGCCAGAGGCGTGGTTCCGTGAACCAGGGTTAGACCCTGGGACTCCGGAGACCGTAGCCCGACTCACCAGTGTCGGGCCAGTTAGCCTCCCCTAGCTCGTTAGAGGAGGACTTGGGGATAGGTGAGATTAGCTAGGGGGTATCCCCAGTTATCCGGGTGAGGGGGCCGCTACCCCCTCTAGTGTTGTCCTGTACCGATAAGCTGAAATAAATATACGTGTGCCTCAACCTGGGTGTCCAGCGTCTTCACCGGTACTTCATCTGGTGTCAGAAGTACTACGGACATGGAAACACGTCAGACAGCTCGAGCCAGAGTACCGGAGGAGGACACTGCTGAAGTCGTTGAGCCCGAGGCGGCTCACCAAGACATGGCGCAGCCGGGGGCCGACGCGTTCCTACCGGGGCATCGGCATGAAGAGGGGCCGCAGCCAGACGCGCTACGGCTGGCTCACGAGAGACTGGCGGAGCTACTGTACGCCGCTGCCGCCACGCTGGAAAACATCACGCGGCTGGGGGCTGGTGGTCCACCACGGGGCGAGGGGAGTCGTCAACCTGAGCGCCTTCCCGCCATTTCTGAAAACTCAAACTTTGAATTTCCCGCCATCGTCACGGCAGCTGCGGAGGGCGTGGCCGGGCTCAACCTTGGGTCCGACACCGCTCTCGCTGGGACAGCTGCGTCATCTCCAGCGGAGGGAGCGTCATCACATCCGCGACAGGCGATTCCATCTGCCATTCGCGCCGACGCACAGCCGAGTCCCGGGGATAGCAGCCTACAGACTTCCAAGGCGAACGCTGCGCTACAACAACGGCTGCCTCCGCTGAAAGAATTTGTTGGTGCAGAGGGCGACTGGGGCGGCTTCCAGCGACGCTTCATCGCCCACCAAGAAATGGCAAGGTGGTCCGACGATGAAGCCCTCTGCGCGCTGCCGGCGCTCCTCGACGCAGACGCGCTCGCCGCCCTCACATCGGCGCCGAAAGAGAAGCGGTCTACTCTGCCGAAGGCACTACAGCTGCTGGCCGGGGTCTATGGACCTTCAGCGGAATGCAGAGAGCAGTTCTACGAGCGCAAGCGGGGTGAGAAGGAGTCGCCCCTGGCATACAGGACGAGCCTCCTAGCGCTGGCTAAGACGGCTTTTCCCCGTATGGACGACGATGGCGTGGACGCGATGGTCACGGAGAAAATACTCCTCCTGGCAGACGACCTGGACATCGCTGTCGTCGCACAGGAGGACGCCGAGATGACCTCTCTTCAGGCGGCGCGCCTCCTTCACGCCAACCTTCTGTCCCTGCGGCGGAAAGCCAGCAGGGCATCGGCAGGGCGTGCGGTGGCTGCAGCCACCCTTCCGACGGAGGAGCTCTTCGCCGTCGACCATCGACGGCAACAGGCGCAAGAAGTACGGTCGGCCCGGGACGGGTCAAGCCGTTTCAACCGCCCGTCGTCTCCACCGGGGCTCCCGCGGTGTTTCAACTGCGGCGTCCGGGGCCACGTCGCCTCGGGGTGCCGCTCTCCTCGACAGCGCGGGACGACGGCTCGACGGGACGCCGGGCCTCCTCCTCCCAAGCTCCAGCAACATGACCCGGCGAGTCGCGGCACCACACATGTTTGGCCAAAGCACCTACCCGTTGCACGCTCTCGCACCACAACAAACGGGGGGCCGATGTCGCGTTGCGAGGGGCCAACGCGGATCACTGCGGGGACTCAAATCGAGCCCAAACAGTGGTCCGTGTTGGCCCATCGCGTGGTAGCCGCGTCGTCAGGGTCGTCGGCCGTGGTCGGACACATTGACGGGGTAGAAGTACGCATCTTGGTCGATACGGGGGCATCGGCGACAATCATTTCGGAATTAATTTACAATATTCTGCCCGTACAAAGCCGGCCTTTACTGCCGGTTAACGTCCCATTCTATGCCGCTAACGGGGGCTCTCTCGGCATCATGGGACAGATTCGAGCGCAAATTTCTATTGGGGACATCAAATTGTCGGGGCCGATTTTCGTTTCCTCCTCGCTGGCGGTTCCGTGCCTGCTGGGGACGGATTTCTTAGGTAAAATGCCCATTCGTATTTTGATCGACCAAGGATGCATTGAGCTTCCATCGGGGCGGCGCATGGCGTTCCTGCCATCCCCTGCGGCGGCTCGGTCGGCGTTCGCGACGGTACCGGCGTTCGTCGTTAAAACTGTTCGTGTGCCGCCGGGAGCTCAAATGCTAGTGCCTCTGAAACTTCGTAAGCCCTTCGCTAAGGGCATAGGGGATCAGGGTGTTTTGCTGGGACCGTCTAGGGCCGGGGTTAATGGGCCTCATTTGATTCCGGCCCAGACCGTCGTAAGAGGGGACGGGGACCCTTTCATCGCGGTCCTCAATGTGGGATCGCAGACGGTGGTGGTTCCTCAAGGGACGGTGCTCGCTCACGCGACGCCAGTGCCCTGCGAGGAACCTGTCGCGAACCACGTTGGCACTGCTTCCCGGATGCTCCCACATTCGGACAGCGATGAAGGGTGGATCGACGCGCTTTGTGCGGGATCGACGGACCTGACAAATTCAGAGCGCCAACAGCTTAGAACGCTACTGAGGGAATTTTCCGACGTTTTCAGTCGTGATAAATATGATTTGGGTTGCACTCACCTGCTGCGTCACCATATTGACACGGGTGACAGCGCGCCAATTCGCCAAAATCCGTTTCGGTTAAGTCCCGCCGAAAAGGACCATGTCAAATCGGCTGTTGATGACATGTTAGCCGCCGACATCATTTCTCCCTCCACCAGCCCGTGGGGAGCGCCGATCGTCCTGGTTAAAAAGCAGGACGGCTCGTTGCGGTTTTGCGTGGATTTTCGGCGCCTTAATAAAATTTCGGTTGCCGACGCATACCCGCTCCCACGGATGGACGAATCGCTGGACGCTTTGGCGGGAGCGCGATTCTTCTCCACACTAGATTTACTTTCGGGATTCTGGCAGCTTCCTCTGGACGATGATTCTAAGCCTAAAACTGCTTTCCGTACACCGCACGGCCTGTTCCAATTCAACCGGTTGCCGATGGGCTTACACTCAGCGCCGGCAACTTTCCAGCGATTGATGGAATTGGTTTTGGCTGGATTGCAATGGGAATCGTGCCTGATTTATTTGGATGACGTTATTGTCTTTGGTAAAACTTTTGATGAACATCTCCAGAGGTTGCGGGCGGTTTTCCTAAAGATGCGGGCTGCTAATTTGAAATTTAAGCCCCAAAAATGCCATTTGTTACGCGAGTCGGTGCGTTATTTGGGGCACATCGTAGGGCGCTCGGGTATTGCTACCGATCCCGCCAAAACGCAGTGTGTCAGCTCCTGGCCGACTCCCACCTCGGTGGGAGAGGTCAGGAGTTTTATTGGCTTCGCATCATATTACCGACGCTTCGTCGCTAATTTTGCAACGATTGCCAAACCCCTACACGCGTTAACATCTAAAGGGGTTCGGTTCCACTGGGGTCAGGATGAGGAAGCTGCTTTCTGCTCCCTTCGGGACGCGCTGGTGAAGGCTCCTCCCTTGATTTACCCAGATTTTTCGAGGCCGTTTTTGCTCGACACCGACGCGAGCAACACGGGTATTGGAGGCGTGCTTTCCCAGGTGGTTGACGGCGTGGAACGGGTGGTCGCGTACGGCAGTCGGGTGTTGTCTCCAACGGAGCAAAGATATTGTGTCACCCGTAGGGAACTGTTGGCAATTGTCTATTTCATCCAACAGTATCGCCCATATCTGTACGGTCGGCATTTCACCGTCCGCACAGATCATGCGGCACTGCAGTACGCCCTGAAGGTTCAACAGCCATCGGGACAATTGTCCCGATGGCTGGAGGTCCTCCAGGATTTCAGTTTTGAAACCACTTATCGTAAGGGCGTTCGCCACACCAACGCTGACGCTCTGTCACGGATGCCAACCGCCTCCGAATGCGCATGTCTCCTGGGGTCGGGGCGTTGCAAGCCAGTAGGGGACATGATGGTTCCGGTCCTGGCGGCGGCCGCCGACGATGAAACGGTAGTCCCCATTGATATCGCCGAACAGGGGAGAGATTCCCTGCTTGGATTGCCCGTTGATGAATGGGGGCGCCTCCAGTTGGAGGATGCCTCCCTCCTCGCGTTGCGTCGTCGCGCCGGGGAGAGGGGGCGTGTGACGGGTCATGCCGACGCATGGGAAACCCATGCGGGCTTGCTTATGCATTGGGACGGGAAATCCCAGCGTCACCGGCTGGTGGTCCCTTCTGGCCTACGAGGTAAGGTGGTGTGGGCTGCTCATGAGCGCCTCCTCCACCTAGGTACCCAGAAAACACTCGCCTTGCTCCAGCTGAATTTTTTTTGGCCGGGTATGACAAGGGATGTCGCTGATCTGTTGGCGGCATGCCCTCAGTGTGCGCAGCGCAAACCACCGGCACGGGAGTCGAACCCGCCCTTGCAATCCATCCAGGTCTCCAGAATAAATGAACTGGTCGCACTGGATATTCTGGGGCCATTCCCCGCCACCTCCAGGGGAAATAAATATTTGCTTACTGGGGTCGAATATTTTACGCGCTGGCCTATGGCCTGGCCCCTGGCGAATCAGTCGGCAGCAGCCATCGTCGACGCCTTTGTCCAAGGTTATGTCATGGACAAAGGTGCCCCGGAGCGGTTGTTGACCGACCAGGGTAGAAATTTTTCGGGGAAACTCCTAAAACAAGTCTGTGATCTCCTGGGAACGAAAAAAATTCGAACCTCCCCCTATCACCCGCAAACGGACGGGATGGTCGAGCGTCTGCATCGCACCATCACGTCTATGTTGTCGCAGCAAGTTTCGGACTCACAGGCTGATTGGGACTTACAAATTCAAGGGGTTCTAGCGGCATACAGATTGGCTCCCCATGCTGCGACGGGGTTTTCACCTTTCTTTCTTATGTATGGCCGCGAACCCGACCCACCTGTTCGGGCACAGTTGCAGATCCCCGTGCCGCTGGGCAAATCTAAATTGGACGATCACGTTAAATTTAACCTTGACAAACTGACTGAGGCGCGGGATGCGGCGAGGCTAAATTCTGACAGGCGTCAGAAGGCGAACGAGCGCCTCAGACTGGCTCGCGCGCACGTGCTGCAGTGGAAGCCGGGGGACAGGGCATGGCTGCACTGTCCCCAGGTACCACTCGCGACCTCTTCGAAACTCGTACGCCCGTGGCGGGGCCCCGTCGAGGTTGTTGAGGTTTTGAGGCCTCAGTGCGTTCGAATCCAATGGGGGAGGCGCCGGTGGTTTGTACACCCCTCTAGGCTGAAGCCGTTTGTTGCGGTGCGGGGGCCCACGCCACGCACGCGAGGCCAAGCATGTGGGGGGTCGACCGACTCGGAGGGTCCGTCGCTGCTCTCGCCTGATGTGTTGCCGGCTGTCCCACCCACAGGTGCACCGGGAATGACGGGCTCACGCCCTGGAACCCCCACAGGTGATGCCGACAGTCGCGCGACTTCAATCGCGACCTCACCTCGAATGGGACAGCCGCCACCGGATGGTCCGCCGTCCGGGGTTGCCCCGTGTGACGGGCCTGCGGCAAGGACGCGCGCTAAAATGCGCAGACTCTTATAATATACAGCAGGAAGAAAAAGAAAAAAAATACTTTTTTTTATTTATTTTCCTTCACGTGTCATGGTTACTGTATGCTGCGTCGGTGGTGTGCTCCTTGCACACTGAGTGTGTTGTGTTGTGTGGGCGCGGTGTGTGTGTTGTGGGTGCGTTGTGTGTCGTGGGTGTGCTGTGTGTGATGGGGGAGTTCCTGGCTAGTTGTACATACGTGCTTACGGATTTCGTATTTATGCGGGGGGGGGGTGCGTCGGACATTCCTTTCGGGGGGGTGGTTGTTGTTCTTGTTGTTGTTCTTCTATTTGCATTTTGTTGAAAAAATGAGGCACACACGGGGTCGAGGGGTAATTGTTCCTTTATTTGGAATTGTTGCAGCCGGGACGGCTGCGAGCTGTAATGGGGGGGGTGATGTAGGGCTGTTACGGGAGGGCTGTAAGTGCATACGATCCAATGGGTAACAAACACAGTGGGCGGAGTTACGGGAGTACACGGGGGGGGTGCCCGCAGCGACGTCCGCATCAGGCAGCCTGGGGGGTTGTGATCCTGATGGGGGGGTATAAAGGGGGAGGACAAAGAGAGCTCGGGGCTCAGTCTGGGAACGAAGGAGGAAGAGTGAAGATCCTCTAGCTAGAGCCCTGGACTCCCCTCGACGCCGCCCTTGTCAGGGCTGCAGAGGAGCGAGCCAGAGGCGTGGTTCCGTGAACCAGGGTTAGACCCTGGGACTCCGGAGACCGTAGCCCGACTCACCAGTGTCGGGCCAGTTAGCCTCCCCTAGCTCGTTAGAGGAGGACTTGGGGATAGGTGAGATTAGCTAGGGGGTATCCCCAGTTATCCGGGTGAGGGGGCCGCTACCCCCTCTAGTGTTGTCCTGTACCGATAAGCTGAAATAAATATACGTGTGCCTCAACCTGGGTGTCCAGCGTCTTCACCGGTACTTCACTCGTATAAAGTTCACAAGTTTTACGACTGGATTCACGACATGATTAAGCTGCAATACCGACTTACACAGGGATTCCTGATGGATGATGCAGTGAAGGAAAATAAGATCCTGGACAGGGTTTTCCTCTTTCACTTTATCCTGGATTCTTTTCAGCAGCCCAACATTTTTTCCAGTTAAATTTGGCGATCCATCCGTTGTGACATTGACAAGTTTACTCCGAGGTAGCGTCATTCTTTCGATGACAGCAGATACCTGGTTATACAAGTCCTCACCCCGTGTTGTTCCTTTCAGGGACTCCATGGTCAAAAACTCCTCTGTTATCGCAAAACTGTCGTCAATGCCTCGGATAAAAATGAGGAGCTGAGCAGTGTCTTTTACGGCCGTACTTTCATCCAGTGCTAGTGAATATAATTCAAAGGAATCAGACTTTTTGTTTAATTGACTTGCTATATTTTTATCAATCAGTTCCACACGGTGAGTCACAGTCCTGCGTGATAAACTGACTTTTTCAAATTTGCTTTTGAACTCCGGACACAAGATGTCTGCTGTCTGTACCATGTATTCTTTTACAAACTTGCCTTCGGAAAAAGTGGTAATGAGTGGTAATGTTGGTGAGAAGAAGTTTAAAAAAAATGTTATCGAAGTGAAGAAGGAAATTATTGAAAAGTTTGTATAATTAATGATTTTTCAAACTTTAATTTAGTTTTCTGTGCTTAAAACTCTTTAAAAAACTGTGGGGTCTAGAACGGACTCGTGAAATTCGGAGAGAACTCGGAGTTAAGTTTTGTTTGTTTTGTTGAATTACACTTATTTGCCAATCTTATTTAACAGACAACTATTACAGTTTTACCATGTTTAGTGGTGTCTCCCTGTCACAGGTTGAGTCACAAGCCGTGCCTCTCCAAACAAAGGCTCAGTTTGTTATGCAGTCTATTCTCTGTCTTAAGCCTCACCTTACCATATTAATAAAAAGTATGCGGCCCTTGCCCCACCACCTTCTCCAACCATTATATAAACGGAGTGGTAGCTCCTGCAATCTCTCATTTACTTGATACAGCTTTCGTGGATGTGACGGTACCACCTGAAGACGGAAGCTTGTGTTGCCTCCGAAACGTCGTGATTTTTATTTCATTTTATTTTACTTTTTAATGTTTTTTACCTACGTGACTTTACCGAAAAAACCTAAGAATATGAATCCTTGCAGTCACGAAAGCTTCAAATCTAGAATTACACAAAGTGTGCCATCTAATTGGGAAATGGGGGCATTACAGGAGGAAGGTAAAATTTCATTTAATAATAATATTTGGACAAGTTCGGCGGGCCAGATTAAAAAGCCCAATGGGCACTTAGTGATGACCTCGTGATTATGGACATTAACCCCACTATATGAGTGAGGTGAGGGGAGCGGCCGGGTGATTGATGCGTCGCGACTCACCTTAGGCCCAGTAGCTGACGCCGATGTGGAGTCGGGGTAGGAAGAGTCCTTGTTGCGGCAGCCCAACGTGATGTGGCCCTGCTGACCACAGTGGAAGCAGGCAGTGGGTGCCGAGCCTTGCAAGCGAGGAGCCCTCGCCCGCCACCGTTGCTCCAGTCGGCGACCCCCGGCGCCATCTCCGTGTCGATTGCCCACAGCGAGAGCAGCGAGGACGTCCTCCCCTTCAGGTGCGTCAGCCCCCGCAGGCATGCCGCCACACTGGGCGACTGTCGCAGGGCAATGTGGGCCTGGATGTTCTGTGCCACTCTCAACGATGTGATGTCAGTCTCCTCGGCGATTGTCAGAGCAATCCCCAGCTCCCGCACAAGGGAGAGCAAGCGCTCCAGGGCCAGCGAGTCCAGCGCTGCCCCCTCAAGGTTAGGGTAGGCTGCCCGTGCCAGCGCCAGCAGGGAGCTGCGGAAAACGAGCGGTGGCTACCCCTCCTCCTGCCTCCGCAGTGAAAACTCAAGGTGCGCACTAGAAGGCGGCTCGAAAATGGCAGCCATCTGCGCATACGCAGCTGGAAGCATCGCCCTATCCGCCGGTGGGATGGATTTATAAGTAGCTAAAGCCCTGTCATCAAGAGCTGTGGGGAGCACCTTAAGAGCTTCGTCCAACGGCCATCCAACAGAAACATACGCCGCGTCAAACCGGTCCTGGAAGGCCATCCAATCGCCTCCTGCCACGATAAATGGGCGGATGGGTGGCAAGCGACGGAGCTTCTGGCCTGCGGACATCAACACCGGCGAGGGCGCACCCACAGGCACACGCGGAGGCGTCGCTGGAGAAGTCGTAGTGACGCTGGGATGTCGAGTCGCGTTGGTAATGGCGGGTGGTTGTGGTGTCACGGACAAAATGGCGCCCGGTTGCGGTGTTGAGGCCAAAATGGCGCCTGGTTACGGTGTCGCGGCCAAAATGGCGCCCGAATGCTGTGTTGCGTCCCGTACGGCAACAGCGTCCAACTCCCACGTCGCGTCCGATGAAGTGATGGTGCCAATTTCAACCGAGGCGGGAAGCGCCATGGCGGGAATCTGTTGATCCCGTTCCGAAAATGTGTCGGGTGCGCGCGGCCGTGTTCCCACCTCGGCAACCGTGACTGCGAGCTGCGCGACCGCCTTGAGAAGCAGATCCAGCTGGCTCGAGAGGACTCACCAGGTGTCCGGCGGCGGTGAGGAGCCACCCACGGCCGCCATCTCCTCCTGTTTTGGGTGGATTGGCTCCACGGGGCGCATCTCCGGGGCTCCGGTCTCCGGGGACGTTGCGGGGACCTCCTCCATGCTGTCCTCGCCATCAGATTCCGCAACAGGTGGGTTCTTCCATCTCGCCTCTGACTTCGACATGGCGGCAAAGGTAGGAACCACTTCTGGCACCAGTTGTTGTGTGGAAAATGACGATGCTGAGGCTGGTCTTCAAGTAAAGGCTTGCGCAGGTCTATTACCAAAGAAAGTAGTTAACCACCAGGGGTAGGTGTCCTACACTCAGTCCTTCCCTTGGACCCTTAGCTCTCTCTACTGCTAGGCTGTCTCTTCATCTTCCGTAACTACAGCCGGCTTCTACAGACTTCTCGAGCTCTACCCCTGGCTGTCTCTTCAGCTCCCTTCAACCGCTCTCCATCCCGGACTCCCCCAACGACCCCGCTTTCATCACGGGGCCCCCCTTAAGTACCGCCAGGTTACATGACGTCATCACACCTCACAGCGCGTATGACGTCACGTCCCCATATTACTCCTCTACACAATTATTCCTGTCTTATGAGTGACATAAAAGAAAGTCCAATATAAATTTATCCCATTTAACCCTGTTTACTTTTCCTCCTACTTTACTAACACCATACGTATGTATACACTTAAATGTAAGAAGTCTAATAGGTTTGAAGCTACAAAATTTAATATTACGTGCTTAAATTTATATTTTAGAAATTGAACTGGATCCAAAATACATCACGACGTACCTTAAATCTTGTAACATCTCTGACATTAACCTAAGAACATAACCTACTTGTCCCAGTGCAATACAAATTCGAGAAAAAGCCCTCACTGCTAGATATAATATTTACAACTTCTCCAAATAAATTATGGATTGTGGGTATTTTCGGTAATAACATCATTCATAATTTTCGATTAAAGCTTTCGTGACTGCAGGGATTCATCTTCTTGGTTCTTTCGGTAAAGTCACGTAGAATGGAAATAATAAAATAATACAAATAAAACATAATAAAATAATTCTCACGACGTTTCGGCCACAACGCAAGCAGCCGTCCTCAGGTGAAGAACAAGTCTGTCGGGAAGACAGCGTCTGAATGAATCATTGATAATTGTTTGGTGGCGTGTATTCGATGGACTGCATTTCTGCACTTGTCCCATAAAATTATTGTAGCAAGGTAAATTCTGCTTAAATGTATTGCAGATGCTGGAAATATTATTTGGAAAATGTCTTAAGAGGCTGAGGATTTGGAATCTGTCAGGTCATCTTTAAATAGTTTATTTATAAATTCCAATGATGCTCATTCACCCTTCAAAAAACGTCGAGTAAAAGACAGAACCCACGGTTTACACCTCACTTAGCTGACCTGCATCGGAGGAACAATTCTGGGGCATTAGCCAGAAAAGTCAAAATGGTGGATTTGGCTTAGGGTTCGTTACGTAGAAATGTAAAACATACATTTGCCACAGTATTAAGTTGCATTAAGCAGTAGGGCAGTCGCCGACCCATGAACGAGTTTCGTTCCTGAGACCCGTTCGTAAGTGAAATGGTTCGCAACTCGGAAGACAATGTACTGCATTTAAATGCCCCATACGGTCGGTGTTACGGTAAAAAAAGAAAGCATTGTGCATGTAATATTGTGATATATACGCTATAGAAAATTTTACCAAATAAAGTAACATGAAAATAAGATTTTTTTTCATTTACCTTGAGTCTTGATGCTTGTCAGAAGGGGTCACCACAAAAGCACACACACGGGAACACACGCGTGCGCGCACACACACGCAGATCCACTGTGTAGCCTCAATAGATCCCCCGTATAGCCTAACGGACGTTTGGGGCAAGCACTGCTGGCGAGTAGCACCTATGAAGGCTGGTACGACACACGAGGGGGATGGTGGCCAGCACCATGCTTGACCGCCTTTGTCTCCCTAGTGGCGATGTTTACACACCGCACCAGGTACTCATTTGAGGCTGAGTCGACCTAGGGGAGGCCCAAGACCGGTTCAGATAATCGCCACTGATGTTGGCCGTGAGCGGGAATAAAACGCGTCTTGCCGGGTTCATAGTGCAGCACGCTAACCGCTACACTACCGCTCCCCCAGACACTTTCACACACATGTGCACACACACGCACAGGCATGCAACAATGCTGTCTGCCAGCAGGATTCTGGGACTCATTACATCTCGCGAAGGATCGCTTCGCTGAACAAAATAGTTCCGCGGTTCGGTTCGCAAGTAGGATCTCGCGTCTGCACGTTGGATGGTTATAACAAATTGATATCTTAAGGAAACTCTTTCGTAAGTGTGGGTATTCGTAAGTCTGGTGTTCGTAAGTCGGGGGACTGCTTGCGAAACCTCTCGCATGGTAACACTGTCGTGAAAACAATTTTTTGTTGTTTTGCAGATATAACAACTTCTACAACAACAGCATTCGGATCTATGACGGCCCACTGAATCAGGTCACAGACCTACCAGTAAATGTGTTATTGTACAACTACGTGTCCTCCACTGAATCGGTGCGGGTTGTCGTCACAAAGAACAACAACGGTTGGCTGTACCTATATGGATATTTCTATGCTACACCAGGTGCCTATGCCACTGTCACATTGGGTGCATAATTGCAGTGGTAGCGAAACAACATTCGGATGAGCAAATGTAATTGTCTATCCTGGTGTTCCTACGTTGGCTTTCTTCTTCACCTCATCTATTTGGCCAACAAACTCCAAATCAGGAGTCTTTCAAACTGCAGCGGACTGAATATGATGAGCAGGGTAGAGAAGAACTTCAAGTGTGTGTGTGTAAAAAACTAATACGTTGGTTTCCAAAGAAGCATATACTCTGCAATGGCATTTGAAGAAATGGAAAT
The DNA here is from genome assembly GCF_965212315.1 of Lampetra planeri. Classification (NCBI taxonomy): domain Eukaryota; kingdom Metazoa; phylum Chordata; class Hyperoartia; order Petromyzontiformes; family Petromyzontidae; genus Lampetra; species Lampetra planeri. The sequence goes on from NC_136153.1 coordinate 2,304,655, forward strand.
AATAATAATAAATGATAATAGAAAAAATAGAAATAAAATAATGAATCACGACGTTTCGGAGGAAACACAAGCTTCCGTCTTCATGTGGAACCGTCACAGCACAATTGCTGTATCAAGTAAAGAGAAGTCCCAAGAGACCCGACCTTATATATACTGGTTAAGGGGAGGGGACGAGCCAGGATGGGCCGCGGGAGAGGAGTTGTTATGAGATGGTTAGTACGGCTGCTGCTGCTTGTTGGGACTGAGCCTTTGTCATGTAGATGGCAGAAGCAGATAGGCAAGTCAGGACCAAGCAGCCCCTTGCTATGCAGCTGGGTGGGTAAAACGCAAGGCAGGCAACCATCGTGTGAAAAAAGAAGCTAAACATGATTAACAAAAAAAACTGGCTGTCTGTAAACTGTATGGTAACTAAAGAATAGTACCTGTCAAATAAGATGGTCCAAATTTGTGTAGTTACATCTTTTTTGCATGGTTAATAACATCTTTCCAATGATTACTCAGTTTGTACCCATCATCACGGTTGAAGTTATGTCTGTGTTTGTATATCTGTATGGCTTCGTGTACAAACCTTTGATGGTAGCCAGGAGGTTTGCAGAGCACCTTGGTCTCGGAAAAGACAATTTCATGAGAACCCACAGCGTTGTAGCAATGATCGGCAACGGCGGAAGACTCAATTTTGCCGTGTTTCAGAGCTGACTTGTGCTCGCGGACACGATCAGAAATATGACGTTTCGTTCCTGACGATATCCTCATCAGTTTTGATGTGGTATCTCTGTTTACCAAAGTCCCAGTACCTGACACCCTAACAATAATTGAAGACTTGGTCCAACATGGATTGAATTCGGATGTACCTGTGCTGGTTAGGCATTGCCTCACCAACACTTATTTTACCTGGAATGGCACCTTCTACAAACAGAATGAGGGTACCCCTATGGGCTCCCCCTTGTCACCAGTAATAGCCAATGTGTTCATGGAAAAGTTTGAATCAGACGCCATCCAGACGTCCACCGTTCGTCCTTCTCTGTGGAAGAGGTATGTAGATGACACTTTTGTCATTTGGCCACATGGCCTCCCAGCATTGAACCACTTTTTGGACCACATCAATTGCAGACACCCATCCATCAGATTCACCATGGAAGTGGAGAAAGATGGCAAACTACCATTCTTAGATATTCTGTTTGAGAGAAGACCTGACGGATCCTTGGGACATTCTGTCTACAGGAAAGCCACCCACACAGATTCCTACTTGAAACCTGATTCCCACCACCACCCGTCTCAAGAGAATTCTCTCATCAAAACACTATACCACAGACCTCATGGCATTTCTGACCAACACCAGCTGGCCAGTGAATTAAGACATGTACATCGGGCCCTCAGGATGAACGGATACTCTGAACGCACCATCCACCAAGCTGTTTCTCCCACCATACAGACACAGCCACTTGAAACTCCGATCCAAACTATTACGTTGCCATACATAGCAGGCGTGACCAAAAATATCTACAAAATTCTAAAAAAACATAAGATCCAAGTCCGATTCAGTACAGTACATAAAATCAGTGATCTAATTCCATATGTGAAAGATGTCATTCCTGACTTGCAATACCCTGGAGTCTATAAACTGAGTTGCAGCTGTGGTGATTGTTACATTGGGGAAACGAAACTTCATATCTCTGATCGTGTCCGCGAGCACAAGTCAGATCTGAAACACGGCAAAATTGAGTCTTCCGCCATTGCCGATCATTGCTACAACACTGTGGGTTCTCATGAGATTGTCTTTTCCGAAACTAAGGTGCTCTGCAAACCTTCTGGCTACCATCAAAGGTTTGTACACGAAGCCATCCAGATATACAAACACAGACATAACTTCAACCGTGATGATGGGTACAAACTGAGTAATCATTGGAAAGATGTTATTAACCATGCAAAAAAGATTTAACTCCACATATTTGGACCATATTATCTGACAGGTACTATTCTTTAGTTACCGTACAGTTTACAGACAGCCAGTTTTGTTTTATCCTGTTTTGCTTCTTTTTTTCACACGCTGGTTGCCTGCCTTGAGTTTTACCCACCCTGCAGCATTGCAAGGGGCTACTTGGTCCTGACTTGCCTATCTGCTTCTGGCATCTACATGACAAAGGCTCAGTCCCAACAAGCAGCAGCAGCAGCCATACTAACCATCTCACAAGAACTCCTCTCCTGCGGCCCATCCTGGCTCCTCTCCCCCCTCCCTTAACCAGTATATATAAGGTCGGGTCTCTTGGGACTTCTCTTTACTTGATACAGCAATCGTGCTGTGACGGTTCCACCTGAAGACGGAAGCTTGTGTTGCCTCCGAAACGTCGTGATTTATTATTTTATTTCTATTATTTTTTTATTTTTTATCTACGTCACTTTACCGAAAAAACCTGAGAGTATGGAAATAACTTATGCCATCACACCCAACGATTAAAGGAGCCTTAACCCTTAATTTAATAACATGCAATGTTTGTGTTGTATTTCAGCTGATATCCACTGTGGAGGCATTTTGGATATAATAGACAACAACCTGTTAATACTGTCTCCAAACTACCCCAACAACTACCCCGGCAACCGGGAGTGCGTCTGGATCTTCAAGGCACCAAGCCGTGGCATCTCGCTGTCATTCATGTATTTCAGGTGGGTAATGCCGATGAGATCGTGTGTCATACATACGGTGTGATAGAAGTTCAACTTACATATGTAGTGACGTTAATGGTGTCACTATGGTGTTAGCGCCAGCCACTGTCACAAGAGTGCTACTGTGCGTCTGGGACCTCTCTCAGGGGCCAGAATAAGTACGGCATGTGAGCAGGCCCTAGGGGGCATAGTCCTGGTGACGGCCTGAGAGAGGGAAAGTGAAGACGGGGTAGTCTGGGTGAACCCGAGAGGGCACGTGACCCGGACAGGGTAGCACAGGGGGCTTGAGGGACACGTGATGCTCGGTCTGGATCCTTTGGGAAAGATCCCGAAGAGTGCGTGACGGAGGACGGAGCGAGGCCACGCTCAGGAGCATAAAGGGGCAGTCCCGAGAGTGTTCTTGGCTGTTCTCTGGAATTAACCTTCGGCGCTACTTCTCTCCGGTCTTCGGTCTTCGCTCGGCATCGTGGGTCAGTCATGAGGTTGCTGACTGAGCCGGTTATGTAGTTACCCTGTTGGGGTCTAGTTAACATGTGTACGTTGTGTAGTTAGTCCTGTTGGGCTGTGTAATAAACGTGTTGCCTCCAAGTCAAGTGTGTGCCTCCGTGAAGAACACTAAACATACATAGAGGTGGTCTATAGAAGGCTGTTCAAGTCATTGCAGTATTCAATCTCAAGAATGAGCCAGTCTCAGCTGAGGACCACTTGTTAAAAATGTAGCTTGTACATATTCCAGTTAGAGGTATATTTCTCCATCAACAATTCAGAACTTAATATTCAACTTAGCTGTTACTGATGTCAGTCTCTCCATACCACTCATGCTGTTGACTGCTCAAAAAGTTGTACTCATAATTATCAACCCAAAAAGGGAGATTATCTGGCCTATACCTTGACTTAGTGGTGCTGGCCACCCACCCCCTCGTGTGCCATGCCAACCTTCATAGGCCCTACTCGCGAACAGAACTTGCCCCAACAGTCTGTTAAGGCTACTCGGGGGGTCTTTGTACTTGTCTTTTTGTGCAGGATGGATGCTGACAATTCATCACAAGGGCAGAGTCACAGCAGGTGCGTGGGAGATTCCCTGACCATTTACAACGGAGAAAATGTACACTCTGTGATCCTGGACTCACTGTGCAGCAACAGCCCTCCCAGCCAGAGCCCGCAGTCCCATGGCAGCATGATGGTGGTCTTGAAATCCGGTGAAAGGAATTCTTCTGGAGCTTTTGCTTTCAGCGTTTCACAAAACGGGTTCCAAGGTAATTCACTTTTGTTTGCAGTCGGTTGTTGTCGGTGATATTGAGGCAACATTATTGCAAGTGAGGAATATGGCGAGGTGGCACTGTGGGCAGAGCATTTTTTGACTCAACATTCAGAAGGTGGCAAGCTCAACAGGCGCCAAACTAAACCGACTTTCCTTCGCTTGTCCAACACCAGATGTGCACACCTCCTTACTGCAGACGAGTGTGGTTTGTCACGCAATAATAATCTATCCTGCCTGGTCTAAATAGTTGACCTGCAGTGCCGCACCCCCTTGCACTGCAAGAATGGCACCCAATACTTACTTTCTCCCTGCTTATCCCCTCCCTTGAGACTACCCCTCTAATCGCTAGCTCGCTACCCCACATCACCTGCTTTTGTTAATCTGGGTCTGCCAGTGGCGCGGATCAGCCCCTATCATAAAACAGCCCTCTGCTTGGGAGGATTTGGAACAATTACAATTGATTCTGACGTTTAAATAGCATGCGATAGTATGAAATAGCACTAAGGGCACCACGGTGGCGAGATGTTATCTGCCTCGCGTGGTATGCAGGAGTTCATGGGTTCGATCCTGATCCCAATCCCTGTATATTTGGAGTTTGCAAGTCTCTCTCCCTGTGGTCGTGGATTATTCTCCAGGTTCCCTGGTTTTTCCCTCCACATTTATAAACATGCATTTAGCAGTGGTTGCCTGCTATAAATGTCCACGTGATGCTAAGCCCACTTCGTTGAGTTATTGTGGCTAGGTCGCTTCTGAAAAAGAGCTGTATCGCTCAGTGGGCCTTGCCTGGTAAAATAAATAAAATGAATAATATCTTCATGATTTTTTAATACTTTATGAACGTGGTTATAAAAGTACTGTGCTGTGAATTTAAAGTGCGCTTTTAAAATAACAGTTTTGTAAGTTCCAATAAGTGTATAATTGGTAAGGTTTACCACTTTGTGTTTGTTTTCTCTAGGGACTTGTGGAGGTGTATTTAATGGAACTGAAGGTTTCATTTCTGGGAATGATTCCTTCAGTAGCTACAATTGCTACTGGCTCATTGAAACAATTCCGGACAAAGCTGTGTTCTTGAATGGAACCTTCTGCCGGTAAATGCACTTCAGTAGCTGATTTTTTAATATACTCGTAGACAGTAACCAGTACCACTGGTGAGTGCATCAAGATAGCAACATACAGCAAGGATAGCAAATACATCAACATTCTGATTGTGGTTATCAATAAAACAAAATTGGCAGTCTTAGTGTTGAACCAAGTGGAAGATGGCAGCCTTCACACAGGCTCACTCTATTACGTGAGAAATCGCGACAAATGCCATCAACCTGGCGATTGAACATTGGTATCAATGATCTCCCAGTCTCCAGAACAACAACTTAAGCCACCACAACGGTCCCCTCCAGAGCCAAGCAACACGCCAGATAGATCCTCTAACTCAGTGGTGCTGAACCTGAGGTGCATGCACCCTCTAGGGGTGCGAGATGCTCTTTCTGGGGTTGTGAGACGTGGCCAGATTTTTTTAGAAGGTAAATCATCGAAATACAAATTAAGCACAGGCATGTAAGTACAAATACTTTGGTTCATCAAACCCTATGTATTTATTAACATTATAAAAAAATATATGATGGAAACCCAAAGGGGGGGTGCAAGGCTGCATTGAAGGTTAAGAACCACTGCTCTAACTCAACACTGAGGGACTTTGCTGGGTAAAGTGCGAGTATCTTGCAAACATTTTGAAGATGAATAACATCGACGTCCTCATGCTCCAAGAAACCCACGTCTGAAGTGATTGAAGGAATTTATTTTGTGCAATGAGATACAAGCGAAATACAATAGAGAGCACAGACGAAGCACCACAGGAATAGCTTAACTGGATTCCATACAATCGATAATTATTGTATGTGCATATCACTATAATTTATAGTGCATCTAAGTATATCATCTACCAAACGCAGCCTAATTAATGCACAGTGTTCAGGTCAGGAAGAATTTCGCCTTACCCCGAATTCTGACTTATTCGAGTATGGCTTTTAGAAGTTATACCGTATATAAAAAGTATGGTGATGCAAACAAACTGATCTTTCTTTTGCATTTCAGGAATGCTGAAATCCATGAAGGCCAGTCCATCAAAGGGCCGACTTTGGCCATTGTCAATAATTATTACTGTGAAAACATGAATGTCCTCTGCTCTGGAAATAAAGTCGTATTAATCACAAATGGACCATTTAATGTGACTTACAAGGCTTCAGGTTTGCTTTTTGTTGTTTTTTTCATGTACTGATGGATTTGCGTTGCGAACTATACGAGTAGTGCAATGGCAAATAAACACTGATGCCGGAGCAGAAACCAAAACCTATGAGAGGTGGTGGGGTAGCTCAGGGTGAGAGCCCTGAGCAGGCATCACTGGATGACGAATGGCTACACATTAATTTTTTCTATATTTGTGCGATGCACAATGCTTAATTCAACGAATTTGTTTCACTTGTCCAGCCCCCTTTATTTTCTTATGTTAATGGGTGTTTTCCAAACAGGTGAACTGGGTTTTTAATATTGTTGTAAAAAAATAATGTGACTAAGAATTTTGAATTTGGGGCCCCGCGGTGGTGAGATGTTATCTCCCGCGCCTGGTATGCAAGAGGTCGTGGGTTCAATCCCGACTCTGACGCCTGCTGTATATTTGGAGTTTGCATGTCTCTCTCCCCATGGTCGAGTGGATTTTCTTCGTGTCCTTCGGTTTTTCCTCCACATTTAGAATCAACATGCGTTTAGAGTATTTGTCTGCGAAACATTTTCATAAGTGAGCCACTTGGTTGAGCTATCATTTGTGGTCAGGTTGCTTTTAAATGAGAGCTATATTGCTCCGTGAGCCTTACCTGGTAAAATGCAGATCGTAAGAGAAGGGGAGGAGGGGTTCAGCATGTTCCCTCCAGCTCACACGACACCACGACTAAACGAGTCGTATGTTGTTGTTGATAGTGCGGGATCAGCCGCATTGTTAAATGGCACAGCGCCTGGTTTAATTAGCACTGTCAGTGTGGCCTCATGGTGAATTGTTCGTACAGGTACCAGAAATGCCAACAATGAAAACGAAGATGGCCTGAATTTACAATTAAAGAACTACATTTGACGCAAAACTGACCAAATGATACGAATGTTCCTGTTGTATGTATGTTGAACTTCTTTTTTTGCGCCGTACCTAGCCCACCGTCTTAATACAATATTTATCTTCTTCTTAGAACCGTCAACATCGCTCGGCTGTGACTTTGAGCTAGGATTCTGCGGATGGCAAAACAAATATGAAAATGCCGTTCAGTGGAATGCAATTCAATACAACAATGTCTACGTATTGCCAATACTGAGTCTAATTCCACACGGTGGGTATCTCAATAAATGTACACCACACACACGTTTCATATACATCGTGCTTTAACGTTGTTTGAATGCTTCAATATAATTGCTGTAAATCCTATGCTGTGTGAGAGTACTTAAGTGTTTATCAACTGACCATTCTTACGCTCCATTAAACACTGATTAACCAAAACACATACCAACATTCATATTTATAATGCTAAAGTACATATAATACTGTAATCTACAATATTTACATGAATGAAAATGTATACGAAAAAATATGTATTTTTAAATCTCTACACTTGATACAACTCAAGCTTTTGCACGGTAATACATATTACGGGATGTAACTCCTGCACATTACTATTCTACTCTTGTGTATGGCACTGGGCTGCCACAGAGAAGGAAACATCGAGAGTGGCATCTGCTGCACAATTGTTCAGGTGTAACGCACCTGTAGTGGTTTTGGAAGGATTTGGTTGGAGTGTCTCTCCAGCGATAGAACCATGCCTCCAATAACTATTAGATCAGCCGTTAAAGAGTATTGGCAATGTTCTTGAGGTTCGTGCCCTGGGCCAGCAAGAGTGATGTCATCATATATTAACTTGTGAGATGACATACATGGCAGGTCACTTGTGTTAAATGACTTTAATAATGCCAAGGCTCGAGGGAGGCCATTGTTGATCATTCTCTTGCGGCTGTATTTACCAGCGAGGTGTATACTCTGAGATAACTGTTGCTAAGCATCTGATGATTTTGACCAACTCCAGCAGCAGGGAGGTCAGATCGTTGCTATACACCAGTTTTCTGTCGATGCTGGAAAAATCAACTTCTACGAGGGCATTGGCCCTTCTTCAAGGCACATGATACTTTAAGTGGCTTTTAAGAAGCACGCGGGAAACAATTCCTGGCATTGCCCAAAAAGTTGCCTCTTATGTACGCATTTCTCCAACGAGGCCACGGTATTCTAGTCGAATGTGTTGATATTTCTCACTTCACTTCCGAGTCATTTTTGTTGTCATCCGGGCAACAATCTTTTCGTAAAGTGGCGGAGGCCCGACTCATGCTCAAAAGAGAGCGGCGAATGAGGCCCTGCTGGCTGGCAACAAATTATGCAAACAGCCTCTGTTTGTCTCGCTTCCCACAGTGTCACCGCTAGAACTGTGCATAAACCTGCCCTCTGTGATGTTAGATAACCTGTTCAAAAAGTACGCTCATAGTAGTTTTCAAATCTAATCCCTGTTATCAAGGTATTTCTCTTTGTATATATATATACTTGTGTATATTTCAAACCATGCCTATTGTGCTGTATTATACAATGTTTATATTTTTTTTTTACTATTTTTCCAGGTCGTGCTTTCCTGGGCATCAACCAATATATGTACAACTCCATGTCGACTCTGCTGAGCCCTCTCATGACACATCAGAACGGCCTCAGGTGCCTGAGCTTCTGGTTCAGCGTCGTTGTAAATAGTAACTCCTCGCTGGCCTTGTACGCGACGGACACAGACTCCGCGCAGCGCTCTCTCCTGTGGGAGGCCTCCCCCCTCTGGGGCATGAATGCACGCTGGGGCAGGGCACTTGTCAACATCAACTACACCAACTACCAGGTGAGAGTTAGAGAGCCACGCAGAGTCTGAGGGTACGAGGGGGCGCGCTTCCGTTACTAAGAACGCAGCAAACCCTCCCCTGGACGCGTGACTTCTGGAATTCAAGAGTTTTGCACATTTCTCTGAGTGACTAAATTCGTACTAATTCCCTACTCGTGACACTCGCCGGACTCCAGTGTCCGCGAGTGAATGAAACCATGGAGGTGCACGCAGAATTTTACATTTGAAACTGCCCGCGATGATTAGGCATGCCACCTCGGCTCCCCGCTTAGTCCTCAGTCTCTCGCAGTAATCCCGCTCTGAACTCGCTATTGTGCATTTTTACTTCAAACGTACTGACAGCCGACTCGTTTATACATTTTGGTATAAACGAGTCGACAATGAGGTCCTTTAAAAAGAACGCGAATGCAATCGGGGAAGGCGAATGCAATCGTGTTCCCCAGAGTGCTAAAATTATAACAGCTGTGCGGCATTGTTATCAAACACCTGCATCTCCGATAGGTCATCCTCCTGAATTCCTCACCATCACCACCACCACCTTCATAGTCATCATCATCAAAGTTTATTTTAAAAAACACGTTATTGTTTGTTGCAGTCGTTATTAAACATTGACAATTCCCCTCCCCCCCATATCTTCACTCGTACCAGGAACATAACCCAATTTTTCCCACTGGAACAAGCTTTCTGCGTTCGTGAATTCCGCATTCGCAAATGCGTTTGAGGAGGTAACCCTCGCGAATAGAGAGGGTTTGCTGTGTACACTCACGGCAACGTGTGTTTGTGCATTCTCATTGCAGCTTGAGTTCGTGGCCGACACACACATGCAAGTAATCTCCCTCGTAGGCATAGACAATGTAACCCTGTCTGATGGAGAATGCCCTCAAGGTTAGTTCAACAATTTGTATTCAGCTCAATACGGGATTGTCACATTTTCTTGCATCTTTCTTTGTATTCATATTGGCTAACTTGCCGAAACCGGTAAACGAATCTAAAATAATTGCCGGTTTACCAATTATCCGTCCAACGTAGATCCCCGCAAACACGCTGACACAGACAGCCATCCATACACACACCTCCATAATTCATTTGAACACAACGTGCTCATTCAGATATATTGTACACGCTCAGATGCATGCATCAGTCGTTCTTAACATGGGATGCACGCAACCCCTGGAGATGCGAGATGCCCTTTTTGTGGCTGCGAGACATACAGAAAGGATAACAAATACATCAACATTATGATTGTGGTAATCAATAGAACTAAATTGGCAGTCTTAGTGTTTAACCAAGTTGAAGATGGCAGCCTTCACATGGGCCCACTCTATTACAGACTAATCAGTTTCAAGGACAATGCATATATTATCAGAGTATGTTTTTGTTTGTATTCTGACCACAAGCATTGTGGTTAATGCAGACATGATTCCTTGCAAAAAGTTTCAGTTTGGTGTTTTTACATCTTAACACTTGTTTTGTTGCCATAAAAAAGGGGAAACCGTCTTATCACATTCATCGATATCACGGTCTTAAAAGGAAATGTACTTGATGATGTTTCAGGAAATTGGCATTCAGAGCACATAAATAGTGAGGCCAGAGAGAGTGGATAAGGGTTGGGGACTTCCCTTTACAACATGAGGCCTGATACAAATAACATATGTTCATTGAATGTTTTTTTTAATTTGCATTTCAATATTTACCTATTAGTACCTATTTATTAACAAATCCGTCAATAAACATAAACGTATTACAAATAAAACTCATTTGTATTAAAAGGGAAAAAAATATAAAATGTTGAAGGTACATTCCATGATGGGTACCGATTTTTGCAATGAGGTTAAACGTACCACTGTCCAAGTAATCCATTTCGCGATGCATTTCAGGGGCCCGATTGTCATTTAAATATTATTATAGAGACTGTCAATAAATGTTCGGATCAAAAAGACTTTAAAACGTCCCTCTGATCATTTGCTGACCTTGTGCCTATACTGGACATCTGTGAAAAAGAGCTTCATAGCTTATCAGATTCCTCCGCCAGTCTAAGTAAAGATTCTGATTTGCCAGCCCCTTTGATGCTAAAATGGTTCAGAATGCAGTCTCCAACTTATATCCATTCCATCTCTCTGCCTCTCTATTTGTGTGCTTTGAAGAAAGGCCATTTCCGTAAAAACGTCACCTATTATATATTTTACTTTTAAGGCCATAGTGTTATTGACGAATGTGATTTATTTAGTAATTTGTGCTTGCCATGAATTACAAAATGTGTGCTTGCCATGAATGGTAATTCCTTTTTAAAATATCGTCTAATTTCCGTGATAAAATCAGAGCGCATGATGCCAGCCTCTTGTGTTTTTTAGCTCCCCGTCCGTGCTACGAATTCATCAGTGCCTCTGAAGGACGCCTGGAGACCCCCCACGTTTCACAAAGTGACAACGACTTCTGCCTGTGGGCTATCAATGGCAGCTACAACGATAAATTCCGAATTTTCCTGGAATTAAGCGGGTTTGTTTTATTCAACTCACGCCAGAACCACGATTATGAATGCAGATGTGAGGAACACATCCATGTGAAGTGCTTTAAGTTGAGGTCTCATTCTGTTTCTGTCGCTAATGCCGCTGTTGCGTTGCATCTTTTACAGCCCATCAGAGCAGAACGGCACGGAGGGTTGCTCCTCGAGCAATTTGTTGGGTACAGTAATGGCAAATAGATACGGCACCCAGTTGGATATGCAGAGATATTTCTGCCGCATCGGGTCCATAAACATTACCCTGCAAGGCAGTCCTGTCGTTGCCATTTACCTTCCAGGGCTTCAGCGAAAAAATGCAACATTTAGTGGAAGGTTTGAAGGTATTATTCAAACGTCAAGATTGCACTCACCGTCTTCAAAATCCTCAATAGACTCGCTCCTCCCTCATCTCGCTTTGCTCCCCTCCATGCGCTGTCTTCTACAGCCACCAAGGTGTCCTGCTTTTAAGCCTCCAGTCGCAGCTGCGAGATGTTAACTACCTCGCCTGGCATACAGGAGGTCGTGGGTTCGATTCCGACCATGTCGCCTGCTGTATATTAGGAGTTTGCATGTCTCTCTCCCTCCGTAGTGGCGTGGATTTTTTTTCCTGGTTCTCCGGTTTTTTTTCCCTCTTCCACATTTCGAAACATGCATTTAGAGTCTTTGGCTACCGCTATAAATGTTCACGTGATGATAAGGAGGGGGGCTCATTCCTCTCCACTGCCCTCATTGACGAGAATTCCCTCCTCTGCCGTCGATTCCCTGCCCGTCGTTCAAGTCCAGGCTCAAGACTTTCCTTTTCCTTTGTCCATGACCGACTGCCTCTCCGTAAAAAATATTCCCATTGTTCTGCACCTGTCCTGACGTTCTTGGACAAGGCATGAATTCAAATTTGTATTGCAATTTATACGTTTAAATGTGTAGTGTTTTATATAGGTGGGGTTTGGTGGGATCATAAATATAGTTCCTGTCACTCGATTTTTCTCAAACAAATATAGAAATAACTATAATACAATACATCTTCACTGATCTGTGATGATATACTTGACAATCGCACTCAAGTATTTTACAAATGAGAGGTTTTTTTTTATAATTTTATCTAGAAAATATCTAATTTGTATTTAACTACTGCCTGCTTATGGTATATTTATACTGTACACACTCATATGTATTGTATGGTTAGACAACTGAATGTACTCTATTAGGCTTGCAGTTAAAGTTTTTTTTGTTTTCAGCATATGTTTGTAGAAAACAGTTAAATGAGACCAGTGGAGTCATATCATCACCAAACTACCCAAATGTCTATGACAACTATGAAACCTGTACTTGGCTGATCCATTCTCCAGCAAACAAACAAATCAGGCTCTCATTTACAGACTTCAGGTAAGGTGTTGTTGGCACACGACGTTTGTCATTTATTTTACATGGGTCATTAACTTACATTTAAACACAACCCCTGTATGTTATGAGTCGTCATAATCCAGCGCTAATTCCAACCATGTTTGAGTTGTGACCTTATTGTGGCTGAAGAGGAATATTTCAGTAACTGCAGAAGTAGCTCTGTGATGATATCTTCCGGGGTCGTTCTTTGACGCAAGAGTCGTGCTATGCTCACTGTAAGATGTCCAACAGCAATGTGTGTTCGCTTGATAATACGACACTGATTATACAACTGGAAGATAATTGGTAGGAAATAATAACAATCATTATTTATAGTGGCTTTTATGCTGCAAGCTTCAAGGCACATGACACATTCTAATCTAATGTATATTTATAGAGCGCTTTCACTCAATGTGCTTGACATAGCTTACAAAACAATGACAGAAAGAAATGAAGTACAGGGACTCCTCTATTTACAAACATTCGACTCAAGAACTTACAGAGATACTAACAAACCTGTCCGTATGTCCAGTTACCTATTTGGACCGATAGTTATAAGTTCAACCACTGCGCAATAGATAACGGTGGTGGCATCTATTTCTGCAGAACATGAAGAACCAGTGTCGTCTACATCTAGAGGAGAATCTACAACTTTTAAGGCCATTCCCTGTGTTTAGTGTACATGCCGTACAACATCTTTTGGATCGACAAGTAGAGTTGGATTTACGAACAAATAGACTTAAGAACAGACCTCTGGAACCTAACTCTTTTGTAAATAGAGGAGTCCCTCTAGTTGGCAGGCGCCTACTTCAAGGATTGAAGAATGAGTGACAGCAATAGAGGGGTACTTAGGGTTCACGGAAGCGTATGGAAGGGACTGGAAGGAGCGGAGGGGCGAGAGAAGGGAATGGACAACAGAAGAGGTGAGGCTTTAAGAGAGGAATGGAAGGATGTTATGGAGGGGGACTTCTTAATGTACAAAGGCAGTGTGGAGTCCATGGGCAGTGTCTAGTCCATGGGCAGTGTCGAGTCTACGGGCAGTATCGAATCTATGGGCAGTGTCGAGTCTACGGGCAGCGTTGAGTCTATGGGCATGCTGAGTCTTTGGTGCAGTGTTGAGTCTATGGGCAGTACTGCTCAATGTACAGGGGTAGTTTATTCCAGTGGAGGGGTGCAAGGAGGTTAGAAGGACCGAAGACGGGAATTGGGCACAGGGAGAAGGAGGAACAGAGAGACGGAGAGCAGATTTGGAATGAAGATGAGAGGGGACGCAGAAAGATATGAGAAAGGCGAGATGAGGTTGAGCAAGGCAATGGAGACATGTAATGACTTAGCGTGAGTTATTTGAAAAGAGAGCGGTGTAGTGGACGTGAAGCCAGCGAAGTAGGAGTAGGAGAGGCCAAGTAATGAGAATTGAAGCGCAGTGAAAATAACCTCACGCAGAAGCATTTTAAATTTGTTGGAGGGGAATGAGGGCAGAGGCAGGGAGACCAAGAAGCAGAGAACTGCAGGAGTCCCGATGGTTGAAGATCAGAGGAGGAACCAGGAGTTTGGCAGCAGGTTGAGACGGCCAATTGTCCTGTTGTCGAACAGAAGAAAGCGGTAGATTGCTAAGTAGTAGTGGAGATGTGGGTAGAGAAAGTGAGGAAGGAGTCAAAGGTGACACTTCGGTGGAGGGCAGAGGAAGCAGGAATGTGGTTGAGAGGAGGGAAGGAGATGGTTGGGATGGGAGGGGAAGTGCGAGGGGCCGGAAAGAAAATTATTGATGCATTGGATTGAGAGAAGAAAATGCAAAAACATTCGCATGACAATAAGAATACGTATTCATAATAAACATTTTTGGGTTTAGATCGCGTTATTTATAAATGTGTCGTAACCCTCCACCACCCGACACGGCCAATCAGCAAAAAAGTGTCATGTTGACAAAAGACAAATAGTTCACTACTTTAGCCCACCGATGTGTTGAAGAATGAATCCACAACATTTAAAAATGTTTAGTACGACGTTTCGCTGGTATTTACATCCAGCATCATCGGGCAATTTGCCAGAATCAGGCTACGTGTTAAAGAGCCAGAATCATTCTGGCGAATTGCCCGATGATGCTGGATGTAATTATCAGCGAAACGTCGTACTCAAAAATTGTAAATGTTGTGGATTCACTCTTCAACACACCGGTGGGCTAAAGTAGTGAACTATATGTCTTTTGTCAAGGTGACACTTTTTTGCTGATTGGCCGTGTCGGGTGGTGGAGGGTTACGACACATTTATAAATAACGCGATCTAATCCAAAAACTTTTATTTTGAATAATATTGGTCGTGAAAGCCAACGTGTTAAAGAACACGTATGTAAAGGGAAAATATAATGAAAAAGGCAGAATAAAAACAAATAAATAAAAATTAGAGTCAGAGAGCTTACTCTGGGCTGCATATTAGCTTTTTGTTTTCGGTCTCTTCAGCTGTTTTGATCTTTTAAGCTAATTGCAAACTCTGATTAGCACAGTTGGATACGTACGGTGCAAAAGAAGTTCAACACAAATACATCACATGCCACTATATCTGCTTAAGTTAATGTTTGTTCTTTGTCCGTCGATTCACCCATGAATAGCGATCCACGTATTGGCCACCACTGCTGTTAACACTTTAAAAGCAGTGGATATGAGCAACCCTTAATAATTGACGACTGTAGACAGCATCCATAAGAGGTTTTTTTTGGGTTAGATCGCGTAAATATAATGGTGTCTTTAAACCTGGCACCGCCTGACAGTCAATTATTAAGGTTTGTCACGTAAACGAAACATGCCAGTTTCTTAATAGTACGGCATAATTCGAGTACGACGTTTCTCCAGTAATTACAACTAGCATCATCAGGCGACAGCCAGATTTGTGACACATTTATATTAATGACACATTTATATTTACGCGATCTAACCCAAATACCTATTATGGATAATATTGGTCGCGAAAGCCTACATTTTAAACAGTATACAGCATAATTATTCCTAATAACACGAATGTTAACTTTACCTGTTTCTTTCCCAGACTTGAGCAAAATTTTGACTATGTGACGGTGTACGATGGACCTTCAAGAGATTACCCCCAATTGGGTAGATTTACTGGCTTCACTATGCCCCAAGCCCTGAATTCATCTGGAAGCGACTTGTACGTCACATTCACGTCTGACGGCAGCGTCGTATATACAGGGTTCAGTGCATATTATGAGAGTAAGTGCAACTTCAGCGTTTCAGTGGCCGTACGTCCTCGTGTTGTTTACTTGTTTAACATTTTTACACTTACACAGCTGTTCACCGAGGACGTTGATTTAAGACGTGTAAGTGAATCGATACGTTTTTGGGAATTGAGAGAATAGTGCGAGAAATGCAGTGAGATAAGTGAAGACAGATAGCCAGTAGAGATAAAGGAGTAGACGTCAACAAAATAAATAAAAAATTTAGATATTTAAGATGATAGAAGAGAGACCAGCTTTAGCAAAGTATTAAGATTAGCAAAATAATTAGACAAGAGAGAGAAATGTCATACCTACTACCCTTTCGTGACCCCGAAGCACCCTCTATAATGCTCACTCAATACTCAACCCTTGCACGCCCCTGCCATCTGAACGATTCTATTTTGTCACCGTTTTATTTTTACTATTTTAAGCACCTTGAGTGACAGCTCCCGATCAATATGAAATGAGACAGGTGGAGTAAGATGAGAGAATATATATACGTTTTATAAGACGCGTAAGAGAATATATGCATCTATTCAGAAGGACGCTATGAAAGAGATGGGAGAGAGATGTACAGTAGTCCGTTCTCCAATAACGCCGCGTGTTTTCGTAACGCAAATTGAATATAACGCAATTGAGTGAACTAAATTACGTCACGTGAGTAGGAATACGTGGTCGTATGGTTGCCTCGGCGTAGCATCACACAAGGTGGGATGCTGCTGGATGATTCTAGATGCTACCCACGTTTTCTTTGGTACACAACTACTACAGCGTTCTCGAACAGACTGTATAATCATTATGAATGCATTTCGCTCAAATATTTTACTTGGTAAAATAACTGCCATTGCGTACCGCCCGGGTATATTAAAAAAACGCCTGGTTATGAAAAGTGGCCACCACATGGCTCAAGTCACAGCCCTGAGCGAACACTGATGAGATCCTCGGTGGGAATCCAGGCGGCCGTCCATGATGGAGCCGGGTTTCCAGGTGTAGTGAGTTAGTGGTCTCAGCCCAGTCGCTGATGATCAAACACCAAAACCATCATATTTAGAAACATGCATTTAGAGTCGTTGGCTACCGCTATAAATGTTTACGTCATGATAACGAGGTGGGCTCATTTCTCTCCACTGCCCTCATTGACGAGAATTCCCTCCTCTGCCGTTGATTCCCTGCCTGCCGTTCAAGTCCAGGCTCAAGACTTTCCTTTTTCCTCTGTCCATGACCGACTGTCTCTCTGTAAAAAATATTCCCATTGTTCTGCACCTGTCCTGACGTTCTTGGAAAAGGCATAAATTCAAATTCGTATTGCAATTTATACATTTAAATGTGTAATGTTTTGTGTTTAATATAGGTGGGGTTTGGTGGTCTTAAATAGAGCAAAGCACTTCACAGGGGGATCACAAATATAGTTCCTGTCACTCGATTTTTCTCAACCAAATATAGACAGGAGAACTATAACACAATACATCTTCACTTATCTGTGATGATATACTTGACAATCGCACTCAAGTATTTTACAAATGAGAGTTTTTTTTTTATAATTTTATCTAGAAAATATCTAATTTGTATTTAAATACTGCGTGCTTATGGTATATTATACTGTACACACTCATATGTATTGTACGGTTAGACAACTGAATGTACTCTATTAGGCTTGCCGTTAAAGGTTTTGTTTTTTTCAGCATCTGTTTGTAGAAAACAGTTAAATGAGACCAGTGGAGTCATTTCATCACCAAACTACCCAAATGTCTATGACAACTATGAAAACTGTACTTGGCTGATCCGATCTCCAGCAAACAAACAAATCAGACTCTCGTTTACAGACTTCAGGTAAGGTGTTGTTGACACACAATATTTGTCATTTATTTTACACGGATTATTAACTTATATTTAAGCACAACCCCTGTATGTTATGTGTCGTCATAATCCAGCGCTAATTCCAACCATGTTTGAGATGTGACCTTATTGTGGCTGAAGAGGCATATTTCAATAACTACAGAAGTAGTTCTGTGATGATATCTTCTGGGGCCGTTCTTAGACACAAGAGTCGTGTTATGCTCACTGTGAGATGTCCAACAGCAATGTGTGTTCGCTTGATGATACGACACTGATTCTACAACTGGAATATAATTTGTAGAAAATAATAACAATCATTATTTATAGTGGCTTTCATGCTGCAAGCTTCAAGGCACATGACACATTCTAATCTAATGCATATTTATAGAGCGCTTTCACTCAATGCGCTTGACATAGCTTACAAAACGATGACAGAAAGAAATGAAGTACAGGGACTCCTCTATTTACAAACATTCGACTCAAGAACTTACAGAGATACTAACAAACCTGTCCGTATGTCCATTTACCTATTTGGACCGATAGTCATAAGTTCAACCACTGCACAATAGATAACGGTGGTGGCATCTACATCTGCAGAACATGAAGAACCAGTGTCGTCTACATCTACAGGAGAATGTACAACTTTTAAGGCCATTCCCTGTTTAGTGTACATGCCGTATAACATGTTTTTAATCCACAGAAGTAAAGTTCGACTTACAAATAGACTTACGAACAGACTTCTGGAACATAACTCTTTTGTAAGTAGAGGAGTCCCTCTAGTTGGCAGGCGTGTGCTTCAAGAATTGAGGAATGAATCACAGTGATAGAGGGCTACTTAGGGTTCACGAAAGGGTATGGAAGGGACGGGAAGGAGCGGAGGGGCGAGGGGAGGGAAAAGACAACAGAAGAGGTGAGGCTTTAAGAGAGGAATGGAAGGATAGTACGGAGGGGGGCTCCATAATGTAGAGGCAGTGTCGAGTCCATGGGCCGTGTCGAGTCTACAGGCAGTATCCAATCTTTGGTGTCGAATATATGGGCAGTGTCGAGTCTATGGGCAGCGTTGAGTCTATGGGCGTGCTGAGTCTTTGGTGCAGTGTTGAGTCTATGGGCAGTACTTGTCAATGTACAGGGGGAGTTTATTCCTGTGGAGGGTTGCAAGAAGGTTAGAAGGACCGAAGACGGGAATTGGGCACAGGGAGAAGGAGGAACAGAGAGACGGAGAGCAGATTTGTAATGAAGAGGACCAGAGAGGACGCATAAGGAGATGAGGAAGGCGAGATGAGGTGGAGCAAGGCCATGGAGACATAACGACTGAGCGTGAGGTATTTGAATCGACAGCGGTGTAGTGGACGTGAAGCCAGTGGAGTTGGAGGAGAAGCGAAGTGCTGAGAATGAAAGCGCAGTGAAAATAACTTCATGCAGAAGCATTTTTAATTGGTTGGAGGGGAGGGAGAGCAGAAGCAGGGAGACCAAGAAGAAGAGAACTGCAGGAGTCCCGATGGTTGAAGATCAGAGGATGAACCAGGAGTTTGGCGGCAGGTTGAGAGGGCCGATTGTCCTGTTGTTGAACAGACGAAAGTGGTAGATTGCTAAGTAGTAGCGGAGATGTGGGTAGAGAAAGTGAGGAACGAGTCAAAGGTGACACTAAGGTGGAGGGCAGAGGAAGCAGGAGTGTGAGAGGAGGGAAGGAGATGGTTGGGATGGGAGGGGAAGCGTGAGAGGCCGGAAAGAAAATTATTGATGCGTTGGTTTGAGAGAGGAAAATGCTAAACTATTCGTATGACAATAAGAACACGTATGTAATGGGAAAATATTATGAAAAAACTAAATAATCTTAAGAGGCCAGAATTTTAAACAATCTAAAAGAAAATTAGAGTCAGAGAGCTTACTCTGAGCTGCATATTAGCTTTTTGTTTTAGGTCTCTTCAGCTGTGTTGATCTTTTAAGCTAATTGCAAACTCTGATTAGCCCGGTTGGCTACGTACGTGCAAAATAAGTTCAACAGACATACATCACATGCCACTATATCTGCTTAAGTTAATGTTTGTTCTTTGTCATTCGATTCACCCATGAATATCGATCCACATATTGGCCACCACTGCTGTTAACACTTTAAAAGCAGTGGATATGAGCAACCCTTAATAATTGACGACTGTAGACAGCATCCATAAGAGGTTTTTTTGGGTTAGATCGCGTAAATATAATGGTGTCTTTAAACCTGGCACCGCCTGACAGTCAATTATTAAGGTTTGTCACGTAAACGAAACATGCCAGTTTCTTAATAGTACGGCATAATTCGAGTACGACGTTTCTCCAGTAATTACAACTAGCATCATCAGGCGACAGCCAGATTTGTGACACATTTATATTAATGACACATTTATATTTACGCGATCTAACCCAAATACCTATTATGGATAATATTGGTCGCGAAAGCCTACATTTTAAACAGTATACAGCATAATTATTCCTAATAACACGAATGTTAACTTTACCTGTTTCTTTCCCAGACTTGAGCAAAATTATGACTATGTGACGGTGTACGATGGACCTTCAAGAGATTACCCCCAATTGGGTAGATTTACTGGCTTCACTATGCCCCAAGCCCTGACTTCATCTGGAAGCAACTTGTACGTCACATTCACGTCTGACGGCAGCGTCGTATATACAGGGTTCAGTGCATATTATGAGAGTAAGTGCAACTTCAGCGTTTCAGTGGCCGTACGTCCTCGTGTTGTTTACTTGTTTAACATTTTTACACTTACACAGCTGTTCACCGAGGACGTTGATTTAAGACGTGTAAGTGAATCGATACGTTTTTTGGAATTGAGAGAATAGTGCGAGAAATGCAGTGAGATAAGTGAAGACAGATAGCCAGTAGAGATAAAGGAGTAGACGTCAACAAAATAAATAAAAATTTGAGATATTTAAGATGATAGAAGAGAGACCAGCTTTAGCAAAGTATTAAGATTAGCAAAATCATTAGACAAGAGAGAGAAATGTCATACCTACTACCCTTTCGTGACCCCGATGCACCCTCTATAATGCTCACTCAATACTCAAACCTTGCACGCCCCTGCCATCTGAACGATTCTATTTTGTCACCGCTTTCTTTTTACTATTTTAAGCACCTTGAGTGACAGCTCCCGATCAATATGAAATAAGACAGGTGGAGTAAGATGAGAGAATATATATACGTTTTAGAAGACGCGTAAGAGAAAATATGCATCTATTCAGAGGGACGCTATGAAAAAGATGGGAGAGAGATGTACAGTAGTCCGTTCTCCTATGACGCCGCGTCTTTTCCTAACGCAAATTGAATATAACGCTATTGAGTGAACTGAATTACGTCCCGTGAGTAGGAATAAGTGGTCGTATGGCTGCCTCGGCGTAGCATCACACAAGGCGGGATGCTGCTGGATGATTCTAGATGCTACCCATGTTTTCTTTGGTACGCAACTACTATAGCATTCTAGAACAGACCGTATAATCATTATGAATGCATTTCGCTCAAATATTTTACTTGGTAAAATAACTGCCATTGTGTACCGCCCGGGTATATTTAAAAAACGCCTGGTTATGAAAAGTGGCCACCACATGGCTCAAGTCAGAGCCCTGAGCTAACACTGATGAGATCCTCGGTGGGAATCCAGGCGGCCGTCCATGACGGAGCCGGGTTCCCAGGTGTAGTGAGTTAGTGGTCTCAGCCCAGTCGCTGATGATCAAACACCAAAACCATCACATTTAGAAACATGCATTTAGAGTCGTTGGCTACCGCTATAAATGTTTACGTGATGATAACGAGGTGGGCTCATTTCTCTCCACTGCCTTCATTGACGAGAATTTTCTCCTCTGCCGTTGATTCCCTGCCTGCCGTTCAAGTCCAGGCTCAAGACTTTCCTTTTTCCTCTGTCCATGACCGACTGCCTCTCCGTAAAAAAATATTCCCATTGTTCTGCACCTGTCCTGACGTTCTTGGACAAGGCATACATTCAAATTCGTATTGCAATTTATACATTTAAATGTGTAATGTTTTGTGTTTAATATAGGTGGGGTTTGGTGGTCTTAAACAGAGCAAAGCACTTCACAGAGGGATCACAAATATAGTTCCTGTCACTCGATTTTTCTCAACCAAATATAGACAGGAGAACTATAACACAATACATCTTCACTTATCTGTGATGATATACTTGACAATCGCACTCAAGTATTTTACAAATGAGAGTGTTTTTATTATTTTATCTAGAAAATATCTAATTTGTATTTAAATACTGCCTGCTTATGGTATATTTATACTGTACACACTCATATGTATTGTATGGTTAGACAACTGAATGTACTCTATTAGGCTTGCCATTAAAGGTTTTGTTTTTTTCAGCATCTGTTTGTAGAAAACAGTTAAATGAGACCAGTGGAGTCATTTCATCACCAAACTACCCAAATGTCTATGACAACTATGAAAACTGTACTTGGCTGATCCACTCTCCAGCAAACAAACAAATCAGACTCTCGTTTACAGACTTCAGGTAAGGTGTTGTTGACACACAATATTTGTCATTTATTTTACACGGGTTATTAACTTACATTTAAGGACAACCCCTGTATGTTATGTGTCGTCATAATCCAGCGCTAATTCCAACCATGTTTGAGATGTGACCTTATTGTGGCTGAAGAGGCATATTTCAGTAACTACAGAAGTAGTTCTGTGATGATATCTTCTGGGGCCGTTCTTTGACGCAAGAGTCGTGTTATGCTCACTGTGAGATGTCCAACAGCAATGTGTGTTCGCTTGATGATATGACACTGATTCTACAACTGGAATATAATTTGTAGAAAATAATAACAATCATTATTTATAGTGGCTTTCATGCTGCAAGCTTCAAGGCACATGACACATTCTAATCTAATGTATATTTATAGAGCGATTTCACTCAATGCGCTTGACATAGCTTACAAAACGATGACAGAAATAGATGAAGTACAGGGACTCCTCTATTTACAAACATTCGACTCAGGAACTTACAGAGATACTAACGAACCTGTCCGTATGTCCAGTTACCTATTTGGACCGATAGTCATCAGTTCAATCACTGCACAATAGATAACGGTGGTGGCATCTACATCTGCAGAACATGAAGAACCAGTGTCGTCTACATCTACAGGAGAATGTACAACTTTTAAGGCCATTCCCTGTGTTTAGTGTACATGCCGTACAACATATTTTGAATCGACAGAAGTAAAATTGGACTTACGAACAAATAGACTTACGAACAGACCTCTGGAACCTAACTCTTTTGTAAGTAGAGGAGTCCCTCTAGTTGGCAGGCGCGTGCTTCAAGGATTGAGGAATGAGTGACAGCAATAGAGGGGTACTTAGGGTTCACGGAAACGTATGGAAGGGACTGGAATGAGCGGAGGGGCGAGGGAAGGGAATGGACAACAGAAGAGGTGAGACTTTAAGAGAGGAATGAAAGGATGTTAAGGAGGGGGACTCCTTAATGTACAGAGGCAGTGTTGAGTCTATGGGCAGTGTCGAGTCCATGGGCAGTGTCGAGTCTACGGGCAGCGTTGAGTCTATGGGCGTGCTGAGTCTTTGGTGCAGTGTTGTGTCTATGGGCAACACTGCTCAATGTACAGGGGTAGTTTATTCCAGTGGAGGGGTGCAAGGAGGTTAGAAGGACCGAAGACGGGAATTGGGCACAGGGAGAAGGAGGAGAGCAGATTTGGAATGAAGAGGATGAGAGGGGACGCAGAAAGAGATGAGAAAGGCGAGATGAGGTTGAGCAAGGCAATGGAGACAAAGAGAGCGGTGTAGTGGACGTGAAGCCAGCGAAGTAGGAGTAAGAGAGGCCAAGTAATGAGAATTAAAGCGCAGTGAAAATAACTTCACGCAGAAGCATTTTAAATTTGTTGGAGTGGAGTGAGGGCAGAGGCAGGGAGACCAAGAAGCAGAGAACTGCAGGAGTCCCGATGGTTGAAGATCAGAGGAGGAACCAGGAGTTTGGCGGCAGGTTGAGACGGCCGATTGTCCTGTTGTCGAACAGAAGAAAGCGGTAGATTGCTAAGTAGTAGCGGAAATGTGGGTAGAGAAAGTGAGGAAGGAGTCAAAGGTGACACTTCGGTGGAGGGCAGAGGAAGCAGGAGTGTGGTTGAGAGGAGGGAAGGAGATGGTTGGGATAGGAGGGGAAGTGCGAGAGGCCGGAAATCAAATTATTGATGCATTGGATTAAGAGAAGAAAATGCGAAAACATTCGCATGATAATAAGAATACGTATTCATAATAAACATTTTTGGGTTAGATCGCGTTATTTATAAATGTGTCGTAACCCTCCACCACCCGACACGGCCAATCAGCAAAAAAGTGTCACGTTGACAAAAGACAAATAGTTCACTACTTTAGCCCACCGGTGTGTTGAAGAATGAATCGACAACATTTACAATTTTTTAGTACGACGTTTCGCTGGTATTTACATCCAGCATCATCGGGCAATTCGCCAGAATCAGGCTACGTGTTAAAGAGCCAGAATCATTCTGGCGAATTGCCCGATGATGCTGGATGTAATTATCAGCGAAACGTCGTACTCAAAAATTGTAAATGTTGTGGATTCACTCTTCAACACACCGGTGGGCTAAAGTAGTGAACTATTTGTCTTTTGTCAACGTGACACTTTTTTGCTGATTGGCCTTGTGGGGTGGTGGAGGGTTACGACACATTTATAAATAACGTGATCTAATCCAAAAACTTTTATTTAGAATAATATTGGTCGTGAAAGCCAACGTGTTAAAGAACACGTATGTAAAGGGAAAATATAATGAAAAAGGCAGAATAAAAACAAATAAATAAAAATTTGAGTCAGAGAGCTTGCTCTGGGCTGCATATTAGCTTTTTGTTTTCGGTCTCTTCAGCTGTTTTGATCTTTTAAGCTAATTGCAAACTCTGATTAGCACAGTTGGATACGTACGGTGCAAAAGAAGTTCAACACAAATACATCACATGCCACTATATCTGCTTAAGTTAATGTTTGTTCTTTGTCCGTCGATTCACCCATGAATAGCGATCCACGTATTGGCCACCACTGCTGTTAACACTTTAAAAGCAGTGGATATGAGCATACCTTCATAATTGACTCCTATAGACAGCATCCATAAGAGGTTTTTTTGGGTTAGATCACGTAAATATAATGGTGTCTTTAAACCTGGCACCGCCCGACACAGTCAATTATTAAGGTTTGTCACGTAAATGAAACATATTGGTCACGAAAGCCTACATTTTTAACAATACAGCATAATTATTCCTAATAACACGAATGTTAACTTTTCCTGTTTCTTTCCCAGACTTGAGCAAAGTTATGACTATGTGACGGTGTACGATGGACCTTCAAGAGATTACCCCCAATTGGGTAGATTTACTGGTGTCACTGTGCCCCAAGCCCTGACTTCATCTGGAAGCAACTTGTACGTCACATTCACGTCTGACGGCATCGTCGTATTAACAGGGTTCAGTGCATATTATGAGAGTAAGTGCAACTTCAGCGTTTCAGTGACCGTGTGTCCTCGCGTTGTTTACCTGTTTAACATTTTTACACCTACACAACTGTTCACTGAGGACGTTGATTTGAGACATGTAAGTGATCGATACGTTTTTGGGAATTGAGAGAAAATTGCGAGAAATGCAGTGAGATAAGGGAAGACAGATAGCCAGTAGAGATAAAGGAGTAGACGTCAACAAAATTATGAGATGTAGTGAAATGAAAGAATAAAAATTTAGATATTTAAGATTATAGAAGAGAGACCAGCTTTAGCAAAGTTTTAAGATTAGCAAAATAATTAGATAAGAGAGAGAAATGGCATACCTACTACCCTTTCGTGATCCCGAAGCACCCTATATATTGCTCACTCAATACTCAACCCTTGCACGCCCCTGCCATCTGAATGAATCTATTTTTTCACCGTTTTTTTTTTACTATTTTAAGCACCTTGAGTGAGAGCTCCCGATCAATATGAAATAAGACAGGTGGAGTAAGATGAAATAATATATCTACGTTTTAGAAGACGTGTAACGGACAGAATTTGCATCTATTCAGAAGGGCGCTATGAAAGAGATGGGAGAGAGATGTACAGTAGTCAGTTCTCCTATAACGCTGCGTGTTTTCATAACGCAAATTGGATATAACGCTATTGAGTGAACAGAACTACGTCATGTGAGCAGGAATAAGTGGTCATATGGCTGCCTCGGCGTAGCATCACACAAGGCGGGATGCTGCTGGATGATTCTAGATGCTACCCACGACAAGGGCAATGCCACTGTCATGTATAAATCTCATACAACAACAAAATCCAGGACCTACTCAATGATGGCAGTTACTCCGAAATCAATAGAGATCCGACTAATAGCCTAACTACAAAAACCAACAAGCTCATCACCAGTTCGACTTCCCTAATCGAACCAATCAAACGGCTCTCCCTGAAGCCCTCGGCGGCGAGACCCCCCAGACTCTATGGGCTTCCCAAGATCCATAAAGAAGGTACCCCACTAAGGCCCATCGTGTCCACGATCAACTCACCTACCTACAAACTGGCCCGTTTTCTGTCAGATACTGTACTTTTCTTCACGGGCAAAACCACCTCAGCAGTACTTAACTCAACTCACTTGGTCTCTCTAGTCAAGGACATTGTACTGTCTCCTGATGATGTCCTCGTCAGCTTTGATGTGGTCTCTCTATTCACCAAGGTTCCAGTGCCTGACACCATAACAATAATTGAAGACTTAATCCAACATGGACTGAACCCTGATGTCCCTGCGCTGGTTAGGCACTGCCTCACCAACACGTACTTCACCTGGAATGGCACATTCTACAAACAAAATGAGGGCACCCCTATGGGTTCCCCCTTGTCGCCAGTGATAGCCAATGTTTTCATGGAGAAATTTGAAACAGACACCATCCACACATCCACTCTGCGTCCTTCCCTGTGGAAGAGATACGTGGATGATACTTTGGTCATTGAACCAATTTCTAGACCACATCAACTCCATACACCGATCCATCAAATTCACCATGGAAGTGTGGAAGGATGGCAAGCTACAATTCCTGGATGTTCTGTTTGAGAGGAGACCCAATGGCTCTTTGGGACATTCTGTATACAGGAAGGCCATCCACACAGCCTGATTCCCACCACCATCCGGCACAAAATAATTCTCTCATCAAAACACTATACCATAGGGCCCACTGCATCTCTGACCAACACCACCTGGCCAGTGAATTGGAACATGTACATCTGGCCCTCAGGATGAACGGATACTCAGACCGTGCTATCCGCCAGGCTGTTTCTCCCAACATGGAGAAACAACCCCCTGAAGGCTCCGATCAAAACCATTACGTTGCCATACATAGCAGGCGTTACCAAAAAGATCTCCAAAATTCTCGACAAACACAAAATCCAGGTCCGATTCAGTACAGTACACAAGATCCGTGATCTGATCCCATCCGTAAAGGATGTCATTCCTGACTTACAGTACCCTAGTGTCTACAAACTGACTTGCACCTGTGGTGATTGCTATATCGGGGAAACGAAACAACATATTTCTGACCACATTCGCGAGCACAAGTCGGATTTAAAACACGGCAGGACGAATTCTTCGGCCGTAGCTGATCACAGTTATAATACTGCTGGTTCTCTGACATTGTGTTCTCCGATACCAAGGTGCTCTGCAAGCCTCCTGGATACCACCAAAGATTTGTCCATGAAGCCATCCAGTTATACGAACATAGACATAACTTCAACCGAGTGGATGGATTCAAATTGCGCTATCATTTTAAGGATGTAATTAACCAAGTCAAACTTTAGCTTCTTTTTAGTTTTACAGTCATATCCATATTCAATTATTTTACTCCGAGCATTATACACTACCATCACTCAAAAATGTGATGTACAGTGTTTTAATAGTGCCCCAATACCCCCCCCCCCCCCCATAGCATTATGCCCAGGAGCATTATGCCCAGGAGCCCAGGAACTTATTTCCCTCATTAAAATGCAAATCAATTTATAACATTTTTGACATGCGTTTATCTGGATTTTTTTGTTGTTATTCTCTGTCTCTCACTGTTCAAATAAACCTACCATTAAAATTATAGACTGATAATTTCTTTATCAGTGGGCAAACGTACAAAATCAGCAGGGGATCAAATACTTTTTTCCCTCACTGATACGTATAGTGTAGTGGATAGTGTATTGTATAGTAGTGTTTTGGATAGTAGTCTATAGTATACGGTATTCTGTGGTGTATAGTAGTTCAGTGTATGGTAGTATATTGTGTAGTGTATACCAGTGTATAGTGTAGTGTATAGCAGTGTACTGTGTATTGGGTAGTGTATTCTACAGTATATAGTGTAGTGTATTGTGGAGTGTATACCAGTGCATAGTGTAGTGTATTATAGTATAGTGGATAGGAGTCTATAGTAGTGTTTCGGGTATGCTTGTGTATTATGTAGTGTCCATTATTGTGTAGCAAAGTTTATAATAGTGTATTGCGTAGTTTATAGCAGTGTATAGGGTAGGGTATAATAGTAGAGCGTAGAATAGTGTAGTGTATAGTAGTGTATAGCAGTGTATGGTGGACTATTTAATAGTGTAATGTACAGCAGTCTATAGTAGTGCAGTGTATTGTACAGTGTAGTGTAGAGTATAGCAGTGAAGTGTATTGGTGATTTAATTTAGCTGTTTTATTTTCTAATAGCTTTCGTATTAACCCCCCCTCTCCTGCATAATGAATAGACGTTATCTATCAGTCTAACTTAGCGTCCCTATTAATCAGCTCAACTTCTGTCCCCCTTTGTTCTCCAATAACCCCCCCTCTCCCGCATAATGAATAAATGTTATCAATCGGCTTAACTCAGCGAAGCACTTGCCCCTTCCCGACCCCTCAACAGCAATCGCAACCCCCCCCCCCTCTTACCCTATATAGTCGTGTTTCTCTATTAGCTCTCTTCACTTATTACAGTGAATTTGGCTGTAACGGTTCCACCTGAAGACGGAAGCTTGTGTTGCCTCCGAAACGTCGTGATTTAATTTAGTTGTTTTTTCGTGGTAAAATAACTGCCTGGTTATGAAAAGTGCCCACCACATGGCTCAGAAGTCAGAGCCCTGAGCTGACACTGATGAGATCCTCAGTGGGAATCCAGGCGTCCGGCCATGATGGAACCGGGTTCCCAGGTATAGTGAGTTGGTGGTCTCAGCCCAGTCGCCGATGATCAAACACCAAGACCATCACAATCAATTTGACTTTGCCCTCGGGTTTGGCTTTGAGAATGTTTTTATTATTAGGGCAGGTGGGGAAATGCTTCACCCTCTAGTTTCGAAAACTGATGTGTGTCGAAGACGTAGTTCTCTGACAGCTTCTTCTGCAGACTGTTATTGAATATTGAAGACTTTAAAATGGATTAATCTCCATAAGGTAACGCTGATCGCACAATCAGAATATAATTGTGGGGGAAATAATATGAAGAAAATATCTACTGTATTGATGTGCATACCATACATCATATCGTACGTTATATAGGCAGTCAAGTTCAGTATATACCGAGCATTTAACAAATATGTATTGTAGATCGATGTCTGCATTCAATGACTGATGTCTCAATGTCATCTCTATGTACTGTAATCTTTTTGACAGGCATTGATCAGTGTTCATTGAGTTTGCAAGGCGACTCTGGCAGAATAAACAGCTTTTCTGACCTGGGCTCCGCAACAAATATGCTCTGCACTGTGAACATTACAGTTCCCAATGGCTCTTTTGTCAAGCTGCAATTTAACTACTTCAAGTGAGTAACACACAATTTTACACTGATATATTTACATTAATAATATGTATTTTAAAAGGCCTGATTCCTGTAGAGTTACATACCGCACGTTCGGCAAATTATGGAACTCTCTACAAGTTGCACAAAATGTATTCTGCCCGATATTCAGAATGGTTAAAGCCCTATCCTACGAACAACAGCAAAACATACTGCGTACTCAATTAAAATCCAGGGGAATTGGAAGCCGAATGGAGGTGCGTGCGTTATCAGCAGCACGCTCGTTCCCTCGGTGGACACACTGACCAATCGAGCTCCATCACATGGGTCGGCTGGGCATCGTGTTACATTTCTATTTGGAGTATCCGTGTTCTTCCCGTGCTCGTGTGGGAATTTTCTCTGGATCCTCCGGTTTTTCCCTCCACATTTAGAAACATGGGTATAAAACTATTAAAAAATATATTTTACCAGGTAACATCCACGGAGCTGTATAGCTATTTTTCAAAAGCGACCGGGCCACAAATTGTAACTCAATGAAGTGGCTTATCATGTGGAAATTGAGAGCAGCCAAACACTTTGAACACGTTGATTCTAAAATGTGGAGGGAAAAACTGGAGGACCCGGAGAAAAATCCACACGACCACGGCGAGAACATTGCAAACTCGAAATATACAGGTGTGAGGGTCAGGATCGAACCCACGACCTCCTGAATACCAGGCGAGGGAGTTAAAGGAAATTAACATCTCACCACCGTGACGCCCCAGTATTTGGCTGCTATAAATTTCCCCATGATAAGCCACTTATTTGAGCTTTCATGTGTGGCCAGTTCGTTTCAAGTAAGGCTTAGTGGGCCTTACTTGGTAAAATAAAAAATTGTTAAGTTTAATGTGGGGAGTGATGGCACAGTGCTTTGTGCATCGCACTCTGAACCGTGCGACGTATTTATGATTCCTGGCGACAGCACAGGTGAGTGTGCTGAGATGGCCAGGAGAAGACCGTATAGAAATGGGTTCTTGAATCTGCGTGGACATTTGAGTGTAATTTGCTCAAAGTGTTGTCTGTGGGTACTCTACCTCACCTGGTATACAGAAGAACATGGGTTCGATCCCAACACTGATGCCTGCTGTATATTTGAAGTTCTCCCTGTGGTCGTGTGGATTTTTCTCCACATCCTTCAGTTTTCCCTGCACATTTAGACACATGCATTTAAGAGGATTTGGCTGCTATAAATTTCCACATAAGCCACTTCATTGGGCTATCATTTATGGCCAGGTTGCTTAGTAGGTCTGACGTGGTAAAAAAATATTTTTTAAAAATATCTTCTTCCCTCATGTGAAACAAGTTTGAAAACGAGTCTTCCAAGTAAGCGTGGCTTTCTCAGGAACACTTCATCTCCCTCATTGTCTTCATCAGCAGCGGAAGCAAAATTTGCATCAGGAACAGCAATATGGTCATTATTATCATCATCATCATATACAGCAGTAGCACCCTTTAATCATCATCAGTACCCATTTATCATCAGAATCTAATTATCATCATCGGCATCATAGTAATTATTACGTCATCATTTTCCACCATCACCATAAACATTATCTTCACGTTCGATCATAATTTACATTGCCTGCCATAGATTGGCGCTCGCAGGGGGCAGCAGCCTAAATTCCACCCACAGCGTTGAACATTGCCCTCCCACCGCTCGTTTGAGCAAGGAACCACCACGTCACTTGACACCCACCCCTCGAAATCACCTCAAAGACAGATTACAAACATCCCCCGGATAGCCTTAACAGACTGTTGGGGCAAGTGCTGTTAGCGAGCATCTATGAAGGCCAGCACAGCACACGAGGGGGTGGGTGGCCAACATCACACCCGGCCGCATTTGTCTCCCGAGTGGCGATGTTTACAAATCGCACCAGGTACTCATTTGAGGCTGAGTCGACCTAGGGGAGGCCCAGGACCAGTTCAGCACGCTAACCACTACACTACCGTTCCCCACACACACGGATGGCGAGCACTCCCACGTTGCTTCAAAACTTTTGTACAAGCCCAAAGTTACAGCACTCGGCATTTTTTTTATTATTAATAATCGTTCCTGACCAAAACAAACCGCTGTTTACACAGTTTGTCTCTTACCTCTCACCCCAAAAAAGGCTGCCGGGGAGCGAGCTGTGTGGCAACAGCTCCCTGACCGTGTACGACGGCGGTGCCCAGCAGCGGGGACATTCGCTGGGCAGATTCTGCGGCCAAGCTCTGCCGCCGGGCGTGCGCTCCCTCTCCAACAACGTGACGCTCGTGTTTCAAGTCTCGGACAACTTCATGCAAGGTATCCTTGTTTTGTACGCGTGTGTGTACGTGCTTACGTATGTACGCTGACATTATTTCGCAGCCGGCCGTTACTGATGGGAGGCGCCGGGTCTAAGGAGAGTTTTCAGGAACGTTTGTTGCGTGTTGATGGCAGACGCTCACTTTGTTTAGAGGGCAAACGCGGACTCCAGACCATCTCTTTTAACCCATACTGGAGCAATCATCTTGAATCATTCTTGGGTATACACATATATAATAGCCCAGATCTGTCCTTCTGTGACTGTGATTAACGCCCCCGGATTGGTAGAAGTATGTCACCTGACCGCGAGCTAGCAGCCAACCAGAGGTGCGCCCCTCCCAAACATGTACACCCCCGGATTGGTTGAAGTGTGTCACGTGACCGCAAGCTGCCCACTTCGAGAAGCAGCAACATCATGGCCAAAGCCCCGGAGATACAGCTACGGAATGCTGACGGTCGATTCACTCACACACGGCTCACTCATACACACAGCTCACTCACACTCACTCACACACAATCGTATGCAGCTCAAAGGAGACGGGTGAGTCAGAGTGAGGAAGCTGACGGTCGAGCCACTCACACGGTTCACTCATATATAGCTCACTCACACTCACACACAATCGCATGCAGCTCAGAGGAGACGGGTGAGTGAGAGTGAGGCAGAGCCGTGCTCTGTCCACTGCTGCCCTGAGGAACCCCTGTGCTCTCCACTGCTGGCTGGAGGTAGAGCCGCGCTGTCTCCACTGCTACCGTGAGGGAGCCAGACGCACTCTCTCCACTGCTGCCCTGAGGCAGAGCCGTGCTCGCTCTGCTGCTGCCCTGAGGGAGAGCCGTGCTCTGTCCACTGCTGCCCTGAGGAAGAGCCGTGCTTTGTCCATTACATTAGGACTCGAGTTTTTTTGGTGCTTAAATCCACTGCTGGATGAAGGCCCACCGCACGCTGTGCGAGTGAATCGTGAGGATTTACTTGACCAGTCTGTTAGGGGCCGCCGCACGCTGTGGTTGTTGGAGGGTGCCACAGGCTGTGGCTGTTCGGGGCCGCCGCAAGCTGTGGTTGTTCAGGGCCGCCGCACGCTGTGGTTGTTGGAGGGTGCCGCAGGCTGTGGTTGTTCGTGGGCGCTGCAGGCTGTGGTTGTTCGGGGCCGCTGCAGGCTGTGGCTGTTCGGGGCCGTCGCAGGCTGTGGTTGTTCAGGGCCGCCGCAGGCTGTGGCTGTTCAGGGCCACCGCAGGCTGTGGTTGTTCAGGGCCGCCGCAGGCTGTGGTTGTTCAGGGCCGCCGCAGGCTGTGGCTGTTCAGGGCCACCGCAGGCTGTGGTTGTTCAGGGCCACCGCAAGCTGTGGTTGTTCAGGGCCGCCGCAGGCTGTGGCTGTTCAGGGCCGCCGCAGGCTGTGGTTGTTCGGGGGCGCCGCAAGCTGTGGTTGTTCGGGGGCGCCACAGGCTGTGGTTGTTCGGGGGCGCCGCAGGCTGTGGCTGTTCCCATTAAAATGTTTTAGAACTTCTTCTCACACGAGCTTATCCTAACCCTAACCTGCCTGATCTCATTTTGCACTGTTAGCTGCCCTCATGTGTCATCTACCTGCCTCCCATCCATGTCATGCAGTGTCACCACCCATACGTTGTGGGAGAGATGATATACACCACCACATACGACCATCAAATAAGACATTATTTAAATGCATGCCTATAAAGGGCACCACACTTCAATAGAGATTATCGTTAGTACAGCTATTTTAATACTCACAATGAACAGGAAGGACAAGATGAAAGTGCTCGCATAATGCACGTTGACTCATTAATCCCCCCCCCCCACTTTGCGCAAGAGCGCAGAAGTGTGGTCACCACATCCACGCCTCTATATAAGGAACGAAACAGGTGGACTTCTCCACAAATCTGGCTGTCGCCTGATGAAGCTAGTTGTAATTACTGGCGAAACGTCGTACTCAGATTGTAAATGTTGTGGCTTGGCTTTCCAACACACCGGTGTGCTGTACCAGTGACAATTTGGCATGTTCTGTTTACATGACAACCCTTACTAGTTGGCTGTGTTGAGTGGTGGCGGGTTTTAACGACACATTAATATATTTAAAGTCAAATTTTATTCATATATTTACACGATCGAACCCAAAAAAACTTCTTATGGATGATATTGGTCGTGAAAGCCTAAGTGTTAAACTCGGTTATAACTGTTTTAAGTTTTTGTACTGTACGCGATATTGTTGCTGCTTTCTAAGACATCTGACTCAGTTATAGCTGTATTACGTTTTGTATTGTACACAATATTCGCGTCAAATGTTTTCTCATTTCCTGTTTCAGAATATGGCTTCAGTTTGGAGTTCTACAAAGTTGGCCCACTACCAGCCAACAGAGGTATTGATTAATTCTTAATTTATCTGTTTACAGTATAAACTGACCATCCTTTGGTTCATGCGCTTCTTGTAGAAATTCCGTGAGTAATACAAAAATGGGTAAATTACTAATTTACAACAGTAATTGTAAGTTCGAAATGTAATTTCATGATCTACTATTTTTTGCAAAATATAGTGCTTAGCGTAAAACTGTAAGCAAAATCGTCGTGCATTAGAGACGTCTTCATCTAGCAATGAATAGACCATGGTTGATAAATATTAAAATGATAGATGAATCTATGACGATGGCAAACAATGATGATGACGTTCTCTGGTCTGACACTGGTGAGACGAGACCCTAAAGAAGGCTGTCTCTGGTACGGCTATTTTGGTACAAGTGAAGTATTGGAAAATGACGGCAGGAAACTCCTTGACGGGAACACACTTCTTTTTATTAAATCTTGACTTGTAACGATACAACGCGTGGCCTCTCTTCTTCACAATGCGGTCACCATACAACGGTACAACTCGTGACCTCTTCTCTCCGCCCTACGCTTCTCTTGACTCTCGTAGATTCTGTGCTGCTGGCTCTCTGTGCCTCGTGTAGACTCCGCGCCTCGGCTACACTCTTCTCTCGTCTCGTGTAGACTCTGCGCCTCTGCTACACTCTTCACTCGTCGCGTGTAGACCTTACGCCTCTGCTACACTCTTTACTCGTCTCGTGTAGACTTTACATCTCTCTCTGGCTACACCGTATGCATACTCGGCTCGTGTAGACCTTTCTCTCTCTCTGGCTACACCGTATGCATACTCGGCTCGTGTAGACCTTTCTCTCTCTCTGGCTACACACTATACATCGCTCAGCTCGTGTAGACCTTTCTCTCTCTCTGGCTACACACTATACATTACTCAGCTCGTGTAGACCTTTCTCTCTCTCTGGCTACACACTATACATTACTCAGCTCGTGTAGACCGTTCTCTCTCTCTGGCTACACACTTATACCTTACTCTCCTCTACTCTCCATTACTCTCCTCTCCGGGCTCTATCTCTGCACCTTCGTCTTCATTCTTAGATGGTTCCACTTCTGCCCTCTACTCCTCTGTGCATCATCTTATATATCTCTTCCTCCCGGGAGACGGAGCGGATGCGGACCTCAACGTCGGCACCGCTCCTCAGTTACCCAATCACCACGCGCTATCTCTACGATCCGTTTCCGCCCAGCGCGTGTTTCCACTCCTCGACCAATCACACCGCGCTGCCACCCGATCACTCCCTCTCAGCGCGTCACCGGCACACAGCCAATCAGCAGCACTACCCCCACCCGCGCACTGACGCCTGCTCCTCCCCGTCAGCGCGCGTCACCACACACACACGTACATACGCGCTGGCACATGACGTACACACCCAGCGCGTATCACCACTACATCACCCCCTCCCACATAGCTCGCAGCCGGCCCGGCTGCTAACAACAACCAACCGCTACGATAAGATGACAACCAACCAAAAAAAACCCCGTAACCCCCCAGTGTGCCCCGTAACATAACAACAAGAACAACAACAACAAGAACAACTATGTACAAATTGACAATGAACACGAAAAGTCAACAACAACACAATACAAGCAAATTCCAGAAAACGAACGCGCCCCGCGCCCCTGCGACTACACGCAGTGACGAGGCGCACCAACAGCCCCGACTCCTCACGAGGCGGGTCGCGCAAAGTAGCACGACTTGGCGCGAGTCCGTCTGGCTGGTCCGTCGTATGGGGCGGGACACTGACGACCGTCCGACGGTTCCGGCTGCTCCAGACGGCGCGGAACGGGCCTGAAAGGGCCGGCCCCGCCGCGGAGATCCGGCCGCCGGTGGTCGGCAGCTGTCAGATCCGAGACACCTGGGAGCAGATCAGGCGAAAATACGCGTGGATCAGGCAGAGACATTTCCCCCTGTGGGTCACCGGTCACGTCACACGCTCGGCCATGACGACACAAGGGGAGGCCATATGGAGGCGAGAACGGTTTCAGTCGGGAGGGGTGAACGTACCAACGGCGCTTTCCCCACTTTATCTGAACGCACTGGGGTCGTGCAACGCGCACGACCTCCACGGGTCCCCTCCACGGTCTCAACAATTTAGGCGACGTAGCCAAGGGTGCCTGAGGGCAATGCAGCCAGGCCCTGTCACCTGGTTTCCAATCGTGCCCGGACACCTTCCGTGGCCGCAACCGTTCATTAGCAATTTGGCGAGCCCGCGAATTAAGCCGTGCGGCCTCCCTCGCCTCTGTCAGCTTGTGAATATTAAACTTAATATGTTCTGCCAATTTAGAATTAGTTCGTGGAGCGGACAGGCCAAGTTGCGTTTCCATTGGCGGGTCAGCTTCCCGACCGTACATCAAATAGAATGGGGAAAACCCCGTAGCTGCATGGGGGGCCATTCTATACGCGGCAAGGACTCCCGGGACCTGCAGGTCCCAATCTACATGTGCCTCGCACACCTGCTGGCACAGCATGGAAGTCAAAGTTTTGTGGAGTCTCTCCACCATCCCGTCTGTCTGCGGGTGGTACGGGGAGGTACGCACCTTCTTGGTACCCAACAGATCGCACACCTCTTGCAACAATTTACTCGAAAATTTTTTACCTTGGTCGGTCAGCAGGCGTTCGGGAGCCCCCTTGTCCAGGACATAGCCCTGGACGAAGGCGTCCGTCACAGCCGCTGCCGACTGGTTAGCGAGAGGCCACGCCATAGGCCATCGGGTAAAGTATTCGACCCCCACTAACAAATATTTATTCCCTCTCGGCGTGACTGGGAAGGGCCCCAAAATATCGAGTGCAACGAGCTCGTTAGTACGCGAGACCTGAATAGATTGCAGCGGTGGATTAGCTGCCACGGGCGGTGGTTTACGCCTGGCGCACTCAACGCACCCCTTCAGAATATTTACCACATCACTTCCCATTCCCGGCCAGTAATAGTCACGCTGAAGCAGGGCAAGCGTCTTGTTAACTCCCAAGTGCAAGAGGCGTTCGTGTGCCGCCAAGACAACCCTCCCCCTTACAGCGGAAGGCACCACGAGTGCGTTCCGCCGGGACAAACTGTCCCATCTCAATAACATGCCCTGCTCAAGTACATAGGAGCCGGTACGCTCCTGGTCCCCCTCGGGACCCCCAACCTTGCGGCGCAATGCTAGCAGCGAGCTGTCCGCCATCTGGAGACGGCCCCATTCGCTAAGCGACAACGAGAGCAGCGAGTCCCGACCCTGAGAGGCAGTGGAATCATCCACGATCGGTGCGCCCGCTGTCGCAGCCAGTGCCCCCATCTCCCCCGCAAGCGTCGGTTTACAGCGCGCCGATCCCGACAAACACGCGCATTCATCACAAGGCAACAACCGCGACAAGCAATCGGCATTTGTGTGTCGCAACCCCTTACGGTACGTAGTCGTAAACTGATAGTCCTGGAGGACTTCCAACCAACGCGACAACTGGCCCGAGGGTTGGGCGACCCTCAATGAATACTGTAGCGCCGCGTGGTCCGTTCGGACCGTAAAGTGACGACCATAGAGATATGGCCTAAACTGCTGCACAAAAAAGACAATGGCAAGCAGCTCGCGACGGGTGACGCAGTAGCGCTGCTCCGCCGGAGACAACACCCTACTACCGTAGGCGACAACTCTTTCGACACCCCCAACGACTTGGGATAGCACCCCCCCAATGCCCGTGTTGCTAGCATCCGTGTCCAGCAAAAAGGGACTCGCAAAATCGGGATAACACAAGGGTGGGGCACCCACCAAGGCGTCCCGGAGGGAGCGAAACGCGGCCTCCTCCTCCGGTCCCCATTTGAACTTCACTCCCT
Organism: Lampetra planeri; assembly: GCF_965212315.1. NCBI lineage: Eukaryota > Metazoa > Chordata > Hyperoartia > Petromyzontiformes > Petromyzontidae > Lampetra > Lampetra planeri. Next base: position 2,342,778 of record NC_136153.1, read on the forward strand.
TCGCCGTTAGAGCGTGCAAGGGTTTTGCAATAGTGGCGAAGTGCTCAACAAACCGCCGATAATAAGAAGCAAACCCGATGAAACTACGCACGTCGGAAACGGACGTAGGTGTCAGCCACGAACCGACACAATCCGTCTTCGCGGGATCGGTGGAGATCCCCGAAGAATCGACAATGTGACCCAAGTATCTAACCGACTTCCGAAGGAGGTGACATTTGGCCGGTTTAAATTTCAGCTTAGCCGATCGCATTCGCAAGAACACCCCTCTCAATCGCTGGAGGTGTTCTTCAAACGTTTTACTGAAAACAATGACATCGTCCATATAAATCAAGCATGTATCCCACTGCAAGCCCGACAAAACCAACTCCATAAGTCGCTGAAACGTCGCTGGAGAGGAGTGAAGTCCCCTGGGTAACCGGTTAAACTGGAACAGCCCCCCTGGAGTCCGAAATGCTGTCTTAGGTTTCGACTCTTCGTCGAGCGGCAACTGCCAAAACCCCGATAACAAATCAAGAGTCGAAAAATATCGCGCACCCGACAATGCATCGAGGGACTCATCCATCCTGGGGAGCGGATACGCGTCAGCCACAGAGATCTTATTCAGGCGACGGAAATCAACGCAGAATCGCAGGGACCCGTCCTGCTTCTTAACCAGCACAATAGGCGCTCCCCACGGGCTAGAGGAGGGCGAAATAATATCGGCTTCTAGCATTTCGTTAACAGCCGACTGAACATGTTCCTTCTCCACGGGACTCAGTCGGAAGGGATTTAGCTTGACCGGCGCCGCATCGCCCGTTTCAATGTGGTGGTGCAACAAATCCATGCACCCAATGTCATACTCATGTTTACTGAACACATCAGAGAATTCTATGAGCAACTCGCGCAGCGCACCCAACTGCGCCGCCGACAAATCGTCCGAGGCGGCGCATAGCGAATGGACCCACTCAAGGTCTTCCCTTGGCTCAACGTTCCGCGCGGGGCTCGAGCCCACCTGCGCAACCAACCCATCATCCACAGGGACCCGCGCCGCGTGAGCCAGCACGGTGCCCTGTGGAATGACAGCTGGCCGCGACCCCGCGTTCAAAACCATCACAAACGGATCCCTGTCAGCCCGCACCAAAGTGTGAGCCACCGATAAATCAAGACCCCCGACAGCCTTGTTAGAAGGACCCAAAAGCATACTTTGTTCCGAAGCCTCCCTCACCCATGGTTTCCGCAACCGGAGGGGAATCAACATCTGTGAACCCGGGGGCACATGCACGGTCTGTGTCGCCACCGCTTGTATCGTAGCGCACGCCGTCCGAATGTCAGTAGGGCTCGTCAAAAATGCAATCCGGCGACCCGATGGCAGTTCAATGCATCATTGATCGATAAGAATTTTAATGGGCATTTTAGCCAAAAAATCAGTGCCCAAAAGACACGGAACCGCCAAAGAAGACGAAACGAAAACGGGTCCCGACAATTTGATATTTCCAATGCAAATGGACGCCCTAATCTGACCGATAATGCCCAACGATCCCCCATTAGCGGCGTAAAATGGCACATCCACTGGAAGCAGCGGACGACATTGGACTGGGAGAATATCATAAATGAGGTCCGATATAATAGTTGCCGATGCCCCCGTGTCCACTAACACCCTAATCTCGACCCCATCAATAGATCCCGTAACAACGGACGAACCCGCCGAAGCAGCCACAATTCTATGCCCCAATTCCGCTCATTCAATGTCTCCCTGGTCCCGGCCGAACCCCCCTCGCCGAACCGAATCCCCGAACCTTAACCGGCTCTCCTCCGCCGCAACGCGGCGTCCCATGTGTGCCGAATAAACAGGCCGAGCGTGTGAGGTGCCGCGACTTGCCGGGGATTGTAGAGATGACTTGGGATCTCGGTCGTCGTCCAGCCGAGCACCCATGGCGCGCTGACGCGGAGCGCGGCACCCGGACGCCACGTGGCCCCGGAGGCCGCAGTTATAGCACGTGACGAGGGTCGGAGTAGATCTTGGTTGCTCCGACTTTCGGCCCGATCGCAGAGGCGACCGGGCCCCCGGCCTCCAGTCCCCTGGTCGTCCCGTGGCGAACGCCTCCTCTCGTGGGCTGACGACTTGGGGTTCGGTGACCACCGAACCCGGAGCTGCGACGACAGCAGCGTTGCAACCAACTCCTTGTTTCCGTTGTAGGGCCTCGTGCGCTTGAATACTCGTGGCGACTCTCAAAGAAGAAATATCAATCTCGTCAGCTGTGTTGATAGGGACCCCCAGGTCCTGCGCCAACTTAAGCAGCTGCTCCAAAACCATCGCGTCTTGGCCCTCCTCGTCCATCCGAGGGAACGCAGCATCAGCAAGAGCCAGCAACGCCGTGCGATAGGCCAGCGCGGTCTCCGTGGCCGCTTTCCGTCTTGCGTAGAAATGATGGCGGCACGCCGAGGGAGGTCCGTAGACCCTGGCCAACAAACCCAGCGCATCCTTCAGCGTGGAGCGGTCCGACTTCCGTGCAGACCTGAAGGCCGCGAGCGCGTCGTCGTCCAGCAGGGCAGGCAACGCCCGCAGCGCCGTAGCATCGGACCACGCTGACATCTCTTGATGCGCCAAAAACCTTCGCTGAAATTTGCCCCAGTCTCCGCCTTCCGCCTTGAAGGCTGACAACGTGGGCAGACGCTGCTGAAAAATGAAGTCATCCGCCTCGTGGTTCCTCTCCGCCTCTCCGTCGGTGTGTAAGATGGCGGCTCCAGCGGCAGACGTAAAATGGCGGACCCCCTCGCGCGCTGATGACGTCGATGCGCGCGCTTGGGAACCCACCACCACGTGGCGCTCGCCGTTCCCGCCAAAAGTAGGCCCAGGCGCAATGGCGGGAATCCCCCATTCGTTTTGGCGGGAATCTGCGGGGCGACCTTGTAAAATGTCCCCCACCGTCCCCGCTCCTCCCGACGAGCTGATCTCCGCCAAGATGGACGCGGCGGCGAGCAGCAGCTCCGCCAGTCGGGAGTGCGCCTCACGAAGCACGGCCTCGGTCCCCGGTCGCTCGGCCGGCGCCGTCGACGGATCCTGTAGCGTGGGCAAGTCTTCCTCCTCGCCCCCCGCCACCAGCGGCCCCGAGTCGTCCAGGTTTTCCTCGCGGTCAATCCCTTGGGTCCTACGGGTCTTCCTTGTCTCCATGCTTGGAAGCCCGTTTCACTTCTGACGCCAGATGAAGTATTGGAAAATGACGGCAGGAAACTCCTTGACGGGAACACACTTCTTTTATTAAATCTTGACTTGTAACGATACAACGCGTGGCCTCTCTTCTTCACAATGCGGTCACCATACAACGGTACAACTCGTGACCTCTTCTCTCCGCCCTACGCTTCTCTTGACTCTCGTAGATTCTGTGCTGCTGGCTCTCTGTGCCTCGTGTAGACTCCGCGCCTCGGCTACACTCTTCTCTCGTCTCGTGTAGACTCTGCGCCTCTGCTACACTCTTCACTCGTCGCGTGTAGACCTTACGCCTCTGCTACACTCTTTACTCGTCTCGTGTAGACTTTACATCTCTCTCTGGCTACACCGTATGCATACTCGGCTCGTGTAGACCTTTCTCTCTCTCTGGCTACACCGTATGCATACTCGGCTCGTGTAGACCTTTCTCTCTCTCTGGCTACACACTATACATCGCTCAGCTCGTGTAGACCTTTCTCTCTCTCTGGCTACACACTATACATTACTCAGCTCGTGTAGACCTTTCTCTCTCTCTGGCTACACACTATACATTACTCAGCTCGTGTAGACCGTTCTCTCTCTCTGGCTACACACTTATACCTTACTCTCCTCTACTCTCCATTACTCTCCTCTCCGGGCTCTATCTCTGCACATTCGTCTTCATTCTTAGATGGTTCCACTTCTGCCCTCTACTCCTCTGTGCATCATCTTATATATCTCTTCCTCCCGGGAGACGGAGCGGATGCGGACCTCAACGTCGGCACCGCTCCTCAGTTACCCAATCACCACGCGCTATCTCTACGATCCGTTTCCGCCCAGCGCGTGTTTCCACTCCTCGACCAATCACACCGCGCTGCCACCCGATCACTCCCTCTCAGCGCGTCACCGGCACACAGCCAATCAGCAGCACTACCCCCACCCGCGCACTGACGCCTGCTCCTCCCCGTCAGCGCGCGTCACCACACACACACGTACATACGCGCTGGCACATGACGTACACACCCAGCGCGTATCACCACTACACAAGCAATGGACAGGAAGTACAAGATCAATGGGCTCGCATAATGCACACGCATAATGTACGTTGATTCATTACCCCCCCCCCCCCCCACCTTGGACGAGAAGAGCGCACAAGTGTTGTCATCACATCTACGCCTCTATATAAGGAACGAAACAGGTGGACTTCTCCACAAATCTGTCTGCTGCCTGATGAAGCTAGTTGTAATTACTGGCAAAACTTCGTACTCAGATTATAAATGTTGTGGCTTGGCTCTCCAACACACCGGTGTGCTGTACTAGTAGCGAATTAGCATGTTCTGTTTACGTGACAACCCTTACTAGTTGGCTGTATCGGGTTTAACGACACGTATATGTACGCGATCTAACCAAAAAAAAAAGATGTATTATAGTATTAATTGTGTTTTGTTGTTTTTCAGAATGTGGCTGGATCCCCGTAGCAGAGCGCAGAGTGAACAACCGGATCGTGGGAGGCTACGAAGCAAGGCTCGGAGAATGGCCCTGGCAAGCGAGCCTGCACAACTTCAACAGACTGGCCTGTGGGGGCTCCCTCCTCAGTGACCGCTGGGTTGTGAGTGCTGCTCATTGCTTCGTTAGGTGAGCGTTTCTGTTGCTTCACATGTCTTCTTAACACTTTACTCCGAGCTATAAATGCTCTGATACGTGCATTGTCCTTGTACTTTTGACCTATTGACGTTATCTGGTCTGTCACTTGTGAAACTAGGCACTAAAGAAGGCTGTCTCTGGTGTAGGCCAATCGGTTTCAAAGACAATGCATATATTATAATTATTATCAGAGCAAATTTATTTGCATGTTCACCACAAGTACGTGCGATTAATACAAACTTGATTCCTTGCTAAAGGTGTTTGAACATCTTAACACCTGTTTTATTGCCAGAAATGGTAAAATCTAAATTTATTTGTCATACTTTAAAAGGATGCATTGTGTTAAATGTTACACGGACAGACAAGTTGATCATCACAACTTGCAGCCCTTGGTCAGACCGCTTTTAGGATGAAAGCCTTCGCACACCGTGTTGGTCATGGGGTGTTGTTCGACCATACCTCACCACACTGGTCACGAATAACGTTGTCTGTGGTTAGGAATCAAACTTTAGGGAATTAAAACGTTGGTCAACAGGTTCGTAAGTGCAGTGTGCTAACCAATGAACCACCACTCCTCCCACTCACAATGAATCGCAACACCATTAGAAGATGTTTTTGTAGAATTGTATTGCAGAAAGAGGCATGAATATAAGTGGAAGAGGGATTAAGCATCTCAGAATTTTTTCACATTCAGGTATGATTTTTCGTAGTGCACTTGCAATCGTGATGCGTGCCGGCGCCACAGTCCAAATTTGTTTACCTGTACAAATGACCCACACCAATTACTCAGTTGAGATTATACAGAGCAGCAGTCATCACCCCTTCCTGAAAAAGTCTGAGACTCAATGAGGCTTACCTTTGTAAAAAAAACATAATGCCCTGTGGTATTTGATGCTGACTGTTGTGTCTGTGTATTTACCTCCCTAGTAACAACACAAACACCTGGACGGTATACCTGGGCCTGCACTCTCAGAACGATCTCAGCGCTTCAACTGTCGTGGCCAGAAGCGTCAACAGAATCCTCATCCACGAGCGCTACAACCGAAGCAGCCATGACTATGACATTGCTCTTATGGAGCTGTCAGAACGTGTTTCCTTCACCGATTACATACAGCCAGTTTGCCTCCCACATCGCTTTCAGAAGTTTCCCTACCCAGGGAAATCATGCTTCATTTCTGGTTGGGGAACCCTTTTTGAAGGTGGTAAGTCCATAGGTGAAATATTCCAAACCTGGGAACACACGTGGTTTCAGAAGATACTTTGACCACGAAATAGAGCATAGTTTGAGAGATTATTTAGTATCCATATATCATTGTCTATGGTGTAAGAACAAAGAAACGACAGTATTTTCATGTTTTGAGCCTCCACACTACCCTATTAATATTCTAATAAAATTGATCTCCTCATAGAAAGCAGTGCCTTTCCGTTTAAATTCAGGATTACAACCCTTGAGTTGTTTACGTTGTGTTAAATGTAGCACTTCTAATGTACAACAGATACAAATATAAAAAAAATCCATTGCTATGCCCACGATTCAAGGCATGTATGGTGATATTAATTTATGAATCGGTGCAATGTTATTTTCCGACGGCACAAGTTCAACATAATCGATAGTTGAACATTTATTTCGGGGGAATGTTTGTATAATGAAAAACAAATATAATATACACATATCTTCTACTGAACAATTCCTTTGATTTAATGGAGGCCCAAATCTTTGTTAGGAAACTAGTTTTTGTAAAAATCCATTGGAATAATGATGGCAGTAGGGTAGCAGAGCTCTCTGGTGCTCGAGGAATATCTGTAACAGGCATTAAGCTGATATACAGGTGCTATGCTGTTAACATTTAAATGTTCCACGATCTAAGTGTTGATGAAATATAGTACTTTAACAAGCAGAAAGGGTAAGCGGTTTCCAACACGAATTCTTGTACTTAACAGGCTACACACCCAACCGGCTTCAGGAGGCTTCAGTAGAGATCTTCAAGACATGCGTCACCCCAGGGCCGCAGGCTTACAGCCCATCTCTAATCACCAACAGGATGCTGTGTGCAGGGTACCTCAAAGGAGGGGTGGACACCTGCCAGGTGAGTGGCGATAACAACCAACAAGACGCAACTCTTTTGCTTTAAAACCAGCTGGAGCACATGACGACTATGGGCCCAATTATGTTCCACCAGGGGGAACTTGGAAAGCAAACTTCTCCAGCCAATTCACGAACACATTTTGGTGCCAATTTACTGGAAGGAGTGTGGGTGGGCCAACATCAACTGGAGCTTCAACAACAATGTCATCATTCAGGATCCCAGTCCCATTGAACATTTCAAGCTGGCCTCAGCTGTACTGCTCTTTGCACTGAACATTTAAACCTAATTATCAGGCCTTTTGACATCCCATCTTTGGTATCATGACATGCCATCGCTTATACTGGATCATTGTAATCATCGCTCCATCAGGCTTTCTTGTTCGTCAGTCAACTTCTAACATTGGTGTCGTGTGTGTCTGTTGCAGGGAGACTCTGGGGGTCCCTTGGTTTGCCAGGACTCAAACGGCCACTGGTACCTATCTGGAATCACCAGCTGGGGCTATGGCTGTGCACGGGCTTACCTGCCAGGTGTTTACAGCAGGGTCACCAAGTTCTTGGACTGGATTCACCAGAACATGCAGTAGTCTCTTATACCGTCCTGCACCGACAAAATACTATAGATCATGAATATTAATTATGGGAACCGTAAATCAAAATAATTAATGCAGGCAATCAATATGTAAAAAAATTACTCATTGTAATTTGTTAAAATGTTCATTTATATCGCTGAATACTGTATTTTAAATGCACCAGAATGTAACAAGGTTTGCAAGTCAATAGTTGAACAAAGGTTTTGGGTCAAATCAGACAACTCTGATAGTTTTTCACATGGTATTTTGGTTTTGCAACACCTGTAATGGAGCCTGGCAGAGCAAATGTGCATATGATGTGAAAACCACTTAACCAAGGTGGAAGGGTGATTGTTGGCATTGGCAGGAGATTAATACATAACTTTCTATTTTTCAATGTTGCTTGATTCTTTCAACATTGACACAATGGACAATTCATGGACTGTCTAAAATATTTGGCCCCACCTGATTTTATATGACAGCAAAATTAAGTGCTGTCTAAACTATGTAAGATGCATTTATTTGTTATATTTTGACCTGGGCCATCAACTCGCGTCTCTCGTACATTAATTGCAATGGCTGTTGAGCAGTAGGGGTACTTAGAGGCTATCTATGGATCTTCTAGGGGACCACTGCAATGATCGGCGCATCCAGACGAGATGATGCGTTCCACAGGGAGAATGTCCTTCATGGAGGTTGTCTAAAAGTGTGTCCGTGGCAAGGTTATTGGTGATTTACTTTCACCTTCCCTGGTCAACACAGCCCATGAGTTTGTGAGTTTTGGTTTAATAACTACATAAAGACAAGACTGGTTTTGCACAAGGAGGCTGCAAAAAAACAAGTTTGTAATGCAATTAGCTTGTCACATGTAAAGTTACCTGAGACGCCTCTGTGTAAATGGGCTGATATAAAAAAAAAACATCATAGTGTGCGTAATAAAACTATGGAAAAATGTAATGAAGAAAATACTTCATGGAAATATATACAAAAATGAACATTTTAACTGTTTTTGTGGTATTCCAAAAATCATGGTATATTTGATTGGGTAAGATGGTTTGCTAGTTGGGGTGGAAAATGGCAATGATCCTTCATAATGTGAGAGACTGAAAGCTGCTCTCATGAAATGTAAACTTTCTTTTTCAAAACTGATTCACACGAAGCGACATACTATTTGCCACAACAATCCGTAATATATTTAAAGCATTTGGAAATCGATGCATGCTTAATAGTAATCTGGTGAATAAATATAAAAAATGTGTAAAGTATAACGTGTGTGCCTGGGTGACTTTTGGTCAGACCTTGAGATTAGGGATATTTTCAAAAGTTATACGACTTTCTATCAAAACCTCCACCGCAGGGGCCGATATTGACACTGCTGGCACAAGTCATCAACAAGTCCAATCAGTACAGTTCCCACTCGTTTTGTGCCAAATCAGTCCCATCTATTTTCTAGCCTGTGCCACACCTGTTTAGACCCAACTATACAGTCAAAGAGAAGCTGATTGGGCATGTGGTGGATGGACATGCGGGATATATGACACAGACAACTCAGCCCTCGCTTGACAAGAGGGGCTCACTGATGATGGTAATGCATCCAGATCTTTGAAGGATCTGTGAGCTCCTCACACAATCGTCTGATTAAACCCAGGATAGATTGTAGGCAGGCGAGCCTGAATGTTTAAAATCGGCACAGATGTTCCATTCGAGGGCTCCACATTTCGCAAGCATAGAGAAGTGACGACATAACTGTGGTGGAGAAACCCCAGAGCCTTGAAGTGATAGACCAGTATGCTTCCACAGCGCTACGCAGATAATGAAAAGATGCTGCCGCTCGAGTGATTCGGATTGAGACATGGGCTCCCACAACAGGAGCTCGTCATCATCACACTACCCAGGTATGGAGCATTTTATGAAATAAAATACCCAGGCAGGTGCTTTGTGTTTGTGGGGCTGATGCTAAGGCATCATCTATTCGTAGCGAGCAACTACTAAGGCCGGGAGAGTTCACAAGAGGGAGTTGAGTGGCCAGCACCACGCCGAACCGCCTTTGTCTCTGCAGTCGCGATGCTTACCACACCAGGTACTCATTTGAGGCTGAGTCGACCTTGGGGAGGCCCAATATCGGTTCAGATAATCGTCACAGGTGTTAGCGGGAATAGAACTTGTGTTGCTGGGTTTATATCGCAGTGGACTAACCATTGCACCCCATCGCTCCCCAATATGCATGTTTTGTGGGGGTCGCTAGCCCCCGAGATCCCTCCCTCGATAATGCTAACGGCCGGGCTAACATCATCAATCGCCCCCCCGCTGCTAAGCGAACCGCCGCTAGGCTCCTCACCCATGGTGTGGGAGCCGTCGCCCGAGGATTCCCCTCCCCCGCGGGTCCGCGTAGCAGGCATGGTTAACCACGTACGCGCACACCCACACCCAGCTCTGCACGGCACTCACTCAACGCTGACCACTCACGTTAGGATCGCGCACCTGTGTTACACACGTCGTGAACGTGCGCGCACACACATACAGCTCCACACGCGATACCCACTCTTGCGCCGCTCTGCGCCGCGCTGGCCGCTCACGTTACGATCGCGCACCTGGGGTACGCCGATTACGCACGCCGAGAGCTTACGCAAGTAACGAGCACACGCAAGCGGGGCACACGCCGACACAGCGACTCAAGCCGCCGTGCGCGCGAGACAAACCGTACAACAATGCGCAGCCGATTACGCGCTCGAGCCGCAGGGTCGGGGGTCAGGGGTCCACCACCGCGCCGCACTTTACGCAAGTAACGAGCACACGCAAGCGGGGCACACGCCGACACGACGACTCGTCCCCTCCCCCACTCGCGCGTGCACGTCAACACAAATATCGTACAAGGACGATTCTCCTCTCACACGGCTGCGTAGTCATGCCAACACACAAAAGTGCTCTCCCCGGGCGTTAACGCACACACCTCCGTACCCGCACAATCGTACAGAGACCACGGCCTTTATGCATACAACGACCACACACTCGCGAATGCAGTGCACGCTAATACCACGTTCCAAAAACACCCAACAACACGGTTTTGTTACTACGCTCGAGATTTTATTAGCCCTTGCTAACCAACCGAGCCACCCGTGTGTGTGTGCGGGCCAGCAAGGCGCTTCTAACCCACACTCTGGTGCCGTGTAGCCCTATTCTATGCTGCGCTCTCTGCTAAACCGCTTTCCTACTCGTCCTTACCCCGAACTAACCCTCTCCTACGGATCCTACTCTCCGCTCTGAGGTGTTGTAAGGCGCGCAACACGATACCGTCTGTAGTCCTTGGTGACCTTGCGGCGCTCAGATCGTCCTGCAGACAATCTAGCGGCTCGCCCGATGACTCCTTCGTCGCTGACCCCGTGTCCAAACTCCAGAAGAAGAGAGTTCCCTACTGCCCCTGCGTTTTCTTTTAAACTATTCACATCAAAGGCTAGGCGCCCCCGTCCCGACCGCCTTGGTCTCTCGACCAATCCTGAGCCTAGGATTTCCCGCTCTTTTGCGATCCCGCCGGCCTTTGAACTTTCGACCAATCAGTCGTCCCGGGTCCTGATCCCAGCTATCTGCCTTGCTGACCCGTGTTTGTGTTTGTATGCGTTTCTAACTGCGGGGCTCTCTGAGCTCGCCGTGGTCGTGCGATCTCAAATCCGCCCACGGCGCCGCAGTGTTACTTGGCCTGGGAAGGGTCCTGTCCAATTCCCTGGCCCTGAGAAACCGTGGGGTAACCCCCCTAGGGGGCCCTCGGGTGAAAACTCAGGGTAGGTGACCCGACCACGAGGCCCTACGTGGGTGTGGGTGCGTGTTTATGTGGGGGGGGTGATGGGGGGCAGTGCGGCGGTGGAAGCCGGGCGGCTCCCTGGCTCGGCCGAGCGGCCCCGTCGCTGTGGCACCACATAGCCCCCCGGGGTGCCAGTCCCCGTCCCGGGTTGACTGGAGCACCTCGCCTGGGTTGCCCCCACGAGGTATCGCCGCGGGGTCCGCGGGATTCGCCCGGCCCTTGTGGCTGGCCTCGGGGGTGGCGGCTCCGTCTCCTGGGGCTCCGGCGGTGGTCTCCTCCTCCATTCCAACGGCTCCCCTCGGTCTCTGGCACCTGCGGGCTGGGGAACAAACTCAGAGGCGGTGGGGTTTAAGGGTCGCCGTCCTCGTCGCCCCCGGCCCCGCCCGGGGCCCCTCGGAGCCCGGGGCTCCGTGGGGCCCATATACTGCGCGAGGCCCCCGGGCACGGGGGGTGGGGGGACCCCGGGGTTTCGGGGTACTTGGACGGCGGGGCTCCCCCCCTCGGGGGCTGCTCGCCACGGCTTCAGTCGGCGGATGTTGACCACCATCTCCCGGCCCCTCTCTCCTCCCTGAATCAGCACCGTCCATGGTGAGATCTGCCGTCTCACAATCCAGGGTCCTCGCCAGTAGGTGGTCAGCTTCCCCACCTGTCCGGCACCGACGCGGGGAGTGTACAGCCACACCTCGGAGCCCGCAGTGTAGAAGGGGGGCTCCATACGGGGTCGGGCGCCCTGCTCTTGCCGCTGGTGCGCGGCCTCTCCGTGCGGGTAGGCTCGGCCCCTGGCCCCTCGCAGGGTCTCCAGCAAGTGCTCCACGGGGTGGCTCCCTTCCTCCCGTTGCGGCGGAGGGACACCGAACAGCAGATCTGCGGGCAGGCGAGACTCGCGACCAAACATCATTAGGAACGGGGTCTGTCCTGTAGATGTGTGAACGGCGGTGGTGTAGGCGAACAGGGCATAGGGGAGGTGTTCGTCCCAGTCCTGTTGATTCGCGGCCGCCATGCGTTTAAGCTTCCCGGCCAGAGTCTGGTTCATCCTCTCTACCATCCCGTTCGCCTGGGGGTGATATGCCGTGGTTCGGTCCTTCTGGATCCCGAACTCTCGGCACAGCGCCTGGAATAGTTCGGCCTCGAATTCACTACCCTGGTCGGTAATGACTCGTTCGGGGATCCCGCACTTAAGTACGTAGTTTTCCACGAAGGCCCGGGCCACTACGAGGGCTGTTTTATCCGGGATAGCCACCGCCACGGGGTAGCGGGTGAAGTACTCCACCGCTACAAGAATATATCGGTTGCCCCGGTGGGATCGTGGAAAGGGCCCCTGCAGGTCGATTCCGACCAACTGATTCGTCCGACTGACTCGGAACGGCCTCAGGGGTACCTGGTACCTCGCCGGCTTTTGCCCACACTGCTGACAGGCCCGGCAGCCCTGCACCCAGGCGGCCACATCTTGCGCCAATTTAGGCCAGAGATACTGGCGACGCAGAGTCTCCCGGGTGCGCCGTTCCCCATCATGGCCCCCGAGCGGGTGGTCGTGTACCAGTCGTAGTAGTTGGGGTCGCACATGGGCGGGAACGCAGATGCACCCAGGCTGCCCAGCGTCGGCCAGTTCCCTCACCACCCCGTTTTCCACACACAACCGGGCATACAAACCGCTCCAGGGCCCTGGTAGTGCATCCTCCTTCTCTCGCAGTGCCGCCTCCACCGCCGCCAGATCCGGATCTCGCTGCTGGGTCTGTCTCAGCTGCTCGTCGTTCAGGCCCGGGAAGGCGCAGCCGACGTCCTCCTGGATCCGTCCGATCGGGTCCCGAGCTGCGGGTCCCGCGCTTGCCGGGCGGTCGACGGGATCCTCGGTGCCACCTGCGAGGGTCTCTGTGGCGCACACTGCACTCTCTCTCGCTGGGGGGGGGGTCAGTGGCCGCGGCCGCTCGGGGGTCCGTTGCCTGCCGGCAGCGTCCCCCCGTGAAACACGGGCAGGCCTCCTCCGCCCTCGTCTCGGCGAACACCGTGGGTCGCCTCGACAAGGCGTCCGCGTTTGCATGCGTCCGGCCAGCCCGATACTCGATTTGCAGGTTGTACTCCTGCAACTGCGCCAACCACCGGGCCATCTGCCCCCGCGGCTCCTTGAATGTAAGAAGGAACTGCAGAGCATAATGGTCAGTGCGTACGCGACATCTCCTGCCGTACAAATACGGCCGGAACTGTTTGCATGCGAAAATTACGGCGTACAACTCTTGGCGGGTCACGCAATAGTTCAGCTCGGCCCCACTCAAGGTCCGGCTGGCGTACGCGATGACTCGTTCCGTCCCCTCCTGTACCTGTGACAACACCGCGCCCAGCCCGCTGCTGCAGGCGTCGGTGTCCAAAATAAAATCGGTGGTAAAATCGGGGAAAGCGAGGGTGGGGGCGTGGGTGAGGTGATCTTTGAGAGTGGTGAAGGCCGTCTGGCAGGCCCCCGTCCACTGGTAGGGGTGCTTAGGGGAGGTGAGTTGGGTGAGAGGGCGTGCAATCTCGCTGAATCCCTTTACAAATCGACGATAATAGGTGGCGAGCCCCAAAAATGATCTGATCTCCGTCAGATTCCTTGGCCGTGGCCACTCCACTACGGCGCGTACCTTCTCCGGATCGGTGTGCACGCCTGCCTCGCTGACGCGATGCCCGAGGTACCCCACCTCGCGTTGTGCGATGTAACACTTACGTGGCTTGAGCTTGAGATGAGCCGCTCGCAGTCGCTGGAACACCTCTCGAAGCCTGGACCAATGCTCAGACAAAGATCTACTGAACACTATCACATCGTCCAAGTAAATCAGGCACTGTTCCCATTGCAAGCCCCGCATCACCAACTCCATCAGCCGCTGGAACGTCGCAGGCGCATTGGTGAGTCCGAACGGGAGTACTCGAAACTCGAATAGTCCCATCGGGGTGGTGAATGCGGTTTTCGGCCGATCTTCCTCCGTCATCTCCACCTGCCAGTAACCGGACGCCAGATCGAGGGTGGAAAAATACCGCGCTCCTGCGAGACTGTCGAAGGTGTCGTCGATGCGTGGGATGGGAAAAGCGTCGCCGAGGGTGACTGCGTTAAATTTTCGGTAATCAACGCAGAACCGAGTCGATCCGTCCTTTTTCGTTACCAGTACCACCGGGGCAGACCAAGGGCTCGCGGAGGGCTGGATTATGTTATCGCGTAGCATATCCGTGACTGCCTCTTTGATCTGGGTCCGTTCAGGCGCGCCCACTCGGTATGCGGGGAGTTTGATGGGTCGGGCTGCACCTGTGTCAATTTGGTGCTTGACCAGGTCGGTCCGGCCCACGTCCGAATCGTGCTCACTGAACACGTCGGGATACTCCCGCAATAACCCGCGCAGCTGATCGGCCTCCCCCTTAGGTAAGGCTGCCCAAGGCACATGTAACGCATCCTGCAGGGGAACAATCTCGGCTCGGGGGGTCGGGCCGACCCGCCAGGCCAGATCCTGGCTGTCCTCGGGGCGGCCAGGGTCCTCCGCCCAGAGTGCGAACACCGAGTCGTTCGAGTGGCGAGCGTGCAGGGGGTGTACGGTGGCTACCGGGGTGCGTCGTCGTATCATTGCCGGGGTACTGTGTGGGTTAAACACACGTATAAACAGCCGGCCCCCATCTGCGTTTACCAGTGTGGCTGACCCTACCACCCCGTATCGCGATGCCAACTCCGGGTGAGGAGTCAGCATTACCTCGCCCGATGGTCGGTGGGTTGGGTCGGTGGAGAGGGTTGCCACTGGCACCAGCATCTCGGCGAGAGGCCCGATGGTGACGGCCGACACCAGCGTAGCGGCCACGGGTGTGAAGCGTGGGCGATTCGGCTCCTGTCCTAGGAACGGAATCCGCTCCCCGCTGCCCTCCACCGTAGCGCATCGTTGCCGGGGCTGTACGTTAAGTCCCAACTTTTCCAGGAGGTCCGTTCCTGCAATGCACTCGTGGCACAACACACTCGAAACGTAGAATTCCTGTGTGCACACCTGGTTTCCTAGACGGACCTCGAGGGAGACCTTCCCCAGCAACCCCATCCCGGCTCCGCTTGCCGTGTGCAGCGCGCGATCCGGGGCCTGCAGGCAGCCCACGTCCACCCCGAGCATGCTGCAGTGCGCGGCGCTCATGAGAGAGGCCACGGCGCCCGTGTCCAACAGGATCCGGGTGCGCTGCCCGTTCACCTGGCCTTCCACCAGCGACGTGGCTCCCGTTATCCCTGCCACCAGCTCCCGCAGCCAATCGCCCGAGGTCCCTGCGCCCTTGGGTGTTGTCGTTGTAACCTGTTTATGGATCACTCGCTCGCCATTATTATTACAGCTGGTTTGGGTCGGGTCTACGTCGATTTCATCCCCCGGTGGTCCCCTCTCTAGGGGGGGCTTAGTGTTTGACCTATGCATCGGCCTCGCACGGGCGAGCTGAGGGCAGTCCCTCATGAGATGCCCTCGACGGTCGCACACATAACACGTCCTGGGAGGAGTGGCGGCTCTGTGGCGAACTTTCTGCCCACTCCCTCCTCCCCCCGTGCGCTGTTGCTCATACTCTGCTTCTAGTCGGGCTATCCTTCCAGTTAGCCCTCCTACCGTGGAGTCTAGGTCCCCCATTTCGGATCGGATGGTCTCAACGGAGGATTGCAGTTTGGCCATATTTTTATTCGTTTCCTCACCTACTTGGTTTACCTTGTTGTCTATCTGGGTTACCTGGCCGGAGACATCCTTTATACCCGTTTGTATACCGGCAACCCATCCCGGGGTTGTCTCGCGGGACACTGGAGGCTCTCTTTCCCGGCCCCTTACCGTCCTCGCGAGCTCCTGTTCCTCCTCCTCGTCTTCCGAGAGCAGGCTCGCAATGGCGCGCTCTCGTCCCAGCCCCCGGAGCTGCGCGCGTTCGCTGTGAATTCTTTCACACTTACGTGCGCGCTCGACAAGGGTGTTAAAGGGAAGACGTGGGCAGCTCATGTCTGGCTGCCACCACGCCGTGCGAGACAGGTACCGCTGGATTTTCTCGGCAGCCAGTTCCTCAATAACCTCAGTTGCGTACCCCGGGCGTGCGATCTTTGTTAACTCGCGCACATCCTCGGCGTAATCACGGAGATCTTCGCCAGGTTGGCGACGGCGCGCCTCTAAGGCCGATTTTGCTTCCTCCTCGTCACGCGTGCCAAAACGCTGATCGAGTCGGCGCATCAGCTCCTCTAGCTGTGTCTGTGCGCTCGCGGGTAACGCTTCTACAAAATCGGCTGCCCGCCCATCAAGATTCATATTAAGTTGACGTACTGCCTGCACGTCCGTCCATCCATTAATTTCCTTAGCCCCTAAGAGATTGCGGGCGAATGCCTTCCACGAAGGGGCCCCCCTGCCGGTAAATATTAGTCTTATTTTAGCGTGAGGTAACGCGGGGGTCCGTACCGCTTCTGACACCAATTTGTGGGGGTCGCTAGCCCCCGAGATCCCTCCCTCGATAATGCTAACGGCCGGGCTAACATCATCAATCGCCCCCCCGCTGCTAAGCGAACCGCCGCTAGGCTCCTCACCCATGGTGTGGGAGCCGTCGCCCGAGGATTCCCCTCCCCCGCGGGTCCGCGTAGCAGGCATGGTTAACCACGTACGCGCACACCCACACCCAGCTCTGCACGGCACTCACTCAACGCTGACCACTCACGTTAGGATCGCGCACCTGTGTTACACACGTCGTGAACGTGCGCGCACACACATACAGCTCCACACGCGATACCCACTCTTGCGCCGCTCTGCGCCGCGCTGGCCGCTCACGTTACGATCGCGCACCTGGGGTACGCCGATTACGTACGCCGAGAGCTTACGCAAGTAACGAGCACACGCAAGCGGGGCACACGCCGACACAACGACTCAAGCCGCCGCCGCCGTGCGCGCGAGACAAACCGTACAACAATGCGCAGCCGATTACGCGCTCGAGCCGCAGGGTCGGGGGTCAGGGGTCCACCACCGCGCCGCACTTTACGCAAGTAACGAGCACACGCAAGCGGGGCACACGCCGACACGACGACTCGTCCCCTCCCCCACTCGCGCGTGCACGTCAACACAAATATCGTACAAGGACGATTCTCCTCTCACACGGCTGCGTAGTCACGCCAACACACAAAAGTGCTCTCCCCGGGCGTTAACGCACACACCTCCGTACCCGCACAATCGTACAGAGACCACGGCCTTTATGCATACAACGACCACACACTCGCGAATGCAGTGCACGCTAATACCACGTTCCAAAAACACCCAACAACACAGTTTTGTTACTACGCTCGAGATTTTATTAGCCCTTGCTAACCAACCGAGCCACCCGTGTGTGTGTGCGGGCCAGCAAGGCGCTTCTAACCCACACTCTGGTGCCGGGTAGCCCTATTCTATGCTGCGCTCTCTGCTAAACCGCTTTCCTACTCGTCCTTACCCCGAACTAACCCTCTCCTACGGATCCTACTCTCCGCTCTGAGGTGTTGTAAGGCGCGCAACACGATACCGTCTGTAGTCCTTGGTGACCTTGCGGCGCTCAGATCGTCCTGCAGACAATCTAGCGGCTCGCCCGATGACTCCTTCGTCGCTGACCCCGTGTCCAAACTCCAGAAGAAGAGAGTTCCCTACTGCCCCTGCGTTTTCTTTTAAACTATTCACATCAAAGGCTAGGCGCCCCCGTCCCGACCGCCTTGGTCTCTCGACCAATCCTGAGCCTAGGATTTCCCGCTCTTTTGCGATCCCGCCGGCCTTTGAACTTTCGACCAATCAGTCGTCCCGGGTCCTGATCCCAGCTATCTGCCTTGCTGACCCGTGTTTGTGTTTGTATGCGTTTCTAACTGCGGGGCTCTCTGAGCTCGCCGTGGTCGTGCGATCTCAAATCCGCCCACGGCGCCGCAGTGTTACTTGGCCTGGGAAGGGTCCTGTCCAATTCCCTGGCCCTGAGAAACCGTGGGGTAACCCCCCTAGGGGGCCCTCGGGTGAAAACTCAGGGTAGGTGACCCGACCACGAGGCCCTACGTGGGTGTGGGTGCGTGTTTATGTGGGGGGGGTGATGGGGGGCAGTGCGGCGGTGGAAGCCGGGCGGCTCCCTGGCTCGGCCGAGCGGCCCCGTCGCTGTGGCACCACAGTTTCTCTCAACAAACACAGATTCCCAGTATAGCCTTAACAGATTGATGGGAGAGGTGCTGTTAGTGAGCACCCATGAAGGCAGACACGCCACACGAGGGAGTGGGTGGCCAGCACTCCGCCCGGCCGCCTTTGTCTCCCTAGTGGCGATGTTTACACACCGCACCAGGTACTCGTTTTAGGCTGAGTCACCCGAGGGGAAGTCCTGGACCGGTTCAGATTATCGTCACTGGTGTTGGCCGTGAGCGGGAATAGGAACTTGGGTCGCCAGGTAGCGCAGTGCGTTAACCGCTACACTACCGCTCCCCATATGTGTTTCACAAATTCTCACACGGTTTTTATTATTATTACACGCTTTTATTTAACTCACTCCACTCCGTCTGTTGTATCCTAAAAAAAAATCGTCTAACTCAATTTTTACCCACTTCCCAATGTGCTATCGACTACAAACTTGAAATACCTATGTCATACTGATGGCAAGACTATATTCTATCATGAAAAATGTTTTAAACATTTTACACGCTTTTACTCTGGGTCGTATCCTAAAATCTTGTAACTCAATTTCAACCGTATTCCCAATGTCGTATCGACTGCAAACTTGGTATAGGTACGTCACACTGATGACAATACTATATTCTATCATTACAAATTGAAAATATATTTTTAAACGATCTATTTTACGGCTCTAATTGTCCACGCTTAACTGACGTTGGCTGTAAATCACCACGTGGTCCCTTACGTCACGGCAAGCCTCGGGGAGCCACGCCGAGGGGCGGGGGATGTGGAAGGAGGGGAGGGGCGATGGGGGAAGGGGGCAGGGGGAGGGGCAGCTCGGACAGTACATTTCATTAAAGCGTGTTTTTTAAAAGTATTTTTCAATATTGTATTCTCTGTACTGTGTCTGTCACTCCCTCTCACGCAAACACACACTGATTGTCCCTCTCTCATTCTCTCTCAATGATCCACCCCGTCTCACGCTCTGTCTCAAGAACAGACACTCTCCATCACATTGCACACTCTCTGTCCCTCTCTTTTTCCCACACACGCATTGTCAATCGCACTCTCTGCTACACCACTTACTGTCTCTCTCTCTAAAACTAACTCTCTCTGCATCTCTCCCTGTCCATCCCCCGCACTTCCACGCACTCTGTCTCTCTCTGCCACTCTCTCGCTGTCTGTGTCTCTCCCCGTCCCTCTTTCACACTCTCTGTATCTCTCCCTGTCCTTCTACACTACCGATCCCCCCCCCACACACACAAAGCCTTCACATACATTTGGGGCAAGTGCTGTTTACGAGCACCTATTAAAAGCCTGCACGTACAAAAGGGGGGATGGGTGGCCAGCACCACGCCCGACCGCCTTTGCCTCCCCAATGGCGATGTTTAGACACCGCACTAGGCACCCCTTTGAGGCTGAGTTCACCATAAATATCGCTACATATTACCTGGTGATGCCACTCAAATAATAAATAACTCATCAAATGAGGGCCTACTGCAAGATAACTTTGCCTCTTATATTTGTATGTATTTTCAATTTAGCCACCCCCTCTATCTGACTAACAAGAAACTGCTTGGACATGCTGTGGCTGGGCATGCAGGCTACATGACCCCACTCAAGTCATCATCCACTCACACACATCACAAAGACAAAGATCCCAGGTAAAGCCTTAACAGACTTTTGGGGAAAGTGTTTTTAGTGAGCACACACTCACCCAATCGCCAACATTCAGTTGGCTGACCAGACGATTACGTAAGATGGGTGACATTGTGCCAGAGGGTGACATCATGATATCTGTGAACAATGAACATGTGTAACTACATATCCATTACCCACGTGTATCACGTAAGTGTAATAAAGTACTCTTCCGCAGTGTCGATCTCCGTTGTCCTTTATTTGGGTTCGTGTAAATCTCGCTCCCACGGCGTCCTCGCTCAGGCCCGCGTCTCCTCCGTCGAGCACTCTGCAGCCACACTGCTGCTCCGCTCTGCAGCCACACTGCTGCTCCGCTCTGCAGCCACCCTGCTGCTCCGCTCCTCCTCGCTCACGGCCAGCCTTCCACAGCCCGCTAGCCCCCCTGCGCCCGGACACCGATGGCCGACGGTGCCGAGGTCTCCTAACACGTGGCGATCGCGCCACCCTCCCAGTACTGCCCAACGTGGCCTCCTCCCGTTTTCACTCTGTCTTAACTCCCCGATCCTTTCCGGTTCTCTCCCTAAATCCTCTCCCCCACGTGACCCTAACTCCTCCCTCTCCTCACATGACCCAGACTCCGCCCCCCTCAATCCTTGCTCGTATTACATAAGGATGTGTGTTCCCTGGTTAGTCTGCCCCTGGTAATGGTTTAGTTTTAATAGTTTTAGATGGAAGGATTGGACCAACAATCTCGCAAGTCCTGATACTTACTCTTTTTTAACATAAATTAGATTATTTAGGAATACATTTGTGATTATTAAAGGGTTTATTGGTTACTCAGGAGCTATTATTAGGTTAATATTCAGATGACAAATTAAAGCTGTTCATCAGGGAGAACATCTACATTTACTTATCACCATGTCCCATGGTGTAAACAATTGCAGCCTCCAACTCTGATTATGCACTTAGTATCTATCTGCTATGAAGAAGGGTAATTTCCTGAAACGTTGCCTATCATATATTTTTCTAGGCCACAGTGATATGGACGACTGTAGAGTTTTTCATAATTGAGTGACTGTGTGGTCAAGTCAGGTTACTGGGTGATTGTGTGATTGAGTCGGTCAGTAATTTAAATGCATGTGAGGTGGATGGGTTTTTGGATTAGTGAGCGATTGATGGAACGGTGCGAGTGAGTGAAATAATAAACTGAGTGAGTATGGTGAGTGCGGAAGTGTTTGAATGAGTGGGTAGTGAGTGGTGTGCATGAGTTTGTTAATAAAGAGACGAACAAACAATGCGCTAAATTAATGAGTGAGGTGATGGAGTAAACACGAGTGATTTAGTGAGTTGGTCGATAAATAGCCTGCAACTTTCCTTATTGTGAATGTTACTTGTAATTGAATAACTCGAGTCAAACTTGTACCCTTGTACCCAATATTGCGATCTTGAGAGCAAGGATGACGAAATATCTCATCCACAATTTAGTGTTATGTGTAATACTGTACATCTGGGTGGGGTGCAGTGTGATGATTACATGATGTGCCTTTATTTAACACAGTAGCTTATTCTCTTGTATAGCTATTCAGTACTAATGTAGGTGCCTGGTCGATCCAGGTTATATTGTTGAGATCAGGTTATCTAAGGCAATGTTATGATGATGTAGTGTTCATTCATTATATTGATATTACCAAGTATTAACATACGCTGTATTTGTGCTGTGTTTTTCCATCAGTTTTACCTCGTTCAATTCAATCAATTAGGTTTGGTATCGGATGTTCACCCTGGCTCTGAGGGTTTATTGGATAAGAGGTTAACTACTCAGATAGCGGTGCAACGCAGCGCACAGCGAGGCCGAGACACGTAATAAAGCTATGCTATAGGTTAATGTGTAGTGATTGTGGTGTCATTGCTGTGTGCACACGTATGACGTCACTGTGCCGGGAGCGTTACTACCATGTGGGTCTGACGTCAGGGCCGGTGCTGGACACGTGACCGGATCCCAGTGGGGGCCGGGGGTCCAGGGGGACCTCGGGGGGCACGTGGACAGCAGGGGGGGCTTCGAGAGGGTGAAGAAGGGAGGCGTGGCCGGGGTGGGGCCCGGGCACGCCGAGGCCCATATAAGCGGCCTCCTCAGAAGGTTCGAGGCTGTTCCTGCGGAGAATGAAGACGCCTCGTGAAGATGCCAAGAAGAGAAGGCCTAAAGTGAGCGGACCGCCAACAGCCACCTGGCTGGGTCACGCTGGAGTAGCTAAGAGACAAGTGTGTGTTAGCTAGGGTAGGTCGGTGGTCACCACCCTATGTGTAGAGTAAGAGTAAATTTTGAGTAACCGTTGTGTTCATTAATAAATGAGTGTTACCTCCCAAGAAGTGTGTGTGCCGAAATTGAACCCAATACAAATGCAGTAAGATATGTGTGTGTATATAACACAGTTGAGAGTCAGGTGATGTGCGAATGTCTGCATCTCATTCTCCAGGTCCTGGGGGTTGATCGCTCAGGAAAGTTGTCCTCACGGGACACCAGCAGAGTCAGGCGAGGGAAAGCCTGAGGCCTCGGTTCATAATGGCCAGGGCCTGGGTAAATGGTCAGAAGTGGTCAATATCATGCAATAATAAATATAACATTAAAAGTTCACAAGAAAAAATAGTAAGTCGGTGTATGAGTGGGTATTGAGTATGTGATTGAGTGCTTGTGTCAATGAGTTATTATTCAGTGGGTTTATGAGTGGATAAGTGGGTTATGGAGTGGGTGGGTAAGCAAGCCATTGACTGATTGAGTGAGGGAGTGAGTTGGTCAGTGAGCCAGTAACTGAATTAGCAATTAAATGGGTTAGTGAGCAAGCAAGTGTGTGGGTGTGCGGGTGTGTTAGTGAAACGAGTCGGTGTCTCGTAAGTGAATTCCCACCTGCTGTCTGGGCACTAGAGACCTGTAGAGCAGTGAGCTGAGCATTGTGCACGTCGGTCAAAGGGGGACATGCCATAATCGGTTGGGGATGCTGCGTGGCTTCATTGCCCACAGGTGCCGAATGGCACCTCTGCTAAACTTCACCGGGCATGGCAGGGCCCTGTGACAATTGTGGAGGTTTTGCGTCCTGAGTGTTCGTGTTCGTCATGGTCGCCGGCGTTGGTTTGTCCACCCGTCGTGGTTAAAACCGTTTGTTGCTCCTGTGCTGCCATTATCATTACCAATTCCCGGAATCGCGGTGCCTGACGTTGCCAACAGACCTGTCATCCCTGTCAATAGTGATCTTCCGAAAGCCTGTTTCTTTGCCGCTCACAGCGCCCCTGAAGGTGACGACGGGTCCGGAGGACGTCGCCATTTCCCCATGCCCATCTGCGGGGGTTCCGGCGGGACCACCTATTGTTGGACCACTACCCCCACCAGCCAGTGTTCCTATCACACCACCGGCGGATGGACCTACGCTCTAAATTGTTGCGATTTTCTTAAACCATTATTTTATTTGAATTGCATGCTCTTTCCGCTGTGTTGTTGTTGTGTTGGGGGGGGGGTCCTACATTTTGTTTATAATTTTCTCTTCTGGTTGTGTTGTGTTATGTGGCTGATGGCGTTCTGTTGTGTTGCCCTTCCTTAGCCGGGACGGCTAAAAGATTGTAAACAGGGGGGGGGGGGGGGGGTGATGTAATGAGAGCGCTATCGCCTGGATTATTAATGGGGCATGTATTCATTCTACAGTCATACTTATCCATAGTGGGGTTTACATCTGGGTGAACGTTGACAGGTAGTTCCACCAGGGAGGCTTCGGGAACGTTTGGGAAGGTTCCAGAAGGGGCGTGGCCAGAGGCGGGGCTTAGATCCGGGTAGGGGGATATAAGGGGACACGGAGCAATGTGAAGGCGTCGGTGTTGAAGACTGAAGAGGAGCCCCGCCGCTGCTGCCCCGCCATCTCCATCAACCACGTGGCGGCAAGGGTCCATACTCTTTGGTTTTTTCGATAAAGTCACGTCGGTAAAAAATAAAATAAAAATAAATTAAATCACGACGTTTCGGAGGGAACACAAGCTTCCGTCTTCAGGTGGCACCGTCACAGCAAAATTACTGTATCAAGTTGATACAGTAATTTTGCTGTGATGTTGATACAATAATTTTGCTGTGATGGTGCCACCTGTATCAACTTGATACTTGATACAGTAATTTTGCTGTGAAGGTGCCACCTGAAGACGGAAGCTTGTGTTGCCTCTGAAACGTTGTGATTTAAATTATTTTATTTTTTACCTACGTGACTTTACCGAAAAAGCCACATGGCGGCTCGTCCTCCAGCCGCCCAGCCGCTCCTTAGCGCACCGTCAGCCGGCGGTGCGCTGGAGAATGGGTGAGCACCACATGGCGCAGGGCAGCGTAGCTCCGCAAAGAGCGGACGCCGTAAGGAGGAAGAGACGGAAACATGTGGCTGTACCGAGCTTTTATGGAATAAACAACTTAGATTACTTAACGTGTCAAAGACCACTAATTTCAGCCGTGTGCAGCACAAATCTGCGCTGCGTAGTTTTACGATCCCATGGGCCCTGTGCTTCGAAGCGTCCACGTGATCTGTCTCATCGCTGTCCGTGCCCCCTTTTGTTTATTCACATTTATCTTACCTTCGGTTTAGCACATAGGCTTTTGCGACCAATATTACTCTCCAACACATCGGTGTGTTGGGGAGTTAAATTTGTAATTGTTTAGCTTATTGTTTTGTAACATGTGACATGTTCATGAAGTCTGCGAGTTAATTACGCGTAAATTTAATTCACCTTATAGTAACAGATTGTACTTTAATAATCATGTTTATTGAAGGATTTGCAGAATTCCAGACATTCCTCATAACCAAAAAGGCTTTCCAAATTAGTCAGGCACAGGGAGGTTTCACTATTTAATAAACCTTTCTCGAGAATATTACCGACTTCATGAATATGAATGCTCAAGCATAGAACCTCATAATAAGATGCATACTCTTTTTGTGGTTGACATGCTTTATTTAAAAAACTAAATTTAAACTGTTTTTTATTTGACCAGATTAGGCCCAATGAGCTACGTAGTTATTTTTTCCGAAGTGACCTGGCCACAAAGGATAGCTCAACGACAAGTGGCTTGTCATGTCGATATTTATTTCAACAAAATACTCTTAAACACATGTTTGTAAATGTGGAGCGAAAAACTGGAGGACCTAGAGAAAAATCCCAGTGGTATGTAACCAATCTAGAACAATATCTTGCAACTGATGTCCTATACCTAAGTCTAAACTGAATGTTTAATGTCTATTTCCTTGCCTCCCCCTTGTGTCTCGGTGTCCGTGTAGCTGTCTGTACTTGACTCGAGAACTCACAATGGCGCTTGGTCCGTTTTTATGTCCAAATCTCCACAACTTTTAACATTGAACCAGGTGAGTTGGGGTTAGAGTCATGGGCTGGTGCTAGAGGAATGGCTAATGTTAGGGGTAAGGGTAGTGGTAGCATTATCAGTTAAGATTTGTATGAATTTGGCCTGAAATACAAACAGTATCTCCTAGGACTTAAAAGGTAGGGGTTAAGCTAAAATTAAACTAAACTTGTTATTTTTCCAGGTAAGGCTCACTGAGCTATACAGATCTTTTTCAGAAATGACATGGCCGCAAATGATAGCTCAACGAAGTGGATTTTCACGTGGGAATTTATAGCAGCCTAATAATCTAAACGCATGTTTCTAAATGTGGAGGGAAAACTGGAGGACCCCGAGACAAATCCACATGACTATTGGGAAAACATGCGCAAACTCCAAACATACAGACGTCAAGGTCGGGAACGAATCCACGACCTCCTGTATACCTGGCGAGGTAGTTAAAATTTAGCTACCGTGACACCCATAGAGGGTAGGGCTACGACTATTTTAGGGGTAGAAGTGTGAGTGTTTGAAGTGTTGCCATGTCTAAAACATCTCTCCACCTCCCCTCGCAGGACATCCCTGGCCCTGGTTACTATGATGTGAGTGAGGTGGTGAGAAAAAAACGGGCACCCCATCGTACTCGGACTTCAACGCCTTTGCCCAGCTCACTGCTGTAGAGGTCTCCAGTGCCCAGACGGCAGGGCACTCCAGGTGGGAATTCACTTACGAGTCATCAACTCGTTTCACTCACACACCCGCACACCCACGCACTTGCTTGCTCACTAACCCATTTAATTACTAATTCAGTTACTGGCTCAACGACCTACTCACTCCCTCGCTCAATCAGTCAATGGCTTGCTTACCCACCCACCCACTCCATAGCCCACTTATCCACTCATAAACCCACTGAATAATAACTCATTAATAGCTCCTGAGTAACCAATAAACCCTTCAATAATGATAAATGTATTCCTAAATAATCTCATTTATGTTTAAAAAGTTAACGTCAAGGCTTTCGAGATTGTTGGTCCAATCCTTCCATCTAAAACTAAACCATTACCAGGGGCAGATTAACCAGGGTACACACCTCCTTATGTGATACACGTGGGTAATGGATATGTAGTTACACATGTTCATTCACAGATATCATGATTTCGCCCTCTGGCACAATGTCACCTCTAAAACGTAATCGTCTGGTTGGCTATTGGGTGAATGTGTGCTCGCTAACAACACTTTCCCCAAAAGTCTGTTAAGGCTATGTGGGATCTTTGTCTTTGTGAATGTGAGTGGATGATGACTTAAAGGGGTCATGTAGCCTGCATGCCCAGCCACCGCATGCCCAAGCAGTTTCTTGTTAGTCAGATAGAGGGGGCGGCTAAATGGGTGTGGCACAGGCCAGATAAGAGATGGACTGAGGGGGTACAGAAGGATGTGGAGTAGATTGGACTTGCTGATGACCGGTATCAGCGGTGTCAAGACCGGCCTCTGGAGGTTCGTGAAGGACGCTTCTGGGGAGATGTAGGCAGTCAGCCTCCACCAACAACAGAGGGCAGAGGAGTGATGCTTACAACCACGAGCACAGTGCAGCAAGTTGGGACAGTAAGGGGCACAGGTGGTGCATTTGTCAGTCATCTCAGTCAACCCATGGCACCTGGATCTGTTGTTACCTACCAGTGAGCCTTCGACACTATACGTAGCCTCAAAGTACGCCTTTCATAGTGCAGGCGTTGTGGGTGACATCACCACCACTTAGTGGTGAGCAGCGGCTGCTGTTGTTGAGGAATAACTTCATGGGGACCGGTGGCACAGTGGTTAGCGCACTGTCTTGTGAACCTGGCAAACGGAGTTCAATGCCCACTTAATTCCAAAAACAGTGGTGCATATTTTAACGGGTCTTGGGCCTTCACGAGGTAGACTCAGCCTTAAAATGAGGTACAGTACATTATACCGATATAATACATTCTTATAAAATGGTTACAATCTGTAATATCACTTTTTCCAATACCCCATTGAGGGCCTCATACTTAAGTAATAAGGGTGTTTGAAACTGATTATTTAAGTGAGCGTTAAGCGAGGTCGGTCTGTACTGAGTACACCGTGATCTGGAGAGATACACCATTAAATTCAGTCACCAAACAAGAACGCTTTTAAAAAAAAAGTCAACTACAGCCAAAATATATAATATAATGAATATGTATTTATATTTACAATACAGAAAATCACGGTTTTGATACAAAAATAAATGTTGTGGTCAGGGTCCATTTGGTGGGGCGCTGGTTCTGGATGACGCCTCATCACAGAAACGCCTCCCCCGGAATCTTCCCTGCTTCCTGACGACGGGAACGACGATTGGCGACCGTGCAGGAGCCGCAGCCAAAACCGGAGCAGCGATTGCGATGAGGGAATGAGGAGAGGCGGGAGCAGAGTGGAGAGGGAGACAAGCGGCATCATTAGCGACGGTCGCCAAAATGTGAACACGCCGGTGCAGTTGCGATTACGTGTGTCGGTCAGGATTGCGGGCGGCACGGTACTCACGTCAAGGTGGATGAAGTAGTCGGCCGCTTTGGAGAAATTCCAATTGTTCCGCTCCAGGCATCTGTGGAGGCGAGCGCGGACGGGAGGCAAACAGAACGTCAGTGCCTTGTTTCCACAGTCCAGCTTGCAAGTCTAGTGCCTGGGCTGTGGACCAGATTCCCAAGCCGCACTGCTTGGAGGAGCGCCGTCGCGAGATCACGGGGTCAACGCAGCGGAGACGCACTGTCAAGTCGCCCCTGACTCGAGTCGACTTTATGGCCATGTGTTTGTACAAAAATTGTCGAAACGTACCAAAAATTATCGGAGTAAGCCATCTCAAGCATACATTGTCTCCTTAATAATCTTTACAAAATGACTGACGCTTTCCTCTGGCTGTGGACAAAAAGGGGTAGGCGGGAGTGAAGGGGCAGGAAGGACATAACAGTCCGGGTCCAAAGACCCTGGTGCCCCTCTAAGGGTTTGTCAGAATAAATGGCTCCTGCTGGGCTGTCTGATTACTCTTGCAATGAAGCATGACATCAAACGTGTGTGCACACGTGTGTGTGCACGTGTGTGTGCGCACACGTGTGTGCACGTGTGTGTGCACATGTGTGTGCACATATGTGTGGCTGTAAGAGAGTCCCACGTGCTCCCGCCCACCTTTGTGACCACTTCGGTGTCATGTGGGATTTTTCTGCGAACGAATTGACTAACTCCTGCTGGGACGAGGTGAGCGCAGTAAACGGGCAGCTGCTGGACGTCGCTGATGTTGTTGAGGCGAATGCAGGGGGCATCTCACTTGCAAGAGCTTCGCGGATGATAATCCACTCACTCGCGACAGACGGCCTGCCGAGTGTCAACACAAGCAGGTCAATAAAAATAATAACACATTACTTGGTTAAACAGCAAGCTAATGGAGCACCTGAAGAAAACACACATGGGCAAGGGGTCAACACTCTATCCCATACAGAAGACAAGATGGAGATTAGTCCATACTTGCTGTACTGCCTTCTGGAAAATCAAGAGTATGCAACCTCGTTAAGGAAGAAGCAAAGGAATGGGAGAGGGAGCAGAGGAAAGGAAAGCAGGAAAGCGCATGTTGTTTGTGTGCGAAAACATGGTGTTTGTTTGTGGCTATGTGTATATGATGTGTCATGTAGCCCGTATACCCAGCCACCGCATGCCTAAACAGCTTTTGTTCGGCTGGATAGAGGGGGCTAAACGGGCGCGGAACGGGCTAGAGAAGAGAGGGAGCAATGTGGTACAAGAGGATGTGGATTTGAGTGGACTTGCGGATGACTGGTACCAGCGGTGTTAAAATCTGCCTCTGTGGAGGAGGCTCGTGAAGAATGCTACTGGGTAGTTGGAGGCAGTCTCCCTCCAAAAAAAATGGGGCAGAGGAGTAACGCTCAAAACAACGAGCAGAGCGCTGGGTGGCTAAATCACAGCAAGTTGGCATAGTAGGGGGCACAGGTGGTGCATTGGCCAGCTATCTCAGTTGACCCGTAGTACCTGGGTCTGTCTCGTGACCTCCTGCCAGTGGGCGTTCGACACTTCACGTGGCCTCAACGTGCACATAGGCTGGCACAAGCGCCGTGGTGACGTGACTGCCACTTAGTGGTGACCAGCGGTTGTTATGATGTGGGGGGTCATGGTGCAAGTGACTCACCTGCCGTCCATGGTTGGCACCAATTGCACCACCCGCCAAAATATCTTCACAGACTCTTGGCAATTCTTGACTGAGGATTGACACGTGGACAAAGGTGCACGGGCGTCAAGAGAAAGCCACTTTATTAGCATAAACCGCATGGCAGGATCAATTAGAATAATGAGGTGGTGCTTATGGCAGGCAGTGCAGAATACACCTGGTGTAGTTAAATGCAATGTCAGTTATGCTGTTGATGATGCTACTGCTGATGACGAAGCTGATGGTGAATGTGACTATGCAAATACTCACTCTCTTTGAAGAAGCCGTGCACGGTGAAGTTGACCTGGGTATCCTGTAAAGTGAGAGTCACAAGTAAACACGACCGCCCACCATTTGTAAGCAACCCAAGAGGTGGAGACTGCAGGGTTGGGGTCTCGACCAGGGTTAGTGCTGTGGTTAGAGTAAGTGTGAGTCTTGGCTTGTGTTAGTGTCAAAGTTTGAGAGAGAGATGTTGCTAGGGATCATAATGAGATCGAGTGTCAAGGCTCGGGATAATGTATATTTAAGGCCAAGAAGATGGCTTTAATGTCTCTTAAGAGTTACGTTTCATGTAATAATTCACGTTACATATTGGAGCAAGCTAAAGGTGGACATATTTACGTGAACATAAGGGTATCAAAGAATAAGTCAAAATAATTATAGTAAAAACTCTAAGCATAAATTGAGGGCTTGTGCACAGGAAAGATTTGTAACTCAGGCTGCATAAGCTCAGCAATTTGTGTTTAAGCAGAGCCAGCGGCTATGCCAATGAGGGCGTTTTGGTACAAGGCCACAGTTGGCTCACCGTGCCACGGCTGACGGTGGTGGTGAAGGAGGACATATCGTGATGCTTGTGTGTCAGCTCTTTGATGAAGTCCTCCGCCGTCAGCCGCTCGCACTTGAGCTGTGCTGTAGGATGAGGGGGCAGGAGGGCAACAAAACTGTGGTGATGTGCGTGGCGACAGATATGCACATGTTAAACTTCTTTTGCACTGTACGTAGTTCACTGTGCTAATCGGATGTGCGGAGCAAGGAGAAAACTGCATGGCGCACGGTGACAGAATGACATGAGCGGCGACACAGTGACGCGCGGATCTGCAAACATCGCTCGTGACCAACACTCACGTGAATCTTCCGGGGTCGGCTTGTCTGTACCCTCCTCTCCCAGGCTGCTCCTGGAGGTGGAAACGAGATCCGGAGTGTTAGGAAACGGAGTGGCTACACTCGCATCCACAAGTGTGCTTTAATTTCCGTGTTTTTGCAAAGCATTTCTTTCTTCTGGTATCGTTGCGGAAACTGATGATTTAATTCCAATTTTAGAAGCCATTTCATTTCGAAGCATTTAAACCAATCTTCTGATTCGCTGCTCGTGGCTATGTGAAAAAACCTCCACACGTTTCAGCGCACTTTAAATGGCCTGCTCTTTGATGACGCTATCGAAGTTGTCATTAATGCTTATTGTAGGCGCAGCTTTCTTATACCAAAAAATAAACTACGCCTTAACTTGTGGGAGCAATAAGTCTGACGCATGTTTGAGGTGTCTTAAATCAAACTGTTTCTTTATTTCTTAGTTGCACAAAAACGAGAGATTTCTAAAGTTATATCTTCGCTTGTCCACATACGGTATCACGTTGCCGCATGGTCAAAGACTGTCCACTCGCTCCCCACCTGGCTCTTTTCGTAACTTCCCGTTTATACTGTCAGACAGGAAGTGACGTCATGGGTTCAATCAACGGATCGTCGAATCACAGGGGGGTTCTAAACAGTTGGAATATTCCAAATCAAATATGCCCAGTCTCAACAAATGTATGACAGATGTACATCAAATGTATACGCAGAAATTATACATTCACTTTCTGTCTTAAGGCTCTTACACTTATAACTGCCTGTACCGATGATAAGCAATGTAACCCGGTGTCTCGAGAGTGGTCTGTGGCAAATACCAATTCATCCTGTCATGTGACAGCCTTGCTGGCCAGTTTGTGAGTGTGTGTGTGTTTTTTGCTCACTCTGAGGGGCTGTAGATGGTGATGAGGGCATCCTTATGATACTTCTTGAGCTGACCCTCGCGGTCTGCGGTATCATAAAGACCGTAGTACCTGCCAATGCACACGCAACACACTCTAATCCAGTGGCGGCTCCTGCAAAATCTCTCAGGGGGGGGCAAATGTTTGGATGATTGATAAGGATAAGGTCCACCCATGCAATGGATAAATTAACAGCGTAAGCATGTAAAGGCAACTTCACTACTTTAATATTAATGAAAAATAAAGTGACTCTTGCAATACATCTCCTTGTTTGTTTCAATACTCACTATTGTTACACTGCTTACATCACATTACTCTCTTAATACACTGCTAACTTATACTGAAATTTTGCTCTTCTCTCTTTCAAAGTAGCAAAGTGATCAATTACTCTCTCATTGAAAGCAGGCATGTTCCTGACTAGTTCCCTCTCCATGGAAAGCATAGCCAGTGCATTCAGACGTTCCTGTCCCATTACATTTCTCAGGAATGTCTTGATTCTCTTTAAGGTTGAGACACACCTCTCACCTTTAGCAGTTGTCATGGGAGTGGTTATGAGGATGTTCAACAGAGCAACAGTCTCTGAAAAAGTATCCTGGAGGTTGTACTTCAGCAAAACCTGGTACAGCGCCAGTGCACCACAGCAGCCCTTGAATTCTGGACTCTCATAAATGAGAGACAGTTCAGTCTTCAGCTTCGCCTTATTTAACATAGGGTATGCCCTGACAGTGATGTTTAGAGCCTCAACAGGGAATGTATGGCCATGCTGTTGAAACATCTCTCCTTGTAGCAGCATGGCACTTACAAGGTGGTCGGTAAAGGAGAACCTTTCTTTGGTGTGGACCAAGATTGTGTCGCAGACCTGACAAAATACATACATTAAATTTAGTTATAAAATAAATTATTTATTATAATATAAATATGGAGATACAAGGTTTCCATCCCGACAGCAACAATGTATCAGGAAGAATCCATATTTTATATCTCAATATTTTTTAAAAAATATATGATATTGGTCACCCTTTACATCTGTCAATGTGTTTTACAAATATTTAACCAATGAAAAGCATTAAAAGAGCTTGGAAATTATTTTGGGGAAAAAACAGGTTTTCTTTCGTTTCCTGAAAAGTAAGTTTTGGACATACAAGGCTTCCGTCCGACAGCAATGATTTGTGTGTGTGTGTGTTATTACGTTAATTAACATTCTACCAAAATTCAAGCTCAAATGAAGTTTGACAAGGGTTTTTGACCAGTAAATGTATTTTCAATCCACTCAGTTTCTTTTATTAAAGATTCCACTAGGTGGCGACAAATAATATTGTTGACTGAATCGTTGACGTGTAGGATAAACATTGTGTTGGTGTTCGAATGGAATGTGCAAATTTCAAAGTACAATGCTAGGAGTAAAAAAGACTGCTACTATCCTTTCCTAAACTGATTGTAAAAACAAAGTGAGATTTTCCAACACTCGAGTATTTAAATGGTCAGCAATAAATACCTCTTTAGACAGCCTCTGCTTGTCTTCTTCTCCCAAGTCCCTCCTAGATCTTGTTGTTCCTGTTGCTACTTGCTCCTGCTCCTGAAATGAGCTCTGGTCCCTGAACACAGAAAGATCAACAGTGTTTTTATGAATAAAACATGTTTTATGAATAATCTCATGTCATTGACAATACTTCTTCACGTCTTAGAAAAACAGAAGCAACACAAATAGTCTGTTTTAGATATATTTTCTGAGAATAGCTCAAAAGATATAAAAATTGCTGGCTAAACTTTGTTACAGACAAGGTAATTACAATTTCCAAAGATGCAGATGATTAAATTAGTTCCCCACTTTTAAGTGTCTAAATCTTGTTACCATATAGCATGCATTTTTAAATGACATGGTTCTATATTGAGAAGGTATGAACAACATTATATGATCTTGCCTGATGGACTGCACTTTCATTGTGAAGTTCTGGAGGGCTTGTTTGATGAAAACTGCATCAATGTTCTTCTTCTGCAGCTGCTGGTACATCACGTCAATGTGAGGCATGATTTGATGAAACAGATGCAGAAAAAACTGAAAGTCTTCATCTTGCAGCATCCTCAGGAAGCCAGATGCCTCCCTCACCGTGTTGCTATCAAATGAGCTGTCAGTCGCAATAGATCTGAAACACTGTATAAGGTCATCTAGGTTCTCGTATACAGTGTTCACGATTCTGCTATTAAAGTTCCATCTTGTGGATGAGGCTCTTGGCAGCCTTCGTGCAACAATCTCGTCGAGAATAGTAGTGTGTTTTGGTGACCGGGTAAAAAAGCTGGTAATGCCACTCAGATCAGAAAAGAATACTCTAACTGCTGGAGTTTGAGATGTAGCTTGCTGCATGATCAAATTCAGCTGGTGTGCATAGCAATGCACATAATGTGCATTTTCATAATGTTCACGCACCTTTTGCTGCACACCAGCCCGCTCTCCCCTCATCACACTTGCCCCGTCGTATGCTTGCGCGATGAGTTTAGATTTGTCACCATCAGTGAAAAGACTGTTCAGCCTCTCCAGAATCACACTGGCAATCAACTCGGCTGTTGTATTCAAGATAGGGATGAACTCATAGAAACGTTCTTGCACAGCATGGTCCGTGTCAATGTATCTGAACACAAGCACTAATTGAGTCTGTGTAGAAACGTCAGTAGTCTCATCTGCTTGAATTGCTACGAATCTAGCTGACTTCACCTCTTCCTTTATATGCTCCCTGATGACTGATAGCATGCAATCCAACAGCTCATTTTGTACAGTCTTTGATGTACCTTTAAAGACTGTGGCAGTTTTCAAGTGCTCCTCAAACACCTCGTCTAGCGATGCTACCAAGTTGACCAGTCCATGAAAAACGCCAGCGTGGCTTGAGCCTTCGCTCTCATCTTTGCCCCTCAATGCTAATTCGAACAGGCCACAAAATTTCACACAGTCGATAAGACGGCCTAGAATGTGGCGGTTCTTACTAACCTCGTCATTGTGACGACGTACAGCTATCCGGTAACTGTCGTCCAACTGTGTGGCAATATTGACCGTCCCGAAAGCCGCCAATTTTAGGCAACTGTCCATATGCATCTTCGCCGTTTCATGCTTTTTCACCTTCTCCGAGAGATGATGCATATCGGTGACACCTGTAGTTGTCCATGCGATGTCCGTCCCGTTCTCGGGATGGAAGAGAATGCAGGGGTAGCAAAATAAAGCATTAGCTACTTCGCAACCTGCTAGCCATTTTATTCGCTCATACCAGTTCCTCGAGAATCCTCTATTATATGATTTTCCGCCCTTTGTAGATACTTGCTTTATTTTTAAATTTGGTCTTGGTGGCCCTAACTCTTTAATTGACAATTTACCCTGATTACTACGACAACTGAATGGTATTTCTTTTAATGACACGATAGAATTAATTGCGTTCGCCATGACGTTGTTCAAGTTCAACTGGCCTCATCTCGCGAGATGTCCCAACAGTCTCTCTCGCTCTCGTTTTCTTTATTTATTTTTAATTTTTAATCACATTTGATAAAGATATGTTTTCTTGTTCAAATTCAAAATTGTTTTCAAATATTATTTGTCACTTAATCTTAAAGATTTTTAATAGTGTATGTTTGTTCCCACCAATCGCTGCACAAGTTAAGGATACGTATGATGACGTAAGCACGTTAGTGCAAGCCCTCCCAGAAGCCATAGAGAATGCATTGCAGCGCCCGACAGGGATGCGACGATGCTCCCATTCGCTCGCGAAAGTTGCATCAAATTATGCGTGGGCATGTCTGTGTATGTGTCACAATTCTAGTGTATGTTGTGCAACCATGTGAGAGAGAACTCAAGAGACCAGGATATGCTTAATTTTCCACAGTGACCCCGGTCACCAATCACGTGTAAAGTATTGGATTTAAATTCAGTTCTATGCTGTTTCATTTTTCTACCTAGGGGGAAAGATGGCAGCAATTTTGCAAATGGATCAAAGAAAATGGTAAATATGAGATGGGAATAATGGGAAGCAGTAAAAACAAAATGATGAAAATGACATGAAAAAGTAAATTGATTCTTTAAATGAATCCCGGCTTCCACCGACAATTCAATGAGTTTGATTTATGATATTTTTACGATTTCGAGTGCTGTAATCTCTCATAGCTGCGGGTGGTCACACATGGTATATGAGCTATTCAACCCGAAATCAAATTATTCTTACACGTGTGACTAAACGCATGCATTGTGTGCTGAAATTCATTTAACCCATGCATAATTGCACACCTATTGGCCTAGCACTCCAGTCCACTTCGGCTGTCTTTTCCAGCAATCACAGGCGATTTCAATGGAACAACCAAGTCACCTCTTGGGGACGCTATAAAAGGCTACATGAGGATAATAATGATGCCCTCTCATTATCCAGGAGAGTCTTTCTCAGCCTCAAGACTGTTCTTCACGAGGATCCTGTATTAGGATTGTTCGGCAAATTCCCTGAATGAGCATTTAGGTTGGAGGCAGAAGCTGCACTGTCCGGGGGAAAAACACGTACGCATTCAGGTCAAGTACGCTCAAAGCTCTGGACAGATGTATTAAACAATCTATTGATATGCTGTGATCTTCTGGTCACCCTTCAGTTGAAGGGGGGGGGGGGCTATAAACAGCTGATGTAACATTTACATCTCATATAGCGGTTGGCCTATCGCCTCCTGCCTCCCCGACGCACTCACCCTATAGTTGTCGGGAAAGACAATTTTCCGTGACAGCGCCTCGAGGTTCAAGGCCGCCATGTAGTTAACCACATAGAATGTTGCCATGTCTCCCTCGAAGTGGAACTGAGAACACACACACAGACACAATATTGCAGAGAGGCACAGTGTTGCCATCAGTGGTGTAGCGTGGTGGGCATGGTCCCATTGATGGACGAGATTTCTCATGCACAGCCCCTACTGTTTGGAATACTCTCCCACTCCACATCTGACATCGACAGCATCACTTTATTACTCAGATACAAAATCAAAGCCTTTTCATTAATCTGGGCATACGGTAATGAATAGGAAATCACATTTTGGACATTTGACCAATTGGTTAAACACAGGATAGTTAAACCCAGGATGGATTGTAGGCAGTCCAGCTTGAACACATCGCTCAATCTCTCGCGCTCATACAGTGAGGAAAAAAAGTATTTGATCCCCTGCTCATTTTGTATGTTTGCCCACTGACAAAGAAATGATCAATCTATAATTTTAATGGTAGGTTTATTTGAACAGTGAGAAACAGAATAACAAAAACATCCAGAAAAACGCATGTCAAAAATGTTATAAATTGATTTGCATTTTAATGAGGGAAATACGTTTTTGACCCCCTCTCAATCAGAAAGATTTCTGGCTCCCAGGTGTCTTTTATACAGGTAACGAGCTGAGATTAGGAGCACACTCTTAAAGGGAGTGCTCCTAATCTCAGCTTGTTACCTGTATAAAAGACACCTGTTCACAGGAGCAATCAATCAGATTCCAAACTATCCACCATGGCCAAGACCAAAGAACTCTCCAAGGATGTCAGGGACAAGATTGTAGACCTACACAAGGCTGGAATGGGCTACAAGACCATCGCCAAGCAGCTTGGTGAGAAGGTGACAACAGTTGGTGCGATTATTCGCAAATGGAAGAAACACAAAAGAACTGTCAATCTCCCTCGGCCTGGGGCTCCATGCAAGATCTCACCTCGTGGAGATGCAATGATCATGAGAACTGTGAGGAATCAGCCCAGAACTACACGGGAGGATCTTGTCAATCATCTCAAGGCAGCTGGGACCATAGTCACCAAGAAAACAGTTGGTAACACACTACGCCGTGAAGGACTGAAATCCTGCAGCGCCCGCAAGGTCCCCCTGCTCAAAAAAACACATATACATGCCCATCTGAAGTTTGCCAATGAACATCTGTATTCTTAGGTTCCGTCTTCAGGTGGTACCGTCACAGCCACGACAGCTGTGTAGGGGTGTTAGAGAGAGAGCCGTTATGCATGGCAGCTTATGGGAAACAAACACAGTGGGCGGGGCTACGTGAGTGCACGGGGGGGGTGCTCTCAACGACGTCCGCACCAGGCAGCCCGGGGCCCCACCCCTCAGCGGGGGTGGAGTATAAAGGGGGATGTGTCAGAGGGCTCGGGGCAGAATGTTAAAGCTAAACCAGTGAAGACGGAAGAATGTCTGGCTAGAGCCCTGGACTCCCCTGGGACGCCGCCCTTGTCAGGGCCGCGCAGGACCGAGCCAGCGGCGTGGTCCCGAGAACCAGAGCTAGTGCTCTGGGACTCCGGGTACCGTAGCCCGACTTACCAGTGTCGGGCCAGACAGCCTCCCCTAGCCCATTAGTGGAGGACTAGGAGGTAGGTCAGAGATAGCTAGCAGTGTATTCCCAGCTAGCCGGGTGAGGGGGCCGATACCCCCTCCAGTATTGTATGTCCGCGGTTGTGACAACTGTTGCGGAATAAATACGTGTGCCTCAACCCCGGGTGTCCAAGAATCCTCAACGGTATTACAGCTGTATCAAGTAAATGAGAGATTGCAGAAGCTACCACTCCGTTTATATAATGGTTGGAGAAGGTGGTGGGGCAAGGGCCGCATACTTTTATTAATATGGTAAGGTGAGGCTTAAGACTAAGAATAGACTGCATAACAAAGGCTGAGCCTTTGTTATGGAGAGGTGCGGTTTGTGACTCAAACTGTAACAGGGAGACCACCACTAGACATGGTAAAACTGTGATGGTTGTCTGTCAAATAAGATTGGCAAATAAGTGTAGTTAAATCTTTTTTGCATGGTTAATCACATCTTTCCAATGATTACTCAGTTTGTAACCGTCATCACGGTTGAAATTATGTCTGTGTTTGTATATTTGTATGGCTTCGTGTACAAACCTTTGATGGTAGCCAGGAGGTTTGCAGAGAACCTTGGTCTCGGAAAATACAATTTCATGAGAGCCCACCGAGTTGTAGCAATGATCGGCAACGGCCGAAGAATCAGTTCTGCCGTGTTTCAGATCTGACTTGTGCTCGCGGACACGATCAGAAACATGACGTTTCGTTTCTCCAATGTAGCAATCACCACAAATGCAACTCAATTTGTAGACTCCAGGATACTGTAAGTCAAGAACGACATCCTTCACAGATGGAATCAAATCACGGATTTTATGCACTGTACTGAATCGGACTTGGATCTTATGTTTGTTTAGAATTTTGGAGATCTTTTTGGTCACGCCTGCTATGTATGGCAACGTGATAGTTTTGGTCGGAGTTTCATGTGGCTGTTTCTGTATGGTGGGATAAACAGCTTGGCGGATAGTGCGGTCAGAGTATCCGTTCATCCTGAGGGCCCGATGTACATGTCTTAATTCACCGGCCAGGTGGTGTTGGTCAGAAATGCCATGGGCTCTGTGGTATAGCGTTTTGATGAGATAATTCTTTTGAGATGGGTGGTGGTGGGAATCCGGTTTCAAGTAGGAATCTGTGTGGGTGGCTTTCCTGTAGACAGAATGTCCCAAGGATCCGTCAGGCCTCCTCTCAAACAGAATATCCAAGAATGGATATTCTGTTTGAGAGGAGGCCTGAATGGATATTCTGTTTGAGAGGAGGCCTGACGGATCCTTGGGACATTCTGTCTACAGGAAAGCCACCCACACAGATTCCTACTTGAAACCGGATTCCCACCACCACCCATCTCAAAATAATTCTCTCATCAAAACGCTATACCACAGAGCCCATGGCATTTCTGACCAACACCACCTGGCCGGTGAATTAAGACATGTACATCGGGCCCTCAGGATGAACGGATACTCTGACCGCACTATCCGCCAAGCTGTTTCTCCCACCATACAGAAACAGCCACATGAAACTCCGACCAAACCTATCACGTTGCCATACATAGCAGGCGTGACCAAAAAGATCTCCAAAATTCTAAACAAACATAAGATCCAAGTCCGATTCAGTACAGTGCATAAAATCCGTGATTTGATTCCATCTGTGAAGGATGTCGTTCCTGACTTACAGTATCCTGGAGTCTACAAATTGAGTTGCATTTGTGGTGATTGCTACATTGGAGAAACGAAACGTCATGTTTCTGATCGTGTCCACGAGCACAAGTCAGATCTGAAACACGGCAGAACTGATTCTTCGGCCGTTGCCGATCATTGCTACAACTCGGTGGGCTCTCATGAAATTGTATTTTCCGAGACCAAGGTTCTCTGCAAACCTCCTGGCTACCATCAAAGGTTTGTACACGAAGCCATACAAATATACAAACACATACATAATTTAAACCATGATGACGGTTACAAACTGAGTAATCATTGGAAAGATGTGATTAACCATGCAAAAAAGATTTAACTACACTTATTTGCCAATCTTATTTGACAGACAACCATCACAGTTTTACCATGTCTAGTGGTGGTCTCCCTGTTACAGTTTGAGTCACAAACCGCACCTCTCCATAACTTTTTTCCCTATTCTTAGTCTTAAGCCTCACCTTACCATATTAATAAAAGTATGCGGCCCTTGCCCCACCACCTTCTCCAACCATTATATAAACGGAGTGGTAGCTTCTGCAATCTCTCATTTACTTGATACAGCTGTCGTGGCTGTGACGGTACCACCTGAAGACGGAAGCTTGTGTTGCCTCCGAAACGTCGTGATTTTTATTTTATTTTACAATGTTTTTTACCTACGTGACTTTACCGAAAAAACCTAAGAATATGAATCATTGCAGTCACGAAAGCTTCAAATCTAGAATTAATGAACATCTGAATGATTCAGAGGACAACTGGGTGAAAGTGTTGTGGTCAGATGAGATCAAAATGGAGCTCTTTGGCATCAACTCAACTCGCCGTGTTTGGAGGAGGAGGAATGCTGCCTATGACCCCAAGAACACCATCCCCACCGTCAAACATGGAGGTGGAAACATTATGCTTTGGGGGTGTTTTTTTGCTAAGGGGACAGGACAACTTCACCGCATCAAAGGGACGATGGACGGGGCCATGTACTGTCAAATCTTGGGTGAGAACCTCCTTCCCTCAGCCAGAGAATTGAAAATGGGTCGTGGATGGGTATTCCAGCATGACAATGACCCAAAACACACGGCCAAGGCAACAAAGGAGTGGCTCAAGAAGAAGCACATTAAGGTCCTGGAGTGGCCTAGCCAGTCTCCAGACCTTAATCCCATAGAAAATCTGTGGAGGGAGCTGAAGGTTCGAGTTGCCAAACGTCAGCCTCGAAACCTTAATGACTTGGAAAAGATCTGCAAAGAGGAGTGGGACAAAATCCCTCCTGAGATGTGTGCAAACCTGGTGGCCAACTACAAGAAACGTCTGACCTCTGATTGCCAACAAGGGTTTTGCCACCAAGTACTAAGTCATGTTTTGCAGAGGGGTCAAATACTTATTTCCCTCATTAAAATGCAAATCAATGTATAACATTTTTGACATGTTTTTCTGGATTTTTGTGTTGTTATTCTGTCTCTCACTGTTCAAATAAACCTACCATTAAAATTATAGACTGATAATTTCTTTGTCAGTGGACAAACGTACAAAATCAGCAGGGGATCAAATACTTTTTTCCCTCACTGTAACCCCACTGCGTCATCACTACAGGAACACCTGTAGTGAACCGCTACATTCATAGATGATATGGCAGTTTATAGATTATTTTGCTACAAACATGTCCACGTGATAAGCCACTGTGTTGAGCTATCATTTGTGGCCAGGTCGCTTCTGAAAAAGCTCATAGCACAGTGGACTTTACCTGTTAAGATAAAACATGGTTTAGTTGTATTTGTATATGTTTAAGTGAGTTGTTTACCTTTCCTATACTTGGCACTCCCATCGTGGTTTTGTGTTGTTTATTGTTGTAGCGGTCAGCAGGAAGCTTGCCGGCCACTGGATCGTCCGTGAGACGATCATCAGCGCAGCCAGGCCTCGCTCCCAGCGAGAGCTCCGTGCAGCCTCGCCTCTCCCTGGCTTTCCGCACAACCGAACCAAACCATGAGTACGTGAGAGAGAGTTGGGATTTAGCGTAAAAGCCAAGGGAGTTTAATTCCAAACAGACGAGGTAGATCGGGTTTAGACCATCGGGAGATAGGTTAGCCTTGCCCTGCTGATTCCGACTGATTCGGGTAATAGTGACTCGCAGACACAATAAATCGTAAGTAATCGATAACAGCCTCGTGGGGTTTCTACGAGTGTGAGGAAAGTGCGTGGTGGTGCGTGTGCGCTCGCCATAACACGTGTGGCTGGGTGCGCAGCGTCCCGGTGGAAGAAACGCTGCCCCCAAAGGACTCCACGAGTGCGCGTTTCGTCCTGTGACCCCTGACCTCCGCGCTGCGTGTGTGGGAATAGGTCTGAACGACGGGTTAACGCGCGGATCTTACCCTCGATTCGGTTATCGTTACGCTTGCGCTGCGCTATTTTTTAGATTGTGCCCGAGCGTAGTGCGTGAATCCTGTCGCCAGTTACTCATCACTGCGCAGAGGGGCCGGAGGACGATTAAAGCCTTCTCTTTAATGCCCCAGTACACAGCAACACTTGTTCTAGAACCAGTCCCGAATACCCGCCCCACATCCCTTTAAATAATTTCCAATACAACCCCCCAATCGGCTACGCGTGTACGAGTGACGTCTTGCCCTTTGACCCCTGACCCCCCCATCCCGCGCGTGATTGGTGCGCGGGGTTGTGAGAGCGGAGACGTCGCGTTTAGTGGCTGTGCGTGCACGAGTGTGGGCAGTGGTGTACAGGGAGTCTCCTACTAATGTTTGAGGGAATACACGGGGACAGTGGCGGTGAATGACCAAGGGCCAGCCAAGAGATATGTTTCGCAGGGGGGAAACGGCAGCAGCGAGGAGAGGAACCGGGAGGCAGCAGCCCCAACAGCAGGGAATCTTTGTCTTTGTATATCTACACACACACACGTATCATTGTGTGTCTGTACGCATGTGTTGACCGAACGATGTACTCGTGTCTCTATATGCACGTGTTCATTACGCGTCATTCTGCTCCAAGCCGCAGTGCGCATCTGATATAATGCTTATGGACGTAATCCAGATGATACAAAACGCAAATATAATCATAGCAATTGGTTTATAAAAGAAAAGGAAAACAATTATTATAAGCAGGTTTTGTATCTAAGTCAGACTGAATCGACATTAAAAACGAAACCGGGTTACATGCTGGACGCCTCTGAAACATTCCAAATCCATTCATTCAGTTCGTCATTCACCTCTAGGAAGGCCGTCTCTCCCATCAATTTTCGGTTGCTTTCGTTCACGAACGACTCAAAAGTTATTTCATGGACACACTAAGAGTCTATAGGACGCAACATACACCACAAAGCCACATATATACAGTACTTTCACACACGATGTAAGTTCCTAACACATCACAATTATACTGGTAGGAACCTCCTGGTTACACCAGCCCACAGGGGATAATTGTGTCCGTCGTGCAGGGAGGGGCTGGGTGGGGAGGGAGGGGGCTGGGTGGGGAGGGGAGGGTGGGGCTGGATGGGGGCTGGGTGGGGAGGGGCTGGTCACCCCGTGGTGCCCTTATAAAACTCAACGTTTAACCTACTCACGCCGGCTTGTGCCCGCCCTCACAGTCGGGCATATTTGCGGAATACACCACGCCGCCGTTGACCCTGGCCATTGACCGAGCAGCCCAACGTTCCTACCAGCTCCCTCCGTAGGAATGTGTTAACATCGTCCTACGGTCCGTTCTACTCAATGAATCGCATAGTCGTCTTCCTCTCTCCTTTTGCTTCGTCTACATTCACCGCGTCTCCTCTTCCCGCAGTCGCATTGTTCGCTATAAACAATTGTAGTTGCATATCAACAGGCGCGCGCGTGCGTGCCGAGTAAGTGATGACACGTGGCCGCAGGCGAGCGCGATTGGCGTGATTCTTACTGGCGACACACGAGGTGCTCGCTACAGCTGAGTAGGAAGTGGATACCGGGTTGTTGCCGAGGATCCAGATCAGAACGCCGAGCGCGAGGCAGAGAGCGATCTTGGCGAGGCTCTCATCTTCTGTGCGCAAACAATGCCGGCTTCAATTTCGATTTAAATTCCGGCTTCGCCAGCTTCAATTTATGCACAAGCCTTGGCCAATCAGAGAGAGAGGCTACACGCCCATCACCCCCTTCTTCTCTCTATATATATTTATTGTAAGCGCGAGAGAGTCTGCACTTTCTATTACATTTAACTTTCCTTGGGCTTTTTTTTGCTCGTTCGATGATGCTGTAGTTTTTTTAAGTTCTTAAACAATTACTACTATAATAGCCCAGAAATGTGTGTAATGCGCGTGACGTCACTCCACATGCCGCATGTGGAGTGACGTCATTCATGATACAATAATCATGAGCGGGTTCATGACCTCACTCCACATGTCGCATATGGAGCGACGTCATTAATGATACAATAACCATGAGCGGGTTCATGACGTCACTCCACATGCCGCATATGGAGTGACGTCATTAATGATACAATAATAATCATGAGCGGGTTCATGACGTCACTCCACATGCCGCATGTGGAGTGACGTCTTAATGATACAAAAATCATGAGCAGGTTCATGACGTCAATCCACATGCGGCAT
This sequence comes from Lampetra planeri, assembly GCF_965212315.1. Lineage (NCBI taxonomy): Eukaryota > Metazoa > Chordata > Hyperoartia > Petromyzontiformes > Petromyzontidae > Lampetra > Lampetra planeri. Next base: position 2,386,966 of record NC_136153.1, read on the forward strand.
GTGGAGTGACGTCATGAACCCGCTTATGATTCCTCTGCGCAGGGTATCATTTGAGCCGGGTCAGTCCGAACTTCGCAACCAAAACAAAACACCAATCCGTGCCCGGCATACCACATGCAGTATAGCTTTAGCGAAAGCTGGCTACCAAGTCCACCGCCTTCCCGCCAGCCCATCTCATGACTGTGTCCTCTTTGATCTTTTTCCTCATCCCACCTCCTCCCCCACCTCATCCCCTCGTGCCCCCCCCCCCCTCTCTCTCTCCCCCCTTGCCTCCCACTCTCTTGCCTATATAACCTCTTGCCACGGGCAGCTCTCTCGCCTACTTCAGCATTTTTCTTGCTGTGGTTGTCCCACCTGATGAAGATTGCTTCTGTTGAGATCGAAACGTCGTGATTTGTTTTAGTTTATTTCTACCTACGTGACTTTACCGAAATAACCAAAGAGTATGACCTCAGATTGTCGGGCTCCCTGGAGTCGCTGTCCGCCCTCGAACTTTGTGGGTCACCGTCTCCTGCTGCTGTGACCTGCGAGCGTGAGGGTGGTGGTGGGGGAGTAACGCAAGCAAGACCGTAGCCATGGAGTCAACATTGGGGGGGGGGGGGGGGAATCTTCCAGGGAGTCTGGGGTCCCCCCCCAGAAAAAAAATCTAAATTTGAAAACTAATTTCCTGCCTAAAATATTAAAAAAGTTCACTAACACATAGGATGAACGTTTTATTTATTTTTAACAATGTCTAATAGTGTATTGTATTACATTTCTCTGTTTTTTTTACCTTTTCTTGTTTTATTGTATGTAATGGCAGAGATTACGGATTAATAAAGTACAACCATAACCACAATCATTTCAACAGAAAAAAAAATTCGCATTTTGAGCATATTTGAATATTGGGGAGATGTGTCCCCCCCAATATATATTATAATTACGGCCTTGATCTATATATATTAAAGGGAAATTCAAGAATGTGTCTGTTGGAAATGTTAGCATACTTCCCGACATGCAACAATCTATAAATTTGGCATGCGGGTAGCTTCCAGACTGTACACAATACAAAAAGTATAAAAATTGACTTTTGTATTTTGAGGGGGGAGTTGGGGGCGCAATAATGGATATATTTTGCACGCAAGTGAGCGGTGATGTCACATCTGTGATGTCACCCGCATGCGGCAACGTCACGCAGTGTGCCTGCTGACGTCACGCATCCCCCACCCCCCACCCTCCGCGTAGGCCGTGTACTAATCCAAGACAAGAATCCAAGTCCCGGGCGAAGCCGTAGTAAAGCTCGTCTTGTATATTTTAAACGTGTGTAATGCGGGCGTAAACGACCTCCCGGAAGTGACGTCATGGGGGGAGGAGTTACGTCACGTGGGGGAGAGGGTAAGGGTCTATAAGGGGGGTAACCGGAAGCAGTCGGGAGTGATCGGGGACTGGGAAAAGTGAGAGGCCACGCAGGGCGAAGGGTGAGAGAGAGTGGCGAGGTCGCCACACACCCGAGCCACGAGGATCGGCACCGTCGGCCAACGGTGACCGACCCCGGGGCAGGAGGAGCAGCGAGGAGGCTGCAGAGAGCAGCGGGTCTGCAAGGGAGGAGTCGGCAGCAGGGGTCTGCACGACGTGACAGCGGCGGGGCTGCTAGGAGGAAGTTTGGGCTACGCGAGCGACAGCAGCCTGGGGCTGCAGAGTGGGGGCTACGTGAGCGACAGCAGCCTGGGGCTGCAGAGTGGAGAGTTATAGGGGAGTACCGTGAGGAAAAGAGATCGAACCCAAATAAAGGACACAGGACAGAGAGAAGCGTCCGAGTCTTTTATTACACGTGAATGCAATTGAGGCCTAGTGCTCCCAGGAGCAAGCCTGCTTTCCGTACCCCCTTCCCCCCGTTCCTTAGCGACGCAATTGACCGTGGACCCGTAGCTCAAGAGAGGATGCGCGTGGGAACCCACCACCCTCTAAAGGGGCTTGGCTTGCTCCAACGTAGGCCCAGCCTGTGTTCACACACAACCCAGACATAGACACATGTCTAACGGTGTTATTGGGCGAACGTGCATAGTCTCCGGGTGGTGCCCACTACTTACCAATAGGGGGCAGTCAACGGGCTGAGCCGGTACCAGGGGAGTATTGCCCAAGGGGCCAACAGTCAGCTGGCAGAACGGATCCTGGAACGAATGGGCACAGCCCCCAGTTAGGGGGCTGTTGGGGGAATGATGTCGCCCTTCCAGAATCTGGTGGAAGGTTCGGGAAGGGAGGCGTGGCTAGGGCGGAGCAAGCCACAGAGCAGGATAAAAGGCCGGACCCCGGGAGGGTCCAGGCAGAGTTGCCAGTTGAAGACAGAAGACCAGCTAGCCAGAACCCTGGAACTCACCTGACCCGCCGTCCTTATCAGGGCCGGGGCAGAGTGGGCCAATGGTGCGACCCTGGAAGCCTCGGAGCCCGACGTCCTTATCAGGGCCGGGTCCGTGTGGCCAGTGGTCTGTACCTTGGCTGGGTCAGGTCAGACTAGCCTCCCCTAGGACCCTCTTAGCCGGAGGACCCCGAGACCCTAGCCCCAGGAATAGAGCGAGTTAGACCGAAGGCGTAGCTCCTCAGGCAGCGGGTGAAGGGGCCGTTAGCCATTCAAGTAGGAGGCTGTATTGTGTTGTGTTCAGCCCCTTTGTAATAAATAAGCGTTGCCTCTACCGATTCGTCTACTCAGTCTTAAATAACCCACTACACATGTACAGGCATACCTCTTACGTCATTACCATTAAACTTTTTTTAAATATATAAAATGCTTTAAAACATCATGTGCAGTCATAATTAAGGCTGTTACTGATACCCCAATGAAGCCCTCAAATATTGCTCAGAGGAAAACCAACGCTCGTTCGGTAATGTATCTCCATTGGAAGCATGTTATGATGACCTCCTATAGCGCTGTTTCATGAAGTGTTCCGTTTATCAAGAACGCATCCTGAGCGCCCTAAGAGGCATGCATATAACTGAAGGCCGCCTGGGATCAAACTTAAAAAAATTAGCGGATGAGAGCAGGTTGGTGTGCTTTTGGAAAATGTAACTTGATAATGAAACGCAAAACCCAATATTTAGAGAGTTAAAGGGGATGTAAAGCAAGGCCAAAGGCACGTAGAAGCACAACCATAAGATAACATTAACTTGATAACCAAGTGTAAGCCCAGAGTCGAGATGTATTTTATTTAAGTGAGCTCTGGGGCAACACTCATGAAACATCATGAAAGCCCAGCAAGTACAAAGCAATTTTAAAAGCAGTGCAGTAACAGCTAAGAATATATTATAGAATACATTTCACAACATTTCTCAATTAACATCCAACATTGCCTATAAGGTCTAACTAAAATCTGAAAACTCATACTATCTATGCAACAAATCTGAAAAGCGCTCAAATTTATAACATCCAATTATGGAATTAATAGCTTATTAAATACCAATACAATCCTCAATGGCCAATACAATTAGTACCACTAAGTAGGGAAGCAAACAGTGGTTGTCCTATGGGTCGACTCACACCCATCATTGAAATGTGACATTTCTAACAATGGCTAAGGGCTGTAAACAAAATACGACCACAACAGCATTGCACATTAGAGCAGGAAATCAACTTTGACTTCACTATTAAAAACTGAGTGGGCCAGGATCATGTTTAGATGTTATACAAATGTGATATATTTCCACGTGTGAGGAGCATTGTGCGTGAAGGATTAGCCAAAATTCGTATTTAAGTTTTGGAACCTGGCATATAAATGTTTTAAGTGCTGGTGTCGTGTATTATCTCCTGCCAAACAAGCACATCTGCACCTCCATAAATAGTGGAGTCCTCTGCTCTATTCCTCTGTAGGGTTTTTTTCCTCTGGACTGACCTCAAAGATTCTGCCAGTTTTCTCCCATTACTCTGCACCTCATTTGGCTCAAATGAAGCCTCAATCCAGTACGAACTCAGTCAGAACATGGCATGGCCAATATGAACCCTAATTATGATCGCTTGCGTTGTGATTGAAACGTCGTAGTTTTTATTTTTTTCCTTTTATTATTATTTTTCTATCTATGTGACTTTACCAACAAATTCATTTTGAATCTGCATGGGCGTTGTGAACTTCCTATGTTGCGTTTTCTCTCTGTAAATAAACACCCCAGGGCTCATGTCTGACATGACCATTACTAACCCCCTCTAGGGCCTCTCTTGTAACTGCATGATTGAGGCCAGGGCTTGCCACGAGGTGGCGAGGGCTACCTCTTGTTTCTGAGCTTGCTGCAGCACCTTCGTCATTTCCCCAAAATGCATGCTCAAGCACTTATTGCAGTCTTCGTGATGTGACATTATGGAGGAGCGGACAAGATCGCACACCTGAGACACCTACAGTGGGGGAGGGGGGGGGCGAAAGGGAAAAAATGAACACATTTAAAGGAACATCTGCATCGGTTTGAAACATTCAGGCTGGCCTGCCTTCAATCCACCCTGCGTTTAACCAGGCTGTATTGTGAGGAACTCACATGTTCTTGAAAGATCTGGACAAAGTCACATCAGTAAGCTCCTCAATTAGGCTAGACTGTGTTAGCTGGGTCACATAGCCCACATGCCCAGCCACGGCATGCCCAATCAGTTTCTGTCTAGCCAGATAGAAGGGACTGAATGGTCATGGTACAAGCTACAGAAGGCAGGGGCTGCTGTGGTACAGGAGAATATAAAGCTGATTGGACTTGCCAAGGATTGGTACCAGCGTTGTCAAGATCGGCCCGTGGAGGAGGCTCATGAAGGATGCTACTGGGCAGTTAGAGGCAGTCGCTCTGCAACATCAATGTAGCGTGGAGGAGCAAAGCGGAAGAGTGGAGCAGTGGGTGGCTAAAACACAAGCTGGCACAGTGGGGCGCACAGGCCGTGCATATGCCATTTACCTCAGTCAGTTAACCCACAAGACCTGGGCCTGTCCAATTACCTCCTGCCTTCGAAACTGCACCATGGATTCAAAGGCACAAGCTATTTGGTGACATTACCACCGGTTAGTGGTGGAGTGGTGAATGGCGGCTGTTGTTGTTTTTTCTTCAGATTTTTATTTTATAATTTCTGTACTTTCTCTGTTGCTTACTCTTTTGTCACCTTGGACTCAGGCCAATCTTGAAAATGAGACTATCCTGGTCCCTAGAGTTCTCACCTCCTTAAATATGTATGTGAACTGGTGGGCTGTAAGTCAAATGCTGTTGGAGTGTCCCACTGAGTTTTTAAAATATCTGGAGATAGAAAATAAGCGAGATGACAGCAAGCTCCCCAAGACAGAGATAACATATGTATGATGTCACGTGGCCTAATAGCCAACGTGAGGAATCCTGCATTATGGTGAAAGAGTTATGTCTAGCTAATAAAAAAAATAGTTTGTTGAACGTGCATTTCATGAGCAACCATTGGTATCTGAAGAGCACACCTCAAGTAAAGTGACTTCTAAGATCTCAATGGAAGTTGTTTACCCAAATGTAAACAAGGGAGATCAGTCATCAGATTTGCTCAGTTTTTGAAAAATACGGTATTTCTTTCACGTAAAATCTATAATCATTGATGATTTTTGCCAACCATTTACTTAAAATCGCCCGAGTACATTTTGGTATGAAGGCTCCCCTCAGGCTGTGTTAAAACTCTGAGGCTTATATCATAATCCTTCGCACAGTTTCAAAGCCAGAATGAGGGTGCCTAAGGATCAGGTGTTAAGCCCAGAGGCTCAGAGATCCAGATTAAGGCTACCCTGGATTGTAGCATCCTCTCACCTCGAATAATAGCGAATTCTGAAACTCGTTCAACATCTCCAAGTCCTTCGCGCGTTTATCGTTAATCTCCTGCACCATTGTTTGCAGCTCGTTTTTCAGATCGTCAGAGGTGGGCCTGTCTGAGGGCATTGAGAACGGGGTCGCAGCTTCCTCGGCGACTGGAGATAATTGGGTGGAAGGGTCATAGTTGGTGTTGGAATCGTACCTGGTGTTGGGATTGTGACAGGTGGGAGACAAATCATAAGACACAATGTGGTCATGAATTTCTGTATGGGGAGTCTAAAATCCAACTAGGGAGCACAATGTCCAATAGTGCAAAACTTTTGGAAATTATACTCCCTGAGAAGTTAAGTATACTTCACAAAATGTATCCTCCCTGGTCAGGAATACATATTTGTTGTATTGCTTAACCATGGTCTATTACTTTCTATGGCCCTAATTACCACTATCGCCATCAAAACCATCCCCATCACGTGCACCATTGTCATGACCATCATCACTGTCACCCTCATGATCACCACCATCACTACCATCATCACAATCACCACCATCACTACCATCGTCACGATCACCACTACAATCACGATCACCACCATCATCACGACCATCACCCTCACGATCACCACCATCACCCTCACAATCACCACCATCACTACCACCCTCACGATCACCACCATTACCACAATAATTACGATCACCACAATCACCACCACCCTCACAATCACCACCATTACTTCCACCCTCACGATCACCACCATTACCACAATAATTACGATCACCACAATCACCACCACCCTCACAATCACCACCATCACTACCACCCTCACGATCACCACCATCACCCTCACAATCACCACCATCACTACCACCCTCACGATCCCCACCATTACCACAATAATTACGATCACCACAATCACCACCACCCTCACAATCACCACCATCACTACCACCCTCACGATCACCACCATTACCACAATAATTACGATCACCACAATCACCACCACCCTCACAATCACCACCACCACTACCACCCTCACGATCACCAATATTACCACAATCATTACGATCACCACCATCACTATCACCCTCACAATCACCACCATTACCACAATAATTACGATCACCACCCTCACAACCACCACCACCAACCCCATCACGATCACGACAGAGCCATCACCGGCTGTCAGAAGCATCCATGCTCCTGCTGTCACCACCGCCGAGTTTGTCTCCTGGCGTGTCCATGGCGAGGCTGCCACTGGCGTCCTTCACCCACAAAGACAAACACCGCCACCCACAGAGACAAACTTCACCACGCTGGTCAATGCGGACTGACCATACTTCACCACGCTGGTCAATGCGTGTTGACCATACTTCACCACGCTGGTCAATGCGTGTTGACCATACTTCACCACGCTGGTCAATGCGGACAGACCATACTTCACCACGCTGGTCAATGTGTCTCAACGTGCTCACCTGCGCAAATATTAAATGCTGTGATTATGATGATAAAAAAGTTAAACATTAAGCAAAGCAAAAGTTTTTTTGCTTTCAAATCGTCACCAAAACCAACACCGCAAACTCTTCACGTTCCCACTCGACGACTACTTCTCCGACAGCGTAATTATTATCTCTCTATATATACACACACTTGTACATTTACACGATGAGGAGAATATTTACTTTGTGAACCTCGCGGTGGCCTTCAGAAACTGAAGGGGGCGGGGCAGCCGGGCCACGTGACTCGGAGTAAAAAGCGCGGGAAATTTGAAAAAAATCCGCACGAAATGTTAACTACCTCGCCTGGTATACAGGATGTCGTGGGTTAGATCATGTCCCTGTAGAGATGTTAACTACCTCGCCTGGTATACAGGAGGTCGTGGGTTAGATCATGTCCCTGTAGAGATGTTAACTACCTCGCCTGGTATACAGGAGGTCGTGGGTTAGATCACGTCCCTGTAGAGATGTTAACTACCTCGCCTGGTCTACAGGATGTCGTGGGTTAGATCATGTCCCTGTCGAGATGTTAACTACCTCGCCTGGTTTACAGGAGGTCGTTGGCTAGATCATGTCCCTGTCAAGATGTTAACTACCTCGCCTGGTCTACAGGAGGTCGTGGGTTAGATCACGTCCCTGTAGAGATGTTAACTACCTCGCCTGGTATACAGGAGGTCGTGGGTTATATCATGTCCCTGACGCCTGCTGTATATTTGGAGTTTGCACGTTCTCCCTGTGGTCGCGTGGATTTTTCTCCACATCCTCCAGTTTTTCCCTGCACATTTAGAAACATGCGTTTAAGAGGATTTGGCTGCTATAAATTTCCATATAAGCCACTTCATTGGGCTATCATTTGTGGCCAGGTTGCTTCTGAAAAAGAGCTATATATCTCAGTAGGCCTTACGTGGTAAAACAATTGTTTAAAAAATATATAATTTCTTCCTGCATGTGAAACAAGCTTCAAAACGAGTCTTATAAGAAAGTGTGGCTTTCTCAGGAACACTTCATCAGCAGCGGAACCAAACTTAGCATTAGGAACAGCAATATGGTCATCATTATCATCATCATATGCAGCAGTAGCACCCTTTAATCATCATCAGTACCCATTTATCATCAGAATCTAATTATCATCATCGGCATCATAGTAATTATTACGTCATCATTTTCCACCATCACCGTAAAATTATGTTCATGTTCGATCATAATTTACATTGTCTGCCATAGATTGGCGCTCGCAGTAGACACAAGTGAATTTCAACCACAGCATTGAACATTGCCCTCCCAACCGCTCGTTTGAGCAAGGAACCACCACGTCACTTTACACCCACCCCTCGAAATCACCCCAAAGACAAATTACAAACATCCCCCCATATAGCCTTAACAGACTGTCGGGGCAAGTGCTGTTAGCGAGCACCTATGAAGGCCAGCACAGCACACGAGAGGGTGGGTGGCCAGCACCACACCTTTTGTCTCCCCAGTTGCGATGTTTACAAATTGCCCTTTGGTATTTGATGCTGACTGTGGTGTCTGTGTATTTACCCCCCTAATCACAACCCAAACACCTGGACGGTATACCTGGGCCTGCACTCTCAGAACGATCTCAGTGCTTCAACTGTCGTGGCCAGAAGCGTCAACAGAATCTTCATCCACGAACGCTACAACGGAAGCAGCCATGACTATGACATTGCTCTTATGGAGCTGTCAGAACGTGTTTCCTTCACCGATTACATACAGCCAGTTTGCCTCCCGCCTCGCTCTCAGAAGTTTTCCTACCCAGTGAAATCATGCTTCATTTCTGGTTGGGGAACCCTTTTTGAACGTGGTAAGTCCATAGGTGAAATATTCCAAACCTGGGAAAACATGTGGTTTCAGAAGATACTTTGACCACTAAATAGAGCATAGTTTGAGAGATTATTTAGTATCCACATCTCAGTGTCTATGGTGTAAGAACAAAGCAACCACAGTATTGTCATGTTTTGAGCCTCCACACGACCCGATTAACATTCTAATAAAACTGATCTCCTCATAGAAAGCAGTGCCCTTCTGTTTAAACTCAGGATTACAACCTTTGAGTAGTTTACGTTGTGTTAAATGTAGCACCTCTAATGTACAACATATACAAATATTTTAAAAATCCATTGCTATGCCCACGATTCAAGGCATGTATCGTGATATTTTATGAATCGGTGCAATGTTATTTTCCGACGGCACAAATTAAACATAATCGATAGTTGAAATTTTATTTTATTTAGGGGGAATGTTTGTATAATGAAAAACAAATATAATGTAAACATGTCTTCTACTGAACAATTATTTTGATTTAATGGAGGCCCAAATCTTTGTTAGGAAACTAGTTTTTTGTAAAATCCATTGTAATAATGATGGCAGTTTGGTAGCAGAGCTCTCTGGTGCTCGAGGAATATCTGTAATAGGCAATAAGGTGATATACAGGTGCTATGTTGTCAAAGAAAGCACGATCTAACTCTTGATGAAATATAGTACTTTAACAAGCAGCAAGGGTATATGGTTTCCAACACGAATTCTTGTACTTAACAGGCTACACACCCGACCGGCTTCATGAGGCTTCAGTAGAGATCTTCAAGACATGCATCACTCCAGGGCCGCAGGCCTACAGCCCATCTCTAATCACCAACAGGATGCTGTGTGCAGGGTACCTCGAAGGAGGGGTGGACACCTACCAGGTGAGCTGCGATAACAACCAACAAGACGCAACTCTCTTGCCTTATAACCAGCGGGAGCACATGACGACTATGGGCCCAATTATGTTCCAGCAGGGGGAACTTGGAAAGCAAACTTCTCCAGTCAATTCAGGAACACATTTTGGTGCCAATTTACTGGAAGGAGTGTGGGTGGGCCAACATCAACTGGACCTTCAACAACAATGTCATCATTTAGGATCCCAGTCCCATTGAAGATTTCAAGCTGGCCTCAGCTGTACTGCTCTTTGCACTGAACATTTAAACCTACTTATCAGGCCTTTTGACATCCCATCTTTGGTATCATGACATGCCATTGCTTATACTGGATCATTGTAATCATCGCTCCATCAGGCCTTCTTGTTCGTCAGTCAACTTCTAACATTGGTGTCGTGTGTGTGTCTGTTGCAGGGAGACTCTGGGGGTCCCTTGGTTTGCCAGGACTCAAACGGCCACTGATACCTCTCTGGAATCACCAGCTGGGGCTATGGCTGTGCACGGGCTTACCTGCCAGGTGTTTACAACAGGGTCACCAAATTATTGGACTGGATTCACCGACACAATATTATAGATCATGGATATTAATGATGGGAACTGTAAATCAAAATAATTAATGCAGGCAATCAATATGTAAAAAAATACTCATTGTAAATTGTTGTTAAAATTCTAGATTTGAAGCTTTCGTGACTGCAATGATTCATATTCTTAGGTTTTTTCGGTAAAGTCACGTAGGTAAAACATTAAAATTAATGAAAGTAAAATAAAACAAAACAAAAATAAAATTCACGACGTTTCGGAGGCAACACAAGTCTCCGTCATCAGGTGGGACCGTCACAGCCGAATTAGCTGCATCAAGTGAAGCAATGATTCAAGATGTAATCCCTTATAAGCAAGTTGAAGGGAGGTGGAGAGGGGGGGGGTGGAGAGCTTATCAGGCTGTGGTAGCCAATGAATGGAAACGTATCGGGAGGGAGGAGGAGCGGTGATCAAAGACTGCACGTAGTGCTCAACACAATGAATGGAGACGTGTCGGGACGGAGGGCGAGCGGCGATCAAAGACTGCACGCAGTGCTCAACACAATGAATGGAGACGCGCCGGGACGGAGGGCGAGCGGTGATCAAAGACATCACGTAGTGCTCAACACAATGAATGGAAACGTGTCGGGACGGAGGGCGAGCGGTGATCAAAGAACAATGAAGAGATTACTGTTAAACACTGGGGATGTTAACACTCGGTGAAGTAAATTAAAATAGTGCCTGTCAGATAAGATGGTCCAAAAAGTGTAATTAAGTCTTTTTTGCGTGGTTAATAACATCTTTCCAGTGATTACTGAGTTTGTACCCATCATCACGGTTGAAATTATGTCTGTGTTTGTATATTTGTATGGCTTCGTGTACAAACCTTTGATGGTAGCCCGGAGGTTTGCAGAGAACCTTGGTCTCGGAAAAGACAATTTCATGAGAGCCCGCCGAGTTGTAGCAATGATCGGCAACGGCCGAAGAATCAGTTCTGCCGTGTTTCAGATCTGACTTGTGCTCGCGGACACATGTTGCTGATCGTGTCCGCGAGCACAAGTCAGATCTGAAACACGGCAGAACTGATTCTTCGGCCGTTGCCGATCATTGCTACAACTCGGCGGGCTCTCATGAAATTGTCTTTTCCGAGACCAAGGTTCTCTGCAAACCTCCGGGCTACCATCAAAGGTTTGTACACGAAGCCATACAAATATACAAACACAGACATAATTTCAACCGTGATGATGGGTACAAACTCAGTAATCACTGGAAAGATGTTATTAACCACGCAAAAAAGACTTAATTACACTTTTTGGACCATCTTATCTGACAGGCACTATTTTAATTTACTTCACCGAGTGTTAACATCCCCAGTGTTTAACAGTAATCTCTTCATTGTTCTTTGATCACCGCTCGCCCTCCGTCCCGACACGTTTCCATTCATTGTGTTGAGCACTACGTGATGTCTTTGATCACCGCTCGCCCTCCGTCCCGGCGCGTCTCCATTCATTGTGTTGAGCACTACGTGCAGTCTTTGATCGCCGCTCGCCCTCCGTCCCGACACGTCTCCATTCATTGTGTTGAGCACTACGTGCAGTCTTTGATCACCGCTCCTCCTCCCTCCCGATACGTTTCCATTCATTGGCTACCACAGCCTGATAAGCTCTCCACCCCCCTCTCCACCTCCCTTCAACTTGCTTATAAGGGATTACATCTTGAATCATTGCTTCACTTGATGCAGCTAATTCGGCTGTGACGGTCCCACCTGATGACGGAGACTTGTGTTGCCTCCGAAACGTCGTGAATTTTATTTTTGTTTTGTTTTATTTTACTTTCATTAATTTTAATGTTTTACCTACGTGACTTTACCGAAAAAACCTAAGAATATGTTGTTAAAATGTTCATTTATATCGCTGAATACTGTATTTTAACTGCACCAGAATGTAACCAGGTTTGCAAGTCAATAGATGAACAAAGGTTTTGGGTCAAATAAGACAACTCTGATAGTTGTTTACATGGTATTTTGATTTTGCAACACCTGTAATAGAGCCTGGCAGAGCAAAAATGCGTATGATGTGAAAACCACTGGACCAAGGTGGGTGATTGTTGGCATTGGCAGGAGATGAATACAGAACTTTCTATTTTTCAATGTTGCTTAATTCTTTCAACATTGACACAATGGACAATTCGTGGACGGTCTAAAATATTTAGCCCAACCTGATTATACATTACAGCAAAATTAAGTGCCGTCTAAACTATGTACGATGCATTTATTTGTTATTTTTTGACCTGGGCCATCAATTCGCGTCTCTCGTACGTTAATTGTAATGGCTGTTGAGCAGTAGGGGTACTCAGAGGCGATCTATGGATCTTTTAGGGGACCACTGCAATGATCAGCGCATCCAGACGAGATGATGCGTTCCACAGGGAGAATGTCCTTCATGGAGGTTGTCTAAGAGTGTGTCCGTGGCAAGGTTGTCGGTGATTTACCTGCACCTACCCTGGTCAACACAGCCCATGAGTTTGTGAGTTTTGGTTTACTAATTATGTAAAAATAAGAATGGTTTTGCACAAGGAGGCTGCAAAAAAAACCAAGTTTGTGATGCAATTAGCTTGTCACATGTAAAGTTACCTGAGACGCCTCTGTGTAAATGGCCTGATATAAAAACATTATCATAGTGTGCGCAAGAAAACTATAGAAAAATGTAATGAAGAAAATACTTCATGGAAATATATACAAAAATGAACATTTTAACAGTGTTTTTGTGGTATTCAAAAATCATGGCATATTTGATTTGGTAAGATGGTTTACTAGTTGGGGTGGAAAATGGCAATGATTCTTCATAATGTGAAAGACTGAAAGCTGCTCTCGTGAAATGTAAACTTTATTTTTAAAAACTAATTTACACGAAGCGACATACTATTTGCTACAACAATCCGTAATATATCTAAAGCATTTGGAAATCGATGCAGCTTAATCGTAATCTGGTGAATAAAGAATTAAAATGTGTAAAGTTAAACATGTGTGTGCCTGGGTGACTTTTGGTCAGATCTTGAGATTAGGGATATTATAAAAAGTTATGCGACTTTATATCAAAACCTCCGCCGCAGGGGCCGATCGTGACACTGCTGGCACAAGGCATCAACAAGTCCAATCAGTTCCAAATCATTTTGTGCCACATCAGTCCATCTCTTTTCGAGCCTGTGCCACACCTGTTTAGACCCAACTAGTCAAACAGAAGTTGATTCGGCATGCGGTAGATGGGCATGCAGGATATATGACTCAGACAACTCAGCCTTCGCTTGACAGAGGGGCTCACTGATGATGGGAATGCATCCATATCTTTGAAGGATCTGAGCTCCTCACACAATCGTCTGGTTAAACCCAGGATAGATTGTAGGCAGGCGAGCCTGAATGTTTAATACCGGCACAGATGTTCCATTCGAGGACTCCACATTTCGGAAGCATAGAGAAGTGACGACATAACTGTGGTGGAGAAAACCCAGAGCTTTGAAGAGATAGACCAGTATGCTTCCACACAGCGTTCCACAGATAATGAAAAGATACTGCCGCTCGAGTGATTCGGATTGAGACATGGGCTCCCACAACAGGAGCTCGTCATCATCACACTACCCAGGTATGGAGCATTTTATGAAATAAAATACCCAGGCAGGTACTTTGTGTTTGTGGGGCTGATGCTAAGGCATCATCTATTCGTAGCGAGCACCTACTAAGGCCGGAAGAGTCCACAAGGGGGTATTGGGTGGCCAGCACCACACCGAACCGCCTTTGTCTCCGCAGTAGCGATGCTTACCACACCAGGTACTCGTTTTAGGCTGAGTCGCCCTAGGGGAAGTCCTGGACCGGTTCAGATTATCGTCACTGGTGTTGGCGTTGAGCGGGAATCGGAACTTGGTTCGCCAGGTAGCGCAGCGCGTTAACCGCTACACTACCGCTCCCCATATTTGTTTCTCTCACAAACTCTCACACGTTTTATGTGTCTGTGTCACTCCCTCTCACGCAAACACACACTCTTTGTCCCTCTCTCATTCTCTCTCAATTATCCACTCCGTCTCACGCTCTGTCTCAAGAACAGACACTCTCCATCACATTGCACACTCTGTCTCTCTCTTTTTCCCACACACGCATTCTGTCAATCGCACTCTCTGCTACTCCACTTACTGTCTCGCTCTCTAAAACTAAATCTCTCTGCATCTCTCCCTGTCCATCTCCCGCACTTTCACACACTCTGTCTCTCTCACTGTCTGTGTCTCTCCCCGTTCCTCTCTCACACTCTCTGTATCTCTCCCTGTCCTTCTACACTACCGATCCCCACACACAAAGACAACGCCTTAACATACATTTGGGGCAAGTGCTGTTTGCAAGCACCTATTAAAAGCCTGCACGTACAAAGTGGCGTGGGGTGGCCAGCACCACGCCCGACCGCCTTTGCCTCCCCAATGGCGATGTTTAGACACCGCACTAGACACCCATTGTATGTATTTTCCATTCAAGTCCGCCGAGTGATTGACGAACGCGTTCGTGTTTAGAGACCACCAGCCCTGGACATCCAGGCCAGGCTGCTCGTGGTGATGTCACAGACGCGCGCCTCCCACGTGACGCGTGGCGACTCTATTACGTCACGCGATGACGTAGGACGTGACGTATGACTCAGGGGTCCACCGTCACCACAGCAGCCGTTGGTTCCGAAGAGGAGGAGCTCAATCTGCTTCTACATCGCGTCTTGTAGGGATTTATTTCTTTATAAAGATGTACATCTTCAAGCAGGACATCAACAGCGCTACAATGAAGACCAACTCACAAGGTTTGTGTGTGTGTGTGGTCAACCTGCCGTAGCGCTCACCAATAAATCAGAATCAGTTTTTTTTGTCCTGGAAAAATCCGATGAGCTATGAAGCTCTTGTTTAACATGTCCAGTAAAAAAAATGTACACGATAAACTTTATTACACACCACACACACGGCTAACAACTCATCATCCGTGTAAAATAAACACACATAGGGGCCGTCCATAAATGACGTCACGCACCTAGGGGGCGGGGTCAGACATTTGTGACGATGTGTGACGAGACGGGGGGGGGGTGAGGAATGTGACGTCACATAAAAAAGCGCCACTTTAAATATAGAATTGTTATAACACAATTTTTTTTATTAATTTTCATTATTAACTATTTTATTATTTATATTTACTAAGGTCACCTTTTATTTATTCCATGAAGGAGCATTTTGCTTTTCCATGGGAGAATGGAGAAGCATACATTTTGAATTTGTTTTAATGATTGTTATTCAACATTTCGATTCTAGTGATTCTACCAGGACTTTTCATTCTGTGGAATGAATATGTGATTGTTATAATTGCTTCGTTCTACTACAAAGTTTCAAGTATTTTTTTAATAGTTCTAATTACTTTTTATATTTTACAATTATAAGATAATTTCAATGTAATATTCCGAACATCTGAAGTTTTAGTTAGACGTTGAATATTTTCAAGTGCATTTTATGCTAAATTTAAGCTTTCCAACGCCTCATTTTTATACGTGTTTTCTCCTACAACATCAGAGTGCAGCGCCACATTAAATACGCGCTACAATGACAATAGTTTAAAGCGATTTGAAGGATGTTTTATTTTCAGTTTTGCGGGGGGAGGGGGGGCAGAGCTTTGTGACATCATATTTGAGGGGGGGTCTGACTTTTTGTGACGCCGTGTGACGAGGGGGGGGGGGGGTCAAAAATTGTCCAAAATCGCATGACGTCATTTACGGACGGCCCCATAGCACAAGCGAGAGAGCCGGGGGGTAGCTGAGTGGGGGCACAGTGATGGGTAGAGGGAGACTTCGTGGTGGTGACCTCTCAGTGATTGGTAGAGGGAGACGCGATGGTGGTGACCTCTCAGTGATGGTTAGATGAAGACGTAATGGTACCTCTCAGTGATGGGTAGAGTGAGACGCAGTGGTGGTACATCTCTGGGTGCTGCTGCGCAGGGGGTCAGCGCCGCAAGCGAGGAGGTCGTGACCCGGAGGAGGAGGAGAGCGCTGCCAAGCGACGGCAGTCCATGGAGATGGACCACAAGCACAGTCTGTGCATGCGGACGGTGGTTTTTGGAGGTGAGTGGAGTAGAGAGGTGAATCAGTAGAGGGTGGAGAGTGAGTGGAGTGGAGTAGAGAGATGAGACAGGACAGTTTAGAGAGTGTGTGGAATAGATAGATTAGACGGGAGAGTTCGGAGAGTGTGTGTAGTGTGTGTAGTAGAGACAGGAGAGTTAATAAAGTGGAGTGGAATAGAGATATGGTGAGGTAGGAGAGTGTGTAGAGTAGAGTGAGATGAGACGGGAGAGTGAGGAGAGGGGAGTGGAAGAGAGATGATATGGTGAGGTAGGAGAGTGTGTGGAGTAGAATGAGATGAGACGGGAGAGTTAGGAGAGTGTGTGGGGCACAGTGAGATGAGACGGGAAAGTTCGGAGAGTATGTGGAGTAGAGATATGAGGCGAGTTGGTCTGTACCCGTACCTGAGGTCGCATCTGCACCACCCCCTTGATATATTCTCTTTCTCAAACCTTCCAGATGGTTTCTCTAAACTCCTCAAATCTCCTTTCCTGCCAAATCTCTCCCCTCCAGTCCTCAGTCAATTCCCTGCCTCCTGCCCAGCTGCAATCATGCCGCCTTCCGTCTGCACGAGCCCTTCTCTCGCTCCCCCCCCCCCCACACAGTTAATTGCGTCTCTGCGCCACCATCAATTCCTTCGTGTAAATTATAAACTGAAGCCCACTGAGCAATAAAGCTCTTTTGCGACCTGGCCACAAATGATAGCCCAAAGAATTGGCTTATCGGAGTGTGGAAATGTACAGCAGCCAAATAATCGAAACGCAAATTGATTCTACATGCGGAGGGAAAAATCAGAGGACCCGGAGAACAATTCACATGGCCACGGGAAGAACGTGCAAACTTCAAATATGCAGGCATCAGGGTTGGGATCAAACCCACGACTTCCTCTATCACAGGCGAGGTAGTTAACATCCTGCCACCGGGGTGCCCCTGATCCACGCATTCTTGCCTCCAAACCGAGACTCTTGTACCCCGCACCCCCACACCCCCTCTTGTGTGCGCAGTTCCTGACGAGCGGACAGCGACCAAGCCTGCGGCCCCACGACACAAGTCCCGGAGCCCCCTGAGAGTGCGATGCTCCGTGGATGAGGAGTCGATTGGGTCCCGCATGTGCACTGTCAGCAGTGGTGGTGGTGGGGAGCAAGGAAGAGGTGGACCACGCCGACAACGTTCCCCACGTTCCCCACGTTCCCCACTCTGCCGCTCCCATCCGGTGGATGAGAACCACGATGGGCCGAGTTCCAAGCGGTCACCGTGAGTAGAGCTGCGAGTGCACACGACGTGTGTGCATGTGTACATGTCGAGCAGGGTGCAGGGTGGTGGCGCAGTGGGACCCATTGCACGACAACACCAGGTTGACCAGAGTGTTATTCCCAGCCATGGCTAACATCAGTGACGTGCAATAAGTGAACCGGTCCCCAATCTCTCCTAGGTCGACTCAGCTTAAAAATATATCACTTGGTAATGTATGTAAGCATTAGCAGCCAAACACAGCCAGATGTAGTGCTTGTCATTGTGCGATGTTTATATTTTAATAGCTCACTGACAATACTTTGCCCCAACAGCCTTCTTCGTAGGGCCATTGCCCAAAACGTCGCCTATAATATATATATTTTTTAAGTCCACAATGTTATTGACTGACGAGTTTCTTCTCTATCCCACACGTCAGCGGATGTAGTCTACCAGCGACTTGTAAGATCGAAGTTTAAGCCCTGGGTGAAGCCTTGACACAGCCTAACTTAAAGCGTAGGTTGACATAACCAGCACAATGAATCCGCGTTTGTTTTTGGTGTTCGGCCACGTGGTGGTAATGCTTGACGTTAACCCTCTACCAACCAACGAGGTCGCAAAATTTACAAGATATTGTTTACACTCGCCGATGTATGGATTACATTCTGTCCAATGAAGCTCCTCGCCGGTGGCTTAAGACTCTTCACTACCGACGTTAACATGAATCAAACTTGACACGGTCTCCGTTTAAGTGAACCGCATGCTTCGCTCGCGTGGCTGCCTTCGGCTCGTCGTTCACCGATGCGCCCTCTCGTTGTGTTCCAATCAGAGTGTGGAGCAGGCTGGGTGCAAGTGGTGCGCCGCCGCACACCACCTCCGGTCCCGAGGGCCATCGGTGGCAGCGGCTGAGCGTTGTCCCACCGGTGACGACACGGGCCGAGTCGGCGGAGTGCCGTGCTCCGTTGCGCAACATCAGCCAGGAACCATCCACTTGGTACCAGATCACGGTAAATGCAGTGGCCGCACACACATGTGGACACAGTCGGTGGTTATCTCCATGGTGTTATTGGTAAACATACTACGTGCTGTCTGCTTTACAGTGGACCTTAATTAGCCAGTGATGTCATATGCTGGCGTCATGGTCCGAATAAAAAAAGAATGACTGCAAATTACACATTTTGGATGACACGTAGCAATGTTTTCCTCTTCCCCACTTCAAAAAACATGGCAGGACCCTCCACAAAAAGAGTATTGACACTCAGTGAAGCTCTCCTGAATAAAAACGCATTGTAATAATAATAGTGGCAGATCCAAAGGGGGGTAACAAGGACAATCCCCCGTATAGCCTTTAGCAAACTGTTGGGGCAGGTGCTGTTCGTGGGCACCTTTTAAGGCCAGCATAGCACCTGAGGGGATGGTGTGGTTGGCACCACACCCGACCGTCTTTGTTCCTCAGTGCTCATGTTTACACATGACACCAGCTCCTCATTTAAGGCTGAGTCGACCTAAGTGAGGCCAACAACCGGATCAGATTAGTCTTCACTTTTTTTGGCCATGAGCGGGAATTGAACTTGGGTGGCCAGGGTTTGTAGAGCAGTGTGCAAACCATTGAGTCAGCACTCCCCGCAGACACACGTACACGTGCAGGCTAACACATTACTTGGGGTCTTGCTGGCTTGGTAGGAAATTTGGGATTGTGGGTCTGGGATATGACCTCATGGACTAATTTCTTTGTTGGGACAACTTTTTTGTTTACACTATGAGATCTTTTTTACCAGTGGCAAAATATAGTAGGTTTTTACCCTTTTAAACTGGTACAAAACTTACACCTTTATTCAAGGCATCATGTTTGCAATAACCACAACACAAGTAGTCAAAAAAGCAAACAAGAAGAAGCAACTCTGATAATGATAATAATATGCACTGTCAGTTTTGTACCAGTTTAAAAGGGTAAAAACCTACTACTATATTTTGCCACTGGTAAAAGAGATCTCATAGTGTAAATGCTTACCCCGAGCTCTCAAGACTCTGATATTGCACTGTGTTTGAGTTGTACGCCTTCTGGTGTCATCTGGTCCAACACCAATGGGGACTAGGCTCTAAAGAAAGCCATCTCGGGTGTGGATCAATCAACTTCAAGGACAGTGCATATTATTATCATTATCAGAGTTGCTTCTTTTTGTTTGCTTTATTGACTACTTGTGTTGTGGTTATTGCAAACATGATGCCTTGAATAAAGGTGTCAGTTTTGCACCAGTTTAAAAGGGTAAAAACCTACTACTATTACTTTTTTGTTGTTTGTGCCTTTTGTTTTGGTGCCATTTCTTAATTTATTCATTCTTGATTTCGCTTGCTCGTAGGGTTTTCATTTGCTTTGGCAGTGGCTCTGTGGGATTTGGTCCAAAAAATAATTAATGTCCAACGTTGTGGGATGCTTTTAGCATGAATGATGCTATATAAAAGGAAGCATTATTATTGTTCACCCCTTGCCACTGCTTCTTGTGTCCCCAGATTCCTTTTGGAAGGAAGTATGGCAAGGAGGGGCTTCTGCAGTTCCTGCAGCAGGGCTGCTGCACGTCCTTCACTCCGTTGCAGGTATGAGCGCGAGAGATTGAGCGATGTGTTCAAGCTGGACTGCCTACAATCTATCCTGGGTTTAACTATCCTGTGTTTAACCAATTGGTCAAATGTCCAAAATGTGATTTCCTATTCATCACCGTATGATCTTGTATTTGAATAACAAAGTGATGGTGTCGATTTGTCAGATGTGGAGTGGGAGGGTATTCCAAACGGTAGGGGCTGTGCATGAGAAATCTCGTCCATCAATGGGACCATGCCCACCACGCTACACCATTGATGACAACACTGTGCCTCTCTGCAATATTGTGTCTGTGTGTGTGTTCTTCTCAGTTCCACTTTGAGGGAGACATGGCAACATTCTATGTGGTTAACTACATGGCGGCCTTGAACCTCAAGGCGCTGTCACGGAAAATTGTCTTTCCCGACAACTATAGGGTGAGTGCGTCGGGGACGCAGGAGGCGATAGGCCAACCGCTATATGAGATGTAAATGTTACATCAGCTGTTTATAGCCTCCCCCCTTCAACTGAAGGGTGACCAGGAGATCACAGCATATCAATCGATTGTTTAATACATCTGTCCAGAGCTTTGAGCGAACTTGACTTGAATGCGTACGTGTTTTTGCCCCCGGACAGAAAGACTCTCCTCGATAATGAGTAGGCATCATTATTATCCTCATGTAGCCTTTCATAGTGGCCCCAAGAGATTAGTTGGTTGTTCCATTGAAATCCCCCGGGATGGCTGGAAAAGACAGCCGAAGTGGACTGGAGTGCTAGGCCAATAGGTGTGCAATTATGCATGGGTTAAATGCATTTCAGCACACAATGCATGCGTTTAGTCACACGTGTAAGAATAATTTGATTTCGGGTTGAATAGCTCATATACCATGTGACCACCCGCAGCTATGAGAGATTCCAGCACTGGAAATCGTAATAAAAAGTCATAAATCATCAAACTCATTGAATTGTCGGTGGAAGCCGAGATTCATTTAAAGAATCAATTAATTTTTTCATGTAATTTTCATCATTTCGTTTTTACTGCTTCCCATTATTCCCTTCTAATTTTTACAATTTTTTTTTATCCATTTGCCAAATTGCTGCCATCTTTCCCCCAAGGTACAAAAATTAAACAGCATAGAACTGAATGCTAATCCAATACTTTACACGTGATTGGTTACCGGGGTCACTGTGGAAAATTAAGCATATCCTGGTCTCTTGGGTTCTCTCACCTGGTTGCACAACATGCACTAGAATTGTGACATACACACATACATGCCCACGCATAATTTGATGCAACTTTCGCGAGCAAATGGGAGCATCGTCGCATCCCTGTCGGGCTAACAAGGTAAGGTGATCCACATGGGAGGGAGCCGGCGTGCCGGCGGCCAGCTGATCGGTGTCGCTGCTTTGTCCGTGTTGCAGGCCATCGTCTTGATGCGCCCAGTCCTGGGCCCACCGCCTCCACTCGCTGCGGGCCTAACGAAGGACGACCGGCGGCTGATCGAGGTGAGGAGGCCATGCGTACAGCCGGCACGCGGCTGCTATGCTCTCATCGCCGTTCCGTGTGTACGTGTTGGTATTTGTAATTGTGTGTATGTATTGGTACATCAGATTGTATGTTGGTATATCAGATTGTTTACGTGTTAGTACATTGGACGTTATGACCACCACTACCTTCATTATCACATCTACTATCATTACTCTCAACACCATCATCCTCACCATTGGCATTAACTTCATCATCACCACCAGCACCACCACTCACATAATCACCTTCATTACCATCATTGTTTATTACCAACAGGAAGAAGCTGAGCTGGCACAGCCACCCGCATCCATGTCCGTGATGGTGCCCAAAGTCATGGCACCCTCTGCTCAGCCTCCGACTGCGCGGCCTCCCAAAGCTCAGCCTCTCATCGCTGTGCCACCCATCACTGTGCCATCCACAACCCTGCCATTCAAGGATCGGCTTCCCACTGCTCAGCTTCCCACAGTTGTGCCACCCACACCTCTGCCACCCACACCTCTGCCACCCAAGGCTCAGCCTCCCACCGCTCTGCCACACACAGCTCAGCCTCCCACCGCTCTGCCACCCACCCCACTGCCCCCCACCTCAGCCGACATTCAAGGCCTCATCGCGAACTTCCTCAAGGAGTAAGGAGCCTTCCAATTCCCCGCACTCACTCACACAGACACTAGGGTATCCCAGCCTATGCTGTTTTGTAATATTTCATCATCAGGAATTATCAATGCACTGCTGGGTAAATGCTTCCCCAAGCCATCACTATACGACTGCCCTGCAATGGAATAACCTACCTACAATCTATAGACAAGCTCATTTATTCGCTCCAACTCCTGGACGGCCTTGCCCTTAGGCATGTTCCCTCCCTTGGATGTCACTCAGTACTTAGTCTATATTAATGGCTATTATTCCTTCTGCCAGTGTGTTCTGCTCAAGCCCACTTACTTTTCTTATCAGTTAGAATGGTTTCTTTACGCTGCATACGTTGTTTAATCCACGTGTCTCTCAAGATTACCCTTTTCCGTTTGGACTGCCTTCCTTCTACAGATTAGTCCCAATATGTTAATTATATCATGAATTTATCATTGTATATAAAAGTGCAGCCCTGTAATTCCTTGCGCATTCTACGCCACTAGAGGGAGCTGTAGAGAACCCTCTATCGTGCATTTGGCCTAGTCTTCCACAATGGCCGGACATCTTGGAAGGGTAGGGAGTACCCACACTTGACCCCAACACTGCCAATTGAACTGTGGTGGACAGCTGGCTGGACAGAGGTGTGGGGATTCAATCAGTTTGCACCTTTGCTTTAACGTTCGCTTACAGGACATTACACTGGCAACATCTGATTTGGAAGCCCAGAGTAATAACCGTTACACCACTGCATCATCCCATTATTTATGCAACAATTCAGTGTTACTCTTTCATCATCACAAGCACGACTGTATACTTGCATCGTGAACAAAAGAGTTGAGTTGATATTATGAATCGATGGATCGCGACACACTCGGTGATTTAAAGTGCGTCGTGTGTGCATTGGCAGGTACTACGGTCTTTATGATACCGCAGACCGCGAGGGTCTGCTCAAGAAGTATCATAAGGATGCCCTCATCACCATCTACACCCCCTCAGAGTGAGCAAAAAACACACACACACTCACAAACTGGCCAGCAAGGCTGTCACATGAAAGGATGAATTGGTATTTGCCACAGACCGCTCTCGAGAGACCGGGTTACATTGCTTATCATCGGTACAGGCAGTTATAAGCATTCATGACAACTTCCGTAGCGTCATAAAAGAGGCCATTTAAAGTGCGCTGAAACGTGCGGAGGTTTTTTCACATAGCCGCAAGCAGCGAATCAGAAGCTTGCTTTAAATGCTTCGAAATGAAATGGCTTCTAAAACTGGAATTAAATCATCAGTTTCTGCAACGATACCAGAAGAAATGCTTTGCGAAAACACGGAAATCAAAGCACACTTGTGGATGCGAGTGTAGCCACTCCGTTTCCTAACGCTCCGGATCTCGTTTCCACCTCCAGGAGCAGCCTGGGAGAGGAGGGTACAGACAAGCCGACCCCGGAAGATTCACGTGAGTGTTGGTCATGAGCGATGTTTGCAGATCCGCGCGTCACTGTGTCGCCGCTCATGTCATTCTGTCACCGTGCGCCATGCAGTTTTTTTCTCCTTGCTCCGCACCTCCGATGCAACAGTTGACTTTGTACAGTGCAAAAGAAGTTTAACATGTGCATATCTGTCGCCACGCACATCACCACAGTTTTGTTGCCCTCCTGCCCCCTCATCCTACAGCACAGCTCAAGTGCGAGCGGCTGACGGCGGAGGACTTCATCAAAGAGCTGACGCACAAGCATCACGATATGTCCTCCTTCACCACCACCGTCAGCCGTGGCACGGTGAGCCAACTGTGGCCTTGTACCAAAACGCCCTCATTGGCATAGCCGCTGGCTCTGCTTAAACACAAATTGCTGAGCTTATGTGGCCTGAGTTACAAACCTTTCCTGTGCACAAGCCCTCAATTTATGCTTAGAATTTTTACTATAATTATTTTGACTTATTCTTTGATACCCTGATGATTGCTCCAATATTTAACGTGAATAACATGTGTAGGGCTTGAAACAAGCGTCACGCGCTGGGTCGATATACGCGCACGTGGCGGACAGTGAGGGTGAACGAGGACACAGGGCGCTGATTGGCTAGCCGTTGTTGTCGTACCAATTAAGGTGGCGTGATAGTTAAGGGGGCTGGAGGTGGCCGGGGGTAATTGAGGACACAGGCCGCTGATTGGATGAGAGAGACGGTTGTCTGAGATTGGCGCCGGCGTGTCTGCAACAACAACGCCACGTGGCACTGGGGACTGGGGGCGAGTGGCGTCGCGGGGGATGACCTAATTATTGAAGGGTAATTGGTTCGGGGATAAAGGGTGAGATGGTAGAGTGAAACGGGAGTTGGTGGCTGGGACGAGATACGAACGGATGGAGAGACGGAGCAGCGGATAGAGTGAGTATAGCATAGCGTAGCAGTGGATAGAAAGAGTGCAGTATAAGGTAGCAGTGGGTAGAGAGAATACAGTAAACGGTAGCAGTGGATAGAGATAATACAGTATAGAGTAGCAGTGGATGGAGCGAGTACAGCGTAGGATAGCAGCGGAGTAACGGACCTTGGTGGAGAGAGAGACGACGGAGAGTTACGACGGAGTGGGACGACAGAGTTAATAAAGAGCAGCCGAGCTGGAGAGAGAGAGAGAGCGGAGAGGAGAATCGCTGGAGGAGCAGAAGGAGAGCGAGCGAAGCCAGCGAAGCGCAGCGAGCGAGCGGAGGGACATTGAGTGATGTTGACGGGGAGTTGCGAGTCGAAGTGTATGGAGGGACATTGAGTGATGTCGACGAAAGAGATGTGGAACTATATAAGTTAATAAAGAACAAAAGAAAGACAAAGAAGCTGTCGCATCAGTACGATTCCTATACGTGAAACATAACTCTTAAGAGAGATTAAAGCCATCTTCTTGGCCTTAAATATACATTATCCCTAGCCTTGACACTCGATCCTATTATAATCTCTAGCAACATCTCACTCTCTCTCAAACCTTGACACTAACACAAGCCAAGACTCACACTTACTCTAGCCACAGCACTAACCCTGGCCGAGACCCCAACCCTGCAGTCTCCGCCTCTTGGGTTGCTTACAAATAATGGGCGGTCGTGTTTACTTGTGACTCTCACTTTACAGAATACCCAGGTCAACTTCACCGTCCACGGCTTTTTCAAAGAGAGTGAGTATTTGCATAGTCACATTCACCATCAGCTTCGTCATCAGCAGTAGCATCATCAACAGCATCACTGACATTGCATTTAACTACACCAGGTGCATTCTGCACTGCCTGCCATAAGCACCACCTCACCATTCTAATTGATCCTGCCATGCGGTTTATGCTAATGGCGTGGCTCTCTCTTGATGCCCGTGCACCCTTGTCGTGTGTCGATCCTCAGCCAAGAATTGCCAAGAGTCTGTGAAGATGTTTTGGCGGGTGGTGCAATTGGTGCCAACCATGGACGGCAGGTGAGTCACTTGCACCATGACCAGGGGCGGTGCCAGGATTTTAACTTTGCGGGGGCTGACTTCAATATTCTGAGATATCCAGTGAATGTTTTCCAATGGGTGCCACAAATGTATAAAAACAATTGATTGAATTTGAACGCGGCGAGCTGACATGCCCATCAACTGCTGGACAATATCGGAGAGATTGAGGGACTTCGCGATAGCCTTCTCGATGTATATCACCATCAAGTCGGCCATCCAGTCTTCGCTCATGCTGGTGCGCAGCCGCGTCTTCAAGATTTTCATGGCGGAGAATGCGCGCTCGGTGGTGGCCGTAGAGATCGGGAGAGTCAAGATCAGTCGAATGGGCTTATACAACTGAGGAAATATGCTTAAAAGTTTGTGCTTGCAGAAAACGATGCTCAGTTGCTTCAGATTAGATTTGACTGGTTCAAATACGGCGGCGTTCTCCTCGTCACCTGTGAACATGACAAACTCAACAAGTTCCTATTTAAGCAAAGTCAGATCCAGCTCTCGAAAGTCGGCCTTGTACATTGCCGCCAACTCAATGATCTGCTCTTGATTTAACTGGTACGATTCGAAGTTGTCAACTGGGTCGAGGAAAGGGATCTTACTGAGCAGTTCACAGGCATCGGAAGAAAAACGATGGTTGAGATCCGCTAATGTGGAGTCAACAACAGCATTAAACAAGTCATAGGTTTTTACCCTTTCAACTGGTACAAAAACTGACACCTTTATACAAGGCATCATGTTTGCAATAACCACAACACAAGCAGTCAAAATGCAAACAAAAAGAAACTCTGATGATGATAATGATATGCATTGTCCTTGAAGTGACGCCTTTTGGCGTCATCTAGTCCAACACCAATGGAGACTAGGCTCTAAGAAAAGCTGTCTCGGGTGTGGACCAATCAACTTCAAGGCAGTACAGCAAGTGTGGACTAATCTCCATCTTGTCTTCTGTATGGGAGAGTTTTGACCCCTTGCCCATGTGTTTTCTTCAGGTGCTCCATTAGCTTGCTGTTTAACTAAGTAATGTGTTATTATTTTTATTGACCTGCTTGTGTTGACACTCTGCAGGCCGTCTGTCGCGAGTGAGCGGATGTTCATCCGCGAAGCTCTTGCAAGTGAGATGCCCCCTGCATTCGCCTCAACAACATCAGCGACGTCCAGCAGCTGCCCGCTGACTGTGCTCACCTCGTCCCAGCAGGAGATAGTCAATTCGTTCGCAGAAAAATCCCACATGACACCGAAGTGGTCACAAAGGTGGGCGAGAGCACGTGGGACTCTCTTACAGCCACACACATGTGCACACACGCATGATGTCATGCTTCATTGCAAGAGTAATCAGACACAGTCCAGCAGGAGCCATTTATTCTGCCAAACCCTTAGAGGGGCACCAGGGTCTTTGGACTCGGACTGTTATGTCCTTCCTGTCCCTTCACTCCCCCCTACCCCTTTTGTCCATAGCCAGAGGAAAGCGTCAGTCATTTTGTAAAGATTATTAAGGAGACTTAATGTATGCTTGAGGTGGCTTACTCCAGTCCCGAGTTTAAACGATAATTTTTGGTACGTTTCGACAATTTTCGTACAAACACATGGCCATAAAGTCGACTCGAGTGAGGGGCGACTTGACAGTGCGTCTCCGCTGCGATGACCCCGTGATCTCGCGACGGCGCTCCTCCAAGCAGTGCGGCTCCCCTCGGGAAGCGAGCCAAACGGCACTGTGTAATGGGGCTGCACGGTCGATTCTCACCGGGAGCTGGCATGAACCCGTTCCAGGTGGCCATAGGAATCTGGTCCACAGCCCAGGCACTAGACTTGCAAGCTGGACTGTGGAAACAAGGCACTGACGTTCTGTTTGCCTCCCGTCCGCGCTCGCCTCCACAGATGCCTGGAGCGGAACAATTGGGATTTCTCCAAAGCGGCCGACTACTTCATCCACCTTGACGTGAGTACCGTGCCGCCCGCAATCCTGACCGACACACGTAATCGCAATTGTACCGGCGTGTTCACATTTTGGCGACCGTCGCTAATGATGCCGCTTGTCTCCCTCTCTACTCTGCTCCCGCCTCTCCTCATTCCCTCATCGCAATCGCTGCTCCGGTTTTGGCTGCGGCTCCTGCACGGTCGCCAATCGTCGTTCCCGTCGTCAGGAAGCAGGGAAGATTCCGGGGGAGGCGTTTCTGTGATGAGGCGTCATCCAGAACCAGCGCCCAACCAAATGGACCCTGACCACAACATTTATTTTGTATCAAAACCGTGATTTTCTGTATTATAAATGTAAATACATATTCATTATATTATACATTTTGGCTGTAGTTGTGATATTTAAAAAAAAAAACGTTCTTGTTTTGTGACTGAATTTAATGGTGTATCTCTCTGGATCGCGGTGTACTCAGTACCGACCTCGCTTAGCGCTCACTTGAAGAATCAGTTTCCAACACCCTCATTACTTAAGTATGAGGGCTTCATTGGGGTATTGGTAAAAGCGATAATACAGATTGTAAACATTTTATACAAATTTATTATAGCATCAGTATTATGTACTGTACCTCATTTTAAGGCTGAGTCTACCTCGTGAAGGCCCAAGACCTCTTAAAATATGCACCACTGTTATTAGTATTAGGTGGGCATTGAACTCCATTTGCCAGGTTCAGAGGACAGTGCGCTAAGCACTGTGCCACCAGTCCCCATGAAGTTATTCCCCAACAACAGCAGCCGCTGCTCACCACTAAGTGGTGGTGATGTCACCACAGCGCCTGCACCATGAAAGGCGTATTTTGAGGCCATGTATAGTGTCGAAGGCTCACTGGTAGGTAACAGAACAGATCCAGGTGCCATGGGTTGACTAACTGAGATGACTGACAAATGCACCACCTGTGCCCCTTACTGTCCCAACTTGCTGCACTGTGCTCGCTGTTGTAAGCATCGCTCCTCTGCCCTCCATTGTTGGTGGAGGCTGACTGCCTACAACTCCCCAGAAGCGTCCTTCACGAACCTCCTCCACAGAGGCCGGTCTTGACACCGCTGATACCGGTCATCAGCAAGTCCAATCTACTCCAGATCCTTCTGTACCCCCTCAGTCCATCTCTTATCTGACCTGTGCCACACCCATTCAGCCGCCCCCTCTATCTGACTAACAAGAAACTGCTTGGACATGCGGTGGCTGGGCATGCAGGCTACTTGACCCCACTCAAGTCATCATCCACTCACACACATCATAGAAACAAAGATCCCGCGTATAGCCTTAACAGACTTTTGTGGAAAGTGCTGTTAATGAGCACACACTCACCCAATCGCCAACACTCACATCGCATTCAGTTGGCTGACCAGACGATTACGTAAGGTGGGTGTCATTGTGCCAGAGGGCGACATCATGATATCTGTGAACAATGAACATGTGTAACTACATATCCATTACCCACGTGTATCACGTAAGGAGGTGTGTTCCCTGGTTAGTCTGCCCCTGGTAATGGTTTAGTTTTACTAGTTTTAGATGGAAGGATTGGACCAATAATCTCCAAAGTCCTGACATTAACTTTTTTAACATAAATGAGATTATTTAGGAATACATTTGTGATTATTAAAGGGTTTATACTGGTAGGATCCTCCTGGTTACACCGGCCCACAGGGGATTATTGTGTTCATCCATCCGGCGTGCAGGGAGGGGCTGGGTGGGGAGGGAGGGGCTGGGTGGGGAGGGGCTGGTCACCCCATGGTGCCCTTATAAAACTCAACATTTAACCTACTCACGCCGGCTTGTGCCCGCCCTCACAGTCGGGCATATTTGCAGAATTACACCACAACGCCGTTGACCCTGGCCATTGACCGAGCAACCCAACGTTCCTAGCTGCTCCCTCCACAGGAATTGTTTGGTTTCTCAGGAGCTATTATTAGGTAACTATTCCGATGCCAAATTAAACCTGTTCATCAGGGAGAACATCTACATTTCATTCTCATCATGTCCCATGGTGTAAACAATTGCAGCCTCCAACTCTGATTATGCACTTAGTATCTATGGTCTCTCTATGTGCGATGAAGAAGGGTCATTTCCTGAAACGTTGCCTATCATATATTTTTCTAGGCCACAGTGTTATGGACGACTGTGGAGTTTTTCATAATTGAGTGACTGTGTGGTCAACTGAGGTTACTGGGTGATTGTGTGATTGAGTTGGTCAGTAATTTAATGCATGTGAGGTGGATGGGTTTTTGGACAAATGATCGATTGATGGAACGGTGTGAGTGAGTGAAATCATAAATAATTGAGAATGGTGAGTGTGGAAGTGTTTGAATAAGTGGGTAGTGAGTGTTGTGCATACGTTTTTTAAGAAAGAGACAAACAAGCAATGTGATAAATTCACGAGTGAGGTGATGGAGTAAACACGAGTGATTTAGTGAGTTGGTCGATAAGCAGTTGGGTGATTAGATGAGTAGGATGAGTGGGCAATTGAGGGAGTGGATGAGTGAGTGTGTGAGTGAAGGAACAAATCAGTGAAATGCTGAGTGAATGGGCAAATGAATGAGTAGGGTGAGCATGTGAATGAGTTTTCCTGACGGAGCGTTATTTTTTAGTGGAATCTTTGCTCCCGGACTCACATTAAAGGGCTGAGAATGAGGAAGGGGACATACTGAGATGGGCAGAGACATGGGGAGGAGAGGGGAGAAGGATTACTCGAGGCAAGGAAGGAGGGAGACAAGGGGGTGAGAATGAGGAGACGTAGTGATGAGAGGACACGGCGAGAAGAGAAGAGAAAGACACAGGGAGGACAGGGGAGGAGAGGGCAGACAAGTGGAGACATGTGGAGGACGGAGACATGGGGCAGAGGAGGGATACAAGAGAAGGAAGGAATCGGGGAGAAGGCAGACATGGGGGGTATGGAGGCACAGGGAGGTAGATGGATGCATGGGAAGAACATTTTTTTTTATAATCACGTAATAAAGCTATGCTCTCGGTGAATGCAGTAAGACCTGTGTGTGTGTATATATAACACAGTTGAGAGTCAGGTGATGTGCGAATGTCTGTACCTCATATTCTCCAGGTCCTGGGCCCGGGGTTGATCGCTCAGGAAAGCGGTCCTCACGGGACACCAGCAGAGTCAGGCGAGGGCAAGCATGAGGCCTCGGTTCATAATGGCCAGAGCCTGGGTAAATGGTCAGAAGTGGTCAATATCACGCGATAATAAATATACAGAATTAAAGCTTTCGTGACTGCAGGCATTCATCTTCTTGGTTCTTTCGGTAAAGTCACGTAGAAGGGAAATAATAAAATTATAAAAATAAAATATAATAAAATAAAATTCTCACGACGTTTCGGCCACAATGCAAGCAGCTGTCGGAAAGACAGCCCTGTTCTTCACCTGAGGACGGCTGCTTGCGTTGTGGCCGAAACGTCGTGAGAATTTTATGATGTGAAATTTTTATTATTTTATTATTTCCCTTCTACGTGACTTTACCGAAAGAACCAAGAAAATAAATATACCATTAAAAGTTCACGAGAAAAAATAGTAAGTCGGTGTATGAGTGGGTATTGAGTATGTGATTGAGTGCTTGTGTCAATGAGTAATTATTCAGTGGGTTTATTAGTGTATGAGTGGGTTATGGAGTGGGTGGGTAGGTAAGCAAGCCATGGACTGATTGAGCGAGAGAGTGAGTAGGTCGTTGAGCCAGTAACTAAATTATTAATTAAATGGGTTAGTGAGCAGGCAAGTGCGTGGGTGTGCGGGTGTGTGAGTGAAACGAGTTGGTGACTTCTAAGTGAATTCCCACCTGGAGTACCCTGCTGTCTGGGCACTGGAGACCTCTACAGCAGTGAGCTGGGCAAAGGCGTTGAAGTCCGAGTACGATGGGGTGCCCGTTTTTTTCTCCTCACCACCTCACATCATCGTAACCAGGGCCAGGGATGTCCTGCGAAAGGAGGTGGAGAGATGTTTTGGACATGGCAACACTTCAAACACTCACACTACTACCCCTAAAATAGCCGTAGATCTACCCTCTATGGGTGTCACGGAAGCAAAATTTTAACTACCTCGCCTGGTATATAGGTCGTGGATTCGTTCCCAACCTTGACGTCTGTATACTTTACTTGGAGTTTGCGCATGTTTTCCCAATAGTCATGTGGATTTTTCTCGGGGTCCTCCAGTTTTCCCTCCACATTTAGAAACATGCGTTTAGATGATTAGGCTGCTATAAATATCCACGTAAAAATCCACTTCGTTGAGCTATCATTTGCGGCCAGGTAATTTCTGAAAAAGATCTGTATAGCTCAGTGAGCCTTACCTGGCAAAATAACAAGTTTAGTAAAATTTTAGCTTAACCCCTACCTTTAAAGTCCTAGGAGATACTGTTTGTATTTAAGGACAAATTAATACAAATCTTAACCGATAATGCTAGGGTTAGGGTTACCCCTAACACTAGCCATTCCTCTAGCACCAGCCCCATGACTCTAACCCCAACTCACCTGGTTCAATGTCAAAAGTCGTGGGGATTTGGACAGAAAAACGGAGCAAGCGCCATTGTGAGTTCCCGAGTCAAGTACAGACAGCTACACGGACACCGAGACACGAGACAAGGAAATAGACATGACACATTTAGTTTAGACTCAGGAATAGGACATCAGTTGCAAGATATTATTCTAGATTGGTTACATACCACTGGGATTTTTCTCTAGGTCCTCCAGTTTTTCGCTCCACATTTACAAACATGTGTTTAAGAGTATTTTGGTGCAATAAATGTCGACATGACAAGCCACTTGTCGTTGAGCTATCCGTTGTGGCCAGGTCACTTCGGAAAAAATAACTACGTAGCTCATTGGGCCTAACCTGGTCAAATAAAAAATAGTTTACATTTAGTTTTTTAAATAAAGCATGTCAACCACAAAGAGAATATGCATCTTATTATGAGGTTCTATGCTTGAGCATTCATATTCATGAAGTCGGTAATATTCTCGAGAATGGTTTATTAAACAGTGAAACCTCCCTGTGCCTGACTAATTTGGAAAGCCTTTTTGGTTATGAGGAATGTCTGGAATTCTGCAAATCCTTCAATAAACATTATTATTAAAATACAGTCTGTTACTATAAGGGGAATTATATTTACGCGTAATTAACTCGCACACTTCATGAACATGTCACACGTTACAAAACAAACTAAACAATTACAAATTTAACTCCCCAACACACCGATGTGTTGGAGAGTAATATTGGTCGCAAAAGCCTATGTGCTAAACCGAAGGTAATGATAAATGTAAAATAAACAAAAGCGGGCACGGACAGCGATGAGACAGATCACGTGGACGCTTCGAAGCACAGAGCCCATGGGTTCGTAAAACTACGCAGCGCAGATCTGTGCTGCACACAGCTTTAGAATTGAAACCAGGGCCATCCTTCGGGGGTGTACGGGGCCCGGGGAAAATCACACACCGTGTGGGCCGCCCCCAATGCTGTTTGGTCTCCATTGTGCTTGCAGTGTCACGGTGTTGCGCGTTGCTGCTGTGGCATTATTCATGTTTGAGTGTTACAGTTGTGGTGTTTAAATGTTTTGATTCGGTATTGTTGTGGCTGTCTGGTCGTCGTTGTTGTTGTTATCTGGTGTTTGTTGCTGTGGTTGTTGGAACCTCGCCCCCGATTGGCTAAACAGGGCTGACTCGGTTGCTGCAGTGACAGCTCTGGTTTCCGTGATGACGGAGTAGGAGGCAGGGCTGGGAGTGGAGCTCACGCGACTTGTGAACCTCTACAACAACAACCAAAACAACCACTGCAATAATAAATATATCCACCACTGCTACAACTACTGCGATCGTTACAATTACGACAGCAATTTCAATAACAATTACAACCACAACAACTGCAACAACAAAAAGAGACAGATCTGCAGTACAGTATAACCTTAACAGACTGTTGGGGCAAGTGCTGTTAGGGAGCACCTATGAAGGCCAGCACAGCACACGAGGGGGTGAGTGGCCAGCACCACCCCAGGCCGCCTTTGTCTCCCGAGTGGCGATGTTTACACATCGCACGAGGTACTCATTTGAGACTCGGGGAGGCCCAGGACCGGTTCAGATAATCGTCACTGGTGTTGGCCGTGAGCGGGAATCAATACCCAACATCCACAACTCACAAGCACAACTACCAGAACAACTGCCACAACCATTACAATTTACTCTAACCACAATGCAACCGTGACAACTAAAATTACCACAACCCCAACAAGCAACCACGAATACAACCATAACAACTACCACAACCGCTGCAATACAAATTTATGCAACCACAAAAACCACAACACAAACACAACTCCAACAACTACCAACACCACTGCAACAACAGCTGCGACAAGTACAAACACTACTACGACAACAACTACCACTGCAATGATAACCACCACTACAACAACAATACCTACAACACCCACACCAGCGATTACAACTACAGCAGCTACTACATTCACAACTACAGCACCACAACTACTGTAACAACTGCAACAACCACTGCTACTGCAACTACAAGCGCAACAACTATAATGAAGACAATTACGACAAAAACCACAGCAACATCAACAAACACAACCACAATTCGTTTGTACGTTTCCCAGTCAGCTTGTCCTGGTGAGGGTCGTGGCGGCAGCGTGTTGAGTCGGGCGGTACATACCTCCCTTTCCCTACAACCACAATTACAACAAAAGAAATCACTACGTGTAGCAACTACTACAACTTCTACGAGGCCTGCAACTAAAACAACGGACATGACTACTATCGCAACAACATCAAGCACAACCATGACTACTGCCACAGCTACAAACATGACAAGGACCACTTATTAAAACGACAGCAACAACCACAACCTCTACTACAACTAACATCACATCAACCCCTAAGGCATTAACCACAACCACCTCAACAACCATCGAACAAAGACGGCCACTGCATCGCGCGCTTTCAGATGAGCATCTACGGCCGTCTGGAACGTTCTTCCTTTCCGATATTAGGAAGCCACTGGAGCTGTGCACTTTCAAATAATCTACAATGAAAACGCATTTGCGTAGAACTGCTTTTTGTGCATAGTTTGTTGTCTTCCTCTGCACCTCCGATAAGCACGTTTGGCTACGTACGGTGCGAAAGAAGTTCAACATACTGTACATACATCAATTACAACAAAATCCACAACCACAACAACGACAGTAATAACTCGATATACGAAGTAAATGCGTTCCTGGAGCTTCGTTCGTAGATTGAAACTTCATATATTGAATAAAGTATCACAGTAGGATGAGGATGCGCTCCCAGCCTTCGTACCTTACTATTTAAAACTACACGAATAAACATTTTAGAACTTACCATTCATGTTGAAAACAAAGACAATTTATATTGCAAATAACATAAATTTTATATTGTACGGTATAAAAATTAAAAACCGACATTGATAAAAAAAAATAAACGTAGTGAAGAAACGAAATTTTATTCATATTTTTTTGCACCACAGACCGATAAATTCAATATTTATTTATGAAATGTTTTATTAATTATTCACCTTTTTCCATTAAAATAACGGAAATGGATGCAAAGTTCGTTATACTGAAACTTAGCATTTCGAATGTTCGCATATCGAATGATCGCGAATATTTCTTTTCTGTCCTCACCTTGGTGTGTGAGAAAGGAGAAAGACGCCGTCCCACCACTAGATCTACTCCGACAGAAATGGACGGCCCCAAACGCAAAGCTGGTAGCCAGCTACCTGTGCAACAAAACACAAATGTTGACAACACCCC
Source organism: Lampetra planeri (assembly GCF_965212315.1). Lineage (NCBI taxonomy): Eukaryota > Metazoa > Chordata > Hyperoartia > Petromyzontiformes > Petromyzontidae > Lampetra > Lampetra planeri. The sequence goes on from NC_136153.1 coordinate 2,422,738, forward strand.
CCACCACCATCATCATCGTGCTGCTGTCAAACCCCCAATGGCTTCAAATGTGTGGCGGCACTCACACTGATGATGTCTTATCGGCGAAAGTGGCTGAACATTCGTGAAGAGCCACTGATGTGTGGTCACGTCGTGCCCTCTGGCGGGCACACGCAGCAATAGCGCAGCGTGAGCTGATGGGCGAGGTGACATTTTTGGTAACTTTTTAATTAAAAATAACAAACTAAACACAAGAAGCAGCTCTAAAGAAATGAGTTCTCACCCCAACTCCACGTCAAAACCAAAACACACAAATGTTTGGTTATTAGCGTCTGGCGGCTGAGCAGGCAGCCCGCTAGAGGCTTTATTTGCTTTTACTGTACTCAGGCCCATGGACATTAAGCAGAATAAGTAATATAAAAAAAAACTTTTTGAAAAATCACGCTTTAATCAAATGTACCCACTCGTAATGGCAGAAACTCCACGACTCCAGGAAGTGGCCCCGAGGCTTGCCACAACGTAAGGGACCGCGGTGATTTACAGCCAACGTGAGTTGAGCGTGGACAATTAGACCCAAGCCGAAACATACACATACAAAAAAGATTGTAAATAATTTTTTTATTTTTAATGATAGAATATTGTATTGTCACCAGTATGACATACGTATACCAATTTTTCAGTCGATACGACATTGGGAAGTGGGTAAAATTGAGTTACAAGATTTGAGGATACAACAGAGTTGAGGATACGACAACAGAGTGAGTTTATCAAAAGCGTGTAAAAGAATGTTTTAAAATGTTTTTTTTTATTTATGATAGAATATAGTCTTGTCATCAGTATGACGTAAGTATACCAAGTTTGCAGTCGATAGCACATTGGGAAGTGGGTAAAAAATTAGTTACAAGATTATTTGAGGATACGACAACAGAGTGAGTTAAATAAAAGCGTGTAAAACAAAGAGTCGACCATTATGAATGCGTCATAGTACAAATGTATTATGATGCATTTGTAAGAATGTATGTTGAACTTCTTTCGCACCGTACGTAGCCAACCGTGCTAATCGGAGGTGCGGGGGTGCAAATAAAGACCAACTCACATTCGTTGTTAACATTTCACACGTAGACTTTTTACAGCCAATATGATTAATATACTCTTTGCTTATTTCGGTAAAGTTACGTAGAAAGAAAATAAATTAAATAATAGAGTACGTTTCGATTGCAACACAAGCAACCGTCATCAGGTAGAACTAAATTTGAGAGAGAGGCAAAACACAGACACGGAGACACAGACAAACACACAGAGAGAGAGAGACACACACACAGAGACACAGTGAGACACACAACATAGACACAGAGAGAGAGACACACAACATAGACACACAGAGAGAGACACACAACACATAGACACAGAGAGAGACACACACAGAGACAGACACAGAGAGACACACATAGACACACAGACAGACACACAGACAGACACAAGCAGTGAGAGACAACACAGAGACAGAGAGAGACACACAACATAGACACACAGAGACACACAAAAGAGACACACAGAGAGAGACACACAACATAGACAAACAACATAGACAACATAGACACACAGAGACACACAACACAGACACACAGAGAGAGACACAATATAGACACAGAGAGACACGCAACACAGACACACAGAGAGACACACAACATAGACACAGAGAGAGACACAACATAGACATACAGAGAGAGACACACAACATAGACACACAGAGAGAGACACAACATAGAGAGAGAGACACAACATAGACACAGAGAGAGAGACATAGAGAGAGACACACAACATAGACACACAGAGAGAGACACAACATAGACACACAGAGAGAGACACACACAGAGACACACAACATAGACACACAACATAGACACACAGAGAGAGAACACAACATAGACACACAGAGAGAGACACACACAGGGACACACAGAGAGAGACACAACATAGACACACAGAGAGAGACACAACGTAGACACAAAGAGACACACAACATAGACACACAGAGACACAACGCCTCTGACATTTTTTAACCACAAAAGTTACTTGAAAATACACACTGTTATAAAAAAAATTTCATTGTCATAATTACCTTTATTTTTCAAATGACATTGTAACCAAATATAGGCCACTCAGGCAGACGTGAACAACTCTAAAAACACAATTCTGCCTTTCATTCAGTCAGGTAACATTGAACAAACTGTATAGAATACCTTACATTTCCATGAGTTAAATATCTGTGCCTCATGAACATTTTAAACAGGAGTTATAAGTAATGCAAAGTGGTCTGTTATCATTAAACTTCATAACAAGTGAATTTTGCCCTTGTCTTTTACAAGATCTTTCAGAAAGCAATAGTTTGTGTCACATCTACAGGTACATAACATCAACAGTTATAACCAAATCATATTCAAGAGTTTAATCAAACAAGTGCCATAAGTCCAAGTGCATTAGTGTGCTTTAGGCGTTTCACTGTTAATATTGAAAGATGTTACCGTTCAAAACACTCAATTTCAGATTGATCAAGGAACAGATAACTTGCTGACACTAATGAGAAGGGTGATACTGAGATCTAGATTTCAGTAAAGAGACCAGGTCTGGTTTGAGGGCAGTGGTTGAGATGCGTAAAATGTCATGCAAGTGGGAGTCACTCATCCTTGACCTCAATCGGTTCTTGTTTAAGTTCATGACTGAGAATGTTTGCTCACACAAATATGTGGAGCCGAATAAGCTCAGCATTTTCTTAGCGAATGACCGCATTTCTGGAAACCTGCTTTTGTCTAGCTGCCATTAAAGCGGCGGCCATCACTTTCAATATTTTTTTTGCAGTCGCCATGGCAGAAATTATTCGAGAAGGGTTTGCGGCACGGATGCAGAGCCAGAGAGCATTAGAATGGTGCTGCCACCGTGTGGCGAAAGGAGGAATAACATCTTTAAAGTTTTATGATTTATTTATTCTGAAAGAGCTAGCGAGCCATAAATAACACATTATGAGACCGAAGCTGCGGGCCGAATGAAATCTGACCGGACTTTGGACATGCCTGCCTTAAATAGAGAGAGGGTGGTTGGGCAGAGAGAGGTGGGTCTGCTGGGGCAGCTGTTGGAGCAGAGAAATTAGCATGTCAATGAATCCACCCCGAAGCGACCGAGAGAAAGAAAGAATATCGAATGCCCTATGAGAGCCTGGTAAATTTTTAGAGAGAGAAATAGTTTTACAAAACTAAATTTAGCAAATCTTTTGGAAATGTAATGTAATGCAACACAGAGTCGGCTAACACACAGTTAACACATAGCCTGGTTGATTACGATCTCCAAAGATTGCTCCGTGTCTGTGTTTTGTCTCTCTCTCTCAAATTTAGTTCTACCTGATGACGGTTGCTTGTGTTGCAACCGAAACGTCGTACTCTATAACTTTATTTATTCATTTTCTACGTGACTTTACCGAAAGAACCAAAGAGTAATTCCTGCAGTCACGAAAGCTTCAAATCAAGTTTGATTCATATAGTGGAAGCATTAGAAGAAGCAAGATGATAAAACACAACAATAAAGACGGTACAACAAGGGGCACACAACTGATATTACACGCGAGACACTAAACACATCCGAAGAAAGTATAACCGAGACAGAATCATTGAGACAATACACATTAAGAAAACAATACAAACGAGACGTAACAAATGAGACGCGAACACAGTGCAGAGTTGCTGAGCTGCGTCACTTGCTGCAGCCTCTGCTGCTGCTGCAGATTCACAGCGAGAAGTCGTCTCCTTTCGTCCACCGGATTCACGACATTCACGACATTCAGAGGCCTTGGCGCCTGCACCCTGGGCCCAGTGGAGTCACATCAGCCATTAGAGGGGTTGGTTTTGTCAACGCTTTTACTCAACTCGACTCCGATGTATGTTTTCTTGGTTCTTTCGGTAAAGTCACGTAGAAGGGAAATAAAAAAATAATAACACATTATACTTTTAATTATTTTTTATTATTTCCCTTCTACGTGACTTTACCGAAAGAACCAAGAAGATGAATCCCTGCAGTCACGAAAGCTTTAAATTGAAATTTAAAAAACTCCGATGTTTGTCATTGACATCCTGAAGAGGGGACAGCAGATTCCCTTTGCTGTCCTGCCCAGCCTTCAGCTCTCCACGTGGCAATCGATTTCACACAAATATTAACATGTCGAGATGTCTCCATGGGTTTGGCCATGGTGACACCTTGATCTGATAATATAAGGGTTCATAGCATTTGTGTATTTTACCTATATACGATTTTTTTTGTCTATCTATGTATATATCTGTCTGTTTGCACGGGTACCTTGAGACGTTTTTAACTGACAAACTGTGGGGTTTGCGTATCAAATAAAGTACATGGATACCACGCTGTATGCCCTGGGACAAAAAGCGCTATTCGTATTTCACATCTGTCAACTTTAAAGTAGTTAAATTGACAATTTATTCCTTTTATAAGCACAGGGTGGCGCCAGAGCACGCATCTGCGCATGCGCTAGAAAGCCGGCTCGTGGTGGTGGTTGCCCTAGCAACGCACACGCGATCGGTGGGGGGCAGGATGGTGGGCGGGGGGGTAGCAGCCCAGCCTGCAAAGGTGCCACCTCAGCTGGCTAGGCAATCTAGGCGAGGCCGAGGGCTCTGCACGGGACTAGGCCTCACCACTACACTCTGTGAAGTTAGTAGTTAACTGCTATAGAGTCATTAAATACTACTTGAAAGTCAGTATTTACTACTATAGAGTTGGTTGATACTACTAAAGAGTCGGCAGATACTACTATAGAGTCAGTAGATACAACTGTAGTGTTAGTAGTTACTACTATAGTCATTGGATACTACTATAGAGTCAGTAGTTACTACTGTACAGTCAGTAGATACTAATGTAGTGAGTTCAACTGAGTCGCAGATGTACTCTTGGATGCAACACATTTATTTAACACCAACACACGGGGTAACTGCCCCTTAATAGAATAACAACCTATGGTGGTGTCCACCAAACTAACTACACTAATTACAAAGTAACTAGCTGCAACGAACCGGACCACAGCTCGCATCCAGGTCCACGTGTTGGAGACTCGGTAGAACGTAGGACGTAGATGAAGGCTTCTTCAAGATGAACAACAACGCCAGTCCCTCTGGGGGACCTGGCTTATATTCTCTGTGGCGGGGCTGGCTCTGCCCTTGGCCATTACCACCTTCCAAAATCCTCAAGCAGGATCTGGACGCAGGCCACGTGACCACCCCTAGCCCCCACTTGGGGCCCCTTTGTAGATGTAACCAGTCACGTGTCCTCTCGGGTCAACCAGAGTACCATGGCCTTTAGTAACCCCGGCACACCCACAGCCTATCCTGTAGGGCTGGCACTGCATGCCAAGCGTGGTGCCACCGAGCGCTATCAACCAGTGCTCACCGAGCCCCTCTAGGGCCGGTACTACACCCACATCATAGTGGTGTCTGCGATGTCATTACATCGCACGTCGTGCCCCTCTATGGCCGACGCAGCACAGTGACATCCCGCGATGTCACTACACTACTATAGAGTCAGTAGATGCTACTGTGGTCAGTAGATACCACTGAAATGAGTGGTCTCCGACACGGTAAGTAATCTAAGTTGTTTATTCAATAAAAGCTCGTACAGCCCCACGTCTTCGTCTCTTCCTTCTCGCGGCGTCCACTCTTTATGTAGCTACGTTGCCCGGTGCCACGTGGCGCTCATCCGCTCTCCAACGCACCGCCAGCTGTCGGTGCGCTAAAGAGCGGCTGGGCGGCTGGAGGACGAGCCGCCACGTGGTTGATGGAGATGGCGGGGCTGCAGCGGCAGGGCTCCTCTTCAGACTTCCAACACCGATCCCTTCACATTGCTCCGTGTCCCCTTATATCCCCCTACCTGGGTCTAAGCCCCGCCTCTGGCCACACCCCTTCTGGAACCTTCCCGAACGTTCCCGAAGCCTCCCTGGTGGAACCGCCTCTCAACTTTCACCCAGATGTAAACCCCACTATGGAGAAGTATGGCTGTAGAATAAAATACATGCCCCATGAATAATACAGGTGATGGCAATCTCATTACATCACCCCCCCTGTATATTTTTTTTTAGCCGTCCCGGCTAGGAAGGCAACACAATAGAACGTCATCAGTCGCATAACACAACACATCGAGAGAAGAGAATGATAACAAAATGTAGAACACCCCCCAACACAACAACAACGCCGGGGAAAAAGCACGCAATCTGAATAAAAGAATGGTTTGAAAAAATCGCAACGATTCAGAGCATGTCCGCATAGCCGGTCCATCCGCCGGTGACGAGACAGGAACACTGGCTGGTGGGGGTAGTGGTCTAACAATAGGCGGTCCCGCCGGAACTCCCGCAGATGGGCACGAGGAATTGGCGACATCCTCCGGATTCGCCGACACCTTCAGGGGCGCTGTGAACGGCAAAGAAACAGGCTGCGGAAGATCACTCTTGACAGGTATGACAGGTTTGTTGGCAACGTCAGGCACCGGGATTCTGGGATTTGGAGATGATGATGATGGCGGCACAGGAGCAACGAATGGTTTTAACGGGTGGACAAACCAACGCCGGCGACCGTGATGAACACGAACACACTGAGGACACAAAACCTCCACAATCGTCACAGGGCCCTGCCATGGCCAATGAAATTTAGCAGAGGTGCCAACCAGCACCTGTGGGCAATGAAGCCATGCACCATCTCCAACCGACCATGGCATGTCCCCCTTCGACCGACGTGCACAACGCTCATTCCGAGCCTGAGTCTTTGAGGTATTCACCCTGGCGGCCTCACCGCGCCTCTGAAACCCGCCGGAGGGACTGTTGGATGTAGAGGCCGACCGAAATTCGGTTTCGGTTTCGGCGCCGAAAGTTGGCAAATGGTATGTACACCCCACCCGTCTAAAGCTGGACCTGTCAAGCCCTGCCAGGGAAGAGCCGCCACTCCTTAATGTACACCCACTATATGCCCCAGCAGATATGACTTGTCCATCTTCCTGCCTTCACCCGTTCACTCGCCTCCACCACTACTGCCGAGGTCAGGGAGTTGACTTGCTGTGACGAGTTCCCCTCAAGACCGATGCCTTCCTTCCTCAGGACTGTCCGTGAGGGGCGTGGGGGGGGATCAGCATCCGGCAGGGTCACAGCTGCACGGCCTTGTCACCCGGGCACTGGCTCGGGCCATGCTCCCAAGGTGATATAGATCTGCGGTCCCCAACCTTTTTGGCACCAGGGACCGGTTTCGCGGAAGACAATTTTTTCACGGACGGGGAGTGGAGGGGGTTCATCATTGGGTCTTTCCTCCTTTTCAAAGAAGCTCTCCAGCGACGTTTGTTTTTTACTCATTGTGGCTACTAGGGGTTAGCAGCTTGTGGGCTTAGCAAAACTGACTGAGACAAGTGCGCAGTGCGGGAAAGAGGTGCGGACGGACGTGGTAAATAATAAAATAATGGGGGCGGGCCACGCGCGGACTCACCGCTCACCTCCTGCTGTGCGGCCTGGTTCCTAACAGGCCACGGACCGGTACCGGTCCGCGGCCCGGGGGTTGGGGACCCCTGAATTATAGATGATCACCTTGCACTGCACCACGAGACCGCGGAACGTTGCGCCTTTTGTTTTTGCAGCAACTGTTGTTCTTTCAGTTATTGTTGCCGTCTCGGCGATGGCAGTTACTGTTATTGTATGCGTCCGTGCTGTTGTGGTTAGGGGCCGTCCATAAATGACGGGGGGGGGGGGGGGTCAGACATTTGTGACGATGTGTGACGAGGGGGGGGGGGTGAGAAATGTGACGTCACATCAAAATGCACCACTTTAAATAAATATAGACAACACGTTCTACTTAATTAAATATACTTTTTAATGTTTTCTCCTACAACATCAGAGTGCAGCGCCACATTAAATACGCGCTACAATGACAATAGTGTAAAACGATTTGAAGCATGTTTAATATTTTTGGGCGGGGGTGGGGGGGGCAGAGCTTTGTGACGTCATATTTGAGGGGGCGGGTCTGACTTTTTGTGACGTCGCGTGATGGAGGGGGTGGGGGTCAAAAAATCGTCCAAAATCGCGTGACGTCATTTATGGACGCCCCCTTAGGTATTCTATGCACGGCTGCATACATATATATGCATGCTATGCACTGGTTCAGATTGTATCGGCTTCTGTCACTCAGAATAGTATGGTCGGCGTCTGAGGGACGAGTTGGTGACGGTTATGGGCACTGCAAGGTTGCGACCACCATGAAAATGAACTCCGAGATTCATCCCCCTCCCTGTGTGTGGGTGCTGACGACTCTTTACGGGAGTTGTGCGGCCACGGGGAGTCCCACAGCTCGACCTATCGGACCGGTGGGAAAGGGGGACAGTGTTGAACAGTATGGCGATGCATTAGGGGCCGTCCATAAATGACGTCACGCACCTGGGGGTGGGGGGGGGGGTCAGACATTTGTGACGATGTGTGACAAGGGGGGGGGGGGGGGGAGGGTTTGAGAAATGTGACGTCACTTAAAAATGCGCAACTTTAAATGAATATAGACAACACAGTACTGCTTTTTTGTATTTGGATTCTCAACCAACATCGGTTTAGGTCGAGGTACACCGATTGTTTTCTTGCACATGACGACGTTGACCAATTTCTCTTGTAGCCCTGCTCACCACCCCCACGTTCCATTCCCTGGTTACCACATTCAGATAAGCCCCTCCCCCCTTAACTTGTATTTAAGGGCTGGTCTTTTGGAATTTTCCTCACTTGATGCAGTAATTTTAGCTGTGACGGTCCCACCTGATGACGGAGACTTGTGTTGCCTCCGAAACGTCGTGATTTATTATTTTATTTCCATTATTACTTTTATTAACTTTTAATTTTATTTTTTACCGACGTGACTTTACCGAAAAAACCTAAGAGTATGAATCCTTGCAGTCACGAAAGCTTCAAATCTAGAACGTTCTACGTAATTAGATAGACTTTTTAATAAATATTTTCTCCTACAACAGCAGAGTGCAGCGGCACATTAAATACGCACTACAATGACAATAGTTTAAAGCGATTTGAAGCAAGTTTTATTTTTGGGGGGGGCAGAGCTTTGTGACGTCATATTTGACGATGGGGGGGGGGGGGTCAAAGATCGTATAAAATCGCGTGACGTCATTTATGGACGGCCCCTTATGTATACACACACATACAGACACAAGACATCAGTTGAGCTCACATTGGTTTTGTTTATCGACCAACAGGCATGACGTTATTTTTCTCTCCCTTCTTCGCATCGCGGCCCCCCCCACCCCCCCGATCCGTCGGGCTCGCCACGGTTTATGAGAAGTCGGGGAGGGCTTTTTTGCGGAGGGGGGGGGGGGGCAGGTTTAATGTGGAGATGCGGCCCCAGAAGGCAGTGGCGTCTTCCAGAGACGGCGGAGAAGACGCAGCAGCGACAGGCGAAGGAAATCCCCAGAAGGGGGGCGAGGCCAGCGGAAGGAGTGCACGGGGCGCTTTCCGGCAGGAAGTGGAGTGTGAGAGCGACAATATTATTATATACCTGTAATAAAGGTCGTGGAAGCGACTTCTGGAATCCGGTCTTTATTTGTCCTTCATTACAACACTCCTTCACGCTGCTAAAAGACAGCGTGAGAGGGATAGAGAGAGACGCGCGCTGCCACGTGGCAGCCTGGACCCCCACTCTCGCGTGGCCTCTCCCTCCGTTCCAGTTCTGACCACGTGTTGTTCGTCTCCACCCCTATTTAATACCCGGGTCACGTGGTACCTTTCCACCAATCCTGGTTACGATGGAATCTTTCAGACTCCATCGTAGGCTCCCGGGACCACGCACCTGACTCGTCACCCCATTGGCTGTGGCTAAAGCCAGCAGAACCAATCCTCTACCTACAGCTGTCAACTTTCCATTATGTCAGGGCCACGCTCCTAGGCTTTCCCCCATTGGCTATGGACCAGGACCGGCAGAGCCAATCATCGTGACGAGTTGTGATCCGTCAGCGACCCGGATATATTCTCACATTACATACCTACTCTCTGGCTGGATATCTTCACTACATGTGTATCGTGCATGCGCATTGTTCATGCACATTATATATGTTGATTACTCTACGAATTAGTCAACTGGTAATGGATACATTTTGATTTAAAGCTTTCGTGACTGCAGGGATTCATATTCTTGGTTCTTTCGGTAGATTTCACACCTGATGATGATTATATTCTTAGGTTTTTTCGGTAAAGTCACGTAGGTAAAACATCAAAATTAATGAAAATAAAATAAAACAAAAAATCACGACGTTTCGGAGGCAACACAAGTCTCCGTCATCAGGTGGGACCGTCACAGCCGAATTAGCTGCATCAAGTGAGGCAATGATTCAAGATGTAATCCCTTATAAGCAAGTTGAAGGGGGGAGGAGAGGGGGGCGGGGAGCTCATCAGAATGTTAGTACAACTCATCGGGAGGGGGAGGGGGGGGGCGGGGCCAAAAAATTGAAAGACGGCTTGGACGCGGTTGCTGCTGCACACGCCAACACAATGGACAGAGAGGGGGAGGGGAGGTCTGATACACATGATAGACAAAAGAACGAAAATGCCCATGTTTATACCAATGCTGGCTGAACAATGAAGAGGGTACTGTTAAAAAACAACTGGGATGTTAACACTCGGTAAAGTAAAGTAAAATAGTGCCTGTCAGATAAGATGGTCCAAAAAAGTGTAATTAAGTCTTTTTTGCGTGGTTGATAACATCTTTCCAATGATTACTAAGTTTGTACCCATCATCACGGTTGAAATTATGTCTGTGTTTGTATATTTGTATGGCTTCGTGTACAAACCTTTGATGGTAGCCGGGAGGTTTGCAGAGAACCTTGGTCTCGGAAAAGACAATTTCATGAGAGCCCACCGAGTTGTAGCAATGATCGGCAATGGCAGAAGAATCAGTTCTGCCGTGTTTCAGATCTGACTTGTGCTCGCGGACACGATCAGAAACATGACGTTTCGTTTCTCCAATGTAGCAATCACCACAAATGCAACTCAATTTGTAGACTCCAGGATACTGTAAGTCAGGAACGACATCCTTCACAGATGGAATCAGATCACGGATTTTATGCACTGTACTGAATCGGACTTGGTTCTTATGTTTGTTTAGAATTTTGGAGATCTTTTTGGTCACGCCTGCTATGTATGGTAACGTGATGGTTTTGGTCGGAGTTTCATGTGGCTGTTTCTGTGTGGTGGGAGAGACAGCTTGGCGGATAGTACGGTCAGAGTATCCGTTCATCCTGAGGGCCCGATGTACATGTCTTAATTCACCGGTCAGGTGGTGTTTGTCAGAAATGCCATGGGCTCTGTGGTATAGCGTTTTGATGAGAGAATTCTTTTGAGATGGGTGGTGGTGGGAATCCAGTTTCAAGTAGGAATCTGTGTGGGTGGCTTTCCTGTAGACAGAATGTCCCAAGGATCCGTCAGGCCTCCTCTCAAACAAAATATCCAAGAATGGTAGTTTACCGTCTTTCTCCACTTCCATTGTGAATCTGATGGATGGGTGTCTAGAATTGATGTGGTCCAAGAAGTGGTTCAATGCTGGGAGGCCATGTGGCCAGATGACGAAAGTGTCATCCACATACCTCTTCCACAGGGAAGGACGCAGGGTGGATGTCTGGATGGCGTCTGATTCAAACTTTTCCATGAACATGTTGGCTATAACTGGTGACAAAGGGGAGCCCATAGGGGTACCCTCATTCTGTTTGTAGAAGGTGCCATTCCAGGTAAAATAGGTGTTGGTGAGGCAATGCCTAACCAGCGCAGGTGCATCAGAATTCAATCCATGTTGGACTAAGTCCTCAATTATTGTTAGGGTGTCCGGTACTGGGACTTTGGTAAACAAAGATACTATATAAAAGCTGACGAGGATGTCATCAGGAGATAGTACCATGTCCTTAACCATAGAGACTAATTGGGTTGAGTTGAGTACTGCCGAAGAGGTCTTGCCTGTGAAAGGGAGCAGAGTATCTGATAGAAAACGGGCTAGTTTGTACGTAGGAGAGTTTATCGTCGACACAATGGGTCATAGTGGGGTGCCTTCCTTATGGATTTTGGTAAGACCATAGAGTCTGGGAGGTCTTGCCGCCGATGGTTTTAGAGAGGGACGTTTGCTTGGTTCGATTAGGGAAGTCGAACTCGTGATGATACTGTTGGTTTTCGTCGTTAGGCTTTTAGTGGGATCGTTTTGAATTTTGGAGTAACTCCCATCATTAAGAAGGTCCAGGATTTTGTTGTTGTATGAATCTTTATCCATGATGACCGTGGCATTGCCCTTGTCTGCCGAGAGGATGACTATATCATCTCTCTTTTTTAGGTCCGCGAGTTCAGAGCGTTCGTTTTTGCTGATGTTACTAGTGGGTTTCTTAGCATTCTTAAGAATAGTAGCTATTTCAGCTCTTGCTACATCCGCATGGATGTGTCCTATGCCTCTGAGGGCTACATCAATCTGAGAAATCATATCCTCTACTGGTATATATTTCGGGGTGACGGCGAAATTTAGTCCTTTGGCCAGTACCGTTTTTAGAGTGTCAGAAATCGGGATGTTACTCTGATTAATCACGGTCTTGTTAACATCCAGCTTTGCGATGTGTGGCTCTGGTTTCTTCTTAGATAGGAGGTTGAATTTAGAAATCAGGTTAGCTTTGCATTTGGCTGACATTGAGTCAGCAGAAGCAGAAGTCATGTTATCAACGTGGTTCCAATCAGAAGGTGACATTTTTTGTGTTAACATTAAATGTGTTTGTAAGAGAGTCTTGTCTAAATTATCGAGTTCAGATCGGAGTAACCTTATTCTCTCCGAGATTAGTGATAGGCTAGCTTTAAATAAGATCTGTTTGGAGTTCGGTGAGGACACAGCAGCGGATGTGAGTGTGAAAGCGATGGGTATTACCTTGTTATCTCGGCATCTCTTGAGGAAGGCCAGCGTCTCGAGAAGCTGTGACTTCTTGTCTCGTTGTCTGTTAAAAACTCTAACAGATAGGTGGAATTCCTCCCCGTAGAGGGCATTAATTCTAGATTTGAAGCTTTCGTGACTGCAAGGAATCATATTCTTAGGTTTTTTCGGTAAAGTCACGTAGGTAAAACATCAAAATTAATGAAAATAAAATAAAACAAAAAATCACGACGTTTCGGAGGCAACACAAGTCTCCGTCATCAGGTGGGACCGTCACAGCCGAATTAGCTGCATCAAGTGAGGCAATGATTCACGATGTAATCCCTTATAAGCAAGTTGAAGGGGGGAGGAGAGGGGGGAGCTCATCAGAATGTTAGTACAACTCATCGGGAGGGGGAGGGGGCCAAAAAATTGAAAGACGGCTTGGACGCGGTTGCTGCTGCACACGCCAACACAATGGACAGAGAGGGGGAGGGGAGGTCTGATACACATGATAGACAAAAGAACGAAAATGCCCATGTTTATACCAATGCTGGCTAAACAATGAAGAGGGTACTGTTAAAAAACAACTGGGGATGTTAACACTCGGTAAAGTAAAGTAAAAGAGTGCCTGTTAGATAAGATGGTCCAAAAAAGTGTAATTAAGTCTTTTTTGCGTGGTTGATAACATCTTTCCAATGATTACTAAGTTTGTACCCATCATCACGGTTGAAATTATGTCTGTGTTTGTATATTTGTATGGCTTCGTGTACAAACCTTTGATGGTAGCCGGGAGGTTTGCAGAGAACCTTGGTCTCGGAAAAGACAATTTCATGAGAGCCCACCGAGTTGTAGCAATGATCGGCAACGGCAGAAGAATCAGTTCTGCCGTGTTTCAGATCTGACTTGTGCTCGCGGACACGATCAGAAACATGACGTTTCGTTTCTCCAATGTAGCAATCACCACAAATGCAACTCAATTTGTAGACTCCAGGATACTGTAAGTCAGGAACGACATCCTTCACAGATGGAATCAGATCACGGATTTTATGCACTGTACTGAATCGGACTTGGATCTTATGTTTGTTTAGAATTTTGGAGATCTTTTTGGTCACGCCTGCTATGTATGGTAACGTGATGGTTTTGGTCGGAATTCAACCTCCTATCTAAGAAGAAACCAGAGCCAAAAAGATCTCCAAAATTCTAAACAAACATAAGATCCAAGTCCGATTCAGTACAGTGCATAAAATCCGTGATCTGATTCCATCTGTGAAGGATGTCGTTCCTGACTTACAGTATCCTGGAGTCTACAAATTGAGTTGCATTTGTGGTGATTTCTACATTGGAGAAACGAAACGTCATGTTTCTGATCGTGTCCGCGAGCACAAGTCAGATCTGAAACACGGCAGAACTGATTCTTCTGCCGTTGCCGATCATTGCTACAACTCGGTGGGCTCTCATGAAATTGTCTTTTCCGAGACCAAGGTTCTCTGCAAACCTCCCGGCTACCATCAAAGGTTTGTACACGAAGCCATACAAATATACAAACACAGATATAATTTCAACCGTGATGATGGGTACAAACTTAGTAATCATTGGAAAGATGTTATCAACCACGCAAAAAAGACTTAATTACACTTTTTTGGACCATCTTATCTGACAGGCACTATTTTACTTTACTTTACCGAGTGTTAACATCCCCAGTTGTTTTTTAACAGTACCCTCTTCATTGTTCAGCCAGCATTGGTATAAACATGGGCATTTTCGTTATTTTGTCTATCATGTGTATCAGACCTCCCCTCCCCCTCTCTGTCCATTGTGTTGGCGTGTGCAGCAGCAACCGCGTCCAAGCCGTCTTTCAATTTTTTGGCCCCCCCCCCCTCCCGATGAGTTGTACTAACATTCTGATGAGCTCCCCGCCCCCCTCTCCTCCCCCCTTCAACTTGCTTATAAGGGATTACATCTTGAATCATTGCCTCACTTGATGCAGCTAATTCGGCTGTGACGGTCCCACCTGATGACGGAGACTTGTGTTGCCTCCGAAACGTCGTGATTTTTTGTTTTATTTTCATTAATTTTGATGTTTTACCTACGTGACTTTACCGAAAAAACCTAAGAATATGATTCCTTGCAGTCACGAAAGCTTCAAATCTAGAACTGATGATGATTGCTTGTGTTGCAGTCGAAACGTCATGAGAATTTGTATTTTTATATTTGTATTATTTTATTATTTCCCTTCTATGTGACTTTACCGAAAGAACCAAGAATATGGTAATGGATACTCATTGTAATATATATGCACAAACATTAACCCCCCCCCCTCCTCTGGTCTTCGCACCTGATTGGCTCATAAGTGACATCACATTTATCCCTCTATTTAAGACAGAAACAGGCTTTTTCCATAACTCGCTGCCGCCTGATGATGCTGGTTGTAATTATAGGAGCAACGGTGGACTCGTAGATATTGTGGGTTTACTCTCCAACACAACGGTGTGCTGAACTAGCAAACTGGCATGATTTGTTTATGCGACAAACCTTATCAATTGACTGTCGACATTGTTATTAAGCGAGAAGCGAAACCCCGTCTGTAGGACGGCTGCTCCAGGATTGTATTCCCGTGAATGCAAAAAATTTGGACGAGTTTGTCCCTCCAGAAGGTCCACCAGCGATGAAGTCACAACGACATCAGCTGTTGTGTGCAAGAACCAGACGGATTGATGCATCAAGAGACCGTGGAAGGTGGCAATGGCTTGCGGAGGCCCTTTATCCAGCAGTGGGTCGATCGTTGCTGCTGGCGATGGATTGGGCAAGGCTCACGGTGAATGCTACGTCTCCTGTTCACAGACGATCCGGGAATCCTCCGCGAGCCGCCTTGCAACAACTGTAACCGAGAGCGCGTCACCCACATTCCCCCGATCCCCCCCCACCGGCTCCGATCCGATCCCAGCCCAATCCCCAGATCTCACTCATTGTCTTCAAAATTCTACACTGCCTACTTCTCCCCTCTCACTTTACTCCACTCCACGCACTTTTCTACCTCTCCCATCTCACTCCACTCCCCTCCACACTCCTGCCTCTCATCCCACTTCTTCTTTCGTACAGCTGATGTAGATTCAGAGCAACAACTACAATTTCGCATTCAGGTGGTAAATCCAGATAACCACGTAAGGAGTAGCAGAGTGTATCATCGCTGTGATGTCTCCTTCGTATTTGTGGATCGGGCATTGCGTCGTTATATGTTATATGGTCTGTTCTAGATGACCACAGTTGCACCATTGGTGCCTCAGGTATCCGCATCTGCCATGGTTTGGCGCACATAAGATGTAGGGTGAACAATGAGCTTCGTGGAAGGTCAAACCCAGGGGTCTTTCGCAAGGTGCTTGTTTGTGAATCCCACTCGACTCTTCTCTAAGCCCCCTCAACTCCATTCACACATCCTCCCCACTCGGGAAGCATTAAGCAGCACAGGAAGCAGCACAGGAAGCAGGCCATCGTGTCCGCAGGCCCCACATCAGGTCGCGTTTATTATTTTGACCGCATTGTGTAAACGACTCCTTGCAGCCCTCCCCCCACACCCCCCCCCCTTTACCATGACCTCAGGCGAACGGACAGTGGGGTCAGTGTTGGGTCACGTGATCGATTAAAAAGTCGCTTTGTCTAAACACGACACGCGAAGATGCCGCTGCTGTTTTTGGGGTTGTCGTTTTGTTAGTGGTTGTTGTTGCAGTGGTGGTTGTGGTAGTGAATGTGGTGGTGGTGGTGATTGTGGTGGTTGTGGTTTCGGAGTGAGATGAAGACGGCAGGATCGCTCGCGGTCTGCTATTTACACTCACGGAGCGCACAGGGAGGAGATTCTGGACTCGGTTTCATTGAGTTTATCTCGAAGAGAACAACAACAATAATAATACTAAGTGTTTAAAATAAACATCTCTCTCTTACTCCCCCTCCACACATCCGCCCCCCCCCCCCAAAGGACACGAGTCCCAGTGGGATCCGTGTGTTTATGATGTGGGTTTAAGGATGGGGGGGCGATGTTGTTGGGTTGGCGGTTGAGGGGGGTCATCCAAGGTCACACCAATCTCTACGGCCATCTGAGGACAGACGCACACGCACAAAAATAAAGATCTCCAGGGTAGCCTTTATCGGACCGCTGAGGCAAATGCTGTTAGCAAGCAGCGCCGACGTATTAATGTTGAACTTCTTTCGCACGGCACTTTGCCTACCGTGCTAATCAGAGGTGCTGGGGAAAGAAAAAAATTATAACACAAAAAGCAGTTCTAAAGAAATTAGTTTTCAATTAAGATTTAAAAGTGCATATCTCCAGTGGCTTCTTATTATCGAAAGAGCATTCTAGACGGCCGCAGAAGTGCATCTATAAAGGCTGACACGGCACACAATGGGGTGGGTGGGTGGCACTATGCCCGACCACCTTTGTCTCCCCAGTGCAGATGTTAACAAGCTGCAACAGGTACCCATATGAGGCCGAGTCGACCTAGGGGAGGCCAAAGACCGGTTCAGATAATCGTTACTGGTTTTGGCCGTGAACGGGAATCGAACTTGAGTCGCCGGTTTTGTAGCACAGTACGCTAACCACAGTGCCACCGCTCCCCACAGACACACACACGTACACACGCACCAGTCCGAACTCTCGATATGGGCGCAGTGGTGGCACCGTGGTTAACACCATGAGCCCAGTGTCCTGAGTTTGATCCCCGTCCATGGCTAAGATTTGTTGCAACAAGCGTCATTTAAACCGCTCCAGGGTTCCCCACCCCCACGCAACCAAAGCCTTCATGCGTCCAGCAGCGGATTGACAAAGCGGCGGTCGCCCGAGCTCCCCACGCCCAGCAGCGCCCCTTACCGAGTGGCGCGCGGCGTGAGTCCCCACGGACATCAGATCTTGAACCCCAGGGCGCGCATGCACTCCTTGTGTGCCTCGATGAGCTCGCCGCAATGAAGCTCCCCCTTCTCGATGATGCTGCAAGACATACGCATGGACAGACACATAGAAACGCAGACACACACAGACAGAAACAGAGACACACGCACAGAGACATGTACAGAGACACAGACAAGCACAGAGAAGTACACACACACAGAGAAGTACACACACACAGAGACAGTTAATTATCGTCATTACATTTATGTACTGTACCTCCAACGCAGCACATCGAGACGCTCTGCGGCAGGGGACCCCGGGTGGCAGCTGTCCCTGTGCAGCTCAAGGTGACTGCAGCTCAAGGTGACTGCAGTGTCCTCCGGCTGGCCGGCTGGCAATCAGGCGGGCATAAACTAAACTATAAATATTTTTGTTATTTTACCAGGTAAGGCGCACTGAGCAATATAGCTCGCAGAGGTCACCGGTTCGATTCCATCTCCCGGCAAGGTGGTTGAAACAAAGGTAGCAGGATTCTTACATCGCCCATTCCCAGCCAGACGCCCCCTCCCCCCGTATTGTTCACCGTGCCACACAAATGGATTCGACCTCAGTCCATCGGCAGGCCAGCGTGCAATGGGGTAAGGTGTGGGTACACTTACCTGTAATATAAATGATCTTAACTAACCTTCGTAGTCTGCATGGGAAAACTAACGCTCTCAGTGCTCCTAACCCACACGCCCCTGTCCCAATGACACGATTCAGCAAAACGGGTCATGCAAGCACACGCACAACAACCGCCGTTCACCAGTAAGCAGCGGTGACGTCACCACACCACTTGTGCCGTGCTAGGGGCCCTGCTGCCCTGGCTCGTCACGTGCACACACACGCGGCGCTGACGTCGCCAGTCTGTGCGAGTTGGGCAGCGAAATCGGATCACACGGTCGCCCGGCTCTCGACAAAGGAGCGGAGATCACGACGCGTTATCGGACAACGGAGCGCACGGCCCACCACCAATCCGCTGCTGGACAAGGGCCTCCCCACTCCGAGCTGATCACGGGGGTGAGGGGCAGGGGGTTCTTCGTCCATACTTTGCTGCGGTGAAGGACGGAGGGGGGAGACTCCGGACCGGACCAGACGTCACTCGACGTAAGCCGCGGCCAGGATCGAACTGGGGTCGCCAGGTTCGAGGCGCCAGGCAAACCGGCACGGCGGGAGAACCCGTGCCCTTGGACGCCATGCCTCACTCCACACCAGGTGCTCTTATCAGACCCGACCTCGCACTTTCGTGTTTGCCGATGTTAATCCCGCACCCCCCCGCCACCCCCACCACCTTCGGTTGGGCACCGGGACGAACTCTGTGGAAGCACGAGACTGGCCGGAACTGTGCCGGCCAAAAGCGGTGCGTTAGGGTCATGCCACGGAAAGTTACGGGATGACGGGGCCCTTCCCAGCGTCGCTTGTCACAACACTTCCTCTAGAAACACAGTCCCCAGAAAAAAATGGAAAATGGGCGAGTTGGCAACACATTTGGTAGCTTTACCTTTGCTCCCTCATCCACCAAAGACAGATCCCCCCCCCCCCCGTAGCCTTAACAGACTTCATTGGGGCAAACGCTGTTAGCGAGCATGTGGGAAGGCCGCATGGCACATGAGGGGGTGGCAAGCACCACACCCGGCCACCTTCATCTCCCTAGTGGCGATGAAGGAGCACCTGGTACAAATTATAAAATGTACCAGGTACTCATTTGAGGCTGAGTCGACCAAGGGGTGGCCCAGGCCCAGTTCAGATAATCGTCACTGGTGTTGGTGGCCGTGAGTAGGAATCAAACTCGGGGCCACAGGGTTGTTAATGCAGCGCGCTAACTACTATGTGATCGCTCCCCACATTCACCACCTACCAGACAGCACCCCCCACCATTCACAACGCCCCCCACACACCCTCCATACCCAGGCACAGTGCTGCGTGCAACGAGCGCCAGGATTTCATGCACGACAAAACGCGAGCCATCGCCGCGCGCCCCAACGTGTCGTCAGCTTCATCCAACGCGACAGCAGCCGGGGGCAACAAGAGGGGAAGCATGAAGACAGCGAGGCAGACAGTGGGAGAGAGGGGGAGGGATAGACAGTGGGAGAGGAGGGGAACACAGGGAGGTCATCGTTAGACTTCTCACGCAATAGTGGGGGGGGGGGGGGGCAAAGAGCCGCTCTGGACGATGGACGAGATGAACGAGTCAAGAACTCGGAGCTCGAATCGAATCTGCATCGTTTCACCTGAAAGAGTTCTCACTGCACGCCCAGCACCATCACCAACAGCCGTGGTCTATCCACTGCTGGGTCAAGGCTTCTCCACCCTGTTGCCATCCCTCACGGCTCTACGATGTAAAAATCCACCCAGCACCACTTGGCACACGAGCCCGGACCTCATCGTTCCACCTCGGCGGTGCGTTGACGTCCTCTTGGGGTGCGTTTTCAGTCTTTTTGCTGCCACTCTGCCATTAGTCTCATCCAACGCTCGTCAGTCGACCTTTCTAGGCCACGCCATGCGCAGACCGAGCCTCACTTGACTTGTCTTGGCGAGCGACGTGAGGTTACCACCAAGCTGTCCTCTCAGCCATGCGTTCCTCTTCCTGTCACGCAGTGCAATTCCAAGCGTGCGCCGAACTCCACGCTTCTTCGAGCATCCTTTGGTTTTTGTTCCGATTCAAGATAGCTCTCCTAACCTACAAAGCACTGCATGGCTTGGCTCCTTAACTACCCACAAAAACGAACCTCCCTCAAATCCTCAGGCACATACAAAACACTCCGTTGCAAAGAAACGGTGAGACTTGCCTAGCCTAGGATTGTTCTTCTTGGGCGTAGCCCCAAAAATCTGGAACTCCCCGCATGCCACCGGACATCCGAAACGCGCCGAGTGTCTCTCAATTCGGCGGTCTGTGCAAGATGCATCTACTCAGACTCGTCTTCACATATCATCTCCAATTAGTAATGAAAACTGTCATTGATTTTATTTACCACTTAACCTTTCCGATGCTATTCATTGTGCACGGTCTCTTTTCTCATTCTTTTCATGTTCCTATATCATTCCCATTATGTTGTAACACACACCGATACCTACTTATTTATGGGCACGTGAAATAAAAATCGATCGATCGTTTAGCAATTGTCATCAACGTCCAAAGTCGCTCGCCGTGGACGCTGGTGCTGTACTGCCCCCCCACCTGCGCTAACCCCCTAACAGTGCTAGCCCCGCGGGCGATTGGCGCGTCGATGTGCACGCTGCGTTTACGTAACACAGCACGCCTGGTGGCGCCTTCACGCGGTTAGATACCAACATAACCCGCATGATCGTCAACGCGTAAGCCTGGGTGGGGATCTCGGAGTGATTTAATGGTGAGACCCACGAACTCGCAGAGACCAACGGACTCCCAGCAAGACACACAAACTCCCAGCGAGACCCATAGACTCAAAGACCTCGCTTTCGGCTCTGCCTATGACCGACTGCCTCTCTCTGTTAAATAAATACAGAGGGCGGTGGCAGCACAGTGATGGCGCTCGTGCCTCACAAAGAAAATCCTGGGTTCGATTCCAGACTTGGGTGGCCTTTCTGTGTGAAGTTCGTATGTTCTCCCCCTGTCCTGCGTGGGTTCCCTCAGGGTTCTCCGGTTTCCTCCCATAGCACACACAGCAGCACCAGCAACATCGCCCCCTTTAGCAAAAACTTGACAGGACCCTCCTGAAAAAGCCTTGAGACTCAGTGGTGTTGTGCCACGCAAAGGCGGTGCCAACACCAGCATGGTGACATCTGCAGACAGAGTACTGTACCAGCCACGCAGCCCGTGCCCCCCCACCACAACCACCCACTCCCCAGTCCCCCTCCTCTTGACTAACGATTGCCACATTTTCACCAGAAATGCGCCGATACGGCGGAGACCAAAGGAGGCTTCAGCAAAGATGCCCAGCGAAGAATGCAGCGGCACGATGCATTTCGCGGTACCGCGTGTGGCACGTGGGCAACCTGCTCGACGGACGACAGACAGACGAAGTGGGGGGAGGGGCAGGAAGCGGAGTGGCAGCGGTGCAAAGTGCTGATTATTGCTGGCCGCTTGGAGCTTTGGGCTTGTGCTCAGCAATGGTGCTAACCCTCCCTTCTCCCTCTCCACTGTATTTACTTTGAGATAGCAATGATAATGGCAATTACACAGCCAAGTCTCGCCAAGTCTCAAGACTCGTTTTCGGTAGGGTGCTGCCACCATGGGAAGTTTGACCGCGAGTTCCGTTGCGAGCGAGAGTTTGGGCATAGGAGGAGGACATCGGAGAACCCCGGAGAAACCCAGCACCACGCTGCTGTAGACGAGGGGTGTGACACTCAACACTCCCACCTCCACCACATCACTGCAGCCCCGCACCTACAACATCAGACAAACCTTTGCTTAGCTTAAGACGCAGGACCGAATTTACGGTGGGGGGTGGGTCGATTTTGGCCTAGGGCCTCGCTGAGGTGGCCGCGAGAGACAGCTCACTGCTCCCCGTTGTTTTTGCGAGCGCGGCGGTTATTTTGGTTTCATTTGTCGCTTCACGGTGATGGTCGGCGCCGCTCCCAATGCGCTGCTCGCTTCGGTGCTTCCATTCAGAGTGTACACACACGTACACACACACGCACACACACACATGTACGAAGAACAACCACCATTCTCCACTAAGTGCCGGTAATGCCACCACATCTGTGATGCCAGGCTATGTGCACTTTAAGGCCATGTGAAGTGTTGAATGCCCACTGGCAGGAGGTCAAGGGACAGACCCAGGTGCAATGGGTTGACTAAGATGACTGGCCGATGCACCACCTACACCCCCTACTGTGCCAACTTGCTGTGTTTTAGAAGCCTAGCCCTCCGCTCGTTGTTGTGAGCGTCGCTCCTCTGCCCTCCGTTGCTGCGAGAAGGCGAATGCCTCCAACTGCCAGTAGCGTCCTTCACGAGCCTCCTCCACAGAGGCCAATCTTGACACCGCTGGTGCCAGTCATTGGCAAGTCCACTCAGCTCCACATCCTCTCGTGCCACAGCATTCCATCTCTTCTCCAGCCCTTGCCGTGCCGATTTAGCCCCCTCGATCCGGCCGAACAAAAGCTGTTTGGGTATGCGGTGGCTGGGCATGCTGGCTACATGACCCAGCCAATGCAGCCTTGCCTTCAGGAGGAGCTCACCGATGGGACTGTCAGATATTTCAAGGATTTGTGGACTCTTCACACATTCCAGCCTGGTTAAACTCAGGATGGATCTTTAGGCAGGCCAACCCGAATGTTACTAATCGGCATAAATGTTACATTAGGGGGGGTGAACGTTTCGCAAGCTTAGAGAAGGGAGGGCATGACTGTCGCTGAAAATACCCGAAACTTCGTGTGGAGTGGCAGACCAGATAGCTTCCACACAGCGTTACATATCCATTACGCATACGCACGCACGCGCATAAACGCATGTACATAAGCGTACAAAGACAAAGATCCCCTGCATAGTCTTCACAGAATGTTGGGGCAAGTGCTTTTAGCAAGCGCCTACAAAGGCCGGTACAGCACACGAGGGGGTGGGTGGCCCAACACCAGCCGCCTTTGTCTCCCGAGTAACGATATTTACACACCACACCAGGTACTCATTTGAGGCTGAGTCGACCTAGGAGGGACCCAGGACCAGTTCACAACATTTTCACTGGTGAAGGCCGTGAGTGAGAATCGAGCTCAGGTCACCGGGCTCGCAGCGTAGCGCTAACCACAGCACTTGTGCCAGGCTAGGTGCACTTTGAGGCCAAGTGAAGTGTGGAATGCTCGCTGCTCTGCTGGAGGTCACGGGACACAGGTGCTACAAGTTAAACACGCGCGCACACACAGTGAAAACACCCTCTGGCACTAAGTGCGCACTGTATACGCAGCAGCAGAAGCAGCGGCCGCCATTTGTGCCGCCACCACTCTCCGTGTGCCACTTCGCCATGGCCTATCATCATCACCAAGATCAGCTCTGATCTATCCGCAGCTGCATGCAGGCGCGCCCAAAGCCGTCACCATCTTTCGCGGTCTCGCGCACACGTCGAACCTGGATAGTGCTGGATGAGTGCCCCCCCCCCCCACCCACGCCAAGCTGGTCGTCAGGGTTGTATGTCCATACTTCACCAGTAAGGGCTACAGAAGGCAGGGAGCGTAGGTGCACTATCCAGGTTCGACCCCTGCTCAGTTTCCGAGATCCGGTAAGTTTGGCGTGCGTCTTGCTCTCCGGAGCGTCACCTAGTCCGGAGATTACGGTAAGGATGCCCTTGATGCAAGAGAGCCTCACCAAGCTTCCAAGACTCGTTTTGAGCAGGGTGCCGCCACAACGGGAGGTTTGACCGTGAGCTCCGTTGTAAGAGCTCTAGGGGTCAAGCCGGAAGAGGAGACCGGAGAACCACGGAGAAAACCCAGCGCTATGCTGCTCTATACGAGGAGGTGACACCACCTCCTGGCCACCACCTCATTGCCGTCCCACATCTACAGCACCTGGCAAGCCCCCGGTACAGGCAGTCATCCATCCACGCACTAACCAGGCTCCACTCCTGCTTAGGTTCTGAACAACTCACCTCTGGCCCCTCCAGTGGCTGGAGGGGAGACGTGGACTTTACGAGGCGGACAGCACTAACGGGATAGACAGTACTCACTAGATGCACAGCACTAACGGGAGGGTACAAAAGACTATAGATAACTGACTGCCGAGTTGAAGCTCTCGACCGTTGATTGCGATGACCCATCTATGGCGGCGACAAGGCTGCTTGCGTAACTCTCCCCACCGCCCTCGGTCAAGCCAAACCGTTCCAGTAATCCCAGAGACGTCCGTCCATAGCATCTTGATGTGATAAGTCGGTGCCAGGGACCATAACTCCATCCCCGTCATACCCTCCTGAGCCTCCTGCCCGGGAGAAATGGGCCCCCCACAACCTTCCTGTGACCCCTGCCAACCCCCGCCCCTCACCAACCACCCTCCAGCCCCCCCGTCCCCCCTACAAATCGTCAATCGCTGCAAGGGCAGTAATCCGAAGATCGCTTTTTTGTCCCGTTTAATCTTTTCCGAACGGAGCCTCCATCTGTCCCGGCTCAGAGAGATGCAGCTGGGGGTGGGGGGCGCACCTGGTGGCGCATGTGCCCCACGGGCGCAGCCTGTATCACGCGAGTGCGCATGGTGACGTAAACCAAACGGAAATTAATAATGAACTCGAAATCACTACTGCAGTGACCGCGATTGCCATTGCGTAACATGACGGACACACGGAGAGACAGAGACAGGCACACAAATAGAGGCGAATACTCTGAACTATGTTTTATTTAACCAGGTAAGGCCCGCTGAGCTATATAGGTCTTTTTCAGAAGCGACCTGGCCACAAATGATAGCTCAACAAAGCTGCTTAGCGCATGGAAATGTATAGCAGCAGCCAAATACTCTAAACGCACGTCGGTTCTAAATGCCAAATTCTCAAAATACAGGCGTCAGGGTCAGGACCGAACCCACGACCTCCTGCATATCAGGCGACGGAGATAACATCTCCATATCAATCCCCCGTTTGTGATGGCTGGTCCCTCCACACGTCGAACGCGGTGGGACCAACGATCGCGACGCGCGTTTGATGGAAGCCAAACTTCCCATACGCCGGGTGACCTCAAGAGCGACGCACATTTCATCTCGACACATCGACGAGGGCACCCCCAGTGGCAGCAGTCTCCTTGTGGGCACAAAGTGACGTGGCACATCTGGCCTGCGGACGAGCATTAGCCCATCGTTAGGGGGGCGATTATTTCTGCCGTGTGTAATCCCTCCTTCAAATCATACCTTGTTCCTCCACGTAAAAAAAATTGACGAGTACATTTTAACACATCCCATGAGCTACACAGCCTTCAGGGAGTGCGTGATTTCAGTGACGTCGGTCCGACCCGAGCACAACTCTCAACCGGAAGATGAAGATGATCTAAGGAGAGGGGAGAGCGACGCGTGAAAGCGTTATTCCGAGTGTTGCATCGTCACAGCTGCTGCTGTTGCGATGCAACTAAAAAACGCGAGGCTTTCAAGGTTCGGGAAGCTTCTTCCTCCTCAACAAGAGAAAGCTCCTGGGAAATCCACTCATTCACGCGCTCACCTATTCACTCACCCACCCATGTGCCACTCTTCCACTCTCTCACCTGCCCAAGCACCCAAGCATCCACTCACTCACCCACTCGCTCCCTCAATCCTGGGAATATCTACATATTCCCCATGACAGCATCCTGCCGACCAAACACGAGGACGATACTGGTAACCACCCCAGGACGAGTGGCCAACCTCGTTGTTATCAGATCACGCTGAGGACGCTAACGATGATGACGATGATGATGTCTGGCGTGAACGGAGGCCAGGGGACCCGACCCCCACCCCGACCACCACACGATGCAAGGGTGAGTGAGTATGGGGGATGAGAGGTGGAGATGGAGACCGGCTTACCACAGCTCCTTGGCTTGCCTCTTCTCGTCGCAGGCCTTGTGCGCGGGGTCGGACAGGTCGAGCTTCGGGGCCTCCGCCTCGCCGGACGCAGCTGACCCCTCGGACTTTTCTTTAGACATCGTCTCGTCCCGTCGTCTCACGGAGAAAACAGGAAACTCCCGCGGCTATGCAAGCGCCGGACAGATGCAAGACTTTTGTCCGTGTCCGTCTGCCTGTCTATCTGGCTCTCTCGCTGGCTCTCGCACACGCTGACTGGCTCCCACTCTCGTGCAGAGCGCAGAGACTAAATAAATAAACAAATTGGGCCCCGCTAGACGCCGTTGCGTACAGAGGCAGCGTGTTTGCGTAACTGCGTGGGGATGGTGGTATCGGACTGGCGGGAGTGAGTGGATGAGTCGGTTTGTGGGTGTGTGAGTGAATGAGAGGGTGGGTGGGTGCTTGGTTGGAAGGGGAGAGGTGGTGGGAGGGGGGGGGCGTAAGAGGGTCGTGGGTTTGATGGTTGGGTGGGTCACTGTGGGTAAGTGGGCCTTTAGGTAAGTGTGTGCATTGGTGGCTGGGTGAGTGAGTGGCTGGGTTGGTGAATGGGCAGGTGGGTGGGTGTATTGTTACGTTGGTAGTTGGATAGATAAGTGGGTTGGTTGGTGTGTGGATTGGTGGGTGGTGGCGTGGGTGGGTGGGTGAGTGGGAGTGTGAATGAGTGGGTTGGTGAGTGTATTGGTTGATGGGCGAGTGTCACAAGACTCCGCTCTCGACTGCTCCCACCCCGACTCTCCTCCTCCCTCTATCTTAAGAGGGAGTGGGGGGCGGGGGGGGGAGTTGTGGGGGCGCACGTTCCGAGTTGCCCGCCTAACTAACCCTGGCTCCAAAAGCCACCTCCTCCAGCTCCACACAACAAAGTTTTGTCAATTCACCATCATTATCATCCAATAATGACACATCCACAATGCCAACTCACCACCCAACATCCCACTCACCTATGCACTCACCGACCTACCTACCCACTCGCCCATCTACCCAATCACACACTTACCTACCCACTCACCCACCTACCCACTCACCCACCTACCTATCCACTCACCCACCTACCTACTCAACCACCTACCGACTCAACCACATACCGACTCACCCACCCATCCAGGGGTTGCCTGCATGGTGTAGCAGGACTGACAATGTTCCTGGAGCAGAGAGTGGCGAAGGCCCCTCCTATCCAATGTTTCCCTCCACCTCCCGGTGCCGAGTCTCCATGTGCAGTTACATCGCCTGCACACTCGATAGCCGACTCAATTGGGTGCCTGCTGTCACATTAGGCAACTCCCCCCCTCCCCGACCCCTCACCACAACAACCCCCCCACCGTTCAACCGCAGACACCGCTACTCCACCCCACCACCACGTCTGGCCGATGCCACTCGGTGCCAACTTGGTATGAGCGTTTCGGAGCGGCCAGCGACACGCGGTGCACACATGCGGAGCAGACGGCAATGCGCAGCGGTTGACAGCAGCACATGCTCAACTCAACTATTTTTTAATTTGACCAGGTAAGGCCCACTGTGCTGTCTAGCTCTTTTTCAAAAGTGACCTGGCCACAAATGAGAGCTCAACAAAGTGTCTCATCACGGCGAAATGTTGATTCTAAATGTGGAGGGAAAAACCAGAGGACCCAGGAGAAAAGTCCACGCGATCACATGGAGAGAGAACATGCAACTCCAGATATACAGGTGTTAGGGTCAGGATCGAACCCACGACCTCCTGTATACTTGACGTCGAGAGAACCTCAGCGACCAGAGTTAGATTCCCGCTCACGGCCTACACGAGTGGCGATAATCTGAACAAATTCCGGGCCTCCAGTAGGTCGACACAGCCTCAAATGAGTAACCGGTGCTGTGTGAACATTTCCACTGGCGAGACAAAGGCGGTTGGGAGTGGTGCTTGGCGTCCTACACCATCGTGAGGAGTCGGCCTTCATCGGTGCGCGCTATAGACCACTTTCCCCAACAGTCTGTTAAGGTTATACGGGATCTTTGTATGTATGTTGAATTTCCTTCGCACCGTAAGTAGCCAACCGTGCTAATCGGAGGTGCGGGGAAAGGACAACAAACTAAATACAAAAATCTGTTCTAAAGAAATGAGTTTTGAATTTAGAAACCTAGATTTAAATGTGCATAGCTTCAGTGGCTTCCTGTCATTGTCTAGTCGTGTGTGTATGCGAGACACACACACACTACTACATCACTTTATGGACACCGGGCACACGTTCTGGAGACTCCTTACTCTCCAAAGCGTCTCTCGCAATTCGAAGAGAACACGGCAGCACTGACTGAACCGTTTCCTCCCAAGAGCTGTCTTAAATATATATTTTTAAAACAACGCTAAAAGTCAAACGTGCGTGGCTTGTTTCGCAACGGGAGAAGGGGTGGGGGTGGGGGTAGGGGCGCTTACGAAATCGAAAGCCCTGCCCCCTTTCTTCGTGACAAACGAAATCCCCCCCACAACCATCCTCACAATGACTTGCATAACCCCTCTCCTGACTCAAACTCCTCCGCCCCTCCACTCCCACAATACAAAAAATATTAAAGACAAGTTTTTCAATGCACACACTTTTATTTGTACTCAAAAGTAGAAAATCAATTATTTTGACCCCAGAATTAATCAAATTTGATGTGCTGAATAAAAGTGGGTGGCTTGCATCAATAACATTTTATGTATCGAAATATATTAAGCGTCAAAGATTTGAAAGAACATAATGAAACAGGGCAAGTTTAAAAAATTTAAAGAGCTGTATAGCTTTTTTCAGAAGCGACCTGGCCACAAATGATAGCTCAACAATGTGGCTAATGTGGCAATTCAAAGTAGCCAAATACCCTAAATGCACGTTGATCCTAAATGTGGAGAGAAAAACCAGAGGATCCGGAGAAAAATCCACGCGACCACGAGGAAAACATGCAAACTCCAAATATACAGCAGGAGTCAAGAGTCGGAATCGAACCCACGACCTCTTGTATACCAGACGAGATAGTTAACACTACGCCACACCGAGTTGTAATACTAAACTAACCGTGCTCTTGGACCATGACTAAATCACCCAGAAGGCGGCGTCGATTCTTTGTCAAGCCTCAGACGCCAAGCAGATTTCAGCCTGGATAGCGCTCGGATGCAATACACAGGGGCTGCTGGATCACGTGGCGGGCAGCCGATGGCAGTGGTCAAATCCATTGTCATGCTGTAACCTTTGCGTGTGTAGAGGAGTAAAATGGGGACGTGACGTCAGGTGTGCTGTTCAGTGTGATGACGTCACGTCTCCTAGGGTACTTAAGGGAGACCCCGTGACGAAAGCGGGGTCACCGTGGGAACGGGTAGAGTAAGAAGGGTGAAGAGGGAACCAGGGGTAGAGAAAGGGATCGAATAGGGAGTCTGGGGAGAAGCCGATGGTAGCCGATAGAGTTGCTTCTCTCTCCGGTCGGTGGAGTCGGCAGAGTCCACAATCCGACACGAGAGAGAGAGACCGGAGCTAGCCGGGCAGGGACCCGGACTCAGAGTAGGACCCCTCGCCCCTGGGAGTTGTGTACCCTTGGAGTTATTGTTCACCTTTAATAAACCCTTGGCGAAAGCCCATAACATACCTCCGTCTCTGAGTGCGTCCGTGGGAACTTCTCTACACGTGAATGAATGTTGAACTTCTTTCGCACTGTACATAGCCATCCGTGGTATATCGTAGGTGCGGGAAACCTTTGTTTCCCCACCCTCACTAGATTGGCTAAGTATGGTCAAGGCCAGTGCCTGACACGGCGTGGGGAGGGCCTGCATCCAGCAGTGGACTGACAAAGAGGCTGAATGTTATTTTTCTATTACTGTTTAACGTATGATTGAGTTAGCTTGCGCGATATCGCACCAAAGTCGGTTAATTTGATACATTTCCCCAGTTTTGTTATTGTTAAACATGCAATTCAATTGTCGCACAGCGTCTCATTCCGATACTAGGAAGCCACTGGAGCTATACACTTTTGAATCAAGATTGCAAACTAATTTCGTAAGAACTGATTTTTGCGTTTACTTTCTTGCCCTTCCCCCACACCTCCGATTACCATTGTTGGCTACATACGGTGCAAAAGAAGTTCAACACACATATAGACAATCCCGTGTTGGCACGCCCATTTAAGATGACAGCCTGGGATTAAATAGACTACTCGGCCCACTTTGAATAGGGCGCAGGGCCCACTTGGCACCTGCTGGGTCAAGTCAAGGCCATGCTGGGAATCGGGGCTGAGCCCACCAAGGCCCCGATCAGGAACATGGGACCAGCCTACTACTACCCAGTAGCCATTGGAACGTGGCACGGGAATCTGGTAACGCCATAACAACAGGGTCCACCCCGGCTGCACCTAACCCCGATTTAGAATTGCCACTTGGGCAATGACGATATTTTTGGTGCGTGACTCTGCAGGAGGTAACGCAATCGTAGCTTGAGATGTGAGCAAGGAGGGAGGGGGCCAGGACGAACACCCCGCTTCAAACCCATTCACCAGCTCGAGCGTCAATTCTAACACGTTGACTAAAGGAGCAAAACTTCTATAATTTACGTATTTTTCCTTATTTATCCAGGACAGCCATGCCAAGTCGTAGCACTCGTTTTCAGGAGGATCCTGGATTTTTTAAATTGTAAGATTGTTTTTCAGCCAATGAATGATGATTGTTTAGACGAGTGGTAGGAAACCGGAGCACAGCCAGAGAAAACCCATACGTGCGAGGGGCAAACACTTAATCCCCAGGCGGAAACTGATGGCGATTAGTTCATCTGCTGTCCGACCTTTTACCTGGTCAACGCCAACGGGAAGGGAGTTTTTCAACGTCTGTGTGATTCACCAACCCTCGCCTCCACAGCTGGATCATAGGCCAGGTGCACGGCTGCCACCACTATCACCACCGAGCTCAATGAGAGGGCACACTACTACACAATGACATTAGATTCAAAACTCATTTCTTTAAAACTGCTTTTTGTCTTTAGTTTGTTGTCTTTCCCACGCGCACCCGATTAGCACGGTTGGCTACCTACAGTGAGAAAGACGTTCAACATACATTCAAAGATCTCCGTATAACCTTGACAGACTTGTTGGGGCAAGTGCTGTATAGCGAGCACCTATGAAGGCCAGCACAGCACACAAGGGTGTAGGTGGCCAATCACCACGCCCGACCGCCATTATCTCGCCAGTGGTGATGTTCACACACTGCACTGGTTAGTCATTTGAAGCTGAGCCGATCTAGGGGAGGCCCGGGACCTTGTTCAGATAATCGCCACTGGTGTAGGCCGTGAGCGGGAATTTTACTTTGTCGCCGAGGCTCCCAATGCGGACTGGCTTGATGTTAATCACCTAGCCTGGTATGCAGGAGGTCGTGGGTTTGATCCTAACGCCCGTATATTTGGAGTTTGCATGTTCTCTCTCCACGTGGTCTTGTGGATTTTTCTCCGGGGTCCTCCGGTTTCTTCCTCCACGTTTAGAATCAACATTTCCACGTTGTTGAGCAAGAATGTGTGGCCTGGTCACTTCTGAAACAGAGCTATATAGCTCAGTGGGCCTTACCTGGTAAAATAAAAAAATAGTTTAGTTTAGCTTGTGCTGCTGTCATCTGTCGCGCACTCCTGCCTGGTTGGCAACCAAAATAACAAGAGCCATTTTTTTCGAATTCGGTAACACATTCCTGCGGAGGGAGCTGGTAGGAACGTTGGGTTGCTCGGTCAATGGCCAGGGTCAACGGCGGCGTGGTGTATTCCGCAAATATGCCCGACTGTGAGGGCGGGCACAAGCCGGCGTGAGTAGGTTAAACGTTGAGTTTTATAAGGGCACCACGGGGTGATCAACCCCTCCCCACCCAGCCCCACCCCTCCCTCCCCTCCCAGCCCCTCCCTGCACGACGGACGGACGGACACAAGAATCCCCTGTGGGCTGGTGGAACCAGTGGGTTCCTACCAGTAAAACAAACTCAATATGTCAACACGAGACGGTGGTACTTAATAAATAACGTCACGAGGCAATCCTTAAAGAGCCACATGCAGCTCTGGAGCCACAGGTTGCTGACCCCTGCCCATGGTAAACTGGACTCCCATGGTAAACTGGACTTCCATGATAAACTGGACTTCCATGGTAAACTGGACTTCCATGATAAACTGGACTCCCATGATAAACTGGACTTCCATGATAAACTGGATTCCCATGATAAACTGGACTTTCATGATAAACTGGACTTCCATTGGAAAACTATCGTCAGGAGTCAGCAACCAAAATAACTGGAGCCATCTTTTGCGAATTCTTAAAAAAAATACTCAATATATCAAGAGCTGCAATGCAGTCCTTAAAGAGCCGTAGGCTGCCGACCCCTGCGCAAGACTAACGCAGTGAGTGAACCCGTGCTATTTTATACTCATTACTATCAAGCTTGTTTACCCAAGAAAGCCCGAGTCTCGAGACTCTTTTTCAGGAGGGTCCTGCCAAGTTTTTTGCAGTCGGGGGCAATGTTGCTGTTGCAGTGTGTACTCCCAATTGAGTAATTTGCAGGTGATTTTCAGAATTGGGATGCTTTGGTGATGTGAGGAAATTGGTGAACCCGGAGGAAACCCATACAGAACTGGAGGACAGAACGTACAAACTCCACGCACAAAGGCGCCCGAGTCAGGAATCGAACTCAGTTATTTCTTGCCGTGAGGCACAGGCGTTAACTACTGCTTTACACCATTAGCGGTGTTGCCATTACCATACTAAGTGCATCTAGAGTCGGGCTGAACGGGAAGGTAAGGTCACCCCAAGGTCAAACATGAAACAGCCGTGAAGCCACACGACGCTGGAGTGGGGGTGGGGGTCACCACTTGAATTCTCACCATCTCCCCACTCACCATCAGTCCCACTCCACAACCACGCGGACTGTACACACCACGTGGCAATACGTTGTGGACAAAATTAGCCGGTATGCGCCCGATCTCGCTGGACCTTGCTGGCTAAGCAAGGATTTGCGCCCGAGGGCACAGGAACTCCATGGGTAAATGGAGACGCACGCAAGAAGGGCACGGGGACATTGACATGCAGAGGCAAGGGACACTGGGTCACGTGGGGTTAGTGACACAGGCCACGTGCGTCTCAGTCACATTCCGCCGCGGTGCCGAGATGTTAAATCCCTCGCCTGGTATACAGGAGATTGTGGGTTCGATCCCGACCCTGACGCCTGTATATCTGAAGTTTGCGTGGATTTTACTCCGGGTCTTCCACATTTGGAGTATTTGCCTGCTATATATTTCCACACGA
Organism: Lampetra planeri; assembly: GCF_965212315.1. NCBI lineage: Eukaryota > Metazoa > Chordata > Hyperoartia > Petromyzontiformes > Petromyzontidae > Lampetra > Lampetra planeri. The sequence continues at coordinate 2,456,306 of NC_136153.1, forward strand.
GCAATTTCGTTGAGCTATATAGCTCAGTGGGCTTTACCTGGTGAAATAAACATAGTTTAACTGGTTTATTGAATACAAATAAAGCTGCGTTAGGGTTATGACCGTAGACCCCACCACACAATATGTGCTGCCACACAGTTCGGGTACTGACACATCAGGCACTGCCAGTCACGGCTACGAGACAAACCCACAGAACAACCAGGTACGGGACTCATTGCAGGCCGAGTGGACCTTGCGGAGGCCCAGGACCGGTTCAGGCATTCGTCGACATTGCTTGACTGTGAGGGGCAATCGAACTCGGGTTGCAGAGGTCACAGCATAGCGCGTCAACCACAGCGCTACCGCTCCACACACACACACAGACACGCACGTTTCATCACCTGCCAATCATGCCACGATAGGACATCAACAAAAGCCACGGTGACGTCAGCAGAGCGTTTGTGCCAGGCTAGGTGTACCTTGTGGGTATCGCGTGAAGTGTGAGGGAGGCTCGCTGCTGGCGCTAGGAGGTAACGGGACAGACCCAGGTGCTATCGGTTGTCTGAGAACTGGCAGATGATACCCTACGACACCGCTGAATGAGCACAGTATTTTTATTTTACGAGCTAATGCTCACTGAACTATACAGCTCTCTTTCAGAAGCGACCTGACCAAACATGATAACTCAACAAAGTGGCTTATCATGTGGACATTTTAGCAGTCGAATGCTCTCAGAAACGCAAGTGTAGATAAGAGGGGAGAGACCACTACCGTGAAGGGGAGACGCCATCCAGATACAACTTCCGACACCAAACCCCTCGCTCCCCCGGGCGACCCTCACCATGCGTCTCTCGTCTTCTTCGTCTCCGGACATGCGCAGCACGGCTTGAGGGGCTTCTTCTCTGCGCTCTCGGCCCCGCAGCTCCCTCCTGCTCCTACCGCTGCTGCCTGAACGGTGCCGCTGGACATTGTTGCTGACACTCAACAGAGAAGAGAAACACTCAGAGCGAACCAGGAACCACGTGCGGCGCCTCACTCACATTACCTAGAACGCATTAGCTAAGCCACGCCCATCACCGTGTCCCATTGGCTACGGCTCAGCCACAACCGGCGATTTTGACCAATCGGATTCGTCGTAAGCGCGGCGCCGCGTTTATTCGCGAAGGGAATGTAAAGCCGCGTTCCTGCAATGTTGTTGACGCTTTCGGATAGCGGCGTGACGTCACCCGCAGGGGACGTTGGAGACGGTCGCCATCTTGCTAAGGGGAGCAAATCTCCCACCCGCCCCCCGCCACTCGGGCAGTGGTTCTCTAATTGTGTGGCTACTTTTGACTTAAAACTTTAGTGACTGCAGGAATTCATATTCTTTGGTTCTTTCGGTAAAGTGACGCAGATAGAAAAAAATAAAGTGAATAAAAATAAAATAATAATAAAACACTAGTGAATCAAATAAAAAAACACTCGTGTTTTTTTATTTGATTCACTTTGGGGTCGTCTATAAATGACGTCACGCGATTTTTGACGATTTTTGACCCCCCCACTCGTCACACGGCGTCACAAAAAGTCAGACCCCCCCCCTCAAATATGACGTCACAAAGCTCTGCCCCCCCAAAAGAAATGAAACATGCTTCAATTCGCTTTAAACTATTGTCATTGTAGTGCGCATTTAATGTGGCGCTGCACTCTGATGTTGTGGGAGAACACATTTATTAAAAAGTCTATTCAATTAAGTAGAACGTGTTGTTATATTTATTTAAAGTGGCGCATTTTGATGTGACGTCACATTTCTCACCCCCCCCCCCTCGTCACATATCGTCATAAATGTCTGACCCCCCCTTAGGTCCGTGACGTCATTTATGGACGGCCCCTTAAAACTTTCGTGACTGCAGGCAGAGCCGGCCCTAGACCTTTGGGGGCCCTAAGCAAAATTTGGTTGGAGGCCCCTTTCATGTATGATTTTTTTCACCCACTAGCTCGCAGTGACTCTAGGGGGCCCTCTGCTGGCCACGGGGCCCTTTGCAATTGCAAGGGTCGCTTAGTGGCTGGGCCGGCTCTGACTGCAGGAATTCATATTCTTTGGTTCTTTCAGTAAAGTCACGCAGATAGAAAAAAATAACGTTAATAAAAGTAAAAATCATTAAACAAAAAAATACTAGTGTTTTTTTTATTCACTTTATTTTCATCTACGTGACTTTAACGAAAGAACCAAATAATATGTGGCTACTGTTTACCGCCCCCTTGCCTGACCCAACATGGTTCTGAGAAATAAAAGCATTAAAATCAATGTTTAATCAATTGTCCATTTTGTGAGGTATCCTAACGAGCTAGTAAGTGTAAGAAAATAAGACAAATTCAACCGACGCCGCTGTGTGCATGACGTAATGTGTTCGAACGCGATGGTTACTCTAGGAAACCGCATTGTTTACGATCGATGAGTATTGAACGGTCTTTTATACCGTGTATAGGTTACCATGTGGATTTAAAATGTATCGCAGTTATTTTATCTTGGCAGGTTCATAAATGATTTTTCACCAACGACCCTCATGTATGATACAACTTCACATTAACACATTCCTGCGGAGGGAGCTGGTAGGAACGTTGGGTTGCTCGGTCAATGGCCAGGGTCAACGGCGGCGTGGTGTATTCCGCAAATATGGCCGACTGTGAGGGCGGGCACAAGCCGGCGTGAGTAGATTAAACGTTGAGTTTTATAAGGGCACCACGGGGTGACCAGCCCCTCCCCACCCAGCCCCACCCTTCCCACCCCCCACCCAGCCTCACCCTCCCCACCCAGCCCCTCCCTGCACGACGGACACAATAATCCCCCGTGGGCTGGTGTAACCAGGAGGTTCCTACCAGTATAACTTCATTGCTCACTGGATTCTTCCAGTATAAATACTGATTCTGTTTATATCATCAACAGTTCACCACCCGGCCGCGAGTAATTGACTGGCGAGAAAGGGTTAAAGCAGCTTGGAGGTTCGGATCGAGACTCGTAGCTATTTTCCGCCAAGTGCACCTAGCTTGGTACAAAGCTCTGCATCGCCGCCACTCGATTATTTGGCTGCTATAAATGTCCACATGTTGAGCCACTTCGTTGAGCTATCATTTGTAGACAGGTCGCTTCTGAAAAAGAGCAATTCGCTCGGTGGGCTTTAGCTGGTTACTTGTTTACTTTTCCTAAACTTTGTACTCCTATCGTGTTTTGTATTGTTTATTGTTGTAACTTTCTGACCACCCCTACGAGACATCTGTGAAAAAAGAGCTTTCTAGCTTATCGGATTTCTCCACGATAAATATTCTGCTTCTGAATGACGGCGGCTGCTGATGCGGCGGTGGATTGGAGAGACAGAGGCGGCCGGGCGCAGTCCTGGACACACCACTCTCTCATAGGTGTACCATGTTGCCCTTCATAGGTGCTTTCTAACAGTACTTGCCCAGCAGTTTAAGGTCTATACGAGGGATCTTTGGCTTTGTTGTAGATGTGTAAAGAAGCTCCTGAGCAGGTTTCATTTTCTAGACGATTTGTTTTACAGTAACGTATTTACAAGGTGAGAATACAACGAACACGTTCACAAGGCTATGACTATCTACAGCCCTGGTGGTTCCCATTAGATTAATCTCGAACGGTCTTTCTTAATGGTTTCCATTATGTAGATCTCGGAAGTCTGTCTTGATAGTTTCCACCATGTCAATCTCCAACAGTCGGCCCCGATGTCGTCCACCTGTAGTCATCCTTTAGCCCCCGAGCCAGCGCCCTCATCACGGGCCTCGCTCCACCTTATATACCCGCTCGACCACGCCCTCGTAACATCCAGCTCTACTGATCTGCTCTCTTTCTGCTGGTCTCACTCTATAATTATTCAGTCTAACGGATTGAGCATTCCCCGTTTCAATATTGTTCTGCATCAAATCCGTGCAACCCAAATAATATGGGCCCTGACTGAAAATGTCTTCAAATTCTAGAAGGAGACTTTTAAGGCGGTCTTTTTGACCTTGAGTCAACTCAGGGTTCCATTGAATGATTTATTTCGCCCTATCCCATCCTTCTCTTCCTCTATCCCCGCTACTACTGCATCTTCATGAATCTCCATCGCTGGGGATAGCTGCGCAATTACCGTCCCTTCTCGCAGTGTAATTGCCCGTTCTGAAATATTTAAAACCTGTGTGGGGGATGTCCGAGCCATCCTCACACAATCGCACCATACAGACACACAATCTCCGCACTCAACATAGCACAAACCAATCACACGCACGGGAATGCACTAGACGGGGGTCAAGGGTTAAAGGGCACTGGCGTCACACGGACCTGGCGCACGAGACAGAGATGTGGCTTGGGAAGGAAGGCGGAGATGGAGGGTTTAAAAGGGGCTGTGAAACGCGTGTTCGGGGTTGGTTTTGAGGAACGAGTGTGGCTGTGGTTTGAAGAATAAAGAAGTGCTTAACCATTCTCCGACTCCTCTTCATCTGGTGGCAGCGGTGGGATGTCTCGCCTCAGATGACACAAGATCCCAAGGGGGGAGACTCAGCCAGAAGACGCTCTAGGTGCCAGGAAACGAGAATTGCTCGGAAACGGAACCGCTGAGTCAGGATTCGTCCCCCAGCTCATCCGAGGCTGCTGCTCGTCCCATGTGGGCACCTTCCTCCACCAACCCGGCAGTGCAGACCCAACACCGCTGCCGCCGCAGATCATCCTCTAGGGATCGGAGGATGGATCAGCTGCTGGAGGCAGTAACCGCGTTGCTTCGTTGGCTGAGTCCTGATGTCGCATCACCTCCCCAGCGAGGGGACGGGAGCCACGGTCAGCCTCCCAGACCCGGCACTCCGCAGCAGCTATCAGGAGATGGAGCAGCACCAACGACGCCGCTGACCATGCGTCCCGCACGGGACCCGGGATAAAACACTGGCCTGTCCTCCTGATATCCGCTGACAACAGCAGCAATCGGGGGACATGAATGACTGGAGCGCAGTGGAGAGCAGTTGGCCGCTTGCGCATAATCGCTCCATTGTGTTGGCGTGTGCAGTAATTAGCCGCTTGCGCACAATCGCTTGCACGCCGTCGCCCACCCTTTTGGCCTCGCCCCCCCTCCCTCCCGATACGTTCCATTCATTGGCTACCATAGTCTGATGAGCTCCCCCCTCCCTCTCCTCCCCCCCTCAACTCGCTTTTAAGGGATTACATCTTGAATCATTGCCTCACTTGATGCAGCTAATCTGGCTGTGACGGTCCCACCTGATGACGGAGACTTGTGTTGCCTTTGAAACGTCGTGATTTTTGATTTTATTTTATTTTATTTTCATTCATTTTGATGTTTTACCTACGTGACTTTACCGAAAAAACCTAAGAAGATGACTCCTATATATTGCCAGAGAGGCGAAAAGTATTCCTTTTTCTTAACTTCTTTGTTGTCGGGAGCTCTACAGAGCCTTGCTTGCCAATGTTTGGCCATTCCTCCGCGCCATAGCCGGCCTTTCTTTAAGAGGAAGCAGCAACCTACACTTTACCCCACGACACGCACACCCGCCGATCGACTGAACTGCGGTGAACCCGTTGACGCTGCTGGTTGAACATGTGGTGGAGGGGGGGTTGAAAAAAAACCTGCACCCTTGTTTCAACCTGCACGCCAGTGTGCCAACAACTACACCACCGCCGCATGCATGCACAGTATGTATGTTGAATTTATTTCGCACCGTACGTAGCCAACCGTGCTAATTGGAACAGCTTCCGCATGGGCAAATAAGGACATTGTTTTTTACACTGGCTTATGGATGAATTGATGCACGGACACCTTGTGTACCAGTACCCCTCAAGGCACACGGAGATCTTTTTCTGTCTTCTGTCCGTGGTCCCAGTCAGGACAGCACTCACCAGAGCACAAACTTACCTGCTTAAAACTCGACCCTAGGCTCTTTACCCAGACGGAGTTGACAGGGCTATTGATGAGTGTGTGTGTGTCAACAGCCTCGCATACGGCGCACACACACCCACGGGCACATGACGATAAGCGCCGGGACAAGTCCCAACGTTCACGTGGACTGCCGCCAAGAGACGCGCTGCTTTGTGAGCCAATAGCGCCTGGAGCCAAGCGGGATAATGATATTCTTTGGTGACGACATGTGGCACTGTGGGGGAGTGGTGGCGCGGCCAACATGGCTGACATCGGTGGCGAGTGACGTCTAAACCGATCCTTGTCCCAGTTTGTCGGCAAGTAATACGAGGAGGTGGAAGAGGAGGCCCAGGGCATCAAGGGAGACAGGCGGCGGGAAGCAGAAAAGTCTCTTCTCCAACGGGCGCCACGGTGGGGAGATGTTAATGTTCTCGCTTGGCATACAGGAGGTCGTGGGTTCGATCACGGTCCTAATGCCTGATGTATGTTTAGGGTTTGCATGTCTATCTCCCCGTTGTCACAAGGATTTTTCTTCTGGTCCTCCGTGTTTTCCGTCCACATTGGCTACTATACATTTCCACGTGATAAGCCACTTAGTTTGGCTATCATTTTTGAAAAAGAGCTACATCGCTCGGTGGGCCTTACCTGGTAAAATACAAATCACGCTCCTGGGCTCCCCATCTCCCGCCACCACAGCCTTCACCCAGCTTTACTCACCAGTGTGGTGAAGTATGGTCAAATAACCCCCACGCGACCGAAGCCTTCGTCCGTCCAATAAACGGATTAACAAAGCGGCGGTCGCACGAGCGCCTCACGACTACCTGCGCCCCTCACCGAGTGGCGCGTGGTGCGAGTACCCGCGGACGCCAGATCATGCACCCCAGCGAGGCGAATTTGCCTGCCAATTTATTTTAAATCGCTCGACAGGGATTACACACGGTAGAAATAATCGCCCCTCTAATGATGGGCTAATGCTCGTCCGCAGGCCAGATGTGGCACGTCACTTTGTGCCCACAAGGAGACAGCTGCCACTGGGGGTGCCCTCGCAGGTGTGTCGAGATGAAATGTGCGTCGCTCTTGACGAGGTCACCCGGCGTATGGGATGTTTGGCTTCCGTCAAACGCGCGTCGCGATCGTTTGTGTCACCGCGTTTGACGTGTGGAGGGACCAGCCATCACAAACGGGGGCTTGATATTGAGATGGTAATAGGTTTTTACCCATTTATCTGGCACCAAAACTGACACCTTTATACAAGGGGTCATGTTTGCAATAACCACAACACACGCAGTCAAAATGCAAACAAAAAGAGACAACTCTGATCATGATTTATTATTACCTATTACTATCTCATAATGTAAATGCTTACCCCGAGCTCTCAATACTCTGACAGTGCGCTGTTTTTGAGTTGTACGCCTTTTGGCGTCATCTGGTCCAACACCAGTGGAGACTAGGCTCTAAGAAAAGCCGTCTCGGGTGTGGACCAATCAATTTCAATGACAGTGCATATCATTTTCAGAGTTGTGTTTTTTTGTTTGCATTTTGACTGCTTGTGTTGTGGTTATTGCAAACATGATCCCTTGTATAAAGGTGTCAGTTTTGGTGCCAGATAAAAGGGTAAAAACCTACTACGATATCTTGCTACTGGCAAAGGGGGTCTCATAATGATATTGAGATGTTATTTCCGTCGCCTGATATGCAGGAGGTTGTGGGTTCGGTCCTGATCCTGACGCCTGTATTTTGGGAATGTGCATTTGGCATTTAGAACCAACGTGCGTTTCGAATATTTGGCTGCTGCTATACATTTCCATGCGCTAATCAGCTTTGTTGAGCTGTCATTTGTGGCCAGGTCGCTTCTGAAAAAGACCTATATAGCTCAGTGGGCCTACCTGGTTAAATGAAACATAGTGTAGTTTATTCATTTTAAGTTTGCCACCCACACACACAAACGGTGTTGTTATTGTCGATTGTGTTGAGTTTCTCAGTCGTGAGTGTGCGCCACTGGCAACGCGGTAGTTGCCAGTGGTGGCTGCCCCCTAGCGGCGAGGCCGCGTGACGACACAGGGAGAGGGCGGTGGGCGAAAGTTGGGCAGGGGGCTCAGAGCTGAGCTCGAGTGGCGAGAGGCGTCGTGCAGGGGGGTTGCTTGGTCAAAAAGCGTCTCGATTGTATGTTGCGCTTCTTTCGCGCCGTACGTAGCCAACCGTGCTAATCGGAGACAAAAAACTTAACACAAAAATCAGTTCTAAAGAAAGGAATTTTCAATCAAGATTATTTAAAACTGCATAGCTACAGTGGCTTCCTAATTTCGAGAGGAAGAGCGTTCCAGACGGCCGCAGAAGTGTTTGATAATCAGCCAAAGGAGCCGGCCATAAATGACGTCACGCGATTTTTGACGATTTTTGACCCCCCCCCCCCTTCGTCACACGGCGTCACAAAAAGTCAGACCTCCCCCTCAAAAATGACGTCACAAAGCTCTGCCCCCCCCCCCCCAATTTGTTTTTAAAACATGCTTCAAATCGCTTTAAACTATTGTCATTTATATAAAAAAAAGTCTATTTAGGTAAGTAGAACGTGTTGTCTATATTTATTTAAATTTGCGCATTTTTCAAACCCCCCCCCCCCCCGTCACACATCGTCACAAATGTCTGACCCCCCCCCCCCCCCAGGTGCGTGACGTCATTTATGGACGGCCCCAAAGCCGCCGCTTGCGAGGATGACCGCATCAGGCACGCATGTCGCCGGAGGCCACTGTGTTGCAATTAGATAGGCCCCGAATCGCCAATCGAGGGAAGTGACCTATTGAGGGCCACGTGGCCGTCCTATGGCATCTGGCGATGTCACGGCCGGGTACTTGAAAGCGCAGAGTCGGCTGATACAGCAGCAGCGTGGACCAGCTGATGGAGCTCGCAGCGGTTTGAGAGAAATGTCGTCGCGAGACGTTTCAAGCCACCAGCGAGAAGCAGGGGGAGGAGGGTGGGGAAGGGTTGGGGGAGCTTTATCGGCCAGGAACTGATCGATACGTTGGCAGGTGTTTAAATAGTAATATGCAATGTACAGGCATACCTTGTATAGCGATGAGAATGCGTTCTTGGTAACAGGAACTATTGGCAGAAACGTGAACACCTGTAGAAAATAACCAATACAGAGTGCACTAATACTGCAGGTCGTCGTGCTGTATAATACATCCGTAGATACATACCACGACAAAAAAACGGGCCTGGAAAATAAACCACGTTGTTTAAAACGGGCGACTCTGTGGAGCCGTACCGAGAGAGGTTGCCAAGCGAAACTAGATAATTTTAAAGCCATAAACTATGTTTTTATTTTACCAGGTAAGGCCCACTGAGCTATATAGCTCTTTTTCAGAAGCGACCTGGCCTTAAATGATTGCTGTATAAATATAAGTCAACCAATGCGGAGAGAAAACACGGATGACCCAAAGAAAAGTCCACGCGACCACGTGGAGAGAAATGCAAACTCCAAATATACAGCAGGCGTCAGCGTCGGAATCGAATCACAACCTCCTGTATACGAGGCGAGTTCGTTAACATCTCGCCACCGCGGCACCATTTTTTGAGTGAACGTGGCCTATTTATCGACCTGGAAGGCAATCAGGATCGAGGCTGAATGAGCTTTTATTTGTGGCCAGGTTACTTCTGAAAAAAAAGATTTAAAAAAAATATAATTTCGTTTTATTTGTATAATTTTTAAAGTGATGTGTTTACCTTTCCTATAACGTGCACGTCTGTCGTGTTTTTGTATTGTTTGTTGTTGTAACGATCTGGTTTCCTGAAGTATGAATAAAGCCTGGATGGAGCTGCCTGATCGGGTGGCCACAACACGCTGTAACAGGTATTACAGGCTTGTAGGCTCCCCACTCCCGACACAAGGGGTCCCAAGCGCAGGGATGGGGGGGGGGTAGCGGAAACGGGCAGGGGGTTTGAATCGCCGGACCAAGTCACAAAAGCATCACTTAGGGGTCCTCTGGGACAGCATTCCTGAACCACTGATACTCTCCCGACCAAATTGGGACAATATGTTACATTGAGGACAATTTGGTTGATTTAGAGGGGCTTAAAATGTTGTGGGGGGGGGGAGGCGGTTGGGGCAGGCCCCTCGTCTCGGTGGTTGATTGGTGATTGGGGGGGGGGGGGGGTCCTCTGGTCTCTGCTGTTTTCCGGCGAGCGATTAAAACATTCCGTGACGTCCCGAGCACGAGATTTGAGTAACTACCGCCGGGCGCCGTCGCCCCAGCTGGAGAGATGGCCATTATGAAATGCCTGGTTTTGTGGGAACGCGAGATTTTGTCTCTGCCCCCACTCCCACTACGTGCCCCCCCCCCTCTCTGCCCCCTCGGCGCTTCTACTCCAACCCTCCCCCCCCTTCTCACCCTCCACATCGCCCATCCCCTTCTCTCAACCGGTTTAATGGAGTGAGGAGCTCCACGTGGTCACGTGTAACGTTGTGGCTCTGTAAACAATATTCCACCAGATAATGAGTGTATCCCGAATTAATGTCACCCTCAACACCAAGCTTATAGCTAACCCCAGAGGTGTGGACTCGAGTCATGTGACTTGGACTCGAGTCAGACTCGAGTCATGAATTTGATGACTTGCGACTCGACTTGGACTTGCATAACAATGACTTTGTCCCACCTATGAGATGTGGACTCGAGTCATGTGACTTGGACTCGAGTCAGACTCGAGTCATGAATTTGATGACTTGCGACTCGACTTCGACTTGCATAACAATGACTTTGTCCCACCTCTGGCTAACCCCAACCCTCGGCTCGCACCAGGCCTATGCCGCGCTTTATCTCCCCGCTGCTGATGTGCTAGCGATCTCAGTTAGGACTGAGATCAGATAATTGATGTTTGCCGTGAGCGAGAATCGAACTCGGTTGCCGTATATTTCATGCCCATTTCAACCAGGAGACGATCTTCATCTCCTATTGACAGCCCACAGCCAGTGCTGGACCCGTTTCTATGACGGGGGAGAGTCAATCCATCGGACAGCCACTCTTGACTTCCCCGTAAAAAGGTACCTATTTTATCGACCCCGGAGGATGATGGTCCCAGTCAATTCACAACCAGGATTTGAACTCGCAACTTTCCGATTTTGAGCCGCTCACTCACTCTACATGGCCAGTTCAAGAAATGCTTTGTGCGCTAACCACTGCACCACCGCTCCCCCTAACACTATGGGCATCACGCAGCCCCATCTCCCCCCCCCACACCTCCCACCCGCCCCTTACTCCTGGCCGCCTCTCTCGCCCGCAGCGGATGCGACTCTCGGCTCCGTAAATAAAGGCTCGTCGCGGGATGCCGTGCGCCGCGTCCTAAACGCTAACAGGAGCCCGAGCTGGCTGCCGGCCTGTCGGGACCCTGGGGGTGGTGGGGAAGGGGGAGCGGGGGGGGGAGCGGGGGGGGAGGGGAGAGCAGCCCCCCCCCATCCTCCGCCCAGCCCACTCATCCCAGGCACCACGGCGCTCCATCCAGATGCACGCCGCACACGTGGGTGCGTTTAAAGCCGCGCGCATCACGTGGCCGCCCGTCGTGCCACGTGGTCACCTCTGCCGTTAAAGGGATTGTTTTCTCGCTGTTCAGAAGTAGGACCGTTGCCCGAAACGTCGCCTATTGCCTGTTACAATGGTGGGCAGCTGGTGGTCCCCGGCAGAACGATGTGACGGAAGATGTTTTCACAGATCACGGCTGGAGCTCTGTGTGCATTGTTTACTGCACGTGGCAGGAGCGGTGGTGAGGGATGCGATTAACAAATCGTAAAGGCTGCGATTTGAAAAGTCGTATTGGAATTGTTTTATATTTTATCATTATTATTATAACTTTTTTATTTAACTTAACAATTGTTCTATGTTTGATTGTTCTATTTGAATTAATTTTTTAAATGAATAAATGTTGGAAGCAATTCATGTATTTTAAGTTCTCATCCTTGCATTAGAATATATAGAGCAGTTCATATTTTGATGTTATCATGTGGCAATGCTCCATCACACGTTTTAAATCTATTACACAGTGACTATTGAACTGAAGCTTGACTTAAAAAAATATGATCGCAAATCAATTCGCAATATCTGTCAGAAAAATCGCCATTAGATATTTCCCCAAAATCGTTCAGCCCTCGTAGTTGGGTCCACGCGTGCAGAGACGGCAGGCGACCACGCGGCAGAGGTCGCAAACGGGTTTTGATTCCTTACCCGTACCCGTACCCGGCCGCACCAAGGCCGCAAATGGGTACCCGTTCCGTACCCGTACCCTACCCGAAATGAGTGACAAACGGTTACTCACCAGTGACTCACGGCCTACCCGTACCCATACCCGGCCGCACCAGGGTCGCAAACGGCTACCCGTACCTGGCCGGGTACGGGTAGCCGGGTATCGGGTACCCGGTTGCGACCTCTGCCACGCGGCTCCCCGCGATGCCCGGCGCGGCGTGCGAACAGCGCCGCCGCTTCCCCCGCGCCAACAGCAGAGGGCGCTCGCCTCCTGCCTCCGTGTTTTTAAGACGGCTGGTGGGTGTGGGGGGGGCGCACTAGGAGTGGTGGCACTGTGGTTAGCGCACTCTGTTACCAGTGTCAGAGAGCAGAGTTCGATTCCCGGCCAAGGATAACAACATCAGTGATGTCTGAACAGGTTCAGGGCTTCCCACTTCACTGAACCGACCTGCGCTGACAAGCATGGTGAAGTATGGGCATGCAACCCCCCATGACTGACATGATGTGGGAAGGAGGCTCTTATCCAGCAGCGGATTTACAAAGGGCCTTATTCATATTCTTAGGTTTTTTAGGTAAAGTCACGTAGGTAAAAAAATTAAATTTAAATTAATAAAAGTAAAATAAAAATAAAATAAAAATCACGACGTTTCGGAAGGCAACACAAGCTTCCGTCTTCAGGTGGAACCATCACAGCACGATTGCTGTATCAAGTAAGAGTATTCATATCCACGTACACAAATAACATGTAACCCGGGAACCGTTTTTGAGAGAATAAATTTACCAGTTCTGATTGTGGGATGCACTGTGGGTGACCCGCATCTCTTAAAAGACGACATCTGGCCAGCCGGGAAAAGTAGGCCAAATACCCGCTGGAGTGGAGGTGCTTCCGCTATCAGTGGCATCAACAAACAATTGCAGGGCTGCGCCTTTTTCTCGCCGTCCATGGGTGAACATGCCGCATTTGGAGCGTGAAATTAAAGCCCAGGTGTCGATTTTGCAAAAAGCAAACGTCTCGGTGATGAGCCCTGACCGAGGTCGAGAGCTCCTCACAGCCACAGAGCCGATTGATACCGTGCGTCCCAGGTGCTATAGGCTGCGCGTGCGCTGGCTCCAGGCTGAGAGGCACTGTCTGTGCGCCAGGCGGCGCTATCGGCTACCGCGTTCTGATGCCAATGAACCGCGTTCTGTCGCCAATGCCACAGTGCTGAACACATTCCTGCGGAGGGAGCTGGTAGGAACGTTGGGTTGCTCGGTCAATGGCCAGGGTCAACGGCGGCGTGGTGTATTCCGCAAATATGCCCGACTGTAAGGGCGGGCACAAGCCGGCGTGAGTAGGTTAAACGTTGAGTTTTATAAGGGCACCACGGGGTGACCAGCCCCTCCCCACGCAGCCCCACTCCTCCCACCCCCCACCCAGCCCCACCCTCCCCACCCAGCCCCTCACCACCCTCCCCACCTAGCTCCTCCCCACCCTCCCCTCCCCACAAAGCCCCTCCCTTCCTCCCCACCCAGCCCCTCCATCCACGACGGACGGACGGATACAATAATCGCCTGTGGGCTGGTGTAACCAGAGGTTCCTACCAGTAGTAGTTTTCTTTAAACATCCCATTGACCACACACACAGCCTTCTTTCTGAGATTGCATCATCTCAGCGGCATTGGTTCAACACAGCCAACAGTCCGGACCGGTTCCATCAGAGCACGGTGTAAATACGAACTTGCAATGAGGATCAAAATGTTTATTTAAGCTGGAGGAATTCGAACTTGAAATGACGCATTAGGGAGGGAGGGAGGTTGAACACGCAACGGATGATCGTGATGAGATCGAGTCGATGTGCACAGAGATTCGTCTTTTTTTTCATAATAAAGGTTTTTTTGGGTTAGGTCACATAAATATAAATGTGTCGTTAACCCTGCCACCACCCGACGCAGGAAATTAGATTTGTCACGTAAACCAAACGTGCCAATTAGATACTACTTCAGCACACCGGTGTGTTAGAGAGTAAACCCACAACATTCACACATTTTTTTGTTATTTCATCAATAGCGATAGGTATACTGGATGTGGTGTGCGGGGTTCGGAAACATGTTCTGGGACGCCGACCTGGCTGAAATTATGATCAGAAACTTGGGGGCAGAGCTAGAAGCCAGGTCACCTACAGTTACTGTAATGGGACAATCCGTGGATAGTGATGGCGATGGTGCGGAGAGGAACCAGTTGTGGCGATATGTGCGTGTGTGATGGGAGGGTTTGGCGTTGTGTGGGGAGCGGTAGCGTAGCGGTCAGCGCGCTGCGCTACAAACCCGAGTTCGATTCGCGCTCACGGTAAACACCAGTGACAATTATCTGAACCGGTCCCGGACCTCCCCTAGGTCGACTCAGCCTGAAATGAGTACCTGGTGCGTTATATAGTAAACATCGCTGCTAGGGAGACAAGCGGTGGCCGGGCGTGGTGCTTGCCACCGACCCCTTCGTGTGCCGTAGTGACGGCCTTCATAGGTGCTCGCTAACAGCACTTGCCCCAACAATCTGTTGAGGCTATCACGGGGGGGGGGGATCATTTTTTGTGATGGGAGGGCGCGGCGCTATGCTGCTCCTGCTGCTGTTGTTAAATAATTGAGGAGTCTCTTGGAAGCAGCAGCAGCAGCTCGGAGCTGATCTCAATGAGCGAAGCCGCCGCTGCTGCTACCGAGAGCATCGCGCGCGGGCTCTTCGGTTACCGGCCGATTCGGGGGCATCGATCCGCTCCCCTGATGGGTGTCAACAGACACCGCTCTCGTTCTCACTCTCTCGCTCTCTCACCTTCACACGTGGCGGGTCGCGAGAGCGTCAATAGCGAGATAGCCCCCCCAAACTAAACCCAGCCCAACCCCCCCACCACCCCCCGCCGCCAACTCAGCACCACTCACACCCTGCGATTCTTCTGGGACGCGGCACAAGAAGGAAAGAGATTGTCTCCCTCTCTCTCTTCTCTCTCTCCAGGTCTTCTCGCGCCCCCCCTCTCCACGTCGCAGAGGATCGACGCAGTCTCTTTAGCCCCCACCCCCGCCAATCCCCACCCCCACCCCCACCCTATTACCTTGGGACTTGACACCACGAGGAAAGGGGGAGTGGGTATATCCATTCAATCTCTCGCCTGCCCCCCCCCTCTCCCAGCTTAACAGACATCACCCCCCTCCACCCCCTTGGTTTCCCTTTCCCTCCTTTCATACTCTCCCAGCGTCCCAGGTAGCGTGCTCGGGAGGGCCCCCCAATCCAAACTTCCAGCCCCCCACCCTCCTCCCTCACCTAGGATAGGCACTCACTCGTCCCCCCCCCCATCTAACCTCCGCTCCCTATTTCTCCTGCCCTACTCCGAGTGTTGTTTTTTACACATCCCGTCAGCCGACGGGCTTTTTTTCTGTTCGTGCATAATCTCAGCAGCATTGGTTAAGCACAAACAAACGCTGGAGCATTCGTCAATAGCACTGTGGCCGTACGACGAGGCACGTAATAGACGACGTTTCGGACGATGGCCCTTGGCTGCTCTATGCACGCGCTATGCAAAGGAATCGCACCTCCGATTAGCACGGTTGACTACGTACGGTGCGAAAGAAGTTCAACATATACATACGAGAAGGCCAATTTCCCGAAACGTCGACTGTTATACGCCCAGTCTCCCGAGTGTTTTGTCATTTGCATTCTCACGAATAGGTGTAGCAATATACATCAAACACGGGATAGAGAAGAGATGGACTGACTTGGTAGAGAAGGATGTGGAGTTAATTGGACTTGCTGATGACCGGTACTAGCGATGTTAAGATCGGCCTCTGTGGAGGAGGTTCGTGAAGGACGCCACTGGCGAGTTGGAGGCAGTCGCCCTCCAGCAACAACGGAGGGCGGAGGAGCTATGCTCACAACAACGAGCGGAGCGCCGGTGGACTAAAAGGTAGAAAGGTGGCACAGTGGGTAGCACAGTTGGTGCATCTGCCAGTCATCTCAGTCAGTCAACCAATGGCACCTGCCTCTTCCATGACCTTCTGCCAGCGGGCCTTCGACATTCACGTGGCCTCAAAGTGCACCTAGCATGGCACAAGTGCTTTGGTGACATTACCGCTACTTAGTAGCGAACGGCAGTTATTGTTATTGTGTTTAGGTGTGTGTGTGTTGTGCCGGAGGCCCCGGGGGGACAGGCGTCTATGACGTCTCCTAACCAAACCCCATTTTGCAGGGCCAGGAGACTAAATCCATACCCTCGGGGTTCCTCCAGAAACAGCAAAACGCCATTGTGGGTGGCCACGTCGAATGTTCGAATGCTCACTGTGGAGGAGAGGCTGCCACTCCTCTGTCGGGAACTGGAATGGTGCCGCCTGGACCTACCTTTGCAGTATTCAGGAGGTCCGGTGGACAGGCTTTGGCTCTTGTCACCATGAGAGCTGGAGAGCCCTCTACTCGGGGCAGGATGCTTCCAAACAACAGGGAGTGGATCTTCTTCTGAACAAAATAATGAAGGCGGCGTGGGAGCGTGGCAGTGAGGTGTGGGAAGCTGTAAGCCCCAGGCAACTGTTGGCTCCGCTTCCTATCAACCAGAGGCGAGGAGTGGTCGTCGTGCCTGCATCCCACGAAGCTTCAGGTCTTCTCGGCCACGGCCATGTCCTCCTCTATGCTTGTGAAACGTGGACCTCCATAATGGAACAACATCACCGATTAACCAAGCTAGATTGCGTGAGGAGCTGACAAATCCTTGAAAGATCTGGACAAAGCCCCATCGGTGAGCTCTTCCAGCTGGGTCATGTAGCTCGAATGCCCAGCCACCGCATGCTTAAACAGCTTTTGTTGGGTCGGATGACTGGTACCAACAGTATCAAGAACGGCCTCTGTGGAGGAGGCTCGTGAAGGACACGACTGGTCAGTTGGAGGCAGTCGCAGAGGAGCGACGCTCACAACAACGAGCGGAGCGCCGGGTGCCTAAAACACAACAAGGTGCTACAGTAGGGGGCACAGGTGGTGCATCAGCCAGTCGACCCATGGTACCTGAGTCTGTCTTGTGACATTCTGCCGGCGGGTATTCGACACTTTACGTGCACCTAGCCTGGCACAAGCGCCGTGGTAATGTCACCTCAGTGGCGAATGGCGGTTGTTGCAGTGGGGAGCGGTATTGTAGGGGTTAGCGCGCTCTGCTAATCGCTACACTACCGCTTCCCATACAAAGACAAAGATCCCACTTATAGCCTTAACAGACTGTCGGGGCAAGTGCTGTTAGCGAGCACCTATGAAGGCCGGAACGGCACATGAAGGGTTGGGTGGCCAGCAGCATGTCCGACCGCCTTTGTCTCCCTAGTGGCGATATTTACGCATTGCACCAGGTACTCATTTGAGGCTAAGTCAACTTAGGGAGGCCCAGGACCGATTCAAACAATCGTAACTGGTGTCGGCCGTGAGCGGGAATCGAACTCAGTCCGCCGTGTTTGTTGCGCGGCGCGCTAACCACTACACTGCCGCTCCCCATACACCCCCTACGCACACGTACACACACCTGCACACACCTACACACACCTGCACGCACCTGCACGCTCGCATTGTGCGCACGCGCGTGGAGGAATGCGCGCGATGCACGAGCGAGTCAGCACTCGCCTCCTCTGCCTCGTCTCTCGGTCGAGGAGACGAGGCAGAATGACTCCGCAGTACGATAACACTGGTCAACACACTTTTTCTGGCATAAGGTATTCCAACGGGTTTAATGCAATTTTCGGGTGCTGATTTCAAATCTGGCATCAGTTTTTGTCTATCACATCAGGTTTTTGAGATATCAAATATTGCATTTTCAATAAAAACTGCAGAAGAAAAATATTAAATAAATGTGGATATCTACATAAAATGATATTATAAACACACTATCCTAAAAATACAGCACCATATTTTAACACTAAAGCAGTCACTGACTCGCAACAACTTGCAATCATAAGTGACAGAGTTAATTTCGGGTAAAATCAATGAAAATGGGGTATGCCGATAGCATAAAAATGAGATGTGATAGAGCAATTCTGAGATCAGATTTGGAATCAGCACCCTGAAATGAATCTAAAACAGCTGCAAAAGTCCAGGCCAGAATTTATTGTTTTGTTGACTAGTGTAATCAGCAATTCAGACCGTACTTTACCACCCTGGTCAGTGGGGGCTGGTGAAGGCTGGTTCAGCTCGGATGGTTACTGTGACCTTGGTGTGTTTTGCTACGTGTCGGCTGTGGTTTTCTACGTGCAGTGTGTGATTGCTACGTGCGGTGTGTGGGTTTGGCATGCACATGGTGGACTATCTGGCCGGTCTGCGATTGGAATGTAGTCGGTGTTGAGACGTGTGGTTATATGTATGTTGAACCTATTTCATACATGAATATTATTTCATACGGTACGTAAAGCCAACCGTGCCAATGGGCGATTGATGCGATGTGTGTGTGGGTAGTCCAATATAGAGCAGGCGACGTTTCAGGCATTGGCGCTTCATCATAGCATAGCTTTAAAGACGGGTCATTGCCCGAAACGTCGTCAGCATAATATCTATCCCTTGCAGGGCCACGGCGTAATTGACTAACATGTTGAGTTTGCTGCCAACGCAGAAGCAGCAGCAGCAGCAGCGTTTTCCCAGACACGTAGTTAGCATTGGCGAGTGATGTGTGGGTTGGTGGAAGGCGAGGTGTGTGTGTGTGGGTGGATGCAACTGTGGTCACCGCGTGGCTGCTGTGACTCGTGTGGTTAGTATAAGATCGCCGTGTGATATGCGGTTAACCGTGGGACGGCCGTGTGGTTGCCGTGTGTGTGTGTGGTGGTGTCGGTGGGTGGCATCAGCAGCGGTGGTGGTGCGAGCTGCCAGTCTGCGCGGGCGCGCGTGGTTAATGCGGCTCACGCGACCGCGCGGCAAGTTGCGGTGTCCGCAAAGTGATCCCGGCCAATTCTCCCACCTCCCTCCCACCCTCCCCCGCACCTCCCGCTCATCCCCCCACCCCCACCTCCTCCCAATCTCACTCAATTATTTATCAACCTTTCTCGGAAAGTGCAGCAATGAAATCGTGTCTAATTGCCGGGTCGTTTGGAGCGATTGTTCTCGCGCGAGGCGGAGTGGTGGGGGGGGGTAGGGGGTTGGGGAAGAGGACGCGGAATCCGCATTCAGCATCGATCCACGCCGCTTTTCTGCGCGAGAATCGGTGATGGAGCAAGAGAGATGGGGAGGGAGGGGACGTGGGTAGCAGGGGGAGGCTGGGGGGGAGGGGTGGGGGAGGGGGATTTGCGCAAAAAACCACGAGACCGCGTGTCGAGTTCCTCTACCGTCAGCTCATAAAACCCTCATCATCATCATCCATCGCCGGGTCGCCCCCCCCCACCACCACCTCCTGCTACCCCCACCTTCCATTCCTTCCCCCGAGGGAAGGGGGAGGTGGGGGGTGGAGGTGACCCCTGGACGTGGCAAATCCCCCGCTCAGTGGTTCGCCTCCCACCATCCCCGACACCAACCAACCCCGACCACAGCCTCACCCATCATCTCATCTCGGCGAGGGGTGGTGGTGGGAGGGTGGTGGTGGGGTGGAGGGGAGGCGTGAGTGGCAGTGTCCGACAGCGTTCCCCCATAAATCGCGAGGGGTCCCGTGAGCGTTGGGGTAAGGTGAGGGGGGGGGGTCCAGGTAGGGGTGGGGGAGGGCAGTGGTAATGATCAGAGGGGTGTGGATATTGCGCAATCCGGGCGGCAGCGTTACAGGATTACCATCATCACGATCAAGTGAAAGCAAAGTTGATAGCGATGGTGATCATGATGGTGGTGATAACGGTAATGTTGGTGATAGTTATAACATCATTATCGTCGTTTTAGCATCATCATTACCAGCTGCTATTCCGATCATTGCTGGAAGGGGCTCAACTCGGGTAAACAACGGGGCTGGCACGGATAGCGGCGGGCAGTGGAAAAAATGAGCGCGGCGCGGGGGTGGCGAGGTAGAGGTGCCAGGATAGAGGGAGGGTGGGGGGGGGGTTCAGTCTGTCGGGTCCCCGTGACCCCCACCCCGTCCCCTACCTCCCCCCCTCAACCCCCACCACCGCCCTTGGCCGCCACGTTTCTTGGCGAGGTCTCTATGTGAGTCTTTGTGAGATTCCGTGCGGATCCCGAGCGAAGAGTCAATACTCTCCGAGACGGGGCTGGCTCGGTAGGGGTCACTCGTGGACTCTCTTTGAGGCCCCCCTAGCGTCTGGCTGGAGGCTCCCCCCCCCGCCCCCCCCCGCCCCCCCCCCGCCCCCCCCCCCCCCCAACTTCTAATTCATTAGAAGTCACCGCGTGTTGGAATGACCGCTCACACGCGCGCACACCGACTGATTTCCGGGTTTCCCCTTCACATTTAGAAACACGCGTTTCGATCGTTTTGATTAATTTGCTGCGTTAAATGTGCACGTGACCAAGCCACTTCGTTGACCTATCATTTGTGGCCAGGTCGCTTCTGAAAAATAAGCTAAAACACTTTAGTGGGCTTTGCCTGCTAAGATAATACATAGTTTAGTTCCATTTGTATACTTGAGGTTATTTGTTTTACCGTTCCTATACTTTGCACTCTCATCGTGTTTTGTGTTGTTTGTTGTTGTAACATTCTGACCCGCCCCTACTGAACATGTGTGAAAAAGAGCTTTATAGCTCATCGGATTCATCCTCCAGCGGAAAAAACTGATTCTGATCTGCTCCGGCGAACGGATTGTTATTTGCGAGCTGCGTTGGATGATTTCCCACCACCAGCACCACCGGTCTGCTGGGGAGGGGGTTAGAGGGGGATGAGCTCCCCACCGCCCCCCACCCCCGCTGGACGCCCAGCTCCGCTACCAAATTCTTATCGTCAAGTCGACAAATATTGGCAGTGATGGTGATGATGGTAGTAATGATGGTGATGGTGGTGGCGGTGATGGTGGTGGTGGTGGCACAAGCGCCGTGGTGAATTCACCACCACTTCGTGGCGAACGACTGTTATTCTTGTTGGTGATGGCGGTGATGGCGGTGATGGTGGTGGTGATGGTGGTGGTGGTGTTGATGGTAATGATGGGAGCGGTTAAGACTCTCTCCTGTAGACAACGTTCACGTGTGACGTCGGCGAGGTGAGAATGCGAACTCCTTCTGTAAAATGTCACTAAACCATCAGTCACACGATACAAATCTCATATGTGAGAGGCCATTGACGCGAAACGTCGCATGATCAACGGAGACCCGGGTTGCGACAGTCATGAAACATTCGTGATCACAGATTAAGCACGAAATTGTTTAACTTCCACCCAACATGCCATCTATGTATGTATATTCAATCTCTTTCGCACCGTACGAAGCCAACCTCCCCGCTATTTCCACTAAGGTCCACTCAGCCTCAAAACGAGTACCTGGTGCGATGTGTAAACACATCATCACGAGGGACACAAAGGCGGTCGGGCGTGGTGCTAACTAGCTACCCACGTCGGCTTTGAATCCGCGTTACTCGCAAACGGCGCTTGCCCCCCAAACTGCTTGTTAAAGGTGACGCGCGCGAGATCTTTGTTTGTGTTTGCGTGCGCAAAATTGGCACTGAACAAACGGAGGGAGTGGGGGGCCGGTGACGTCACTGGAGTGCGAGTCAGAGCGGCGCGCGGTGACCCCCGCGCCCCCCCCCCGTCCGCCACGCATTTTTGCAACCCGTCTACAAAGATAAAGAACCCCCCCCTCCCGTATAGACTTCAATAGACTATCGGGGCAAGTGCTGTTAGCGAACACCTATGAAGGCTGGCGCGGCACACGAGGGGGTGGGTGGCCAGCACCACGCCCGACCACCTTTGTCTCCCCAGTGGCGATGTTAACACCGAATCAGGTACTCATTTGAAGCTGAGTCGACCTAATACAAAGACAAATACAAAGTTCCCCCGTATAACCTAAACAGACTGTTGGTGCAAGTGCTGTTAGTGACCACCAATAAAGGCCGGCACGGCACACGAGGGGGTGGGTGGCCAACACTACGCCGGGTCGCCTTTGTCTCCCCAGTGGTGATGTTTATACGCCACACCAGGTATTCATTTAAAGCTGAGTCGACCTAATACATACACGTGCACACACGCGCGCACACGTGCGATGCTACTGCCAAGCCCAGCAGGAGCAACAGCAGCAGCATTAGCAGCAGCAACAACAGCAGCAGCAGTAGCAGCAACAGCAGCAACAGTAGCAGCAACAGCAGCAACAGTAGCAACAGTAGCAGCAGTAGCAGCAACAGCAGCAGCAACAGCAGCAACAGTAGCAGTAGTAGCAGCAACAGTAGCAGCAACAGTAGCAGCAACAGCAGCAACAGCAGCAGCAGTAGCAGCAACAGCAGCAGCAACAGCAGCAGCAGTAGTAGCAACAGCAGCAACAGTAGCAGCAGTAACAGCAGCACCTTCCCCCCCACCCCCATTCCCTCGGATGTCTCCCTGCGTGGTGAGGCGCTAATTGCGAGGTGCGCCCCCACTCCCCCCCTCCACCAACTCGCCCCCCCACCCACCACCACAACCCACGATCTTCCATCCCCCAGATTCCAACACCCCCCCGCCCCCCTCCACTGCCCCAGGCCCCACCGCCTCCTCTTGTAACCGCAAGCGGAAACTGAAGGCTCGATTGAAGTCGGGCAGGAGACGCGGCGGCGTAGCTGAAATTGTTATTGTTATGAATGTCGGGAGTTGTGGGGGGGGGGGTGCATTGTTAGTGAGTGGTTCTATTCCGGATTCCTCGACACTCGCCCTCCTGCCCGCGCCCCCCACCCCGTCCCCTTTCATCCACTTGCCCAGCTGTCGTGTGTTGAGCACTGATAGCTTCCTGCCCCCCACCCCCACCCCGCCCTTATGCCCCCACCCCCCTGCTGGAGTGTAAATTCGAATATAGAAGAGAGAGGGAGGAGGGGGGGGGCATCTATAACATCAGAGGGGGGGGGGGGGGCGGGGGAGTCGTTGCGTCTGGCAGGTCCACCAGCATTTCTGTCTCCTCGTTGAGTGATCGTTTGTGTTCAGATCTCTTCTGGTCAAGAAGCTCACAGCTTAGTGGACTTCACCTGGCACGATAAAACAAGAGTTCTTAGCATTTGTATATCGTTTTTCATGGATTTGATTACCTTTCCTATACTTTGCACCGCTATCGTGTTCGCATCTCCGATTAGCAGGGTTGTCTCGGTACGGTGCGAAAGAAGTTCAACTAACAATACAGGGAGGGGAAGGCTGCCGTTGTTCCGCTGAGGTCTGAGCCGCAGGCAGAGGAGAAAGGAACGCGAGGGGAGTCTGCGTCTCTCACCAACACACGAGGCGCGGGTTTAGTGAAGGCGATGAGAGCATCAGATGTCCGGTACACCAATTGATTCAGCTGCACTGGGCTTAACTCTCTGACTCCATGGCCCTACCGGGCATCTGTAACAAAGAGCTTCATGGCTCTTCGGATTCCTCCTGCAGAAAAAAAATTCTGATTCTGCTGATCATCGTGATATGGTGTGAGCCAGCTATTTGCAGGGCTGCGCTTTTACGTACGGTGCAAAAGAAGTTCAACATCCATACCTACACAGGCAGCATCGTCACCGCCACCATTCATGGGAGAGCAACACTCATGAGGGTAGGAACGATTGTCAGCAGAACTCCAGGACCGTGTCTCTCCGCATAGAATTGCAGATGTGGTTCAGTCCATTGGACTGCTGACGGTTTGTCCAGGCTGAAAATGCCAACCAGTCTTTGTTTAAAGAAGCGAATTCTTCAGCGGGTTCAACCTTCTGGGTCTCATCAGCAGCGCCATGCTCGTTCAACGAATCCGGTTAAACTCCTCAGCGGTGGAGTGAAACGAATTGCGATCGGAAGGATGCGAGTTCAGATCCGGGGTGGACTCAGCACATCATCATCTTTATCACCGAGGGTCGATAAAATGAAACTCACTTTATGGGGAAGTTAACCACGACTGTCCTACAGAGAGACTTGCCCCACCCCCGTCATAGGAATGTGGAATTTTTACCACTTGCTCGGGGCTGTGAACGGGGCATTAGGGCCTGCTCAGCTCGTTTGAGCGGGTAACCATTTTGACTTTTATAGCAAAATCATTCTGGGGTCCTGTCCAATGCAAACTGCATCACGATGATGATGATGAGGGAGATGGTGGTGAGGATGATGATGAGGGAGAGGAGGAGGATGAGAGGGAGACGGAGGATGGTGGTGATGAGGATAATGATGAAGAGGATGGTGGTGATGGGGATAATGATGTTAGAGGATGAGGATGGTGGTGATGAGGATAATGATGTGGAGGATGAGGATGGTGGAGATGAGGATAATGATGAAGAGGATGGTGGTGATGGGGATAATGATGTAAAAGGATGAGGATGGTGGTGATGAGAATAATGATGTGGAGGATGAGGATGGTGGTGATGAGGATAATGATGTAAAAGGATGAGGATGGTGGTGATGGGGTTAATGATGTGGAGGATGAGGATGGTGGTGATGAGGATAATGATGTGGAGGATGAGGATGGTGGTGATGGGGTTAATGATGAGGAGGATGAGTATGGTGGTGATGGGGATAATGATGTGGAGGATGAGGATGGTGGTGATGAGGATAATGATGTTAGAGGATGAGGATGGTGGTGATGAGGATGATGATGAAGAGGATGGTGGTGATGAGGATAATGATGAAGAGGATAAGGATGGTGGTGATGAGGATAATGATGAAGAGGATGAGGATGGTGGTGATGAGGATAATGATGTGGAGGATGAGGATGGTGGTGATGGGGGGGGGATGCGGAGGAGGGGTCCTGGCGTGGCGCCCGCGCGCGTCATGGGAGGGCGCACACGGTGCCCGGCGCTCGTATCGTGCCAATTAACTCCGTCATTAGCCGCACGGGGGGGGGGAGGGGGGGGGGGACACAAACACGCGATCCGGATATCCTCCTCCCCGCCCCCCCCCCCGCGTGTTTGTTTACGAGACAGCAGAGGCAGCAGAGAAGAGCGGACTGCGTGATTCATCGGCACGGGGTGGTTAGGTGGGTGGGAGCAGGGTCGTCCCTTGGGTGGGGCGAATCGGGGTGACCGCCCCGGACCCCGCGCTTTGAGGGGGGGGGGGCACGGTGGGATTTTCCCAGGGCTCTGTACGCCCCTTATGGGCGGCCCTGGGTGGGAGAAGCTGCGCTGGTGTGGGGGGGGGGGTACGAAACGGAGGTTACTCTGCGTGTTGTCCGGCATGATGTCCGGCGTTTCGCTCTGGCAACTGAATTGAGATGTTAACATTGTCCAGTCTCGGCCAGCTCCTCGTCCGGCAGGCGAGGAGGCTGCGTTGGCTGGGGTCGTGTGGCCCGCATGCCCAGCCACCGCATGCCCAGCCACCGCGTGCCCAGCCACCGCGTGCCCAGCCACCGCATGCCCAGCCACCGCATGGCCAGCCACCGCGTGCCCAGCCACCGCGTGCCCAGCCACCGCATGCCCAGCCACCGCATGGCCAGCCACCGCATGCCCAGCCATCGCATGGCCAGCCACCGCATGGCCAGCCACCGCATGCCCAGCCACCGCATGCCCAGCCACCGCATGGCCAGCCACCGCATGCCCAGCCACCGCGTGCCCAGCCACCGCATGGCCAGCCACCGCATGCCCAGCCACCGCATGGCCAGCCACCACATGCCCAGCCACCGCATGCCCAGCCACCGCATGGCCAGCCACCGCATGGCCAGCCACCGCATGGCCAGCCACCGCATGCCCAGCCACCGCATGCCCAGCCACCGCATGCCCAGCCACCGCATGGCCAGCCACCGCATGCCCAGCCATCGCATGCTCAGCCACCGCATGCCCAGCCACCGCATGCCCAGCCACCGCATGCCCGAGCAGCTTCTGTCTGTCCGGACAGACGGGGCTAAACGGGCGGGGCACGGGCTGGAGAAGAGATGGGACTGATGGGGCACGGTGGGGTTGTGGTTACCACCGCTGATGTAAAAACAAAAGTCGGGACGTATCGTGGGAATTTAGATAATTCGCAATCTCAGAAGGGGCCCAGAGCTACATGGCGTGCAGATTTCTCACGATGGCGATCGCCATAGAGGACGATCCCGGGAAAATCTGGACGGATGGCAACCCCGACTCATGGAGACCCAGGGACTCGCACATTGCCCCACAGACTCACACTCGGGTTGCAAACCTCTGTGGTACAAAACCTGGGATATATTACGGGGGAAAAGATGAATAAATAAAATCCCCAGGAGAGGGGAGCTGCATGTGGCTGCGTTGTCTTGAGTAGTGGCGCCATCATTCTAGTTACGCAACTGACACAAACCTGGACCTTCACTGTTCCTAGCAGACTGCGATTTCCCAAAAGCAGTCGCCGCTGCCTCGCTTAACACGAGGGCAATCCGGAGGAAAACAGGACAGGTGGCAACCCCAGTGAAAGGTACAACGCTGGGGGTGGAGGGGGTGGTATGCGACGGGGGGAGGGTCGAGGGGGGTCCCTGTGTTTTTTGCGTCGTAAATGAGAACGTCGGATTGACTGAACGCACGTGGCCAATTAGCGACGACCCGTCATATCCATCGCCTGAGGCAACGGGGGGGGGGGGCATGGGGAGGATGAGGTGGGGGTGGGGGGTAGTTGCATCGCACGTGCGCGCGCGGATGTCCCCAGCCCCCCCTCCTCCCCCCCAACTTCGACCCCCCCCCCATCCTTTAAGCGTCTCTCCTTCCTCCCCCCAGCCTCCTCACCATTCTTACCGCGACAGCCCTCACCACCCCTGCTAAGCCCCCCCCGCCTGCGAAACAACCATTACTCCCCCCTCCTTCCCCTCTTAACCCCTCCACCCCCACCACCCCACCACCCCACCACCCCCTCCATCCCCTCCATCCCCACCACCCCCTCCACCCCCTCCATCCCCACCACTCCCTCCATCCCCTCCACCCCCTCCACCCCCACCATCCCCTCCACCCCCTCCACCCCCACCATGTTCTGCCGCAGTAACATCCGCTCATCTGGACGTGCGCGCGGGCAAAGCTTAATTGGGGAAGAGCTCGGGTGGTGGACGAGGTGGGGGGGGGGGAACGAGTGGGGGGGGGGAGGGGATAGACGAGGTCGACGAGTGGGGGGGGGCAGATTTGTAGAGAGTGGAGGGGAAGGTGAATCTCTGAGCCACGTGTTGGCTTTGTGTGGTGTGAGTGGTGAGAGTGAGTGGTGAGTAATAAGTGAGAGTGAGTGGTGTGTGGGAGTGGTATGCGAGTGCCGTGTATGTGGTGTGTCAGTGGTCAGCGTGAGTGATGGTTGGCGTGTATGAGCAGTGAGTGTGTGGTGAGTGTGTGTGGTGAGTGTGTGTGGTGAGTGTGAGTGGTGGTTGGGGTGTGTGAGCAGTGAGTGTGTGGTGAGTGTGTGTGGTGAGTGTGAGTGGTGGTTGGGGTGTGTGAGCAGTGAGTGTGTGGTGAGTGTGTGTGGTGAGTGTGAGTGGTGGTTGGGGTGTGTGAGCAGCGAGTGTGTGGTGAGTGTGAGTGGTGGTTGGGGTGTGTGAGCAGAGAGTGTGTGGTGAGTATGTGTGGTGAGTTCTGAGTGGTGGTTGGCGTGTATGAGCAGTGAGTGTGTGGTGAGTACGTGTGGTGAGTGTGAGTGGTGGTTGGGGTGTGTGAGCAGTGAGTGTGTGGTGAGCGTGTGGTGAGTGGCGAGTGGCTCTCCGCGCCGTGTATGTGTCTCTCCGTGCGTGAGACTTGATCTCAAATCAAATAAGTGCTCTCTTTATTGAACCATCACGGATACGCGGAGTTCACACGGAGCGGGCGCGACCACAACAGAAATCACGAACGCGGAGGGGTCAAAGGCCGAAGATATCACGACGCGAGTCTTCTATATCTATGAACAGGTCATCTTGTCTTCATCAAGCATTATCATCATCATCTCCATCATCACCACCACCATCATCATCACATTTGTACCGCGTCCCCCCTCGGAGGTAGGAGACCTGACCTCCCCGCTCCCCCACCTGACCCGCTTTGTGACCAGCGGTGTGAGCGCTAGGACACTGGGCACCCTTGTAAACGAGACGTCCTCTCTCCGTCAAATGATCGTCCGTGTGGAAATGTTTCCACTAAAAATCAAACCGGAGCGAGCGCCGGTGGCGTGGGTGACACGGGCTGCGTGGGTGGCGTGGGTGGCGTGGGTGACACGGGTGACACGGGTGCGAGATGAATTGCCAACCGGCGCGCTCCATCACTCACCACGCGATCACCGATGAGAGGAGGATAGGCGGGGGGTGGGGGGCAGGCTGAGAAAACCCCCGGATAACCCACCTCCCTCCCCTCCTACAGCCTCTGACTCGCCCCCTCCATCACAAGCCCGCTCGCCATGGACCCCATGACTCCTAACCCGCGCTTGAGTCAACGAATGGATTGATCATCCAGCTCGAAGACCCTCATCCTCCCTGGGGGCAGAATCAAGAAGGCCACAGGCATTCCCAGTTCGCAGCCCTCTAGAGGTGGTAGGAATTACGCATTTCTATGGCGGGAAGAGTCTATCCAGAGTGCTGAATCGGAGTTTCAACTCCCTTTGGCGGTCAATCACAGACTAACGGACACGCCTTGGTCGCTATTGTCACTGCAAGAAGGCTCTACAGACACACTTGGCTGGAAACGCAACAATGAGAAACGCAGTGATCATCATCAGCAGCAGCAGCAGCAGCCATAGTCAATCCCCTGCTGGATGAAGACGTCCTCAGGCAATCTCTCCCTGTCTCGATCCAGCGATGTGATGATCCACTCAGCTCTGGACGGCGGGAGCCGATTTCACCGCAGCGTTTGATTTCAAACTGCGCGTTGTCGCCAGCTGGAAAGTATTATCTCCCCTCCAGGGCCCGATTAGTGCGGCTGAGGTTCTTGCAGGGACGGGTAACTATCGCTTGTGGGCCGTTTCGAAGTAGCGGTACTCCTCAATGTGGCCGCGCATCAGGTGACGAGCGCGGCCCCGGACCGGGTTTAGACCACGTGCCTAGTGAGGTGCACAGAAAAGAGGTTCTCCACTCCTGCGTGAAGGACAGTGGCGTGACCACGCGATCTCTGACTTGCAATCTCAAGGCCCCTACTCAGCCTTACCCCGGGTTCGAGCTCAGTATTTGGGAGAAAACAACTCCCAGAAGAGCCCTTACCGAGTCTCACGACTCATTTTGCAAGAGAGTCCTGCTACATTGGGACATTTGGCCAATTTCCATTTTAACTTTGAACGCGTTTAGGGCCGTGCGCGAGGAATTCAACGAACCCGGAGGAAGAAACCCCACGACTTGTGCACACGCGGAGATAACACTCAGAGCGAAGGTTCACCAGTTACACAGATTTGTTCAGGATCCCGCTTGCTGTACTCCTGTCTGTTGGCCCTGGCTACCACCTCGCAGCTTAGCGGGTTTACTAGAGTTCAAAGAGGTCAGCGTGACCCCTAACCATTGCCTCCTTGAATTCAGCCCCCCCTAAAGGGAGGCGGAGGATGGAAGGCCTAGTAGAAAAGGGGCTTGTGGAGGGTTTTCGTTTGTTAATAAATATAGTTTCCGCTACAGTAGCCGCGACAGTAGCCGCGACAGTAGCCGCTACAGTAGCCGCTACAGTAGCCGCGACAGTAGCCGCTACAGTAGCCGCGACAGTAGCCGCTACAGTAGCCGCGACAGTAGCCGCGACAGTAGCCGCTACAGTAGCCGCGACAGTAGCCGCTACAGTAGCCGTGACAGTAGCCGCGACAGTAGCCGCGACAGTAGCCGCTACAGTAGCCGCGACAGTAGCCGCTACAGTAGCCGCGACAGTAGCCGCGACAGTAGCCGCTACAGTAGCCGCGACAGTAGCCGCTACAGTAGCCGCGACAGTAGCCGCGACAGTAGCCGCGACAGTAGCCGCTACAGTAGCCGCGACAGTAGCCGCTACAGTAGCCGCGACAGTAGCCGCGACAGTACCCGCGCCGGCTGAGACGTTCACAAAGACGTCCCCCACGTGACACGAACAAAACATCGTCGACGGCACCGAACCTGGACGTGACGTCAACGAATCCGGACGTGACGTCACAATAGGGAGGGGAGTGGGAGGGAGAGAGATGCGAGCGTGGAGTGGAGGATGGGGAGGGGTTGGAATTGTATAAAACGCTGTCACCCGAAGTGAAACAGTTGAAATGCAATCGGGGGATCAAAAATCATTCACGGAACTTCCATTCCCTTCCCCCGCATAGCGACCGCGTGTGGCGTGCGTGGAAGGGAGCGGGGGGGGGGGGTGAGCGGGGGGGGGCACGGGCCCACTAAACCTCATCGTACCGATTCCTGCAACAGCAGGGTGTGTGTGGGGGGGAGGGGGGCGAGATGGATTCACGTGGTGCGAGTCTCTACATTAGCGGGGAGAGGTGAATGGAGGCGAAGTTAGGGGGGGGCATTATATACAGCGGCGGAGGGGGGGGGGGGTCAAGGCAGTTGGGGGAGGGGCGCTGTGAGTACAAGAAACCTTGAATGGCAGTGTACAATTGGGGGGGGGGGGGGTGCGTGGGGTTATGGGGAGTAGGGAGGTAGGAGAGGGGGGGGCTCGGGGCTGATTCTTAGCGGTGAGATAATTCAACAACTGCCCCCCCCCCCCGTGTATTAATGTAGCGGCCTCTAGCGGCTGCAGGGGCGACGTGAATTGAGCCCAATCCGGATGACGTATTTACATCCCCTCTAGATAAATGCGCTGCTGGATGATTAGTCGATTCCATTAATCGATTAAGAGAGTCCGTGTGATGTATGATAAAAGGGGACCATAGGGAGAGGCGAGTCGGGGGGACCCTGGGGAGGGGGTAGGGGGGTCATGGGGAGGGGGGAGGAGGGAGGGGGGAGGGGGGCGGAGGGGGCTATGGGGAGGCGGGGTGAGGTGAGCGGGTGAGAGAGGGTCGAGAGCCCGTGGTGGCGCGGCACAGGTGATGGTGGTGATGGTGATGGTGGTGATGGTGGTGATGGTGGCGAGGCTCCGCCGCGTCAGTACGGCCTCCACACGGCCTCCTCCAGGCGGCCCGACGACAGGCTGGTGGGTGAGCTGCCCTGGCTGCCCTCAGGGTCATGACCCCCGGCGTCCTGGTGCGCGGAGGGCAGCGCAGGGTTATTGATCAGCGGGCCCGTAGCGAGTGGCCGCTCCTCGCCCACCGCGCCGGGCTGCTGCTGCTGCATCACAGGCGGCGGGAACTGGTAGCTGCTCGTGGAGGGCGCGGCCCCGTAGTAGAGGTGCTGGAAGGGTGCCGGGGCGGCCGTCTGGAACGCCGAGCCCTGACCCTGTCCCTGCTGCGAACCCGGGTACGGCGGGGGGAGGTGGTGGTACGAGGCGGCGGCCGCCGCGTGGTAGCGCGCGGCCGCCGCCGCCGCCGCCACCGCGGCCGAGGCGGCCGGCCCGCCGCCCATGGGCGACATGCCCAGGCCGAGGGCCGAGGAGGCCGCCCCCCCCCGGGGTGTAGGCGAAGGCCCCCGGGTAGTGGACGCGCGGGTCCCCGAAGCGACCCTCGGGGAGGGAGGAGAGGCCCGCGGCAAACTGCGACTCGAGAGAGACGCGCGGCGGCGCTGAGAAGGCGCCCAGCTCCGACGAGGCTGTTGGGATTGTGGGGGGGGGGGGGGGTGAGAGGTGGTCAGATGAGAAGGAGAGGTGAGAAGTTGGGGGAGAGTGGATGAGAGGTGGAGGGAGATGAGATGGATGGGGTGAGCGGTAGGAGGAGAGGAGGGTGGGGGGTGGTGCGGGGGTAGAGGGTGGATTGAGGGAAGATCGCAGAGGCGAGAGGAGAGATGGAGGGGTGAGAGATTTGGAGGAGGGAGGAGAGGGGTTTTCGTGGTCACGTGATCTGGGTCGTCACAACAAGGCTGAGAAAACTCGCGACTCTCAAACTCCGCGCGCACGCGAGGCTGATGATTCCCACCAAGGACGAGTCTCGCTGCGTGATGGTGATGATGATGGTGGTGATGGTGGTGGTGGTAGTATTGATGATTGTGTGCTATGAATGCGAGTGCGTCTGTGTATTGTGGGGAACGGTAGTGCAGCAGTTAGCGCACTGCACTACGAACCCGGTGAAACGAGTTCAATTCCCACTCACGGTCAACACCAGTGACGATTATCAGAACCGGTCCTGAGCCTCCTCTGGGTCAACTCAGCCTCATAAGAGTATCTGGTGCGTTGTGTAAATATGGCCACTTGGGAGACAAAGGCGGTCCGGCGTGGTTCTAGCCACCCACCTCCTCGTGCACTGCGTCGTTCTTCATAGGTTGCTACTCGCTAACAGCACTTGCCCCGATAGTCTGTTGAAGTCTATATGGGGGATCTTTGTTTTTGTGTGCACATGTGTTATATGAGTGATGTATGTTCCTGTGAACTACACTCATCAATTCCTCCATCCGTGTTGAGGTCTCGGTCTGCCAGACACCGACTGTGTCGTCTCTTTTCCATCAAACGGTGTTCAACCGCCCCCACACTACAAGTCACAACAACTCACTCACTTACCCACTAACTCACTTACCCACTCACTCACCTACTTACTTATTCAACCACTCACTCACCCGCTGACTTACCCAATCACTCACTCACTCACCCACACACACACTTACCCACTCACTTACCCACTCACTCATCTACTTACTTATTCAACCACTCACTCACCCGCTGACTTACCTAATCACTCACTCACTCACTTACCCACTCACTCACTTACCCATTCACTCACCTACTTACTTATTCAACCACTCACTCACCCACTGACTTACCTAATCACTCACTCACTTACCCACTCACTCACTTACCCACTCACTCACTTACCCACTCACTCACCTACTTACTTATTCAACCACTCACTCACCCACTGACTTACCCAATCACGCACGAGCTCACACACACTCAGCAAATCATCCGCTCACTCTCTCATCCAATGAGTCTCTCGCACACTCTACCACCCACCCACTCACTAACCCACTCACTCACACAGTCAATGCTCATCCACTCATCCCCTAACTCTCCACCAACACTGCTGGTCACAACACACTCACTCACTCACGAACTCACTGACCCACCCATTCACTCACCACACTGCAGGTGACCTCACTGATCGCTCTCGCTGCTTCTTCCTTCGTACCGCTACACTCTGGAATTCCCTCCTCCTCCCATCACCATCATCGCCATCGTGGCATCTCACCCCCAAAACTCTTAGAGCGATAATCTCGCTCAATTCAAGACACGCGCAAAACTCGTATCCATCACAACTTTTGCTCAGAGTGCTGTTTGTTGCTAGCCGCGTGTTGGGCTGTGTAAAATACACGTGTAGAGTGGACATAGGCAGGGTGCGTGGGAGGGGGCGGTGTAAGGGACGAGGGAGGGGGGGAGACAAGGGGTGTGAGTCGAGGTGGGGGTCGGAAGTGGGGTGTGGGTTGCGGGGTGAGTCGCGATTCGAGCCACGTTACGGGCACAGGCAGCTCTTGTGTAGGTACCCCCCGCCCCCCCCCCGCCCCCCCCCCGCCCCCCCCCGCCCCCCGCCCCCCCGCCCCCCCCGCCCCCCCCGCCCCCCGCCCCCGCGGCGCGTGACGTGGAGGGGCGGGGGTGGCCGGGGGGGCAGAGAAAGTTTAGGAAACAGCGCTGTTTGTTTTTGCTTTGCACGTGCGCGCCTGTGTATGTCAATGTGAACGTGTGTGTGTGTCAATGTGAACGTGTGTGTGTCAATGTGAACGTGTGTGTGTCAATGTGTACGTGTGTGTGTGTTAATGTGAACGTGTGTGTGTCAATGTGAACGTGTGTGTGTCAATGTGTACGTGTGTGTGTGTTAATGTGAACGTGTGTGTGTGTCAATGTGAACGTGTGTGTATCAATGTGTACGTGTGTGTGTCTGTCTGTGTGTACGTGTGTGTGTCAATGTGTACGTGTGTGTGTCAATGTGAACGTGTGTGTCAATGTGAACGTGTGTGTGTCAATGTGAACGTGTGTGTGTCAATGTGAACGTGTGTATGTCAATGTGAACGTGTGTGTGTCAATGTGTACGTGTGTATGTCAATGTGTACGTGTGTGTGTCAATGTGAACGTGTTAGTGTCAATGTGAACGTGTGTGTGTCAATGTGAACGTGTGTGTGTGTCAATGTGAACGTGTGTGTGTCAATGTGAACGTGTGTGTGTCAATGTGAACGTGTGTGTGTCAATGTGAACGTGTGTGTCAATGTGAACGTGTGTGTGTCAATCTAAAACGTGTGTGTGTCAAAGTGAACGTGTGTGTGCCAATGTGAACGTGTGTGTGTCAATGTGAACGTGTGTGTGTCTGTGTACGTGTGTTTCAATGTGAATGTGTTTGTCTGGGGAGCGGTGGTGTAGCGGTTAGCGCGCTCCGCTACGAACCCGGTGACCCGGGTACATTTGCCGCTCAAGGCCAACACCAGTATCGATTATCTGAACCGGTCTTGGGCCTCCCCTAGGTCGACTCAGTCTCAAATGAGTATCTGGTGTGTTGTGTAAACACCCCCCCGCTGGGGAGACAAAGGCTGCCGGGCATGGTGCTGGCCACCCACCCCCTCGTGTACCGTGTCGGCCTTCATAGGTGCTCGCTAACAGCACTTGCTTCTATCGCCTGTTAAGGTTACACGGGGGATCTTTGTCTTTTGTGTGAGCGTGTGAGTGCGTCCATGTGAGCGTGGGCAGCCAAAGTCCAGCGGTGAGCGCGCTGGGCTCCGAACCTGGCGACCCGAGCTCGAATCCGAATTAATTGAACCGGTCATGGGCCTCCTCTCGGTCGACTCAGCCTTAAACGAGTATCCGGATGCGGTGTGTTGGTAAACATCAGCATTGGGGAGACAATTCGGGATTCTCTCGTGTGCCATGTTGGCCTTCACAGGCACTTGCCCTAAACAGTCTGCAAAGGCTATAGGGGAGACCTTTGTCTGTTGTGTGAGACGCGTGGCACGCGCTGTCATTTTTTTTGCTGGTTCCAGGAGCGACGCCAACACAAACCCCGATGACTTGTGAGGAGGAGACGACACGTGGTCATCAGTCTTAATGCTCACAAACACTCGGACACACAAACACTCGTACACACACACACAAACACTCGGACACACACACACAAACACTCGTACACACACAAACACTCGTACACACACACAAACAGTCGTACACACACACACAAACACTGGTACACACACAAACAGTCGTACACACACACACAAACACTCGTACACACTCACAAACACTCGTACACACACACACAAACACTCGTACACACTCACAAACACTCGTACACATACACACAAACAGTCGTACACACACACACAAACACTCGTACACACACACACACAAACACACGGACACACACACAAACACTCGTACACACACACAAACACTCGTACACACACACAAACACTCGTACACACACACACAAACACTCGTACACACACACACAAACACTCGTACACACACACAAACACTCGTACACACACAAACACTCGTACACACTCACAAACACTCGTACACACACACAAACACTCGTACACACACACACAAACACTCGTAAACACACACACAAACACTCGTAAACACACACACAAACACTCGTACACACACACACAAACACTCGTACACACACACACAAACACACGTACACACACACACAAACACTCGTACACACACACAAACACTCGTACACACACACACAAACACTCGTACACACACACAAACACTCGTACACACACACACAAACACTCGTACACACACACACAAACACTCGTACACACACACAAACACTCGTACACACACGCACAAACACATGTACACACACACACACAAACACTCGTACACACACACAAACACTCGTACACACACACACAAACACTCGTAAACACACACACACAAACACTCGTACACACACACAAACACTCGTACACACACACACAAACACTCGTAAACACACACACACAAACACTCGTACACACACACACACAAACACTCGTACACACACACACACAAACACTCGTACACACACACAAACACTCGTACACACACACACAAACACTCGTAAACACACACACACAAACACTCGTACACACACACACAAACACTCGTAAACACACACACACAAACACTCGTACACACACACAAACACTCGTACACACACAAACACAAACACTCGTACACACACACAAACACTCGTACACACACACACAAACACACTCGTACACACACACACAAACACTCGTACACACACACACAAACACACTCGTACACACACACACAAACACTCGTACACACACACACAAACACACGGACATACACACAAACACTCGTACACACACACAAACACTCGTACACACACACACAAACACTCGTACACACACATAAAAACACTCGTACACACACACACAAACACTCGTACACACAAACAAACACTCGTACACACACACAAACACTCGTACACACACAAACACACAAACACTCGTACACACACACACAATCGTACACACATACACAAACACTCGTACACACATACACAAACACTCGTACACACACACAAACACTCGTACACACACAACCACTCGTACACACATACACAAACACTCGTACACACACACAAACACTCGTACACACACAAACACTCGTTCACACATACACAAACACTCGTACACACACATAAAAACACTCGTACACACACACACAAACACTCGTACACACAAACAAACACTCGTACACACACACAAACACTCGTACACACACAAACACACAAACACTCGTACACACACACACAATCGTACACACATACACAAACACTCGTACACACACATAAAAACACTCGTACACACACACACAAACACTCATACACACAAACAAACACTCGTACACACACACAAACACTCGTACACACACAAACACACAAACACTCGTACACACACACACAATCGTACACACATACACAAACACTCGTACACACACACACAAACACTCGTACACACACACAAACACTCGTACACACACAAACACTCGTACACACACACACAAACACTCGTACACTCACACACAAACACTCGTACACACACACACAACCACTCGTACACACACACAAACACTCGTACACACACACAAACACTCGTACACACACAAACACACAAACACTCGTACACACAAACAAACACTCATGCACACATACACAAACACTCGTACACACACAAACACTCGTACACACACACAAACACTCGTACACACACACAAACACTCGTACACACACAAACACTCGTACACACACAAACACTCGTACACACACACAAACACTCGTACACACACAAACACTCGTACACACACACAAACACTCGTACACACACACAAACACTCATACACACATATACAAACACTCGTACACACACACACAAACACTCGTACACACACACAAACACTCGTACACACACAAACACTCGTACACACACACAAACACTCGTACACACACACAAACACTCATACACACATATACAAACACTCGTACACACACACACAAACACTCGTACACACACAAACACTCGTACACACACACAAACACTCGTACACACACACAAACACTCATACACACATATACAAACACTCGTACACACACACACAAACACTCGTACACTCACACAAACACTCATACACACACACACAAACACTCGTGCAGACACACACAAACACTCGTACACACACACACAAACACTCGTACAGACACACACAAACACTCGTGCACACACACGCACAAACACTCGTACAGACACACACAAACACTCGTACACTCACACTGACTTATACATACACCCTCATAGCATACGCCCTCATACACTCACTCATAGACACACACTCATACGCGCGTACACAAAAGACAAAGATCCCCCGTATAGCCTTTAACAGACTGTAGGGGCCGAGTGCTGTGAGCGAGCACCTATGAAGGCTCACACGGCACACGATGGGGTGGTTGGCCTTCATCACGCCTTTGTCTCCTATTGGCGATGTTTCCACACAGCACCAGATACTCATTTGAGGCTGAGTCGACCTAAGGGAGGTCCAGGACCGGTTCTGATAATCGTCACTGGTGTTGGCCGTGAGAGGGGATCGATCTCGGATCGCAC
Organism: Lampetra planeri; assembly: GCF_965212315.1. Taxonomy (NCBI): domain Eukaryota; kingdom Metazoa; phylum Chordata; class Hyperoartia; order Petromyzontiformes; family Petromyzontidae; genus Lampetra; species Lampetra planeri. Next base: position 2,494,443 of record NC_136153.1, read on the forward strand.
ACTCGTACACACACACACTCTCACACAAGACAAAGATCACCCGTATAGCCTCAATCGACTGTGAGGACAAGTGCTGTTTGCGAGTGGCACCTATGAAGGAGCCACTCGCTGCACACGAGCGAGTTGGGTGGCCAGCCCCACTGACGGCCACCTTTGTCTCCCCGAGCGGCGATGTTTATACCACACCGCGGCAGGTACTCATTTGAGGCTGAGTCGACCTAGGGGAGGCCCACCTATACCCCCCCTCCCCCCCCCCTAACATTGCATACGGCGGCATCAGCAGCAATCGGACACTCGATTCCTACACAAACAATGTTCAGGGTGCCAACTTCGCACCCCTCCCGCCCAGAGCGTGGGGTTCGTGGGGGGGGGGGGCTTCAGATCTGGGGGGGATGTTCATACAGTACGGAGTGCATGGGTGGTGGGGGGGGTGGTGGGGATTGGGGGGGGTAGTGGGGGGGGGTTTGGTGGGGGGGGGGGTTTGGTGGGGGTTGGGGGGGTGGTGGGGGGTGGTGGGGGGGGGGGCGAGTGTGGACTCGTCGGGAGCCGCCAGGAGCGCTGGGCGAGGCTGTGTCAGCAGCAGCAGAAGAAGCAGCAGCAGCCATGTGGCCAGACCAGAAATTCGGGAAATTCTTCCGCTGCCGCTCGTCGGCCTCCGTGTTTGTTCGGGCAGGGAGGGAGCGAGCGAGACGCGAGTGATATTATTCAACACTCGGAGGCTTCTTCCATCCCCGTGCTAAGCCCTGTGCGAGTGTGGGGTTGGAGGGGCGGGGATGGGGGGGTCGAACGCGCGAGACGACTGCGGAGGGGAGATGTTAGCCCTCTGTCTGGATGGCGAGCGAGCTGGTTGGCACACACGTGCACACGTGCACACGCTCATACACACGCGTGGGCACGCGCATACACACACACACGTGCCCACGTATAAGCATACACGCGTTCACACATATGCTCACGCTCCCACGCAGAGATAGACCGTATATAGCAAGTGCTGTTTGCGAGCTCCTATGATGAAGGCCGGCACGGCACACAGAGGGGTGGGTGGCCAACACCTCACCGCCTTTGTCTCCCCAGCGCTGATGTTTTACACACTGCCCCAAGACACGCATATAAGGCTGAGTCAACCTAGGGGAGCTCGGGACCGGTTTAGAAATGTGTCACTGATTCGCCAGGGTTGTAGAGCAGTGCGCAAACCACTACACTACCACATACACACACCACTATCACATACACACAAAGCAAATACAACAATCCCCTATAACGCCTTAAAAAGACTGTCAGGCAAAGTGTTGTTAGCGAGCACCTATTAAGGATGGGTCGGCACACGAAGAGGTGGGTGGCTAGCACGACGCCGAACCAGTCCTGGGCCTCTCCTAGGTCTACTCAGCCTCAAATGAGTACAAGGTGGGATGTGTAAACATCGCCACAGACACACACAGTTACACTTACATGCATACATTAACACACAGGGATAGACAGCAATACACACACTTACACGTGTACACACGCACGGGTGCACACGCACGCACGTTCACCCAAAGATACAAGCAACCGACATTACCTGTGCGCACACTTACACACACACAGGTGTAGGCAGGCATACACATACAAAGATCCATATAACCTTGTACAGATTGTTGGAGCAAGCGCTGCATAGCGTAGGTGGGTGGCCAGAACCACGCCCGAACTCCTTTGTGTCCCCAGGCGCGATGGTTACG